>NC_061517.1:23470000-24070000 GCF_022379125.1 Scophthalmus maximus | reverse complement strand
AATGTTCCCGCTATCAATCTTTCAGGATGGGAGCGTGGATCCTGTGTGAGAGCGAAACCGATAAACTAAACTGACCTAATAGGGGTCGACCCCTGTGCATCAAAGGCTAATGGCATCCTGTTCCCGCGGCACAGCGAGAGCCACGACTGCTCCCGAAAACAAAGCTAACACTAATGATGCAGCACAAGCCGGAGCATCTGCTTTCGCATCCTGAGGGGGGAATCATGTACGCAGCTCGGATCACAGTGACAGTCGGCCAGCTGCAGAATGTAGGAGGGACGGTAACCAGCAGAGAGGTACCAAAGCTCTTCATGAATACTGAACTCTAGTTTTTTTTCTTTTTCTCATTTAACAAACACACAGTGGCTTGCGGACTTGGCAGCAGGCACAGTAGGTTTGTTTGTTATGCATCGTTCTTTATAATGTTGGTCAACTGTTGACCTTTCGTCTCGCACCAACATCAGGTTCAATTTCCACTTGATCGTCCAGCTGTTTCGAAAACATGGTATTTTTGGAAAATTGCCACAATTCTATGAAAATATATCTTCAGATTTTTACTGTCCCCAGAGGAAAAGGCTTTGGGCGACTTTTCCTCTGGACTAACCATTTCTACATGTTGGGAAACAGCATTGCACCAAATAAGTGGCAAACTAACTGCTTTCAGTACCACAGAAAAATGTCAGGGGGGTCACCAAAGTCACCCATATGTGTCCTCTGGGGAACATGAATGTTGAAACAAAAAATTAATGACTATCCAACCAGCTGAGATAGTTCAGTCTGGACAGAGGTGGAGGACCATCACCCACTGTGGATCCGTGGGACAAGAGTAACTAAAAATATTATCTGAATGGAAGGTCGCCACGAAATATGCTGAGCACATTCCTGCTGCCAGGAGGATCAATCCTTTACAATTTGGACATTCCATGAGCTTTCCTCTTGAGCCAGCGTCGGGCCAAAATTTCAACTTGCTCACAACATATATCATTATTTAACTGGCAAGTTTACTCCGACAGGGATAGAGCTTTTTATTCCAGACACTGCAAAAGCTTTAGAAAAAAAATATATCGAAATGTTGTTTAGATCATCAGTCTTCTTGTTGTCTGTGGAGTATATCTAAATGACATTGATTGGCCTTAAGGCTATGATTACAGGTAAACTCATATTACATTAGTGGCTGGTTGATTACAGCATGGCTCTGAACAGTGCAGACTAGAAACTTGAGTTTCATAATACAGAAATCTCAGCATGTGGGTAATCGCTGAGTCATTTGTGCTGAACATGTACCCATTTAACCCCTGAAGATAAACTCGTATCTTTTGCGCTTTGGGAGTGTAATAATTGCGCTTAATGGAACTTTAAATCTTGCCTTCAGCCCCATTTTGTCCCGAGTATCCTGCACATTTCTTTTGATTTAGACATCAACCCGGCACAATAAATCTAATTCTGCAACTAGTAGTCTATATATAGCACTGATGTAACCGCATTAGGACAAAGTACGTTTCACCTTTCCCCAGGTTCAGGTCTGAGTCACGACTCACAACACACTTCTGCTGTGATATCCTCAGGCAGGGTCAGACACCCAGAGGCAAGGACAGATGGGACTATGGCCAGGTTGAGTGCTCTCTCTCGAGTTATGGAGGATTATAGCAAACTGGACTTCACATCACACTGCAAGTCACTTTGACTGCTCGTATACGTGAGCTGGTCTGTGATGCACACTGAAAGAAGTTATCCTTTACAGCTACAGGAGCACATGGAGGCTGCAAAAAGATTCATTTAGCAATTTTTTAAAAAGTGCCTTATTTTCTCTAGCCATTGTAATGTCGACAGTAGTATGTGCCAGATACGAGTGATGGAGTTTTGCACAGGTATTTATGTCATTTCATCAGACATTGATGACACTGTCCAAAACTTAACTACATCACACCTAATTGGTTAAATAAAATCATGTAAATCAATTATCTTCATCTACTGAAAAGATGGAAAACTACTTTTCATATTTCTTTCCTCTAACTCCTTTGAAGTGGCACACTTGATATTCATGGAATAAGATAAAATAGGGAACATTCATTGTTCGAGATTGAGACGTCAAGATTTGACATGACTTGATACATCAGCCATACTGCTTTTCCCCCATATTTTTTTAACCTATCTAGATTTTCTGTAGCAGCACATCAGTTACATGTTCCAACACTTCATTGAAGCTATAAGAGTGAAATATTCAAACCCAGCATTGTCAAAGCCAACCTGATATTTTGAGAATTGATTTTTTTTAATAGTCCCAGTAAATTCGTCAAGATGAAAAGTGGGTACTTCAGGATTTTAAAGTTTAACATAAACTTACTGCGGCGCTTATATCACATGTGTACAGATGTTTACGATAGTTGACACTTATCTTGGTGTCTTTCCACTTGCTGCTTGAGTTCAGTTTGGTTTTAGCAGGTTGACCAAATTGTTATATTCAGCTGCTCTAACTACTCATAAGCAAGATATCTCTGCTAGCGCCATGTGTGCAGATCTCTGTGTGACTGTGCTCTCTAATTCTGGTAAGTCATTACATTTGTCAGAAGTTTGAAGGCAGCTCCGTTGTTTGTTCAAGAACTTGTGAAGATGTGTAAATGTTTCCACCTCAGCTGTAGCTAGAGTACTACGCTGTACTACACACAATGCACAAAATCTCATACATCTCCTGGTCTTTATGGAACATGATCGATGTTGTGACATTATATTTTTCCTTGCAAGAGCTTTCTTTCGCACATCCCCCCTTCTTCGACAGCATGGCCAACCTTTTAATGTAGCACAGTTACTGTCAATATGAAAATGAGAGGATTAATTGCCCTACCTGTAGGCATTTTTGGATGCAGGCCGAGGGTCAAACTTGAAGAAAATTATACACATCGATGCACTGGGGGATTGACGACAGGGTTTTCAGTCAGTCCGCATCTGCCTTTGAATCTTACTCACATCTGACAAAGAGGAGTAATCAGAAAAAAGAAAGGAGTAAGCACATGTGTTTAACGGAGCTGTTTGTACGTGGCAGTATGGTGAGACTGTGATATTTTATGACATTAACATTCGATTTACTCCAATAACGTGGATCCACATTACTTTCACAAGTCAACAGAATGATTGTGTACTGTACGGCTGTGCTGATTGACCAAATCGTGTGCCTCGATTATAGGCTTGTTTCTTCATATTGTACAAATCAATATGAGCTGCTAGCAGATGAGGAGCTGTTGCCAAAACTGGACTGGACTTCAGCCGTGCAGTAGTGGTTCGGCTATGCACAAGTCAGGTATTTCTCAAACCAAAGTCGCCTATAAACTTTATGGGCAACTGCCGTCAATAGGCGATACGACACGTCAAAGGGAAGCATGTGAAGGGGCAGGCCGAAAGCGCAACAAACCCTACCTGTCATCTCTGTGTATCATGAGGTCCCAAAACATAAACAGTCATTACTCTCTTGACACGTTAGAGCGGTCGAAAAAGTGTGACAAGCGACGCAAACTGTGGCTAGGCCTGAGGCTGTCACAGTCTATCTAGCTCTGGACATGGAGCCCTATCGTGCTATGTTGTGTAAGTCAATGGACTGGTTCAAGTTTGGAAATTCTCCACAATACATTTCAAAATTGGGAAGACGGATCGCGAATCAGATCATGGATCGTCACTGTGTTCAAATTGTTGTGATATTCATTTTTTGAAAAGATGGCTCACTACTAATTCAGAAAAGATACTGAGGAATGTTCCATGTGTTCAGGACGCACTCATCGGAGTACAGCTGTTATTTTACTGAACAGTAATTACTTAGTGGTGAGACTTATTCTGTACGACCATCAAACGGACCATGTTGTGTGTGCGCCTGTGTCCAGAATGTTAGATGAAGTATCAGACAGCGGATTGTATTATCTCTGTCATTCTAGGAACTGTGATGAGTGCAAAGGTAGAGATTGAGTAACGGCAGGGCCATAAATCACAGACTAGTAAACATTGACAGCACATGTTAACAGTTCAAATAATAGCGCGTAGCAAGCTATTAATAGTTCCTAGCCAAACAGAACAGACACTGTCTAGTTAGGTATGATGCCGGGAGATGGACCACACATTGGTTAAGTAGCGGTACTACTGTATAGGATGTGGCTAGTTCTACCTCGACCAGAAAAAAACTTGTTTCACACACAACTTGGTGACCTCAATAACTAGCTATAACGTTAGCATTGCTACAGTCGATAACTAAACGATGACAAAGAGACAGGGAAAGAAAAGTTAAAGTACCTACCTAGACTACCTCAGTTATGCGCGCCACATTAGACTTTCAAATGAAAAGTGTTGGGCTAAACGCTCAGCTGTTTTATGCTGTGGTGTCAGCTGACTGGACTTCCTGGGTCTTTACTCTTGTTGTTGACAAAGGAAGTGCTGCTCGCACAAGGGTGGCCTCGATTTGAGCCCCCAACTCGTCTCATAAACCTCGACGGCGGGTGTGAAAGTTGCCACATTGTCTACAACCCCGCCCACCCCGGCACTCCATATATTAAAACGAGTGCACTTCCAACGGGGCTCTGAGCTTCGCTGTGATTGGCCAGTGTAGAGCGTCCGGTTAATGGTTTTCTTTCAAAATAAAAGCATCGATAAATATTCGTTTGTAAACATTTTTAACTCAGGTTTTAAGCTTGGCTTCTTGAGACAAATGGAGCAAATTTCTTTTAAGAACCTAATTGTGTGCAAGAATCGTCATCTCAGTATCCAAATCAGAATCGCTTATGATAATGTGACCTCTGCCTTGGCACTTGACAGCCATTACGGTCACGTAGAGACTGAAGCACAACATTCGGTGCTGTATGATGACTCTACCTGGATAATTAAAACATTTGCCATCTGATTTCGTCTGGACAGAGAGTTAATTTTCTGTTGCACAGGTAATTCCTATTGCACTGTATGAATCTACTCGCGCTTGTGTCGCTCTGAATACCTTTACTTTGTAAAGATACTCACCCGACGTTTCCTGTAATTGCCCGTGCTGACTTGACAATGCACAGCGCCAGAAAAATTATTATAACACGATAATAACAGACATGAGTCAAATAGGAGGACGTCAATAAAATAAAAATAATGTCTATATCAATGTAACTAATTCATACGAATGATTATCATAGCCTAGCTTTGTGGCCTTTATTGGGATTTGAATCGTTTTTAAACAATTATGGAATTGAATGCTAAACACACGTGAACAATCGAGTAACGCTTTATTGCTAATTGTCCCGGGGGGGAAAAAAGAAGAAGCAAATAACCAATCAGTCACCAGTCTCCTCTGGTACTGTGGCGAGTGGTGATGGGGCGGAGACACTTGCCGTGACACCGGCAGCATCCTGCACTGTGTTGTGGATGAGAGGGATAAAGGCTGCCCTGCCTCCCACACAGCAGCGCGTCGCAGCCGCTAATTAGTGGCCACTAACGACTAACAACTTTTTTTTTTCTTCTTTTTTAAAAAAAATAATAATTTAGTGTAGCCTGCTTCGTTTCGCGCGTGGCTGAGAGAAAAAGCAGCGCGACACGCGACCCGAGACCCGGGGAGGGAGGGAGGGAGGTTGCAGCGGTGCAGAATCCCTGCGGCAGCCAAGTTGCCCGGTCGAGGCTCGGACTACCGCTCGTCACACCGAAGGAGTCTTCTCGTCCGCGGGAACAAGGACGGATGGGGAGAAACTGAGGTAATTAAAAAACAAGACAAACAAACAAACTGACAAACGAAAAAATCAGTGCACCTCCTTCCTTGGCTTTTCTGGCGCAATTATCGCGATTATCTCGCCGAGCCAAGTTTTAGCCTGTGCCGCTACAACTCAGGTGGAGGAGGAGGAGGAGGGTGTGACAATAATGTAATAGCCGACTAAATAATGTAGTACAATTGAAATCGCGGGCTCGCAGACGAGCGAGCAGCTGCTCGCGTCAGGCGTATTGATTGGGACACACGGAGCAGGTGTGTGACAGCCCTCTGTCTTTTTCTTTTTTTCGTTTTTTAAATCCAACGCTTTTGTTTAATAGTCGGTGTTTCAATTAACGGGGCACGACGGGGGTTGCATTTAACGCTGCTCGGTGGTTTTATATGCGCCAGGTGTACGTTGATGTAGCCAAATACGTGCTACGTACGTGCGTGCGGCACTGGTGTGTTGTTGCGAGCCCTCATCGCTAATGGATGCAGTCAAAGCAAAGGCGGAAGGGGGGGGGGGGGGCTGTCAATCATCCCATCCTCTACTACTCCATTGTTTTGCGCCTCCTGTTTGTGAGTGAGTTGCCATGGAGCGTCTTCCGGTCTCGCTCGTCCCACTACCATATTTGGAGAAAGGGCGTCTGGTGTAATAAGGCTGGCAGGAGTCTGTGCCTTCTTTTAAGTCACTTAAAAAAAAAAAAAAAAAAAAAAAAATATATATATATATTCTATAGACTTGATTTTGTTTGATGTCGTCTTTTTTTATTTGCTTTTTATATCATTTTTTTAAAAAATTCAGATATGTGAGCTGACAAGCGTATTATTGGTGGAATGCTGATTTTAATTGTCTGTGATTTGTATGTTTTTGTGGAAGCACTTATAAAAGGTGCTATATAAATACAATTCTTCTTCTTCTTCTTCTTATTATTATGGTGTGTCACAGTGGCAGGGACTCACGGCGTTGCCAGCGTTCACGTCCCACGCGGCCAGGCCGCCAGGATGACTGAACGCTTCAAAAACAGCGACCTGAGCTCAGGCCGCAAACAGGGGGTTTGTAGTTTCACCACGGCAGACGCACGTCAATAACATCCGCCATCTCGTGATGACGTAGTGTAGTGAAAGTCAGGTCGGATTCTCTAAGCAGCGCTGTCGGCTTTTCCTAAGTCCTATCAGTTCTCCTTTACACCTTTCTTTGACCTCATGGCGTTTTCCACTGAGGTCAAGGAATAGTAGATAGGAATAGTAGATAGGAAGGACAATTCGACCTCACCCCAGGCCTGATAATGACGTTCTCGGTGGACTTTTGATTGGTCCTGGTCAGCACTTTAACACCTAGCTGGCACCGTAATGGTCCCAGGACATGGCTGGATGCAATTCAAGCAATTAACCACACGAGCATGTGCAATTTGTTGTATATATGTTGTTGAATGTGGCTTTTTGGTTACAGGGCGATTCACTGTATGTTTCCACTGTGGCAAATGTACTTAAAGTGATGGAGTGGCAAGTCAATGAGATAATATAGTCTTATCATCAAAATATATATTTTTAGAGACCTGCATATAAGAAACCCAATAAACCGCACGCTGGTCTTGGGTCACTGTGTATCTGGGTTGGCCCAGAGTTGTTGCAGGATGCTTTGTATGGCAAATGGTGGGCTGAAAATAAAATTGAATGGTACTTCTGTATATTCACATGTTGTCATAACACTGCCCAAGGCTGTGCCGAGGTGGAAAATGGACATGCAAATGCCAAAATGTTCAAAATATATAAACAACACGTGTCTGTCAGTGGCTTAACATGTCTGTATGTGCAAGATGCTGTCAGGCAAGTTGTGAAGTACGGAACAAAGCAGCTAAGCAGAACAAGAAAAAAGGTTGCAGTTGCAAGAAAATACAGAGATCCACACTAGTCACAGGGGGCTACGTGGTAGTGAGTACTGAGGCCAGGCACTCCAGATTGTATCCACCAATTTGATCAGGGACCGCTATGATATATATGCATGATATAATTTGGTCATTTAAAGGGGCAGTAAGCGATTGTGGAGAAAGCTTGTCTCTCCCTTTGTTGTTGTTGTGAATTCACTACTCTGGCTGGGACCCAAGTCCAAGTGTGACGCACTAACCACTAGGCCAAAATCCGGGAGTTGCAGCGTCACCCGCCAGCACGTCTCTTAAGGTGTCTGCGAGTGATGTTTACCAACGGCGCTCGCAGTGTTGTGTGCTGCGGTCCGCACCATTTTTTTGTTTTCGATTTATGGAGCCTGGGCTGTGCCGAAAACCCGGATTTTATTCAGGGGCACACAAAAAAGCAACAGCTAATGGACAGTGAGGAAAAAAAATTTCAGTTCTGTCTCAGAGATCCCAAGATTTCTGCCAAGGATTTGCACTGACCACATGTGGACCTGAGAATTTATCTCATTCATAAACTTTAGACATTGTCAAACAGAACGAGAATCACAGAGAAACAGTGAATCCATATTAGTTTAGCGTTTTAATAATGGCCTTGGATGTTTTTTTTCTTTTAATAAGCGAATAGCTGCTTAAATGTTGTAAAATGTGTTGAATGTAAAAGCTGCTGCTTTCATTAAATTGCAAAAGTACAATTTTGCCCACCCGAGAGTCCAGTTGAGTTTGCATTGTTGTCGGCACAGCCAACACTTTAGAAAACACGATATTTACAACTCAAACACAGTGCACCTGTGACTGTGCTGAAAAATGAAAAATTGGGGGTAACTGGGGGTTAACAAGAAGACTTTCCAGTAGCATGAATGTTATTGGTTTGCTGCCCAAGTTATCACATTCATTCCTGCATGCTGTGTATCGGCCTGTCACGATAACTACTTTGTTGTTGCACGATATATTGTCCCAGCAATTATTGCGTTAAACAATATTATCGTCATTTTAAGACCATTTTTTTGATACCGAATCATGTGAGCTTGCAGTTAATTCAATTACAGTTAGTCCTACACGAATTGTGTTGCTGCTGAGAAAAATGTTATCCAAAGTTTAGACTTGTGTTTAGGCCTCAGACAAAACTAGCAATTTGAAGATATAGTGCCTTTAGAAAAATACTAGGAAATCCATATTTTCTTACATTTTATAGACCAATCCAGTAATTGAATAATCGTACGACCAGAACAGATGAGAGGACAGAAATGTGCAATGTTCTGACACATATACGATATATACCCTGTTCAGATTTCCACCAGAGCTGACAAAATAGAACTTTCTTGTGAACTTCTTTTCTGTATTCCGTTTTTCTTTAGTTAAATAGTACAGACGTTGGATTGCACTGCCATACTCCTTAGTGAACAAGATAACTTACTCTAACCCTTACATGGCTCACTGTGGCAAGCACATAACTATATGTTGTTTTTTTATTCTGGAGGATTTAGGATGTCTAACTAACCTCACTGGTGTTTCTACCTGGTTAATGGATAGTAAACCACCAGCAGATTTGGCTCTGGCTTTAAAATAGAACATATTATTGTACCACCACTTAAAGAACTAAACGGTTAAAATGTAATTTTTCTTAAGGACTTGACAAGGCCTGAGGTCATCTCTAATCTCAGGAGCAGTTCATGCTCTGATGCACTAATTTAGTAGGAAGTAAAATGTCTGAAGAAGATGTAGGACTCCTCCCTGTCAGCTCAGCAGCATGTTGGATTCAAACGTAGACGGTGGTTACTGTCAGATCCAGGGTTTGTCTCAAATGTGTAGGAACTAAATATCCATGGTACTGTTTTAATAAGTCTTTGGTTTGAACATCACATTTTCACTCCATCTGTCCATTTTTTAGACGGCTTATTCAGGTCTGCAGATATTGACTGGCCTGAAGTGATCGGTGGCAGTCCAAGATGGCGGTAAAGAGGGGTGCGCACCATAAAACAAGTGTAGAAAACAACATAAAGCAGCCAGCATGGAAGCCAGTGAGACGGCGATCAACGTTACCTTATGATATTGTACTTTTGTCACTCTTTTAAAGTATATCAACTCAGCGCAGACTGAACGATGTTCGAGGGCTGACTGAACGAAGACGAATGGAATTTGTGGCTGAGATGGCAAAGAGTCGCAGAAGTTACCGACGGAGGAGATGAGCATTCATTCCCTCCGTCATCGCGCAATTTGGATGTTCACCTGGGCGTGACATTCACCTCAATGCCGATTGGAGGTGAAACCGATGATTACCCGGATCTATTGCAGAGTCATTTGACCAGGGACTGAATGCCGATTAAACGTTTTCGAACTGCAGAAAATGGCGGGTGTTAGAGGGGTTAAACTGGTTTTTTGGCCAGTGTGAAAGGGACTACATGGACATGCAAGCCAAGCAAGACAGGAACTCCACTAGAATGATATCTTACTTGATGAGGGTTAAAAAGCCCCTAGATTTTTTCCACAGTGACGTGTCTGAAGGCTGATATCAATATTCCTGCATCAAAACAGCCAGTAACCATAATTTTGTGTTATTATTTACGTCAGAAGTCTTCATGGCACTTGGAAAAAAGTAGTGTAGTAAATAAGAGGAAAAAGTGCAGGCATTAATTGGGTTTGCAACACACTGCAATATTAGATGCAAGGTATTGCAACAGGGCGTTTTTTAGACGGCAACCTCTGAGAATTTAATATATTTCCAGACGATGAGCGTTCCTCACATTATTTCAGTCTCTACAGGGCGCATGATATATTTGTAATACGAGTTGCTTCTTACCACCAGGGCTGGCTGACGCTTCAGAGGGATTAACTCTAGCTGCTAACCTACATTTCATTTAGACACATGTTGGAAACAAAGTACAGATGTAGCACATTGATGTAGTGACCCAGCTCGTTTGGTGTTTCCTCTGTTTTATTTCCTCCCACTTGACGTCAGTTGGAATATTAATCACATTAATGACATTCTTTAAGAACAGCAACAGGGGAATGCTTTCTTAGCTTCAGCTGTCTGAGGCTCATCTCTTACTACTCTTATATATTATGTCTCTGCTCTAACTTAACAACCATTTAACTGTTTTGAAAAAAATAAAGAAATTGGATGGGATATTTTTTTCCATAAGTAAGTTTTAATACCTCAACTCTATGTTCATAACCTCTTGCAGTGTGTTAGGGCACAGGGTTTCATGTAAAAATAAAAAATAAAAATCGGTACAGTAATTGTTACACTTGTCCTTTTCCTGCAACCACATGTCTCCTGTGAAAATAGATAATATCTATACATTTTTGAAAATGGATAGATATGGATGGATTCCACACACACACACACGCGCGCACACACAGACACACACACACACATGCAGGTGTTAACACTTACTCTAGCTGATAATTTGGCGTGTAGTTACATACATGTTGGAATTACACAAGGTCACCAATCTTCACAAACATGCTAACCACTGCAAACCCTCACAGACCAGTAAGAATAATAATTTAAAAAAAAAACCTGCAAGAAATACAGCAAAACTAATCAGAGGGTGAGGGCAATTTCAATCAAGGACAGTGTGTACATGACTTCACAGTGTTCATGAGGGGTCTAATCAGCACAGTGAGAGAAAATTACTGTGTGAGTCGATCATGGGCAGAGACTTCAATAGGCCCATTTCACAAAGTAGCTGAATTTAAGAAAAGTAGACTTAAGATGTTAAAGCCCATTAAAGACATTTGACATTTTTGACCCTGTGCTTTCCCCCAGTTTAAAAAAATATATTTTTATAGTTTTGAACTAACGATAAAGAAGGTATTACATAGCAGCAGTGTTATATAGAAAGGGTATCATATGTTTGTCAGGTCAGCGCTACACACTCCTGAGTGCATAATGCAAAGTGGTTAGTAGTGTTCAAAATGTACACACATTTCCAAATATTCTTATGGAAACTGAAACGATTTTGACTAGAGCTGCAACAGTTAATCAATTAGTAATCAATTACTAAATGAATCGCCAACTATTTTGATAATAGATTAATCGGTACAAGCAGTTTTTATGGAGAAAAAAAGGCAATATTCTCAGATTTCAGATTCTTAAATGTGAATATTTTCTGGTTTCTTTGCTCCTCTTTGACAGTAAACTCAATATGGATAAAACAAAACATCATCTTAGGGGTTTGGGAAACATGATCGGCATTTTATGGACCATAATCGATTAATCGATTATGAAAATAATCGTTAGTTGCAGCCCTAATTGTGACTCAGTCCTTTTGCTGTGATGGGTCGTGCCTGAGCTGTGTTTTGTGGCTGCTGTGAGCGGACCGAAGCGGTCTCCAGCCAGTCCGGACCCTGAGTGAATGGTCCTTTGTGGGACAGACACCTGCAGAGCTCTGCCTCCTGCTCCTGAAGCGATTAACATGCACCTCCAACCTCCCCGGCCTTCTCGCCGCCCACTCCCTCGGCCACCCATCCTGCCACTGCTCTGTTGCCTTGGCACCTGTTCTACATCGGCCATCCTGCACAGGCTCTGAACTCTTGTGTAAGGATTGCACAGACCGCCTCTGTCAAGGGGTTACATTTTGAAAGTTTTGTGAAAGGTAGACCTCCTAGATTCTTATGTTTTTATATTTATTGGAATATATATTATCTGTTTCTTGTGGTTTTAGGACTAAGATACAGGTTAGCTTCTCCAGCAGGCTACATCGTCACCTGCATGTTACATAATGACAACCAGGACAATCTGGTTTCTAACCAAGAGTCGGCCTTCTCTCGTGGCCTTTCTTAGTTTCACGTTTGTACCTGTTCTTGTTCATGTTAATTGTTTGAACCATGATGACAAAGGGCATGGAATCTTACAACTTACTAACTTCATAACCGTACGTATTTGAACTAAAACAGTGTTCTTCCCTTAAATCTAAGCAAGTTGTTTCTGTGCCCTAAAGCTAACCAAACCTTAACCATAGCACTGTCACATCACAAAAGGGTCCGTTATTTATTTTTCAACCGTGCTGTCGCCTCCAGCTGTAGGGGCCACTCTTTCTGGAAGTTCTCCAATAGGTTGTGTCAGAGGGTTTTGTCGAATGACTCGTGGTCTGTGGTTGTTTAGTTTGTAGGACTGCAGGACTGACCTGAACATACTTTTACTTTTGTTGAATGAAGTTGTTTTTTAAGCCAGTTTTACTCGGCTGCGAATCAAGTCCTGTTTTTCTCAACTCCAGCCTATAATGTCACGCTCTGATCTTTATTCATGCTGTCTTTTTTTTTTTCAAAATGTTTTTTATTTGAACTGAGAGCTTAAATACTTATTTTCCTGTGGAGGGAGGTTGGATGCCTTTGGGAGATTCATTAATTTTAATAATACAGATACTGAGTGTGAGAATAGATTTTTTGTAGGATTTGACTTGTAGAATGTCACAGAATATGGCTGAAGTGTTTTACTGATGTCACAGGTTACATTACGGTTCAGTGATACATTTGTCAGTTGTGAGTGTAATGACGAGTGAATGCCTCTTCTTGGCCTAATATCTCAACCTTTATCATCCCAGCATCGATTACATCACATAATGAAAGAATTAACAATTAACAATATAATAATAATTTGGATATTGTCAATTACTAAATATCAATATACTAAACTATTTGTAATAAAAAAAAACATGTTAATTGAGAATCACACTAGAATTCTTTTTGTATTTCATCCCACTTTTTCTTTAGCACCAGCAGAGATGTTCTCAGTGGACAGAGATATCATTATGAGTCATAGCACTAAATTTTATTGTTTTCTGTCTGATGCTTTACTTTGTCCTTAAATGCCGGGGTCAGCACCGGTAGCTCTCTGCTGCTACACATGATGACGCACGTGTCAAAATTGGTTTTAAATCTGATTTTCCGTGGCACCACCTCTCTCTACCCAATTGTCGGGACCTCGGGTTGGCATTGTTATTGGAACATCAGCCGGCCTGTGCTTTTGTAGCGTGTTGACTCGCTCATAATCCACTTCCCTGTCTTACGCCCTCCCATGTGTCACGGGCTCTGCATTAACATAGAGCTCTGATTGAATTCCTCCTCTTGATTGTCGCTGAAACCTGGCTCCCTCCTTCTCCAACCTCTCCTCCTCCATCAGTGGATTGAAATGGCTGTTCATTTTTATCTTCCCTCTACAAAGCGCGCGCGCACACACACACACACACACACACACACAGACACACAGACACACTCACATACACACACACATGCTGAATAGTTGTGTAATGTGTTGTTTATCTGGTGTCAGTCAGTCAGCCACCAAACAGAACTGTGTCCGCCTGTTTATCTATACTCTGTAACCTGCACGGACACCCCCCCACCCTCACCCCTCCTCCCTGCCCCAATCCCAGACTTGGGTCTCGGTGCTAGAGGAGGATTAACCGCACCCGCCACATTCTGGCCTGCCTTGATTATGTCCAGGGATAAGAGCTGCTTAATCACTGGAGCTGTCCTGAGCAGCGTAAACACAGGAGTGTGGAGCAGCTCAGGCGAACGCACTGAAACACGATATACAGCAGAACACGGTGAAGCAACATTTACCCTACCAGCTGAAAAAAAATTAATTTCTGTCTCTGCAAATGAGGCCATGTTTTCAGTCTCAACTGTCTGTTTATCGGCAAATTTACACATTTAATCAATCAGTCAGTGACCAAACAGAACTGCGTCTGTCTGTGAGGTGTAAAATAAAAACAAGGATTTTCCTTATGTTGTTATCCATTTAGGCATAACACTGTCTGTGTGACATTAAGTGTCTTAGTTGTTAAGCGTTTATTAAAACCAACGTTAGATGACAACCAAAACAGAAAATATTCTTGCAAATTGTTATTGTGACGATTCCCTTTAAATAAATTGTTTTGCAAAACCTCAATTATCACAGGAAATTTCTTCTGAACTTGCACAAATAAAAACAATGATTTATAAGAATAGGAAGAACAGATTTTATCTGTTCTCAAGTCTCCATCAGTTTTCCAAAGAAAGATCACTGTTCATATCCTGTTTTTCACATTCTTACATTTATACACATTCCTACAAACAGTGCAACCGCAGTCTCTGCAGTAGTCAAGGGTTCAGTGCCTTGCCCATGAGCACGTCGGCAGGAGCTGTAGCAAGCTGAAAGCATTTAGATTTACTGGATTCTACTGAGCCAATGTCCCCTTGTGGCATCTGCTATTTGATCAGCTGATTTCTCAGTGACCGGAAATAATCTTAAGTAATCTCTTTTGAATATATTCGCATATTTTGTAATTGCAAATCTTCAAAATGCCAATTTGCCTGCAGCCTTTCTCACTGATAATTTGTGGTTTTGTTCCTTATTTGATGTTCGCAACGGAGCTTTAAAGTGTGAAATGAAGTTGCCACATCATTAGATAGTTTGGAGGGGGCTGCACCTGAGCAATGGCTGTAATTTGTTTGCTTTAGTAGGTAATTGCTTTTTAGGAAAAGGCTGGTGGAATTGATGAGATAATAAAACACTATTTGTCGTGAGATTTTTCATAACTTGGGGTCTGCATGCCAAGGTCGCCAACCCCCCCACAAGCTGCGAGACATGACACTGAGACATAACGTACTTTGTTGATCCCAAGCTGGGAAACTCCGGTGTTACAGCAATAGTTAAATCTATTTACCTTAGGAAATATACAATTTATACAAAAAAAAAGATTTATACGCGTTGCAAGAAATGAAAAACACAAAAAGGGCAATATAGAGATTAAAAAAGTGGTTCAAATGTGGTTTAACACCTGTCATTGTAGGTCATGGATCTACACTGTGGCAATCCAACCTAGTTTTCTCCCTCTTTAAGTTTAGCTGAACCTTGTCATAATGGTTTTTGTTAGTCAAGTGGAATCTCAGCTGGTGCTGGACTTTGCTGAAGCAGCTTGTGTGGGATTTACATGGTTAAAAGCTCTAACTTCGGCTAAGGGGGTGTAAAGTGTCAATTCCGGTGACCTCAGGATTGCGTCTCTGTTTTTCTTCCTGTTGGCTTCGTTGGACCAGATTAGCAGCAAAAAACAAATCATGGGGTAGGTGGTCCATATGAAATGCAGTGTGGGAAAACCCTGTCCTGTTGAACTTTCCACCGGGTGATGGCCCGATCCTCTGGAGAGTACAGCTTAATGTCTGCTCCAGCGACAAGGACATCTTTATGCCAAAAAAAGCCTCCAAGTGGAGATTGTGTAAGTAAATTGAGGAAACTCGGGTTAAAGGGACTGAAGCAGATCAGGTGGCCATCTGGCACTTCAGTCACGTCAGAGCTGAGGTCAAATCTCAGACGACCCGTCCTTGACGCAACAACAGCATCAGAGCCAATTACTGCCCCCTCAGAATCCCCCCCCTCGAATACGCTCAACCCCATTTTGCTCTAATAATGGAAGGAAGTTACAATGGCTTGAATATGATTTGTATACTGATAATGCTCTCGTTATCATCACCCAGTTATTAAAGTTCAACATTGTGGGAAATATACTGCATTTGCTTTATTGCCCAGAACTAAAAAATAAGTTTTTGTTTGTCAGTTTCCTCAAAGCAAATTTTTTTTTTAGATTAAGACTTTTATTGTATTTTTTCACATAGTAAATAGTTGACACTGTACCTCTTAACAAGGTTGCCTTTCCTAAAAGCTGATCCCATTCAGTGCATGAGGTGGATACTGCTCCTTCTTTACATATTTTACCTTAAGTAATAACACTTGCCAGAGTCGCGGCATTATAACAGTTGGACAGATCTTTAGCGACAATATGTTACCATTTCAACAACTTAAAAACCCATTTGGACTTTTGGACTCCTCCTTTTTAACATAGGCACAATTAGCATCTATTATAGATAAAAATGTACAGAACTAGAAGAGAAGATTGATACCACTCTCATATCAGTGCAGTAAATATGAAGCAACAGTTAGCTTAGCATAGAGCAGAACAGTGAGCCTGGCTCTGTCCAGATGTTAAGAAATGTATAAAAAAAAG
The DNA here is from genome assembly GCF_022379125.1 of Scophthalmus maximus. Lineage (NCBI taxonomy): Eukaryota > Metazoa > Chordata > Actinopteri > Pleuronectiformes > Scophthalmidae > Scophthalmus > Scophthalmus maximus. The sequence goes on along the minus strand of NC_061517.1, from coordinate 24,053,405 downwards.
AATTCTCACTAATTTACATCTTATTTCCTGTTTGTTTAATTTGTATGAAATCCAAATAGTAAAAAGCTAAGTTGTGGTTTTACAAGGTTGTGCACTAACATCTTGGAGTGAATACATTTTTGCACTTTGGATTAAACAAATTATATATATTTTCTCTTGTTAATAACTAATCATTAATCATGTACATTTGAAAAGAGTCACACTAGCTGTTTCTTTTTATTTCCAAACTAATAACTAAATTAATTTTAACGATAATTGCACCAGGTGAAACTCATTAAGGCGGGGCAGACAATCACAGAGGCGGGAAACGCAATGGTAGGAGGTGGAGAGAAAGTGGAAAGTGACTACAAAGTAAAACAGGAAACACACTACGCCAAAAGTAACAAGCATGAAGGGATAACAAGAGACAGGGGAACAGGAAATAAAATGAAACAGCAACCAACAATAAGGGATCAAGAAAGTAACTTAACACAAGGAATGGTAATCAAGTCATAAATAAACAAAGTCCACAAAGAAAAACAAAGTATTTTAACAGTTCAAGAGGTGTTGAAGAGTTTAAAGGGACAAAATCATAACAGCTTTTAATCATTCAAGTAAAATCCTAGCAACTAATTTCCTGTCAGTCTCTTTCAATGCAGTTTTAATGAGAAACGTAAGGCCATCTAACTTTAACCACTAGTTACATTTAATTGAGCTGTGAAGATGAACATTATAATATGGTCATTTGTAAAATGTACATGCACACAGCTCGCTGACAGCATGGGATTCTCCAAAGTGGATTTGAAAGGACACAGAGAAGCGGCCAGATACACTTTGAATCAAGGGGCGAGAGAGAATCCTTAGGGGTGTAAATGTATGCAGCTATGCCCAACGCTCATTAGAGATTTAGATGTAGTTCTTTGCTCCAACTGCATTGATGTTTGCTCTCCTGCTGCGCTGCTTAACTATTTAGTTTTCCTGAGCATTTACACGAGGCGTAATTGACGTGTGGAAGGTGAGAGAGGATTCATAATCAATTTAACTGAAAAAATCATAGCACACATACGCTTAGCAAGCACGGCTTTAGGGAAGCAATGAGTTCACTTTCGGAATCTCATTTTGAAACAAGTAACGAGTAATGTCATAGGCATGCCATTCCATAAAGACCCTTGTTTTCTCACTGATAATCTGAATGTTCACTTAATGATACCGTTTCTTTTGAATCATGTTCATGACAATTTTCATACACAGTGAAAGAAATCATTTGACATTACTTTTCCAAGAATTAGACCCCATCTTTGCCTTAATGGAAAAACCAGTGAAACATTCTTAATGTCCATCTCCATGTTTGGACTGTGGAGGTCATGTGAGATGGCCCCATGGAGAGGCTGTCATATAAAGACGGGAAAATGTTTTCCTCCCCTACTTACGAGCTGGCAGCCTATATAAAGGGACACTGTCACAACATGAATGTGGCGCGGAGAAGATGCCAGCGTATTCATCAATACCGGGCTTTATGCGCGAGTGAGTTTTTGATGCGCAGGGCAGTCTTCTGTGGAGGGTGAAAGCCAGGAGCTCTGCCCAGCTGGGACTGCATGATGGTGGACACAAGCTCCATTTCCTGCCACCTACAGCGGAATAGTTTGTTAGGACTAGGAGAGGAATGACTATATGTGAAGTAGCTGTATGCCATCCTGTAATGAGGAATTTGGGTGATTGGAATTGGCTCGTCTTAAGTCTGTGACTTATTGGGAACCTCTCCGAAGTATTGTTTTTTGGGTGCTGGCTCATTAATGAAGCATGTTTTCCCTCTTCCTGTCTCTTCCTGCATTTCTCAGATGCAGAGCTCTGTGCACCATGGAGGAACACTGCAAATGAGAGTCTCAATGCCACCCAATGCTGCGGTTGCGATGAAATCAATTCTGACTGCTTCGGAGCTTTGCGGCAGAGCGGGCAGGGCCGCAGTGTGTGTGAAGCTCCCTCAGCCATGGAGCAATACTATATGTGCTGCACTAATGCACATGCTACACACATACAAAGTAAAAGACAAAGCCTGTGAGGGTATAGGACAAATCAGGCTTACTCAGCACTCGGATCCAGATAATTGGCCTAAATGCAATGGCTGATAGTTCTCCAAGAGGAAGAGCTCAGCTAAGCTATTTTTGGTATCCTACTTTGACAAGTGTGGTGAAATAAGTTCAACCACTTCATATGTCGTCTGTTGTTGCCGCGGCGTCTGTGCAAACTTGTCACCCTCATATTTGCGGTAAACACAGTAATCCTCTACAATTCAGTCGAGCCCTGGCCGCGTTCCTGCTGCGTCAGCCTCTACTTGTGTCGAGGTGCGAGGCTCGCGCTACCTCCGCGCTTCAGCAAGTTCGCCGAAATCATCCCGCGGCAGCGCGACCACACAGCTCATCATCACGGGAGCCCGCAGGCAGCACCACGGCACGAAAATGATGTGGATCGATCAGCGCCTGTGTGGAAATCAGAGCCCAAGCAACTGAGCTGCTCCCACAGTCAGCCTCGTCTTACAATGTCAGCAGAGCTCTTTGATAGTGCTGCAGGCCGGCGGTGGCTGCTGTTACATGGGTGATGGGTGTTCACTGTGCAACTTCAAGCCAGCTGTATACAGACTCAGCGGGAGACCTCAGCTACGATAAGTCCATAGGGATGGAGGGAGAGAGGTAAAGAGTGGGGGATACAAGATTGGAGAGGAATAGAATATTTGGCGTCACTGCAGCTCTTATTGATTTAATCGTTCAGAGCATTCATTTTTGTGTGTGTGTGTGTGTGTGTGTGTGTGTGTCCGTGTCCTAAGCTAGTTTTTGGAAATATAGCTTCACTAACAACGATGAGAGAATCGGTCAGCAGTCTCGGCCTCCGTGGTGATGAAACCTCTAACCTTGGCGTACCCAGCGTAAATGACACCTATGCATGCCATGAATTTTCAAAGTCCAATGAGCAGTACATGCAAATGCAGTTTAATATAGAATTTCGGGGGAAACAAAATAAACTCTTGTTTTTAATGAAGAAGTTGTGCAATAATTAGCCCGTTTCCATCGTTCTGTAGCAACAATCTGCAGCATGAGTCTGCGAACATCAGGACACAGCATAAGGAGTTGTTACCTCGCTGAAAAGTCGTCTGCAGCTCTTCATCTAACGGCTCACTGTGGCTACTCCTTCTTGTTCCTTTACTCCCTGTATAATTGAACTGAAAATGACTATTGTCTTATTTCGTATAGATTTGTTTTTGATGAATGACTATTAAGTGCTTAATGACAGACACACTGCATTTTCTTTGGCTATTTCATAATTAAAGTGAACTTGTGTTTGTCATCAGTTAAATGCTTTTGCTGCAGCAGGAGGTAATGTTCAGTTTGCATTGGCAGAAACAGCTTTTAATATAGAAAAACAGCTTACTCCAGGAATGTCGTCACAGACACCCTGTTTGAAATACTGCAAATATTAAAATATTTCAGCTAGGGCTGTGGTCAACCAAATAAAATCTTAGCCAACTGAAATTGTACCTTCTATTCAACCAATTGTTAAAATTGCAGGTTTTCTCTAGATCACCTGAATGAATCACAAATAAACATTAAAAGATGGTATTTGTAGCATAGCATTGTTGAAATATGTCAATTCTGATATGTTGACTCCAAGTCATTGAACAGAAAAGTTGATGGAGCATCCTAACACGGATAAGTTCGTTCAAAATTCAAAGTTGTGAAACCGGTATAGGCTGGGGCCATGTCACGAAGCAATATTGGCGTTCATTTGAAATTGTGTTTCTGGAGAAATGATCAATGCAAACAGACCAAAGCATTATGTTGCCAGCCCACTGTCTCTACAAGAAGCCACCTTGACGTTTACAGTTAGGCATGTCAAGCAAAAATACTATTTGACAATCACTGCCAACACAGAAATTGCGAGACCAGGCTTTTAAATGAATTAGTTTCACAAAACTTTTGGGTTTACCTTTGGATGTTTCTATATCTTACAGTAGCATGTGATCTCACAGCGCCTCACACATTTTGCAGCAGCCTGTTAGTAACATATTCTTCTCATTTTAGTCCTCTGTTGTTTATTGGCGGTTGGCAAACAGCTTGTAGGTGCATCACTGCCAACTTCTGGCAGTATAATGCATTACTTAGTACCAGGCAACAGTATAAGACAAGACGCTAAGATATTGATTTTTATATTTTACAGCTATTTGAAAAGTTGTTAAAATAATTACCCATCACTAATACAAAGTTATGTGATCCATTGTTAAAGCAGAGGATTGATTGGTGCAGCTTTTAAGACATGGTTGATTAAAGTTTCTTATACCTTCCACAAAATCACGGCCTCCAGAACTGAGCATCGTGAATAAAGAAAACCCATCAAAGAGATTAAATGTCCAACTAAAACAAAATATTTCAGTACATGGTGTGCCACAGCCTCAACTTCTTTTAGGCTGTATGTAATAAACCAAGCCTAATAAGGAGATCTATTCCACGGCTCTTACGTACACATCCTCTATACACTCGTATCAATATACAATGTCTGCCACAAAAATCCTCACCACCCCAGCCCCCTTTTTCATCACCGAATCCCTTCAAACAGATGCATGCGCTATGGCGGTACAGTGAGTAAAGGAAAGAGTGGAGGCAGATGGTGGGGAAGGAATGGATGGAGGGGCTGATGGGATTGAACGCTAACTGATCCCTTGGTGTTGCTGGTATGGCATTGCTGAGGATGAAGCCATCTCTCACAGGGACCCGTTTTACCCAAAGCATTTATCACGGTGAATGATGTAATGGGCTTTATTAAAGGATTGAGTGTGTTGATTTATTTCTGAATGTACAGCATATGCCCGAGCCCCTTTCCTTTAGGATGTGAGATCACATCACCGCATGTGCCGCTGCCTCTGGCTGGATTAATAAAATATCTTGCAGTACTCTCACTCTCTCCATCTCTTGGCATTGCTTATCACATCATGAGCCAGCTCTGCATATCTGGCCTATGAGAAGTAATCAAAATCTGTTCAGACCTGTCACTTAAACCAAACCATCACGAAGTGGATGATAAGAGTTGTGTGTAACCTTGGCATTTACAACCTGTAAAGATTGCATTACACAGTGATGTCATATTCACTGACTTTAATGAGATTTCCCTCTGTGTTTGCATGTTTTAAGATTCACTAAAGTGAGAGGCATCTGTGGCGTAAGGAACCCCCCAAAAAGAGGTGTCTGAAACTCATAATTGTATTTTTTGGGCTTCAAAAATATAACAAATGTGTTCAACCCAAAGAGGGCGTCTCATGTGACATTAGTCTTAATAAGCTTCAGTTAATATTGTCAATATTTCTGAATTAACAGTGGTTCAAATGTGAAAGGTGCCACTTGTATGACAAATCCAGAGAGTTATCACACCAACTCTGAGAGTCCCCTCATCTCTATCTCTCCAAGTATTTTTCTCATCTTTAATCTCAATTCATCAGTTCAACAGAAACAGACACACACTCTGAATGAATTCTAATGTTGTCTAATGTCTACCCTGACTGCTGGATGTGTAGATTGTGAAGATGTAACCTTTACATGATGAGAGAGTTTTCAGACCTAAACATTTGAATGAAGTCAGACACACATTTTTAAATGAATGCCAATATTGTTCTTCATCTGCTATGTGTACGCTTTTTGCATACACATTAACCCTATCAACTTCTTCATATTGATACTGTATATGAGCCTTAATATGAGCCATTGTAGTGGTCAAAATAAAAAAATAGAAATTGATTTAGTAAGTCACTGACAGGAGAGGTGATCTACTCAGGGGATCTGGTTTGAATTGAGGCTACGATAAGACTACTATGCCTATGGTTTCATTTATCAAAAGTAGCATCATTTATTAAGAGTTATATCTTTGAGTGATTGACAACTAGTCTGTCCATCAAACCAGCGTGTGCTTTTCGATTTGCATGACACTTTCAAATCAAAGCTCTCTGTAACAATGTAAGTCAGAACAATTCTTCCAAACTTTAGACCACTCTTTACTCTGTGTCCCTAATGGAGTTAGCTTGACTGAGATATTTATTCTTGACTTTTTCAAAACTTTGCCAAGTGCAGAGATTACAGTAAAGGCAAGAATGTTTCACTTGAATGCACCCCTGATTGACCTTGGGGACCACATTGATTCAAACTCCGACTTCACTCCAAATGTAACAAGCCTTTATCCCATATGCTGAGATCATACCAACTTTTAGCACAAACATACACTTTAACCCATAACGATTAAAGCCCCAGATGTTTCCCTGCCAGCTGTGTTTAATATGCAGAAAGAATCTGAAAAATAATTGAACTCCCCGACAAGTGATATGACCTCAATTACCTCATTCTAACTGTGTTAGCAGTGTGGACACAAGTTCTGCATTGCACTGAGAAGTTTGAGCGCAGCAAAATTCAGGATCTTTGCAGAATCACAGCATGCTTTCTCTGTTTAGGAATATGCTTCTGGGCACACAAGGTGTAAACAGTTCATCAGACTACTACTTCTTGTGGAGCACTGCTGTGCAATTCAGTTTGTCCATGTTTTATTGCCCTGCAGAGATCTCTGCAGGGCAATAAAAGATGGTGTAGATTTAGTTAATTCTCTGAAATTACAGTGCAGTTAACTGTTCAAACAAGTTTCTAAATACAGAGTAATCCCTTAGACTGTGTCTGTGTAAAAATGTTTCAGGCAAGAATGGTCACAGCTTGAAGTGGCCTCAAATAATCTCCTGGACTAAATATAATGGTATATGCTAATCTGTTGTTTCCCATCCTCTCAGTCTTTATTAAACAGCTCGTAAATAAGCAACTCGGGTTGCCCTGGAGGGATTTGACAGCACTGTGGATCAATTGAATGTCTGCAGGCAACACAGATATCCAAGTTCAGTTTGACACCAATTCCAAATGCCATTCCATCTACTTCCCCTTCGTCTCTTCTCTTTTGTAACCATTCCCGCTGGGTTTGCATCGGCATACAGCTGTTTGGGACAGGATATGAATATTCTGAGCAGGCCTTTTGCATGCAGAGCACAGCACAGCAAAGCAAACCCCTCACCCAAAAAAAGATTCTTGTTAATCGTGGCATTTCCCTAAAAGATGCGGAGAGGCAGCCAGTTGTCAGAAAGCTCACTGTGCTGGGCCCATATTGTACACCCATGTCGCATCTCCCCCCAGGGCCCGGTGCATGTATGACAGCTTTCCCATGTTGCATATCTGTGTTGAAAAAAAAGACGCCCCTGTCGTCCTCCCCGTCATCTCCTCCTCCTTCCTGTTCCATCCTAATCTGCTCTTATGGGTCTCAGCCCGTGGCGTCTTAAACCCCTCCGTCTCCAACAGCTGCTGAGGACAGGGAGGTATAGAGAGATTAAATGAGTCTTTGCAGCCCCCTGAAGGACTCCCACATGCCTGTCTGCCTCCAGCCCCTGCTAGTGTCTTTGATCCACTGTGTTTTCCAACCCAGCCGAGTTCCACCGGTTACAAAGGGGGTTCCTACACATGCCAGCCTACATACAGACCTCTTTAGACTCTGTGGTGGCTGTTGCGCTTATCGATGTTGTTTAGTTCAAGGCAGATAAAAGGCTCAGCTGCTTTAAAACTCGTTCTGCTGGAGGAAACAAGTGCACTGAGAGTGTCTTGCTTGTGCTCCAAATGTAAGTAGAGTTTTGTCTCCCTTTCACTGTGGAAGCTTTGGACCACAGATTGAATCACATAGTCTTAGTCATCCGTGCAGCTTTGGATACCAGTGCGTGAGATCCAGACTAGTCTAGAATGGACCAGACAGGATTGACCAACCTCTGGGGAATACCAGCCACTTCCCATTAGCAATGAATGGCTGCGGTGATCCTGGATGATGCACAGCCAAATAAATGAGCGTGGCTGCCTTGTGTGACCTTGTCATCGGGAAGGGAAAACGATGAAGAAAGGGATCAGCCCTCTTAATTTCTGTTGCTTCCCTTCTGCCTTTCATCCAACCACTTTGTCAAAATAATGTCACTGTCATCTACACATGAATGCATAAACATCGAAAATACCTACCTTTCCATGTGAGCATTCAAATTAACTTCAGATCCAATAATGCAGAGCTATACTACTACATATGGGTCTCTTGACAACAGGATTTTAGCTTTAGCTAGCAGTTGATATACATTTATTGCATTCAATCCTTTTTGTGCAGAATCAATATTTAAATCGCGCTAGGCAACTAATGTCTCCTGCATATGCGCAGAGCAGAGGCTCACAATTGAAATTGAAGCCGTGCACGTGAAAAATCTCAGGGCTGCTGTAACCCTGGTAACGTTCAGATGGAATTTGGAGGACGGGTGATAGATTATTCTCAGTGAGCATCCACTAAGCTAATACAGTCTATCCCTCAAGTGTGTGCAATTTTCACATTTGGTCCCCGTACAAGCCTCCTGTGGCTTTTAATTTCAGGAGTGAAAGTGTGCCTGGAAAGATTTAGCAATTCAGCTGTCAGTGTGTTGCAAACTATTGCAGGGAAGGCCCTACTCTAGCATGCTAATAAACTTCCAACGTGTTCACCTCTTTCATCTCACGAGGCTCCTGCCTCCCTGACTACGTTTAATGTGTTGGATTTTGAATCTTTAGTTTATGAATAATGTTCATGTTGTAAGCACTTTTTTCATATTTAAAACTCTGTAGTCTTTTTGGTACTGCTCTCATATAGCACATTTTTCCAAGTACCTAGATGTACCTGTGAGCTGGAAAACGGTGCTCCTCCTTGTGTTGCGTGGGTTTACATGTGTAGCCACACTCACTTTACGGTTATACTCAGGGGAACAGTAAGGTAGTTGGCAGTGCTACCCATTTATTGCATGGGAGTTGCCTCTTTATATTTTCTTAATTGTCTTAACAATCACTTGGTGCCTCATGATGGCCTAAATGATGCTTTTTCATATGCAGGCAAAGAATGCTTCTAATTCTTTTTTGTGCATGAAAACTGGTCTCACTTACAGTAAGGCAAATACCATTTATTTACAGTACACGATGACCATAATATCTCTTGTTACATCCCTTAAAAAGTATAATAGATTCAACCTGGGCAGCAGTTTAGTGACAGCTGCATTTAGAGTTAGTCTTAATGATATTACACTCTTCGATTAATACAAATTATATTTTTCCACTCACTGTGATAGAGATTGAATGTTTAAACCTTTCTAAAACATGAAAATCCTTGTTTCTCTTGGCATATATGTGATCATTGGAAGGACTTGATTTTTTGTTTTACCCGTGTCATCGGCCAACCAGTAATGGCACCATTTTCTGAATTACTAAATTCAGCTATAAGGATTTTTAATCAATGCGTGAATCGTGATTAGTACATGTTGTGGAAAGTTTGAAAATACCACATAAGGAGCATTTCTTAAAAAAAGAAATGTCTTCTCTAGCGGATTAAATGAAGGTTAAGCTTCCATTTGTCCATCTGCACTCTCTTTGACACTTTCCTGCGTCATGCAAACCCCTGACCTCGGGGTGCTTTCCATTTTCTCCCTTCTCTTCCTACGCCTGCTTTCGGACAACAGAGTCCCATTCGCTTGAGCCCATCACCACCATCATTACATTGAGTGCAAAAACACATGAGCTCTTACTAGAAGGCTCTAAGCTCACACCCATCTGCTGCTAGCAGGGGATTAATTAAATGATTCTGCCAGACCTATTAACTCGTTATTCATGTGTCATTTTTATTTGCGAGGATGGCAAAATATCAGGCTCGTATCTGAATGTCAGTGTAGGTTGCATATAGCTCATTTAGCTTGAGCCTGAACAGATAAATGAATACGAGGAGCATAGGAAACCATTCCTGAAGGATGCAGCTTGCTTTATACGGCGCAGCCATTTATTACAATTTGCTGTTATGACAGAGACCTTATAGACGTCGGTAACAATCATGTATTATATATTTAAGTACATTACAAGCTCCATGTTGGCCAAGTGTGCTCTGTGCTTTGTTTAATCTCACAGTGAGGGGATACAATCAGTCATCATTATATGCACCAGCCATGTTCTGCCGATGCTGCAAGGTTGCATTATCCCAGCACCGGTGCTTGTTTACAGCTCGCTTGATTTTATTCAGCAAGTGTAACAAGTGCTTACTCCAAGGGTCGACACAGCATCATTACAAGCAAAGCGGGGCCTGTGAAGAAAAGGTCACGTTACAAATCAAGCGAGCTAGAACTTTAGTAGAGTTTTGGTAAAGACATTTAGGTCCGGACCTATTGATCACCTTATATCATTCTTAGCAGGGAAGTGAAAAAGCCCTTTAATAATAATAAGTTGACGTATTTACTGTATTTAATCTAAATCTGACGGACTTGGAACGAGACTTTGTGTTTCCCCTCGGTGAACATAAGAAACTTTTGGCTTTCACATATATACTTCTGTCTCCCTGTGCCCATCACATTGTATGGTATCATTATTTCAATCAGGAGAGAAAAGTGAATGAGAAATTATATTTATTACAGATTTAACTGTGATGAAAAAGTATTGATAAGAGTCGTTGGCACTAAGACTACATGGGGCGATATTGTAGTAGAGGGCATCGGTCCTGAGCGGCAGCAAAGTAAATCTCCCCCATGTAGTCCAAACACTGGTGATGATGGTGGTTGCTGACTTGTTAGGTTGATGGAGAGAAGAATCCAATGAGTCTGTGCAGACTGGCCGGTGATGGGGAGGTGGAGGGTGCGGCAGAACAGCAGCATGAAAGGACTAAGACAGGGAGAGAAATCATATTTAAACAGACAGCAGCGCGATGATCGGCTAACAAGGCAGGTGTGTTGCAATGCTATTGGATAGATGAGACCAGCTGATGAGGAGCTGATTGCTGAAATGGCGGCAACATAACTGAGAGTGCGCAAGCGTGAGTGGACGAAAGGCAGGATTAATGGGATTTAGACTACAACCGTAGCAAGCTGGAGAGGAGTTTTCCTCACTGAACTGACGCTAGAGCTACATATATAATGTAACGGCATCATTATTATCATTTGGTTTGACTACATTCTCACTCAATCAAATAAAATGCTCCAAAATGTGGTAGATGTTCGGCAATCAATCCCACTTCAGATATGTGGTGGACCCTTAAATAATATAGCATGATTACACATGATTAGATAGGCCGACTGTGAGGACATCTCTTGCGTAAGCTGCTTCAAACAGTGTGTACTCAATGAAGGGCTTCAACGTTAACCAGACGTGAGGCTGGAGGGATGAGACTTGACGGCTGACAGTGATCACACAGGAGAGAGGAGAGGAGTGAATTCCAGCTCGGAGCATGTGGGGAACATGGACGATATTCAAATGACTTTTACAGTACGGTGATAAGAGAACTTAAAGGCTTTCCAATTAGCAGCCTTTCTTTTTAAATTCTTGCGATCAGATAATTGCTCTTTGGGACTGCAGTCATTTGGTCAAAATGATAATGATTTCAGAGACAAGGCCCATATTACAGTAAATTTGCTGCACTCTCTGTGATTGTGGGTGTTCTAGTAGCAAAAGGGTTGAAAAGCGGATTGGCAGCCGTCCTGTAGAGCACAATGGATTTTATTTGGAACACATCATAACCTTTTCATATTAAATGACCGAGAAAACAGTCAGACCAAAGGGAAAGCATTACTCTTCTGGGGGAATGTGCTTTGAGGAGTGCCGAGCACAATTTTACAGTGATGGAGCTCAGTATTTAGATCCACTGCATGAGAATGCAAGCGTGCAATTCTAATTTGGACTTAATTTGATTTGCATTCATTTGGAAGTCCCACTTCTCCCCAGTGACCGTGTTACTGAGCTGCCATTTAGGAATAGGATGCTCCCTGCTCCTGTAGCCCTCAGAAGAACCATTCGCCTCTCAAGGAAAGTAATTGAATTATGGGCCGGCTGTTTCATTGATTGATTTTATGTCATGTATCTTGTTTAGATTGATCCAATGTTGAGTGCATTTTCTTTATAGCTTTTCTCCTAATGAAGGCCGCCCAGCATTATAGCAATTGCACACATTAGAAAATAATCCATTAGGTTTCTGTATACACATTCCCAACCCTGTCTTCCAATGGAAGGTGAAGTGGTGTATGTGACACATATTTATATGAGCACATCAAGAAGGACAGTACAGAAGCTTGGTTTAAAATTAAATCCTTTTATTCTATAGTGTAAGTAAATGTGGTTCAATATCACTCTATGCCTATACAATATGTGTGTGTGTGTGTGTGTGTGTGTGTGTGTGTGTGTGTGTGTGTGTGTGTGTGTGTGTGTGTGTGTGTGTGTGTGTGTGTGTGTGTGTGTGTGTGTGTGTGTGTGTGTGTGTGTGTGTGTGTGTGTGTGTGTGTGTGAGAAAGAGAGAGAAACAGTGATCTGAGCATTGAGTGCTAGTCCCAGTCTGCTATAATTAGCTCTCTCTTCATTAAACCAATTAATCTGTAACACTTGCAGCACACACACACACACACACACTCACACTCACACACCCCGGCTGATAAATATTGTACATGTACATACAGAGTAATTACATAACTGATTGGGCCCTGGAAGGATGTTTTAATGCCCTGCGGACTTACAATGTTGCGGTGTCACATTGAAACCTGTAACGCCCCTTTGTTTACTGGTAAAGTATAATTATATGTGCTGAGCATAGCGTACTCTGTTTAAACTCTCCCATTTAAAAGAAATTCAATTTCTGTTAACATCATAGCTGGCAGAGAAAGTGAACATGGAACCAAGGTGCTCGGCGACTCCAGTTTACACTTATTGAAATTAGAGTAATGTATTCCGTGTGGACTTCAGTTTAGTTCTTCAGGTCGGATATTGTTTGCTGATATCGTTATACCCCCTGGATGCCGTGTTGCCATATGTGCTGCTCCTCCACAGTTGGACTTTCGTTGCTTTTCGTTTTCGTGTCAAAACTAAAGTGTATTAAGCTCCTTCTTCCAAACACTTCTAAGAGTTGCTATTGCGGTAGTTCATTAAAAAATGTGGTGTACTGGAGAAATCACTTCCGATAGAGAATAAATGTTCAAAATTTGTATGGTAGTGTAGAAATTTCAGATACAAAGAATCACTGGGAGCCAGACTTAGTGTGTGCAAATATATCGTTTTTTTTCTTTTTTTCACAATGGGACCCATCTTTCTGCGTGACCTGTGTAATCCTAAAGCTGTTTAACAATCCCCAGCATGGCTTAAAAACCGCTTCCTCTCCCGGGCCCCTTGGTGACGAAGTCATTTAACAACTCTGACTCCGGCCACAGTCCCCTGTTTCCCCCAGCAGCCGTCAATGTAGCCTGTCTGGAAATATTGAGGTCAGACTAGGCCACTGTGCAGCGGTTTTCTAGGTTACGACACATATCGGAACTGCAGTAGAGTTGAAATCTGGCTCAAACAGTGGCTTGGGGGAGCTAAGGCAGGTATGTGCCCCAAATATGGACGTTGCCAACTCCTTCCATCCCACCCACTTCATCACAAAGGGCTCACCCTGGGTTCCCTCGAACGTGCCTGTGAGTTTGACGTGCACGAGCCTGCATGCAGTTCATGTGGGTAAATGGAGAAGCAGCACCGTGTGATTTAACTTTTCAGTACTTTTTGACAGCACCTATACGAGCGCATGGAAGTAAAAGCGAGCAGCCGGACTGGACCCTCTGCAGATCCACACATGGACAAGCCGTGGAGTATTTCTGAGAATTAGCCACTCAGACTGTTCGCCGATTAAAGCTCCTTATGTCATGGCCCACTTTTTTTTATCCTACGCTAAGATTGTGATTTTTAAATATCACTAAATCAGCTTATTTTTTCATTAGCAGGAGTTCCTACTCTGTCGGCCTTTTTATAGTAACAAAAAGTGTTATGTAACGGAGTTAACTACAGGGAAAAATGGGCTTTTTCCCACCTATCATTGCCATTTTTATGAGAAAATTCAATGGTTTGAAATGTTCCTCCCAGCCAAAGGTGAAAATGGAGAACACACATTGTAGGGTCCTCCCTCCACTCTCCTCTGACAGGCCTTAAGGGACGTCAGCTCACAGGTTGTTATCACCCTGTTAAAGGTTACAAATCAATGCTTGTCATTATAGCAAAGTGATTTTTTCCCCCCAAGCACAGTTCTGCTGTAAAATGAAAATCTTTAATCCCTCCCTCCTTCACAGTATCACCATAATAACATAATAATCTGACAGGGAGTCAGGGTGATTTTTTTTCCCCCCCTCTATGTGGATTTTTGAATTTGTGATTTATAACTCCACACCGGGTACAACATTCAGGACAATGACAAAGCAGATCCGTTGAGTTAACAGTGTCCGACAGTATTCAGGTGAGTGTACACGCTGCATTAGCATTCAGCACTGCATAAGATTAAGACAACAATAATTTAAGAAACTTATTTGATAGCTTTTAATCAGTGGACACAGCCAGAACTCTGATTATTGATTTTTCTTAGAGGGTTTTCTTTTCCTCCATCTCTTTTGCCGTCCACATCATTCTTTTTATGTATGCCAATTCCCTTCAGATTGTATTGGAGCTGCAGAAAAATTGTTTTAATTATCATTAAGTCATTTTGTTGTGATTAATTCCATCATTGATTAATTAAATCTATAAAGATAACGTTAAAAATGTCCATCACTGAAGCCCCAGGTTATCTTCACACATAGTATAAAAGAAAATGCAGCAAATTGGAGAAAAAAGTTAATCTGCCATTATTTCTTGAGTATGGCTTAAAAGATGCATCAATCATTAAAATCATGCTCTTCAACAATAATGAGAAAAGCTTTTAGAGTAATATCATTTCAGAGCATCATATGCATGTATATAGCTAAGTGCTAAAGCTGCTCAAATATTTTTTTTTCATGTTAAAGGGATTACCTGTAGCGAGGGTCATTCAACATTGCCGTTCCCCCAAAATTGAATTAGTACAATACTTACTCTCATGCCTCTCATGTCCTCTCCTCATACAGACACATGGATGCAATCATATAAGACCAAACAAAATGCTTATATAACATGGCAGAAATAAATCCCCTTTATTGGTACAACAGATAGTGCCACTATTCATAAACTTCAATATTTCAAAGGAAACAATCACAAAAAGCACAAAGAGTGCTATCAACAAAAAAATTGGCACAAGTGCTGACACTAGTTTAGTAGTAGTAAGTAATCCATTTCTAAGTTTATTGTTTGCACTATGGACTGTAATAACATTGCAGCTCATTTCGATATACTTTTAAATTGCACGTTGAACAACGATGACTCTAAAATCTTCCTCATTGTTGTGATTACTAAATTCCAACTTGAGAGCCGAGAGAATGACAACCAAAATGTACCTCTCTTTAGGGCACAAAGTCATATCTGGTCTTGTATCATAAAATCATATCATCATATCTCATAGTATTGTATCTTAATATATCACAGGATATGTTATTGTATGGCTTTATGTTGTACGCAGGTCTTTGTTGGTGTAACATATTGTTTATTATTTTATTGTACTCTGAACATATATGTGTACTGTACCTCCTCTGTACTGTGGTTTTTATCATATACTCTATAAATCTGCGTCTATCTGAATCTTTTTCAATAATTTCATGTTCACTTTAGAAACTAAACCGGAAATGAGAGTAGCTGCAGACTAATCATACTTTTCACTCAATCGCAAATATGCTGAAATTGCTCTTAAACTGCGCCAAGAGTGACGCTTTCCTGCCTCCTCTGTGCCTTTTATGTCTCACTTCTCTCTCCTATCGCCTTCATCTTGCTTTACCTTGCCCCCTCTTCTCTTAACCTTGTGTTGCCATAGCCACACTATTAACTGTGGGAGAGCTTTCATGCATACAGGGAGGGTGATCCCATTTAAAATTACATATCTGAGAGGAAATCTTGCTGTACAAGGATTTTCTTCTCGACACAGAGCATGGCCTTGCTTGCCTTTACAATAGATTCCATGATTGCCTTCACATTTCCTATTCCAGGTATAATTTTGATTTGCCGGACGGTGTTACTTCCTGGCTCAGCAGGTATCTTTGAGGCGCGATGATATGTTTTGATGAAAGGATTAACACTGAGCTGAGCTGGTTGCAAAAAGTAGAAATCAGATATATCCAAAACACGGACGAGGCATTCAAAGGTTTTAAAACGTGCTTGGGATATTTTGGACATCATTTACTTTGGCCAGTAGTTTCCAGCTTCATTTAATATTTAATCTTGAACATTCTCCTAAGTACTAGCCTTTCCTGTGGAAGTCTGATGATTAAAGTGTTGCTGCTCGGCAGAGAGCCCAGGCCAAACTGACAGGTGTGGGATTGTTAGGAGAGCCTTGGCTGAGTTAATTTGGATTAACTGCCTTGGCACAGAATAGGAGGCGTTTTCACAGTGGGCTTTATCTTCAATACAGTTATTCACGCAGGATTCAGATTCAGGCTTCCCTCGTGTATCTGAGAAAACCTCAGACATGGGAATCTCCTGTCTCGGAAGCTTCTTGCACCTCTGACACAAGTTGATTCTTGATGTTGTGCAGATGAGACAGTAATCACTGATGGGAAGCAGTCACACGTATCCATGGGCTTTGTGACGGACAGGCAAACATGGAGGACTGAGACCTCCTGAACTCGTCATTATGGAGTATATATGCAGTATACATGGTGCATACTTTGTACTCACACAATATTTGAACAAATGAACTTGCTTGTCAAAAAAATCTACAAAACCCCATACTCGTGTGACTGGATATAATTGAAGGTTTTTAATTTGTGCTTTTGCTTGCGTGGGACCAGGTAAAGCCTCTGCAGCTCTTTGGCCCTGAACCTCCACCCATCCATGGCTAATGAGGCAGAGGGAGAGAGGCTTGCAGCTGCATCTGACTCACTTCACTTGTATCCAGTCCCATGAAATGCCCACAGTTACTTCCACCTGCATTCCCGTTGGCTGCGTGCCTGTTTGAATATGGTGATGCATGAAGTTGTTTATGGGCTGCTATTTTAGGATGGCCCTCCCTGAATTCATCTTAATGGATCAGTGCGGTGCTTGGCTTCATGCAGTTTAAAATACCACTTTACGATCAGTTCAACGTGCGTTTATTTTTATGTTTTCTGGCCTCTTGGAGGAATGTCGCAAAATTTAAACTATTACCACACAAACTTGTCATGGAGCCTACAATGTTACCCTGCTAAAAAAAAATAAAGGGAACACTTAATCGTCAACACAACTTCAGGGATATCAATCTGTCCATTTAGGAAGCACAAATGATCGTGAATCAATTTCACCTGCATTGGTGCAAATGAAAGTGACAACAGGTGTAATGGAGAGGCAAAAGCAAGACAACCCCCTAAAAGGGAATGATTTTGCATGTGGTGGCTACAATTGCTCTCTCGTCAGCCTGCCTGACTGATTCTTTCATTTAGTGTTCTGCTAGTGTCCTTGTCACTACTGTTTACATGAGGCGGTACCAGCAGCCCAATCAGGTTCCACTGGTAGTCCAGGTCTTCCAGGATTGCACATTCATACGTGTGGTCGCGAGAAGGTCTGCTGCGTCTCGCAGCACAGTGTCAAGACCATGGAGGACACACCAGGAGACTGGCCGTTATACGAGGAGAGCTCGACAGGGTCGTAGAAGGGCAGCAGGACCTGTATCTGCTCCTTTGTGCGAGGAGGAACAGGAGGTGCAATGCCAGAGCCCTACAAAATGACCTCCAGCAGGCTACTGGTTTGTATGTTTCTGACCTGTGCTCACAGCCCAGCACCGTGCAGCTCGATTGGTATTCGTGAGAGAACACCAGAATTGGCAGTTTCGCCATCGGCGCCCCGTTCTCTTCACAGATGAGAGCAGGTTCACACTGACCGCATGTGACAGACGCGAAAGAGTCTGGAGACACCATGGTGAATGTTATGCAGCCTGTAACATCATCCAGCATGACAGGTTTGGCGGTGGGTCAGTGACGGTCTTGGGAGGCATATCCTTGGAGGGTCGCAAAGACCCCCACCTCATAGCCAACGCTACCCTGACTGCTGTTAGGTACCGGGATGAAATCCTCAGAGCGATTGTCAGATGTGGTGACGATGCTACAGTGGGCCCTGGGTTCCTCCTAGTGCAGGACAATGCCCGGCCCCGTGTGGCCAGAGTGTGTCGGCAGTTCCTTGATGACGGAGGCATTGATGACATTGACTGGCCCTCTTGTTCCCCTCACCTAAATCCGATTGAGCACCTACGTGACGTTATACAGTATATCATGCATCCGATGGCGACAAGTATCAGGGCTCCTGAATGCGCCTGACAATTCAATGGTCTGTCAGTGTGTAGCGTTATATATTTTTCCCCCGACCAGCATACAGAGAAGAAGAATACCACCTTCTGAGCCTATCAGAGGCAGGGAATTGGCTCTGACCCTGTAATTCTTCTTTGCTGTACACAACTGCCTGTCGCAGCTGTAAGTTAACGCCATTAAACCGAAACAATGAGCTGACAGATGTAAATCCTCCAGAGAGCATGCAGAATGAGGTGATATTTCTCTGTGGGTTCAATGCTACACGCAAAACCATGTTGCACATGGTCAATTCATCCATTGTTAGTTTAAAAATATTGATAGGTGCACAATTTAAGATTACA
This sequence comes from Scophthalmus maximus, assembly GCF_022379125.1. Lineage (NCBI taxonomy): Eukaryota > Metazoa > Chordata > Actinopteri > Pleuronectiformes > Scophthalmidae > Scophthalmus > Scophthalmus maximus. Next base: position 24,034,817 of record NC_061517.1, on the reverse strand, counting down.
GGCTTTCTATGGACAAGAGTTACACCAATCAATTTACAGTCAGTATCAAAATACCAGGAGTGACAAGTAGGTTTAACATCTATTCCAAAGCTGCCCTTCACTTTAACTGCTTTATTGAAATGGTCACAAGTTTGAGGCCCAGACTGAGTGATTCAATTCCTATGACTCTTTCATTATTGAATCTAAAAGACAGCTGCTGATATTTGTTCTTTAATCCTCCAATCCGCCCTGCCCACCTGCTCCTGTGTACTCTGATAACCAGCGAGGCACTGCGATCCCACTCTACATGCTCAAGACATCCGGCAGCTCATCACGTTTAAACCCATGTCCACTGTGTACTGTGTGAAGCTTAATGGCCTTATTAGAAGTGATCCCGTCATGCTTTGTCACCAATATATTTTGTGAGATGAATTTTCTCTGCTATTAAATTGGGGGCAAGATGGTCTTGCCAATCATTCACCCAGCATTAGCATTGGAAAAATCATGATCTCTGCAATCTGGAGGACATTAGTCAGTAGCAAGGATCATCAATTGCAAATATATGATAGAGCAATATTGTAGTGCAGGTACATAACAGGTGTTCACTGGTGTTTTCTTTTCAGCAGCTAAACATAGAGAGAGGCAGAGGTAAGGCAGATTTGATATACACAGATAAGGGGATGGGAGAAGGTAAATAAGAAGAAAACCAAGGGCCAGGAAAGAAATCTGTACACAAATTATATTAAGTTCCTGATATATTTAGTTTTCTGTTGAAATAATTAAAGCTGTCATTGCTGACATAAAATTACTGAAAGAGGGATGAAAGATGATGAGACGATGCAAGGACACGCATTGAAACAAATCAATCTGCCAATCGGTCTTATTTGGAAATGTGTACAGTTAGTGAACAATACTGATTGAGATATTACAATGCTATCTAAGTATGGGTTCTTATTTCTCTGTGCCATTGAACTCAATTGCAAAAAAAACCAACACATTGTTGCTCTGTTGTCCTTTCAATGAAATGAACTTGGGCACTGCAGTCTGTTTTTGCTCTATCCTACTTAACAATTTGACTTTTTGATAAAATACAATGTTACATAGCTTTCATACTTTTGAGGTGAAATGTAGACTTTGTTGGTATGGGTTTCATAAGTTATGAAATATGAAAGTGTAAAAAAACAAAACTGTGGTTTTAGTGGTCAAGAAGGGTTGAAATATTTGCAGGATGACCGCTCTGACCCCTTCAAACCAGATATTCCAACTGTTGTTATAGCCACTGGTTTTCTCTGAGGGATACACTTTCGCTGTTGAACTTGGAGCAGGCCTCTGCATATTTCTGTAAGAAAAGTACAGTAAATTAGATGTAGATCTTTTTCTTGAAGTAATGCAGTGGAGGTCACTTTGCCGAACGCTGGGTTGTGTGGATTTTGCATTAAAGATACTGGCTGTAACGTTATGTTTACATTTAAAGGATTGGCTAGTGATTGAAAAAGCAATTCCGAATATAGTGTTTTTACATATAGAAAATGCATTATCCCCCGCTGTATTCTACTCTGGATGATGGTAATAAAGACAAGGCAGCAGTAAACATGTCATCAACCACCAGTGATGCGTTCAAAGCTGTTTTTCAAGCAAATAGGAAAAATGTGGGAATCGTGTGGCAAACACAGTCATAGACCTATAAATGTTCATACAAATAAATTTCCACTAAAATTCTATGATTTAGACATTTACCCTGATAGTACCCCCCCCCCCCCTCCAGTCAGTGTTTTTTTTGGAAAGACTGAGATGGTCTGATAGTACAAAATACAAAATGAAACATAAATAATCGTTGCATGGAAAATGGGATGTTCCTGCTGCAGTGGCAACAAGATACATAACAACATAGTTATGTTATAAGCACTATAGATATATATTAACTGTGGTGTAAACGTAACGCTGTGGAAAATCTTACAGTTCTTCAGTTTTCATCCAACTGGTCTTTTCAAAGTGTAATGTGCTGTGTTAGTTTCCCCCCTCTCTGCCTTAGTGGGCCACGTTCCCATCCATGAACTTGTCACTCAGGTTGATGAGTTGTATATTGCAACAGTGTGTCGCCAAGGGCTGAGGTAACCTGTATAAATAAGAGGCACTGAGGCCAGCACCGAAACTGCAACAAAAACAATAAATCAGTGCTCACATTGTATTTTAAAACAGATTAGTTTCTCTGTTCTTCACTTCCATCACTGCCTGTGCAGTGGCCGTCAACTTCCCCTTAAAGGATAACTGAATATTCTATATTTTCCTTGTCCCATGGAGACCGAAAGCAAATATTGATTTTGTAGCATACGTCTTATAGATGTTATTCCCCTGTGCCATGCTACTTAAAAAGTTAAAAACACATCGATGAGCCAGTTCATCCTAGTTAACAGAATAACAATGTACATGATAATCAGATAATAAAGAGACAGATGAAACATTGGTGGTTGTTATTGTTGTACGGGATTCCTTACCCTTTAACACTCACAACCACTTCTGTAAAATTACTATTAGTAGTAGTTTTGAACCTATATTTTAATGTAAGTTATACATTAAGTCTAACTACCATGATGGTTACCCGGAGCTAATAGCCCAATGAGTGTGGAGGTGATGAAACAGTTCATATGAGCAATATACAGGTTTACTTTGATGTGAAATAATGAGTATTTGTAGCCAATGTGCAATTACACCTGCTGTGATGTTTTTCTGGGTGTTTGGTTCTGTATTTTGGAAACCTATACAGGAAACCAGGACGTTGAGTGTGTGTTAACATGTATATATGTGTGTGTGTGTTTGTGGGCGAGTGCATGAGAGAATTGCTGTAAGAGTGCAAGACTGACTGAGCGAGGGCTTGTGAATGAGCAAATGAGCAAGCAAGCGAGACTTGGCTGAGCGTGTGGGTGAGCGACTGAGCAAACGAGCATTTGAATGAGTGTGCGAGGGAGTGATTCATTATTATTGATATACAGTGTGTTACTTTGAGTAGTGTTTGTTTTGCTGCAATGTGTTTAATGCTGTCTGGCAGCCAAAAGGTCTACAACTCAGTACAACAGAGCCTGTTGTTGCAGTAATGGTTGTATCAGTCGGAGTGGCTGCTCTGCCCACAGCTCTTAGCCTCGCTCCACGCTGCGGTGATCTCCGTTCACTCTCCTCCTCTCGCACGAGAACTGCTCGGCTCTTCTCTGGCATCTCTGGTAGATGTTTGCCAAGGATGACGGAGCGGCCAGGGGGAACAAACCCTGTTCCATTACCTGACTCCTTCAACTCTCATGGGGGAGAGTAATGCAGCCTTTCTCACACTGACAAAGAGAATGTGCTTCATCTTTGCTGTGTTCGATTTTTTGCAAAGTGGTCAAATGAAATGCCACAGTGCAAAGATGAAATGTTAAAGCTACAGTGTGTAATATTTTGCATTAAACTTTCAGCGCTGCCAGATACAGAATTAGCAGTGCGCCACCATAATGTGTCCCTGTCGGGTGCTCAGGTGGTTGCGGTTTGCAACTTTACCACCAGATGCCGCAAGAAAAGTACAAAAATGACGCACTGGGCCTTTAAAATATTCTTTCTCTCAAAAAGGAAAAAAAAATAAATAAATAAAAAACCCCAAACATGTTCACTTTACAGCTTCTAAATCGCTCTTTTCTTTTTCTTCGTTGATCAGGTTTGGACTGTTGCTTGAGACCATATCATCTTAATTGTCATATTGCCATGTCAAAATACTCTTCCATATGTCTAAATGAAAAAAGAATGACATTCTCTTCGGAAAACCACAACTTTTGGCTTTGACATGCTAATGAATGTTTTCGTAGATGGAGAACTTCTGTATATCACATTTCACAGTGGTTATGATGATGTTATCTTGAAGGCTCCGTCTGCGTGTGCCACTATATTAAATCTATTACCTGACCTGTCCTATGTGTTTCCACCTTGTTTTTTTTGTTTTCTTTCAATGGTTTGCATCCCCGCTGCACAGGGGCAGTGAGGACGAAGCTAAGACAAACACTGCGTTTCCTTTTGCTGTGCTGAACTTGGCATGCGATAGTACAGAATTTGAAACCAGAGATCTCACATTGTCCATTAGCACATAAGCTGAGGTGCACACGCATCAGATTTCTCGCGTGCTAAGCCGGCAAAATATGTTCCACTACAGTGAGAGATCCTTGTGTTTTTTTGTTCTCCACGCTGTCCGGATCGACGTCTGACGGCTCAGCATCGTTGTAGCGGGATAAGCCGACCAATTAGTGTTAAAAACCTGTGCTCCAACAAAAGCACCTCTCTGTGTCTTCCAGCCTAAATGAAGCAGCAGAAGAAATCAGAGCTGCCTCTCTGCCAGCGTGCGGGAATATTTTCCCACCCATAGAGGGCAGCTGTGCTCTCCACAAGTTCCTCCCTGACTAACAGACACGCACACGCACACACACACGCGCACACACACACACACACACACACACACACACACACACACACACACACACACTGTGGTCAGAGGTGAGAGTGAGAGAGATATAACACAAGTTATCCAAAAGAGGTGTTGGGCATTCCTGTGTGACTGCCCTGGCACAGTTTTCTGAAAAAGTCAGTTTCTTATGTGTGTGTGCACACAGTCCCTAATGATGTCAGGCATCTGCCAGAGACAAAACGAGGGCTTGTTTTGTTGCCGAGCGCTCCTGTACTTACTTTACATCTCCCTCCGTCTCCCCCTTTTCGAATCTCTCCAACTTAAAAGCTTGTTAAAAGCCGCTATCATGACCGAGATCTACAATGCAGAGAAGAGACACCGTTGATTGCCACCGCCTCAAATGACTGGAGGTAATGGATCGTAACACAGCGCATCGCGGTCGGTTCATCACAAAGGCGTTCAAAGCAGGCTGACACGAAGAATAGAAAAAAGGGAACACAGTAGCCCCTCGCAGAGCCTGGCTACAGTTGAGCTTTTGTTCCCTGGCAAAACATTCTTTGAGCAGCGGGGTTAGAGAAGGAGCGAGGGAGAGAGCGAGTGCTGCCATAATGTCAGCTCTCTGTAGTCAGTGTCCTGGCAGAAACGGGACTATAATAAACCCAACAATATCACATTAACACCGAAGGTCCGCAATTTATGGGGCTTTATGTGCGCACACTCACACACACACAAGTTTCCACCGTCTCTCCACTGACTATTTAATTCCGCTGCTGATAATTATAACCGTTATCTGTTGCCTCTGAAAAATTATTGAGCTTGTCAGTGCCCATTAATTTACTCCGTATCATAAATGAAGTGTTGCGGGGCTGCGTTTTATTGCCCTTCTCTCTGGAGTAAATGGAGGCAGTTTTTCCACAGGCCAAGTCTGCTTCACTGCGCCGTACGTCACACGTGACAGACTTTTTGTTCTGCCTCCACAGTTGTTTAAAAGCCTGGAGAAAATGAGTCGGCGATAAATTAGCCACAGTCGAGTGTGTGCCGCTCCAAACGGGAATGAGGACGTGTCATCTGAGCTGGAGGGGTGGGGTTTACATGCAAGCAAACAATTCACTTTGTAACCATACGCATACAGTGAGTACAGAGATAACTCCGGAGACTCAATATCTGGAGGTCAGCTTTACGATCTCTGTTCTGGAAAATGTCAGTTTATCCAAGTGTTCTAGCCTCTTTTTGCCAAGCGCTCATGCAGAAACATTGTCCAAAACCTGAGCTACAGGGGGCATTCAGCAACCAATTAAATACTGCTGTTTGCAATATGTCTAGCCTTTTGCTGCAACACGATTGGTGCACGGGCAAAAAACTACCTATGTACCTCAGACCAGCCAGTGCACAGGAGCCGAACCATGTGGCCACCAGCCGGGTAGAGAAAACACGACTTATTGTCCATCATTGTGTATTGAGTATTGTGCGTCCACTTCCGTCTCCTGGAGTCGTAGTTATTCAAAAATGCTATTGCTTACTTCCTGTAAAGGCAGAATGTCTCGAGTGGGGTGGGGTGGGCATAACAGTAGTAGCCTTTCTGAACCTCAAAATTCCGCAAATGGTACATGTGTGCACTTTACAAGAGAACGATCACATTTCAGGGAGGTTGTTAATTTCACAATGTTCCACATAAGGAAAGGCAGGTTAACGTTTCCTGAGACCTGTCAGAAGAGCCAACTTATGGAACTCTTAAGAATGCAGTGTCCCACTCAAAGACACGAACATGAACAAAGTGTATGGTTGTGTTAAGTTGATAGATGCGGTCTAATTGCCCTTCTAGCTCTCACATTGCCCTTTTATTCAAAATATATTATATATTGGCAGGGTGTGATTTGTGAAAAAAGCAGAGGTGGGGGGGGGGCTCTAGCATGTGTGGCTTTGAACCCCCGACCTCTGCACGGGAGATGGGCTCTCTACCATGGGAGCTAAATGTTGCATTAGCTGCCAGCATGTCTCTTGACGTGTCTTCGAGTCAGGTCTACACACATTTCACGCACTTGAGTGGCTGGGCCACTGTTACACACAACAAAACATGCAAGAATTAAATCCCCCTTCCAAATATTCGTGCTTGGTGACGTTCTGAAAAGCCGATCAAGGCTGATGGAACCAGGATCGTTATGTAAATCATCTATTGTCTCACGACAATAGACATCGGGTGGTCCGTTCTATTGCACTACAGACAGATATTGTTCACGTTACAGCGCTTTACTAAGTTTTCCATTTTTCCATTTTAGGTATTTTGTATGATCTATTGGTGAAGTAGCAATCAATCACTTTGACAGAGGAGGTCATTATAACAAACCTTTAAAACAGTTTTCCAACCATAAAACATCCTGCTCAGTACACATCATGGAATCCAGTCAGACTCTACTGGAGACCCAAAACATACTTAATGATGGTGCATCAACAGTTTGCCTGTTTCCTTAATATTCCGTGTCCACATTTGCTGAACTTTGACACAGCTAGTCATAAATTTGGGGAGTGATGACATCACAGCTGATGCACTGTACCCTTCCCTTTATCGATCCATCCATTTATAATTCAACATATATATCTATTGATCTCACCTTGTGTCACAGGTCACATTTGTTGAGAGGTGGGTGGCAACTTGGGCAGGTTGCCCGTCTCGCTCAGGGCAGATACATAGAAGCAGACAACAATCAATGCATGCAGAGGTGATTTGGGGTCTTTACATGACCAACTCAAACAGTAGGTTCCCTTTTAAAATATCATAAAAAACATCTTGATTGTGTACCAACATGTTTAGAAGAAGAATGCCACGTACCTTTTCCCATAAATAAGCGAATGGTAATATTTATAATAAATATTTGTCTTCCTTCAAACCACAACTGATGTGCTGATTGATTAAAATAAGTAACCACCGTAAATAATTTGTGCATTCAACTCACAATAACCCATCTAGCACCATAGTTGTTGAATATTTAACAGTACAATTGATTTCTTTTGACTATGTGCCTCGTTTGGATCGTCGGTGAAAGAGCAGTCCTGCAGGATGGATCTGGATGAGTCCATCCTGCAGGACTGAACACTGATGCTGTTTGACAGCAGTGCAGACAGACTGCCACAAAACGTCCTCATGAGAAAGAGAACCTTGAGATGTCGAAGTCCACCACTGCTCTTCATCCTTCATCCTTTTTTGGTTTCCTTTTTGACCTTCTTGCTCCTTTGTCCTGCCACCGGAGTCTCTTCGTGTCGTTCTCCTTTCTTTCATTTTGGATTCCCTCTCCTGGCAGATCGCAGATGCCAGTCAAATTAGATGTAGCCTGTGCGGCTGATGTGACGCCAACAAAAAGTGAAAGACGGGATATTTATTTCTGTGCCCGCGAATAGAAAAGAGTGTCACATTCTGGCGGTGGCAGGGAGATGTGGGGCTGTTTGCGCGCTGTCGGGAAATGGAATAAATGGGTCCTCTCGTGTGTGTCTGTGTGCCAGTGTGGAGCTTTTATTCAAACTTGTGAGGCTCATTATCTGAGCAGCGCTATGATTTCTTAAAGAAATGTCTGGCAGCTATTGCGGGACATCATCTACTACACATTACGCCGCAGTTTGATCTGTTTTGCCACCTCTGCGAAGGTTCCTGCTGAAAGACTAAAAACTTTACAACTCACTTTGAGCTGCTTGGCCCACTTTCTGTCTACCTCTGCCATTTTTCTGTTCGGCTCTTTCGCTGTCTTCTCTTTGTGCCTCCATCTCAACAGCTTTTGGCCTGTCCTCCACCACAAAAATAGTAATACTATTAAAAAACACATTATTATACCATTTGATGGGCCGAGCAGCCATTGTCCATTTATCCACCTGCTGCAGCACAGACCTGATATGACTTGGGCACAATGTGGTTTGATTACCTTTATGTAATAGTTTTTGGACTATTTTTTTTTTTTTGCAGCTTCAACTTCGGAGGCTGCCTCTCTGAATACCAAGCTGTTCTGTAGTGTTGCACTGCTGCTGCCTCTGCATGGGTATTTACCGCTCCTGGATGGGTTCCAGACTGAGATATATGGCTGAGGGCTTAAATAGATGTCAGAAAGGTCTGCACTTGCACTTTCTATTGGGAGAATTTAATATAGTGTAACTTTGCTGGGCGTGAAAGGAGAGGTGAGTTAGGTCCAGCGGTCTATAAATGGACTGAAATGCACTGAATGTGCAAAATATTTGCGACCTGATATTGAGTTACAGCCCCTCGTTGTGGAATTCAAAAATCTAACATGCCTGCTTCTAATTTGTGACCAAATATGGATTTCGCATGGGAATTCAGTTGAAGATAATGGCTTTTACCTGAATTCACCTCATCTTTGTACTAATATTATGCAATTTTTAAAAAATATCTGACTCAAACTGTATAAAATCCAATCATCGGGATGACAGGGCAGTTAAATATTGAATCTTAAATATAGGAGGCCAGGCACACTGACAGCAAAAGGAGGGGTGTGTGTGTGTGAAAACTTGGGGACAAATTGTTTGCATTTCTGAGTACTACAGATAGGGTGTCAGGGCGGGGAAGAGATTCCACAGTGCATTAAGTCCATCTGAATGCGTTTTTCACTCCGCCGTTGCACGCTTTGCTCCAGTTTTTCATAACGGCATCAAATCACCATTTCCATTTCTCTAATTCTTTCCATCTTTTGTTGCAGGCAGCAGACTTGGCAACTACTATGTGACACGTTGCTTGTGCCAGAGGAAGCTGTGTGTGTGTGTGTGTGTGTGTTGGGGGGGCTGCTGCGACTGGCTAATCCATAAGCCATAATAGGAGCCTGTTGCTTTTAATGCCATATCAAGCGGAAGTGTCTTTGCACATTTCTCTCTGGCAGAATCTGTTTTCAAACTATCAGAGGTGAGAGAGGAGGTTAGACCCTGTCAGGACTTTTCAATATGTTGCTTCAAAAAAGAAAAAATGCTTTATTTGACAGATTGAAAAATCATGTATTTGGGATTTTAAATCATGTGTTGGGCTTTTTGAGGCCCAGAATAGGAAAATCAATAAAAAACCTGCTAATATAAAAACAAAGAAAAAATGTAATTAGCGCCTTGAGGATTTTCTGCAACAGCAGCAATAACCTTCTTATTAATCCACGTACCCAAGATAGATGAATATGTTATGGATAAAGATGGAGCAAGAGACAATAGGTCATAAAGTCAAACGTCAACATACTTGTATTAAAATCTGTTCCATAGTTTGAAGATTGGATCTGGAGTCTGCAGAGAGTCATTTTTACACTAAAGGGAACTACGCCAGAAGCTTATTCACTTCAGAACCACTGAATCCATGCTTTAAAGCACTTCTTCACTAGTTTCCATTATGCCGTGGTTGATTTATTTTTGACGAAAATCCATTCTGTCAAGGTGAGCTTTGGAAAAGGTGCTGCAGTATTAACATTCATAAGAATATCAATCAGACCAGGCACTCGGAGTGAGTGAAAAGATGAAGGACCAAAAGTCCTAATGGTTTTCTTTCTCCCCAAAGGAGCTTTATTTTTGGTTGTTTCTTTTCACTGAAATCCAGTAAGACACCCCCACCACCACTCCTGCGCCCCCACTAGCCCTTGATCCCATTAACAGCGAACTCATGGGACCTCTGATCAGCCACACAAGGTCACGGAGCCATTGACAAAAGACACCGGTTAAAGTATTTGATTCCTGCTGGTAAATGTCCTGTAGCCTGTAGATAAATGATTGTGTGAATTTCAGGGCCTTATTTGTAGCAAATAAACTTTAAGGAATTGTTAGTTTTTTAAATGTTTGCCAAGATTTGGATGCAAATATGTGCTAAATAGGATGCAGCTTAGCTAAAAGACTGGAAACAAAGGGAAACGCCCATAGCGCCCTGACACCACAACTTAAACTTATAATAATAAATAATAATAATACAACCTTATTTCTAAAGCAATTGACTTATTTAAGCCTCTCGTTATACTCAAATTTACTGATATTGTTTATCCTTGGGTTCAATTTGAGCCAACTAAAGTACAGCCATCTAAACCTCCATAAAACTATTATAATCAAATCTTTTACCCAAGTTTATGTTTTAGGTAGTTCATGTTTCTTTGTTGACTGTCTAAATAGCCTTTGAAATAAAAACTAACCCGTGCCCACCCTCCCCTACAACCATCCATTCCACCAGAATGCCTATTATGTAGCTATGGAAAAATGCGGATATCACCTTAAAATCTCTTTAGATCTTTAGACACATGGTGGATGGAAACATTGCCCTTCCCTTACCTATAGACTTGTACACTCCTGCCAAAATGAGCAACGCAATGCAGAGTTTCAAGCTGATCAACTGTCCCCATACACGCGCCTCCCCTCCAATTTTGGAATCTCAACTACATTCTTCTCAGTGGATGGCGTTATGAAGTCCTCAAATGCTGATTTTCTGTCTTAGACATGACTAACAGTGTATATGGAGGGGCCTGGAACCATTTTGAAGACATCAGCGGCACTAAGTCTACCCTGTCATTCAAGTGGGGAGCAGGACCATAATAACTTTTGATTGTTCGAAGGTAACATGTCTGCTGGTGGTTGAGAGAAAACAGGAAGATCAGCACTAGGGCTCACATTCTCATAAGAGGAGGAAGCCTAATAATCAGGGTCAAAATTAGCTAAACCATTGGGCATTAAAAGGCTTTCCTTTGAAAATATGACATAACCATCAATTTAAAAACACGTAAAGTGCTGATGAGGTCTAATCTTATCAGAGCATAGGGGACCTGATGGCAAAAAGCCAAGTCACCAGTCTTGACTTAGAAACTACTAGCAATAGCTGGTTATATGATCTTAGCTCTTGGCATTGGGAGTTAACAGCTCCGGAATATTTCTTGGGGCCAGACTTTGAAGGTTATTAAAATAATCTCAAAAATCAATTCTAAATTTAACTGGCATCCAATGAAGGGAGGCCAGAATTGGGGCGCTATGGGCCCTACGGTAGGTGTTGGTTCCAATTGGAGCAGCAGCACTCTGCGCTAGTAGTTGTAGCCGAGACACTGAGGATTGACCGATACATGTAATAGTGCATTGCAGAAGTACAAGCGGGAAAAGACAAAAGCATGAATAAGGTTTTCAAGGTCAGGAAAAGACAGAGCTGATTTGATGTTGGTGATACTTCTTTGGTGCAAATAAATTGAAATAAGGTTATTGACATGAGCTTCAAAATTTAGTTGTGAATCAAACGTGATACCAAAGTTTCTGGCTGTGGATTTAATACTGCTTGCCAGTGGACACAGTTGTAGTTTGCCTGCTAGATGGTCAGGGCAAAAGATTATTACTTGATTCTTTTCTGAAATTAGCTGCAGAAACCTACAAGACATCATTTCTCATACTCGTAAAATTCCTCAGATGACTTAACATTATCTGGTTTAAAAGATAAGTAAATTTGAGTATCATCTGCGTAGCAGTGATAGTTACTTACAGTAGGAATTAAACAATCAAAGCTATAACGTGTTAATTAGAAAGTACAGTAGCACTTTATTGGTGCTGGTCGACAGGTTGTGCCTGTCAAGCTGTATCCCTCTGCATGCAGCCCCAAAGCTTAGCCAAGCCGAGTGACTTCTGGTTGTAGCTTCATATTTACCCATAAAGTCATGAGATTGATATCAATGTTCTTATCCAGCTCTTGGCAAGAAATAGAGTTTTCACACACCTCTAAATGTCTAACTATAGCTTTAATTCTGTCAGATCATCATTCAAATTATATAAGTAGGCTAATGTTAGCATGTTCTTAAAATGAATGATGGAATGTATGACTTTGTACTTTGCGCTGCAAATAATTCAAAAGTTCGTCTCAGTAATTTACAACTTTGGCATGGATCGAGTCATTATTCTTCTAACATTACATGTGGGAATAGGCCTTCTGGACTAAATCACATCTGTTGACTCCCTCCCCCCTTGTCTGTGTGTGTGTGTGTGTGTGTGTGTGTGTGTGTGTGAGTGTGAGTGTGTGTGCGTGCGTGTGTGTGTGTGTGCGTGCGTGCGTGCGAGCAAGAGGCTGCTGTCATTGATAAAGAAGCCAGAACTCCCCGCAAATGACTTCCACACTACGTCATCTGTCAGTATCAATTAACCTCCAGCCACTGAGTCAGAGGAGGTCTGAGGCCAAACTCTGCTGAAGCCAAGAGCTGCAGACAGTCAAGATAAGGAGGAAGTGTTGCTGAAAGGCTAAAAAAGTATTATGTCATATCTTGTGAATCAGGAGGATTAAAATACATCACCAGTTCTGTTGAGTAGCATAATAAGTTCAAATAAATGGGGTTTTTTTTGTATTCACAGTTTAAAAATAGTGCTTATACATGATGTAGCCAGGTTCAGGTGAAAAAAAATCATTAATTTATCCACTGAGCAGTATGTTTTGAGCTGTAAACTGCCTCCATCGCCTCTGTCACTTTCTATTTGTGTTCCTATGGTAACAGAGAGTCTACTCCATGGCACTTCAAAATACTGTTTTTATCTTAGCTCTGTCTGTGATATTTCTTTGGAACCCCTGCTGATGGACCTGGGTCGTTATCCGTTTTTACAACCATAGCTGTGAAATCAACGAATACTTAAATTTCTTCTGTAAGTTTGTCAAATGGTGTTTAAAACAATCACTTGATTGTCCAAAATCTTGTACCTCATTTTGTGTAGTTACAGTGACAGTAGGAAAAACACTTTACACATTTTCCAAAATGTACTCCCAGACAACCGGCCAAACTGTACGGCCTGGGCCTATGCGGTCCCACCTGCCTTCCCCTCCTCCCATTTCATCTTCACCACAGCCTCGGTGTGCAGCAGGTGTTCGGACTCACATGCAGCATGTTCAGGTCTGTGCACTTGACATAGTGTGTACAGGAATTCGTGGTATTGCTGTACTGGTGTCTAATGATACATGTAAAAAAGAATCAATCAATCAATTTTCTCTGGACTTAATAATTGATTGTGTTGTTGGAGGTGTGTTGGACGACCATTATATTTTCAGTACACACTTATAAAAAGTGAATTGGAAGTGGTTTCTTTGAATATCAGGGCAAGCTTTTCCCAAAATATCACAAGAAAAGTTTGAACACACTGAGGTGGGAAGGTTGATGGTGATTTGATAAGTAAAATGCAACTAAGTGGGCCACTTCCATTGGAGCCGCGCACGCCTGAGCAGTAACGGAATGACCGCCGTGTTTGACAGATGAGGTGGCGGCTATGAGTCATGACCTGCTAATTTTGGTCTTGACGCTTTCCTATTAGGGTTAATCATTATTTCACAGGAATCTACCGGTTTCTATTTGAGTGCAGCCTGGCCTTTATTTTGGGGGTTTGTAGGGAGTCCTCTGTTAAGACCATTAAAGTAAAGTTAAAACTTCCAATTTTGATAAACCAACTAACTTTTTTTTAAGCCTGATTGTTATCCTCTTCACTCAATCTCCACCTCAATCTAAGTGGTAACCCTCAGTCGTTTCTGATTTGTGGGTTTTTTTAGTGCAAGAAACTGCCCTAGAACCATTTAGTAGCCAAGTGTCCAGTTACTTTTTAACACCTGCGATTTGGGCACTGTGTTTAAGGGGCTATAAAAGTCTAACACAAGGACATAAGTTTTCAACAATAAAGAAATCAAATTGTAGGGCATAGTAGCTGCTGTATAGGCAGGTGTTAGTCCAGTGCACCTTGACAAGAGTAAACTGAATCAAATTCATGCCTTGTCTAAATTTGCAATGTGCCATGTTCTGTTCCTGTTTGTCCTAACCTGCCGTCATGCCTATATTTCAGCTAAGTCTAGATTTTCTGTCAGACCATAGCGGGGGCTGCCTGGATGTTTCTGCCTGGTCGCTCTCCAAGTGCCCAGCCGACTGTGACCACGGCTCGGTCTTGGGGGTGGCGGCTGGGTGCGTGCATGTGTTTGTTGGGGGCATCGGGTCTGGCAGCTATAGATGGAGGAGCAGGTGGGGCAGGCCAGCTCCTCCGACCCCTCAAAGATCCATCTGGACCGTGCGGGGGCTGTCATTTAGGAGTGCAGGGCCCAAGCGGTGGAGCAAATTGCTTTTTAATCATCTATCATATTCCCAGTAAAAGCCACTCCCAGCAGCCGCTTGTCTACTTTCCGTTCTATTTATGGACGTGTGTGTGTGTGTGTGTGTGTGTGTGTGTGTGTGTGTGTGTGTGTGTGTGTGTGTGTGTGTGTGTGTGTGTGTGTGTGTGTGTGTGTGTGTGTGTGTGTGTGTGTGTGTGTGTGTGTGTGTGTGTGTGTGTGTGTGTGTGTGTGTGTGCGTGCGTGCGTGTGTGCGCGCGGGAGCAAGAGAGAAAAGACACGGTAGCAGTTTTGTTGATCACTTCAAGTCAGTAAAAACAAGTGAAAGCTTTCATGTGGATGTGTTTCTGCTCATTAAAATCAGAGCAAGGACCAACAACAACAAGGACCTCGTAATACTCGTGTGGTTACAGATGACATGAAGCCTGATAACAAGCTGATTTGATTGCAAACTGTTCCTTTTGTATCTCCAGCAGGCAGTGATTCCAGAGCAATGAAACGTGAGCGTCAGACAGTGCTCCGCGGACAACAAAAAAGAAACCCCCTCCCCACCCACTAAACACCACACAGCTACACACAACACGTCATGGGCTTCTACAGAAGCCCAACAATGCTGTGACGTGATCGTTTTTCCCCATCTCCGATTTCTTGCAACTATTATGAGTCCCGGTGCCCAGCGTTGAGTCTCACACCAACAGGCGCTACTGTGCGGCGGGCACCAGTAGTGAATTATGACTCAGCCCAGCGCTGCCACAGATTTTTTCAATGTATTTTCTCAGATGCCTTTGTTTTCGAACTAATCTGACCCTCGGGCTGTTGAAAAGGAAGTTTAAGTCTGTCTTTGCTTGCTCTGTAGAACACATCTTTTTTGTTCTTTTCATAAAGCATTGAATCACCCCTTTTGTAAAAACAACAACACCCAAAGAAGAAAAAAATCCCCTTCAGCTGTTATGGTGTCACATAAAAGATCCTGCAGAATGAGCAATACCGGCGAATGTGGCCGCCTCTTGCAAGCTCTCCTGTCACTTTTCCTCTGCGGGCCTCCCAGGAAATGTGAATGTCGTCACATTCTCAGCGAGGCAAGGTTTCTTCCTTTTTGCCGAAAATGTGTTTTTGGGTGTGCTCTCCTTTCTCTGCGGTGCACCGGAAAATGCAGGGGTGTTTAATATGAAGTTGCAAAGACAGAACATGAATTAGTTAGAAAATCGCTGTCGTAATTGTTTGGAACCCCATCTGTTTCTTTAAAAGGTGACTCAGCGGCAAAACACAACCACGTGAAGAAAACATCTTCACCAAAGGAAAGATATACACGGATATAATTGAGTCAATGCAAGCCAAACAAGAGATGCAGTGTAATCAGGGTGTCTGCATGTGGTTGTGTTTTCTATATAGCTCCCACAGCCACAGCAGTCTTTTCTCATACTGTGGATATCAGCAACATTGGGCGTCCTCTCATACTTTGACCTTTCACATGTAGCGGCTCTGCTCAGCTAACACAGTTCCAGGAGAGGGAGACCGCGTGAATCAAAAAGCTCAAAGTGTGGAGAGCAGGCGGAAAGATGGAGAGGTGTGTCAGGTGCTCAGCTGGAGGTCCTGTACTCTCTCTGTCAGTATCTTGTCGCGGTCTCGCCCCCCTGACCAAACAGGACACGAGCCTGGCCATTTCTCTGTTGTTTACAGAGAAATGGTGTTGTGTTGTTATGTCACATACGTTCTATGGCAGCCTATTCAGACAAGTGGCAAACTGATGCAGTTGGTCTTAAAGGTTACATATTATGCAAAAATCACTTTTTCAGTGATTGTGCACATAAATGTGTGTATCTGTGGAGCCTGCCAGATCACAAACTGTGAAAAAAGACTGTCATTTTTTAGTGAGCTGGCTAAACCCTACAAGCCTGGCTCTGAACAATTTCTTTCCCACTGTGATGTCACAGTTGGACTCTTTTGGGGGTAACCCCGCCTGCAATCTGAGAATCTCCACTTCTCTGTTGAAGGGGCGTGACATTTCCTACATGTTTTGAAATCGGTCGACCAATCACAACAGTCTGGGACAGCTGGCCAATCAGAGCAGACTGGTGTTTATCGGGAGGGAGGGGCTAAAGGAAATCCAGGCGTTTTTAGACGGAGGATGAAAAGAGGAGCTGCAGGAGTGGACAGTATGAGAACCCTGATGCCTTTTCTGAACATTAGAGCACGTGAACCTTTTCAAGTGGTAACACAAATTAAAAGTATGAACATGAATATGAGCATCATATGTTACCTTTGAATCTGACTGTCTATACGGTCAAGCTCTGATATGCTGGAGCTTCTTTAAACTCGGCAACTCAATCTGGCGATGTTATCATTGACGTAGCATGTGTTGCCCTCTGGCCAACAAGTCCTCCAACTCAACCGACGAACAATGTCGAACATGTCAAACTCTATTTGCTTTGGGCATGGTTATTGAGCTTGTAAAGGCAAGGGCGATTGTTAGGGTTAGGGTGACATGGCAGAGATTCTGCATGATTACTTTACAGAATATAAGCAAATCCATTTAAATACACAATCTTGATGGACTTACCAGGTCCATCGTTGACCTAGCGGCCGTGTACATAACAACCGCTCACGGTCTTTAAAACGACCACATACGTCTTAATCTGCTGCTTCAAAAACGACCTACTGTATCTGGTTGTTTTTTTGGTGGAGGACAGTCTCCTGAGGCAGTTTCAGGATAAAGGTCTGTTAAATGTGCAGGGAAACCTTCCTCATCCTGCCTTATTTCTGGCTGGACGACAACAGGATGTCACTTACTGACTGACTGACTTTAAACGTATTTGTTGGCATCCAGAGTGTGGGGAGTTTCCCCATTTGGCTGTTGTTCTTTCAAAATGAATTTGGCACTAACAGTTTTTTTTAAATTTCATCAGGGGGGCGTTTACAGGCAGCGTTGCCGGCGCAGTGCCCTGTGTTGCTAAATTGATCAACTTTTCAGACCTCTGTTCTTTCTGGGGAAGAGAGTCACCAGCACAGGCCCGCACGGTGGGGCTTTCCCACAGGCACATGCCTCATTCAATTCAAGTGTTTAATTCAGTTGACTGAATGGAAGCTGACGTAGACGTGAATGGGCGTCCAACCTTTTTGTCTCAGTGCAAAGTGGTACAAAGTGCAAAGTACGACATCAGAACACAGCTGTTGTCTTTAACATGTGTGTACAGTGATTTTGTCTGATGTTGCTTGGATTTTAAAATCAGGATGTAAGCAGTGCAGAGCAGCAGCTTGTGTGAATGGTTTAGAATTGACCTGTAGTCATCAAATGATGGCTTTAGAATTGAGTGTTTTGGCCATGGGTTGTACATACAATAATGATGATTAATATATTGTTGGCCAACTTAGCTTAGCGTAAAGACAGGAAAAGCTAGACTGACTTGGTCCAAGGTTAATAAAATAAACCAACCAGTGATTTCCCCCTTTTTTTTTTCCTTAAACGTTTTAACATTTTCAATAGCTTATTGCTACTAAGCGTAAAGACACAAGTGATATCTAATGTCCGCAAACTCTTTGTGAGGAAGCACATGAGCCTATTTCCCCAAATGCCAAACTTGTAATTTAAAGCTTGTATTTTTTTTTTGACATTCTTACATGTCTTCCTCTGTTTTTCAGGTGTAGCGTCTCAAGTGTCTCTGGAGCCATAAATGTTAAACTGCCCTGATTTTTTTATGGGTCGTTCCCCTCAACCAAAGGTGAGTTCAGCCTCCTTTCAAACTGGTGTGTTGTGGTTTATTTTTACCACCGTCCCCCACTCATAAATGTGCTGTGTCTGGACTTTATTCTTTAATATTCAATACAATTTAATACATCTTATTAAAATATGCTGAAAATCCCCAAAAGCTGTTGTTTGCACGTGAAATAATCACAAAATCGTCAGAATGATGGATTTCAGACATGACGTGGTTTAATGATGGACGACGATGACATCAGTGTCATATTTTATTAGATTTTGTCCAAAATTATTTTCAAAACACTAGCAGGGATTATCACAGACCCTGATACCACTTTTGGTATCCAAAAGTGAAAGAAGTTAGAAACCATCTTCATCGTTGTATCCTGTTTTGGATTTCTCACACAAGCCCAAAGTAACTGCTGCACTGTATGTTCCAAAGATCTTTTACATGACTTTCTCGCGCTGCCCTTGCTATCGCGGTTTCCCAAAGCACTGATGCTCTCATTTCAAAAAGGCAGAATCATGTTTTGCTGCCACCTGACAAACAACTCAGGCCTTGATGTTTGGTTGCCCGGGAGCTGTAAACTGAAGTTGAACCAATCTGTGGAACCTCAGTTTCCAAAAAGAAAAGACAAAGTTCAGCAAAACGGTCAGCCCTTTCTTTCATTCACAAAGGGACTCTCTTAAGCCGTTGATTTACTAGAAGTTGCTACAGTATGTTGTTCCCTTTTCTTTTTCCCAACAAGAAAATCTTAATCCTGTTTCTGGCAGATAAAAGCGGTCATTTCGTAGTCTGGACGAAAGGGCCGATCCCGACTCCACGTCACGTTTTTTCCCCCCGTCTCGTACCTTTTGTTTAAAGGGATTGAGCTACGGCGCTGGCTGCATTTGAGGGAACACTACATCAGCAGAGTTGCCTCTGTGCAACTCCAACAGGAGTTAGGGCCTGGCCTCAGATGAGATATCCGTTCTGAGACTTGGCATTAGGTGGAACTTTAAAGACTGCTTAAAAAAAACAACCTTTTCGACTAAAAATGTTGAAGGCAGCCAAGATCTGACAAGCACCGGGATGGGAGATTAACTCACCTCCGCTGCCTCTACGGGCCATGATTCCTCCCCGGTCGGTGCATTCTCTGCTAGCGCCCTGAGAGGCCCTGGGGGATTCCTCACTATTATCTGCTGCTTCACCGTGTATTAGCATTCAAGAGAGGAGCTAAAAGAAAAAAATGTTGTTAGTTTGTTTTTATGATTTCATTTTTTTTTCTTGCTCTCCACAGTACAAGAAAGCATTCCTTTATGATTCATCAATGTTCAGAATAAGTAACCATCTGTTCGCAGTGTTTGGCTTTTTGGCAATTTGAATTCCCTTTCGGAGACCTGTTGAGATATAATTACAGGGAGAATTCACAGAAGCAAAGTAAGGCTGCGTTTGAAGAGCAAACTTATTTGAATAGGAGTGCAACTTTAACTCTCTGAAGATCAGGAAGAGCAATCACTTTCTCTTGTCCCTTTACATTTAGATTTCAGCATCATATTCACCTTAACTACTTAAGTTTATTTAGGATACACCACTTTTTATCGTTGTATAGCAACAGCAAACAAATGCAGTTCTCCTTGTGACCTTTAACCTCTTATTCCATTACTAGTAACGGACACATATCTGCTCTTTGTATTTGAGTATTGTTTGTGTGATCACAGCTGAATGGGACCGTATCCATGGAGATCTTTCTTTTTTAAATACGACGTTCAGTGTGGCCTTTCTCTGTTAAACTTCAGTTATATATATTACATATAAAAACCCTACAGTGTACCTGCAGAAATGTTCAGGGTTGAACCGGTTCAGCCTGTAACTCTCACTGTGTAAATGCTAGTCAGAGGAGGTTAAGTGCACCGATATGAAGACCGGGCAGTTATCCATCCGGGAGCTTCACCTCAAATCAAGGTCATATTATCCTTAAATCCTACTCCCTCCAAAAAGGCATTGCTTTGATTAACTCTCCGGAGCGTCACTTAGAGAGGGCATTTTAAATAGTGTGGAAATACGAAATCTACTGGTGAGGGGCGAAATCCGACTGTCACTGCCTGCGTGCATTGTGTGGACCAATATGACTTTTCCAGGCTGAAGCTCTGGGATTCTAATTCTCGTGGTCTTAAGGATGAAGATATTTCAGACATTTCAGTCCATTTATTTTGTAAATTAAGATTAATATCTATATAACATGGCAGCACAATCAAGCAGCATTTTGTGCTGCGATTAATTCAGAATTTATAGTTCTAACTTTAAAAAATTAGGACCGTGGGTTGTCCATGCGAAATTGACTTAATGGGGATTCATGGGCTGTAAAAGCTTGAACAGCAATGGAGGTTGCATGTGTCACAGAGTCTGTCTAGTGTGTGTAGTTTCCGAAACTAGCATTCATTAACACACCCGCATTAATAAACATAGGGCCCAGCTTGAAAAATATTATTGACAATGACAAACTATTTTGACAATGGAGTCGCTGATAGACAAAATAATAAATCAATTCATGCATTAAATGATTTGCGGATTAATCGATAAAACATTTTTTTGTTGCAGCCTTTCACATTGATATATCTTTTGTGTTGTGACGCAATTCACGGAACCAAAATAGGTCATACTATGTGAAGTAGTGAAAACATGCCGCTGGCTGGTTGTGGTGCGAAAAAGCCCTCTGCTGCGTGACCAGCCAACTGCATGACTGTCCAATCCATAGTGTATTCTGTACCACTCCATGCACGTGTTCGTGTTCAGTTGTATCGTTTTACTTTGTAACTCGGTCAGTTCAGGAGAGATACGCCCGAGTCAGTAAATAGCAGCGCGGTAATAGAAGCAGGCGCATCGTCCATCATTCCTCCACACAACACACAACAGTGCAAGTGTTGCCAATTGCAGTGGTGTCCGACCGAGTTCAGTTACATGGAGTCCATCTGGGGGCTGGAAAACGGTGACACTAACAGCAGGTAGCCGAGACCAACTGGTGTTACTTCCAGTTCACGCGGAGGTCACGCCGAGCGTCTGCTATTTCGGATGAAAGTGTTCACCAAATGGCACAAAATTATGAGTTTGCTCAGCACTGTCCTGCGCTACAGCTGAATTGAAATTACCTTTTTTTTTTTTTTTTTTACGTTTCTGGACAGTGGTGTTGAATGTGCAGAGGAGGAGTTCTAACAAGGCAAGCCTCAGCCAGGAGTGGCACTGTGTCTCTAAGGGCCAATAGGCCCATTTTCATGAACTCACAAGTTACCTCACTAATGCACTTTACCTTTTTTTCTCTCCATCGCTCTATTTCTCTCTCGCGCTGACGCCGCTGAGATGCCGGTGGTTTGTTTTCATTTGAAGGAAGAGGCACCGCTGGCCCACGGCCCGACGAACAGCAACAGCCGTGGCCTGTTTTCCAAAATTAAGATAGAAGTTAATCATACTTTTTTTTTATAGTGCGGATACACACTCATTCAATTTCATTTTTTGTGCCTTCCCTGCCTCTTTCATACTGCATCTTTTTTAAACATGATTAATAAGAACAATTCCACAGGAGAATTTCTACCCCGACTGACATTTAGGCCATGTCGCCTTCAAAATGATTTCTTGTCACCAAGTCCCTCAGCTTCGGGAAGTGTTCAAACACTGTTAATTACTCATTGTGATTCATTCAGTGCCAGAATGAGCCTGAGGCTGCTGTTTATCATTTTATGCACTGAGGGCATGTTAATGGGCCAGGGAAAACGACTTTAATAAGTTAATGTACACCAAGTGAGAGGAGCCTTTTTTAAAACAGTTTATGACTTGATCCAGCTCCATGAATTGGTTGAGACAGGGTGAAATGGGTTTGCAGCCATGCAGTCAAAAGTCAATTATGCATTATCTTTTTTGGAAATTGCAGGTTGTAATGATTGAGCCCTCAAGTTCTTCTTTTCTGCATTTACTACAGTAATGAATGTAACCGTGCTTGTCAACCTGCCATTTCCAACATTTCATGTGCGGCAAAAGGACTTGTGAAAAAAAAGAGCTTTTCAGCCCCTTACGAGATTACATGTTTGGCACCAGCAAATGAGAGTGTGGATCAGGAGGTGTGTACTGGTGTATAGCTCCAGACGTGAATGTAGTCGGGTTTAGTTGTTAAATCTGAACCAATGTATTTTTTTGTACAGTCAACTTGCCGCTGCCGCAACTCGACATACTCCCATTCTGTCACACTTAAATATGACTCAAGGAAGTCTTCGAGACCAGCTGCCCCACTTCCGTGGAATTGTTTGCGTGGCATTGAAGCATTCTGTGTGTTTGCAGCTTAACTCAGTAATAACGACATCGCCTTTAGCAGTGCACTTAGCTCCGGTAGGGCCTTGCATTGTGGGGGATGATTGTGGGTGTTTTATTAAATGGTCACAAATGATGGTGCCACCCCTTGGGGGGCTGCGGTCTTCAGTTTTGAGACTTGCCACACTTTCTTTTTTTTATGTGAGCTGCAGTGAAGAGTGGCAGCGTTCACCCTGGGCTGTTGCTCTGTCACATTGGTATGAAGAGGTTGGACTCTTGGTCTGGTGGCAGAAAAGGTCACCGTCCACCCTGACTGTGTTTCCAATTTTCTTGTCTCTTTAGGGGCTTGTTCCACAATCACTCCTGCCAATATAGTCTAGAGCCACTGCTGCAGGGACCATGTCCCTAACCTCAGTCTTGACCCATAGGAACGTACCAGTGGCAGGTGCGCCGGACCTTTGTCACCATGAGGAGAAAATACTGTATTGTGCAGAGCCATGGAAAGGTCATGGTGCATGGGAATTTTTCCACAGCCACTTTTGCATTGCAATACATTTTGCATCCCTCCATATCCAAACTGAGCTTTGACATGTTGAAATATATTGTATCAGTTACAGTCACTGGGACCACAGTGGCAGTTGGTGCACCCTCAGCTGTGGCTGGCTCTGTATCTTTGCAGCGAATAGTAGAGGCTGGTTGGTGTTGATTTCCTTCGGTCTATATTGATATTGGTAGAAGTATTGGGTCCAGATCATGACTTTCTGGCTTTACATTCATATCTTGGCTGGCATTGATATAGGATGCAGCGAATGGCCACAGTACAGCTACCAAACACAGCACCACCCACAGTCTTAAGAGTTTTTTAAAGGTGCAATTAGCAATAAATACATCACTGAAAGTGTCAGATCATATCTCCTTCTTTAGTATCTGCAGAGCATAGCACTGCTAGCGTGTTATAATTCTCTCGAGGAATGGCCCAATAACTCCATGCAAAACATATCGTGAAGTAATGCATAATGCAGTTGTTAAGGAAAAAAAATCTCACTGTGACCTTTAAGGGCCTCTGGAGTATAGGGTATTAAATAGTGTTGTAAAGTGATTCATTCTGAACTTATTTAGTCGGAATTTATTATAAGAAAACCCATAGAAGTGCCCATCAAAATAAAAACACATTTACCTGACCCAGCATGGCATCCTCCACATACTGCCAAGTGCTTCTTAAATGCTTCACACACATTGGTTGCTATGTTATGTTACAGTAATTAACTTCTACCACATGCTGTGGCCAAGCTTGTTGTTTGCGTGTGACGGTTAATGTGTGCGGCGTTGTCCTTGCTGTGGTGTTTCGAGACTGTATTCGGATGCATGGCGAAGATGCAGCAGAGGGTGGCAGCGGCGGAGAGAACCAGCGAGCATAACTAATCCAGGGATCTTCTGTGTGGTGTGTACCGCTGGCCGTCCTTCACGCCTCGCGCCTCATGCCTCACTGATGGGGGCCACACACACCCACTGCCTCACACACAGCTGGGGCGGGATATAGATATCAGTGCATTATCGCCACATACTGTGTAGTCTAGACTTTCCTTAAGGGGCCCAGCAGGTAGCATACAAAGTTTGAGGTTGTTCTGGATAGTAGTTGGCAGTAGCGGCCCGTGGTCATAAATTCTAGTGGTGCAGACACTGGCTCCAGGCACTCAATCGCTAGCCACGCCAACTTTTCATATCTTAATTTTAATAATTAATTATATTGCATACACTTATTAAAAGACATACATAAAATAATGCAGCAGTAGTCAATAAAATTCAGAGATAAAAGACTATAACCAGTGTGCATGACAAGAAAACCACCCACTCTAAACAAGGCTGAACAACACAGAAAATAATAAATATGACATGTTTTGGAGAGCTGTAACATATCAAGTGCATGAGCATATACAGAAGTAAATGAAATAGGCCTACTGCTGTCTGTCATGTGACAGTCTCATCCTGTCACCTGACCTGGAAGTTGGCACGCTGATTTTTCAGATGCGCAAATGTTTCGATCACAGCTTTATTGAAATTAAGGAATGTCACGTGTCAGTTGCTTTTCAATCAACAGCATTGTTAATGCATTTAATCTGTCCTGTGACATGGCACTTCATCGTATTAGACACAGCAGACGGCGTGTTGCTGAAAACAGTAGAGAGCTGAAGAGTAAAGCCGTGGGGACTCCTTCCTGCCCCAATGAGCCTCTATTGGCGCTGACTGCAGTTCCTATCTTTGACAACTACGCCATATGATAAATCTGCCAGCGACAGCGGGGCGCTGAGGTCCCAATATTGAGTGGCGCCCTAAATTGAGACTGAATCACTGAAATGACTATCTCAACTTTCAAAAATATTTCATATGCTTAACTATGTTTTGGGGGTAGGTGGTTGTAATTTTTGTTGTTGTATAATATGCCCGAAAGCCTAGCCTATGTCAAAGAAATAAAAACCGAACCCATGTTCCCCCTCGGGTATAGAGTGGGCTCATTGAGGTGAAGGTCTTTACTGCTTCAATTTCAACATCGTTTTAGATATATTTTGTAAGAATATGAGATGAACCCAAAGGCTGCAGTTATAAAACTGATGTTTTTGTGTGTCATCTTGTGGAGTCCCTAACTCCTTTAGACTGCATAGTCTCCAATTTATATGAATTCACTGTAAGAGCTACAGCCCTTCAGAGACCTTCTAATTCCCGTTTTAATATTGCAGTTTCATTTCGCCTGTCATTACAAAAATTACAAAAATGATAAATGAGGACACTGAACAAAGCCTCGCCCTCTTAACTGCCAAAGGGGAGAAATTGGGGATGTACATTGCCTTTGTAATAATAGGATTGCTATGTTCTTTTTCAGCCACAATGAGGGAAGCTCCCGACTTCTGATTGCCTCCCAAGTGGCTTGAGCTCCTCCATATTTTGCACCAGTGTGGGTCTCTACAAATATTCAGTATTCATTGGTTGTGTGAATCCAACTGTATCAGATCATTTCACAAAAACTGTTTTTGTTGCCAGAGACACTTTACAGTGCAAAGAGACACAACAGACAAGTAACAAAAAAACAAGACTCACTTAAAGGTGACATATTATGCAAAAATCACGTTTTCAGTGTTTGTGCACATAAGTCTGTGTATCTGTGGAGCCTGCTGGCCCACAAACTGTGAAGAAAGATCACCCTGTCGTTTTTTTTTGTGCGCTGGCTAAACCCTACAGCCTGGCTCTGAAAGACTGGTTCAGATATCTCTCCCACTGCGATGACAGAGTCGGACTCTTTTGGGGGTAACCCCGCCTGCAATCTGGGAATCTCCACTTTTGTGGTGAAGGGGCGTGACATTTTGTAATCGTTTGACTAGTCACAACAACTGGGCCAGCTGGCCAATCAGAGCAGAGGGGGTTTCATCAGTAGGTGGAGCTAAAATAAATCCAGGTGTTTTGGACAGAGGGTCAAAAGAGGAGCTGCAGGAATGGGCAGTTGGAGAACACTGATGCCTTTTCTGAACATTAGAGCATGTAAACCTTTTCAAGTGGTAACTTAAATTAAAAGTATGAACCTGAAAATGAGCATAATATGTCACCTTTAAAATCTATCATACAATTTAAATTGTACACGCTTGTAAACTAATGTGTCTGAATCATTTTGATCATACGATATTTTGTTAAAACACTGAACAAATTATAACCCTCAACCTTTAAACTTATTAATCTATGTCCTTCAGAATAAATACAATTTCTTATAAAGTAGCACTTCATATACATATTAAGGCCAGGTCTGAAATATAAAGTACATTTTTTATTAGTTACCACTCAGACAACCAGAGCAAATATTCAATCCAACATTTGTATCCATAATCCAAATTATCCATCAAACCTACATTAAAGCCCACGAACACAACACTGACATCACATTTTCATTTGATATGGCTTAATAGTTGTTTATTACATCCGCCAGACATAAATAAATATTAATAAACAGTATATATATAACCCTCACCCTGCTGGCATGAGATACTGTACTGACGAGAGTGGTGAGAATGAACAAAAACAGTTAAAAAACCCACGACAATGACCAAAAAGATGCTAACACGGGCCTTATAGCTGAGAGAGTTGAGTGATTATCATCTGTGTAATGTGAAGCATGAGAGGACTCACTCAAAGTTACAAACCCCATTTTAAACTGGAATATTGATTGTAACAGCTTTAAATATGAATACACATAACATTACACCAAAAGTGGATCAAACCGACTGTATTACAACACAAATAATTTAATGTAATGCCAATATGGTCATATGTGCCAGTCACCCACTTAACTCACTTTAGTGTGTGATGAATGTAGTGTACAGATTCTCAAAGTACGCGTGCAGATCTCTTTAGATCTTTTCTCTCGGCATGCCTCTTTTGTTCCAATAAGACCAGGGTCCATCTGTTTCTCTTTTTCACTTGTTTGTTCGCAGACAGATCGACCCAGTGAAGCCGGGCCAGAATAAACCTCTCAGTGCTGACTCTGCCCTCGCTGGCTCTAGATACAGCCTGCTACCTTCTCCCTTCTTCTATTCGACACCCAAGTGTCACTTTATTCTGAGAGCTGAGCACAATGTGCTTTCATCTCTCACAACACAGATTTTATGTTTGTGTGTGTGTGTGTTGTAAATCTACTTTTATCCTGGTATTTTGGTATCGGAATTATGTACATGTGAACTCAAGCATATATGCAGTGCATGTACTGCATGCGTGCGAACCACTGGGTACTTCATAATTATGCATGTTTGCATTTTTGAATGTGTGTTTGTGTGTGTGTGAGAGGAAGGAAGAGAGTCTCAGCCTCCAGATCTCAGGCTGCAAAAACACAGCACTGGAATGTTAATTGGCCTGAGTGGTCTGTCTCTCAGATAAGACACAAGGCCGCTTTTAATAAACCCAAGATCAGGATGTCCCGCTGTCTCGCCCCTCTGAAACGAGGAAGTGTGTGTGTGTGTGTGTGTGTGTGTGTGTGTGTGTGTGTGTGTGTGTGTGTGTGTGTGTGTGTGTGTGTGTGTGTGTGTGTGTGTGTGTGTGTGTGTGTGTGTGTGTGTGTGTGTGTGTGTGTGTGTGTGTGTGTGTGTGTGTGTGTGTGTGTGTGTGTGTGTGTGTGTGTGTGCGTGTATGTGCGTGTGTGTGTGTGTGAGGAGTTTGCTGGAATCCCTCCTTTTCCTGTCTTGCTTTCCGCCCCACTCGGCTCCACGTCCCGTTGCCTCATAACAAAATAGGGAAAAAAAGATATTACAGCGCGTGAGGTGATTCACCGGGAGACTCAAAGCACATTGTATTATTAAGACTGGAGCGGCGAGGTTTTGAAGTTATGCTAATGAGGAGCCCTTTGGTGTTACAAATCTAACCGTTATTTGAATAATTCCTCTACCTGCCCCCCCCCCCCCCCCCCCCCCCCCTCTTGCCAGTTCTTTCTCTTTAGCATCTTCTCTTCCCTCTGCTCTAGTCGTACGTTCAAGGACGCAGAGTTGGCATGACGCTGCGTTCATGCTGTTTGAGGGAGGTGATGATCGATTAGATAGCGGCTACAGAAAACTGTAGCCGCTATCTACAGGATTGCAGTCTTCTACTCCGCTGTGTAACCTATAATAAAGAGCTCATTTTATGTTAATCTCCTGCTTACTTATGTATTGTATATATATATAGAACACATTTAATATGACATATTAGGATAAATTGTATGCAGTGTGGATGTATGCATAAATGTGCAGAGCACGCACATCATCCCTTTGTACTTCAATAGAACAGAATCCCAGCATGTAATCATAACAATTCCAACCGTGAATATTACAGAAACATGACTTTTGATGAGTAAAAAAAGTAAGTTCAGTGGTTAGTCGTCGGTCAGCTCAGAACCCAACAAGTCGAAGTGCAGAGAGGCCCGGCTCAGTGAAACATCGCCTCGTCTCTTGTCTGTTCGTCTTGCTAATTAAAACCCTGGTGGATGAGTTTGAATAAGTTGCAGGCGGCTTAGAGCAAGGAGTGACAATAGTCCAGTTGACGGGCAAGCGAGGTGAATAATAGCTTCCAGGGTTTTTTGAGTCGAGAGAAACGGTTTGGTCTTTGTTTCTGAGACGCACTGAGCAGGACTGCACCACAGACGTCATGTGTTTGTCCATGCTGAGGGCCCAGGTAAAGATGATGTGGGGTCATGGAATGAGACCGTACACTAAGAGAATGTGAAACTGATATGCTGCTCTGTGGAACTTTGATCAGCGTCTCTGTCTCAACAAGTCCTTTAAGTCTTACAGCGAACTATGGCATAATTGGTAAAAACGACTTATCTGGTCTAGGGCTGCAACTAACGATTATTTTCATTATCCATTGATCTGTTGATTATTTTCTCGATTAATCGATTGGTCGTTCGGTCCATGAAATGGCGTAAAATGGTGAAAAATGTTGATTCGTGATTCCCAAACCCCCAAGATGATATTTTGTTTTGTCCACACACCTAAGATATTCAGTTAACTGTCATAGAGGAGCAAGAACCGAAAACACATTATGCACATTATGTTTGTGCATAAGGACTAAACAAGGCATGTGAATGGGAGAAAGGATTGGACCAAACACAGAGTGCTGCGGCGGCCTATACTGCATACCCACTGTGGCGTAGATTAGGATGAGGTGGGATTAGGATCATGATCAGTGATATCAAAGGTTGCTTTGTGTTTAGATCCAGAAGAACAAGGATGGAGTGAAGGTCATTCAAAGTCATTCATTCATAAAGGGGGAGCAGTCTCTGTAATATGTCTTCTCCTAAAACCAGATTGTTCTTTGAACATTTTCCATTGGAAAATCTACCAGTTGGTCTCTCACAAATAGATACATGAACATGTGAAGAACAGTCAACACATTGGTCCACCGGTCCTATGAGGGGGTTGATGTTGAGAATTTTGTCACTTTTAATCAGTATGCTGCATAATGTAAAGACTGTTTGTGTATGTGAGATTGATCACAGATCCCATAGTAACTGTTTATTTTTCAGTTCAGTTTTTGCAGGAAATGAATTCCGCCTGCAGGTTAGATTATGTTAAATCAAATCTTGCTTCTACAACACGCACGCATGCACACACACACTTCAATAGTAAGGCTGTAGTCTAGTCGTGGGGGTTCATATATCATTAGATTGTGTAATTCTTGTCTACACCCCGAGGTGGAATGCCATGGGTTGAAATAACAACAAATGGAGCCGTGTATGGACTCTGCAACCTACCAGTGCTTGCCGTGTCAATATGCCCTCCCACATTTAATTTGGTGAGCTCCACAAAGTCATTTTGGGGCACCTGCCCTCTGACTAGTGCTATTGACTTGTGTGAAAGAGGGCCAGGGATCATACTGCTGTAGAGGCGGCGTAAACTCGAGGCGGTGGACGAGGCGTGCCTTGATTGCAAGTAAAAACCGAAATGCTGAGAGGAACTGTTTTTGTGTGCACTGTGTTTATTCAGAGATCGAGGTACGCAACATTTAACGTCAGTTTGTTTGCAAATCTAAATGTAGAGAGTTTTACTGTCCTCAAATTTATAGCAGTCAGACAGATTATAAAATCCCTTGGAAAGTTGTTTTGAATATTGAGACCAAGTATGCAATTTAAATCCATGTGTTTTGACTCTTGTCAAGAAAGCGAAAAAAAGAAGCCTTGTTTTCCCCAAAATGTCTAACTAGTCCTTTAACAGAATTTCGGTTCAACTGTAAGAAAGTAAAAGTACATCATGCAACAAAAAACTTGTCACGATAATTACGTTATCAACTTATCGTACAATATATGAATATGAACTCAATCATTTTTTGACCGCAGTAACAAGTAGTTGACGCAAGAATGAATGTCAACAACAGTCTAGCAAGTCTCGCTGCTTCTGTCCTCTCATTTGCTCTCGTCATATGATTAATCAATTACTGGTTTGATCTATAAATGTCAGATAATATGGATTTCTAAGTATGTTTTCTAAAGTCTAAATGTCTACAAATTGCTTGTTTTGTCTAAACTTTGGATAACATTTCTCTCAGCAGCAACACATTTCTTGTAGGACTTGCACACGCAATGACCAATAGACCTATACTGCAAGCACGAAAGATTCAGTTTCAAAACAAAATAGTCTTAAAATGACAATACTATTGTTTATCGCAATAATTTCTGCGACATTATATCGTGCAACAAAAAGTAGTTATCGTGACAGGCCTGTATATACAGGTGTGTGTGTGTATTTGCACAAATGTCAAATCAAATTGGCAGCACTTTGCCACCCTCTCAGGGATGTAATGGCACAGAACAGGCTCAAGCACACGAGCCCTAATTTCCACAAGCTCACCGCCGAAGTAACCTGCAACTGAAGAGCACTCTGTTTGTGAAGGGCGCTCACTTGGGTCAAGAAGGACTCTATACTATGATGATGTATATCATGTGACTTACAGCGCGTTGAGTACGCGCCTGAAAATGTCAAATGTAGATGTAGTTATTCATCTAATGTAGTGCACTTTGTGTTTTCACGTCCTTATTCGCGATCATTTCACACCCAAGGACCTGGCCAGTGCAAGCGGTCTTTCACCAAGCAGCTCCGCGGGTACAGCTGGTGGGTTAAAGCGCAAAGATGCCGACTGCTGCCCGATCCATCACTCAAGTCTTAAGTCTTTTTTAAACCAGCGAGTTACTGACAGGGGAGAATCGAAACGCAACACTGTGAAGTTTTCCAGGCAGGAGGTTTGATTGCTGACGGGTGACGATTTTTTCCCTCCGCTGACTCCGAGCTAGGGGCCCCGCGGTGAGACCTCCGGCTCCCAGAGAGACCACACATGGAGGTGTAAAAGGGGGGGGGGGTCTCTGTCACTCAGCCATTGATCTCTCTCATCCTTTTCAGGTGGCTGTGTGTAGATTTCATCCCAGAGCACTTGTTCCTATAAGCGGTCACGTCAGACCACCAACAGAAGACTATTGCAGAAGTTTGGGGCTTGTGTGAAACTCTGACAGCGACAGAAATTCAGGAATACGTTTTTCATGAAAAGAAAAAGAACAATGAACAGACATTAATACACCATGAAATTATCCCAAAACTGCATGTCTATTGCAGCAAATGAACCACTTAAAAAAGAAAAGAAATGCAAGCAAAAAATAGGGGCACAAAAGGATGGCAGGAGCAGGCTTGTCATGATAACTACTTTTTGTTGCACGATATATCGTCCCAGAAATGATGCGCTAAACAACATTATCGTCATTTTAAAGGGATAGTTCGGTGACTTTGAAGTGGGGTTGTATGAGTTACTTATGCATAGTAAATATATTACCTCATGGAGATGGTGATCAGCGATGTCATTATACCGAGTTTGGAGGAGAAGTGGAAGTAGTGAAAGTTGGAGTCCCACTGTTGCGGACAGGACCACCGGAAAACGTCTTTTCCGTCACAATATTTAAACGTTACCTAAAAAAAAGAAATCCGTTCAATTGTACACTAAAGGATGTATTTTTTTCACTGCTTTAGTTTGTGCCACCAGACAGACATTTAAGTTTGCACTCTTTTTCCAAGCGTACTTCAGTCGACTTTCGCTCCTTCCACTTCTCCTCCAAACTCCGTAAAATGGCAGCGCTGATCACCATCTACATAAGCTAACATTAACTATGCATAAGTAACTCATACAACCCCACTTCAAAATCACCGAACTATCCCTTTAACACCCTTTTTTGATACCGAATCGTGTGAGCTTGCAGTACATGCATATTGTTCATTGCTGCTGAGAGAAATGTTATCCAGTTTTAGACTCGCGTTCAGGCCCAGGCAAAACGGGCAAATTGAAATGTGCCTTTTGACATTTTTCAAAATTTGTATTTTCAGGCATTTTACAGACGACACCAGTAATTGATTAATCAGGCGACGAGAACAGAAGAGAGGACAGAAGCATCGAGACTTGCTGGAATGTTGTTCATTATTATGTCAACAAACACACATGTAGACACTATGGCTGCTATGGAGGTCAATGAAAATGATGGAGTTCATAATCATGTGTTGTACGATAAGTCGACAGTATTTTCCCTTTTTCCTGTTTACATTGAAGCACTTCGATCCACAAGGTGTTCATCACCTAATGTGACCGTCCGACAGAGATTGCTGAGAAGTTTTTATTAGATCTTTCTCACACGCAGTGAACCTGCAAGATTGCTGTTATCGCACAAGACCATAGGAGCCTATCTGAGGAGTGTGAGTGTCTGAGTTAAGTTGAGTTAATCCTCAAATGATGAAAGTAGTACATGGTCATATTGTCTAGTGTCCAAGCAAGACATTGTAGTTCATCCAACCAGGATTGAGTGATTTTTTTGTTTTTGTTTTTTCGTTTATCTGCAGTTTCTACGTCGGTGAAAGTCATGACATTTCTCTACGTGTCTTTTTAAAGGGGTTCTCCGAGCGCCGAAAAATTTCGTTTCACAAGAGAGAGAAAAGTTTGTTGCAATCGTCTCCACATATTCCCTCTGTATGAGTCCTGCTCACATCTCTGCTTGTAACATAGCTTTTCTATAAAAATAAAAAAAGTCGAATGAAATATCAGCACAGATATCTTCTCAGACGCGACACGGCCTCCTGCAGAGCCGCTGAGGACGGTACACAGCTGTTTCCACAGGCTGAATAGTAACTGCCAGTAAGCAAATGGTTTTCAATCTGTAAATAATTGGTGGGGTGCCTCTTCTGATATTACCATTTCAAACGCAAAAGGGAGTTCCCAAAGACGGCCCATTGTGATGGTGCATTATATCCATTTAAGAGGTGGTGATATGCTATTTGTGAACAGGCCGACTGCTCTAATCTACTCCTGTTCTGCACAGCAAGATGTTTTTGGGAACAGTTTCGTTGCATGAATTTCTGCTCTGAGTAAAACGAAGTGAAGTCAGCCACTGCAGGTTCCCCGACTAAAAGACCCCCCCCCCCCCCCCCCCCCCCCCCCCCCCCCCCCCCCCTGAATGAGGGCAGCGAAGTCGGACCCGGATCGAACCACTCCCTCTTTTCTCCCTCACCTTCATTGTCCTCCCTTTATTCGGCCGCTGATAGCATCGGTGCTCACATCCCCACTTTCCCCACAGAGCCCGTGGAGCCACCGAACGGTCAAAAGGAAGAGGAGAACAAAGTCCGGAAGTGTTCGCGTTACTTCCCCTCATCTCCCGGGATACAGCCGGAGAATCAATAGTTTCTTATTAACCTGTCTTCCTCCCTGCATACGAGTAGGTCTTGCCTCGGGTGTGGGTAAATGCTCCAGCAGGACAATGGGGGATATCGCTCTCTCTCTAGCAATTTAACTTATGTTTATTGACATGTTGTTTGGGAAAAGAACTCCAGTATCAAACCAAACCTTTAAATATGATGCGCAATTTCAACATTTGCAACCGACATTTATGCGTTCCAACCGTACTGAGGTGATGAATTCCTGAATGAATACTTACGCGTTCATCATCAATTTCTTAAATAAGGGCTCGGCTTCAAAATTGGTTGGGACACTATGGGTTGGGTAACATTCAGCATGTCAACAAGGAGACTAAACTATGTGCGGACATAAATGGATTTGCATTGATTGCAGTTTTTTGAGGTATATCATTAGAAATCCCTCATTTTAGTCTGTTCTGCATGACGTACACTATGGTCAGAGAACAGCCTGACATGGTGTGTGTGTGTGTGTGTGTGTGTGTGTGTGTGTGTGTGTGTGTGTGTGTGTGTGTGTGTGTGTGTGTTTGTGTGTGTGTGTGTGTGTGTGTGTGTGTGTGTGTGTGTGTGTGTGTTTGTGTTTTGAGCCATCGCATAGGCTATTACTACTTTGTGTGTTGGTGTGCGTCCTTTGAGAGCTCTGTGTGGCTCACCCTCCTGAAACCCGAGCAGATGGTTGGTTCCGGTTAGGTAATGGCACAGTCACACCAAATTCCCTCCCCCCGGGGATAATTTACTCACGTAGCGTGCACAAAACCAGGAGGGGACGGGAAATGGCTTGGGCAGGGTTGTAAACATAAACTGTAAGCTAAGCGTGCCTTGCGTGCTTAAAAATAGCAGTCTGTCAAAGTTGTTGAAAAAAAAAAAAGGCATTTTATCAAACACTCAACTTAATTTGCATCCTGAAGCGACTTGGTGGTGGTGCTGTAATATTTATGAACTGCATCCTACAAGCTTTGAGACTTTACAATTCAGCACAAAAAAAGCACAGTGAAACAGAATCATGTGTATTAAACAACCTTAACAGCTTTCCTTTTACATTGAATCATAACAAGTTATTGTTCTAAAACCATTTGCTTGTTTTACAGATAGAAAAAGAGGAATTGACTTTCATAGTGAGTGATGGGGTGATGTTGAGCGACACTGTTCATGCGTAGTTCAGTAGCTACTCGACAATGAGCTGCATGAAAATCATAATAAGTATATTTATGTCCCCTCTGAAAATGATTTTTTTTTAAAAGTTATGTCACCTATGATAAAAATAGTAACTCAAACCATCAGTGTGTTGCCTTTCCTCCCGTCCGGATAGATCAGCTGTTTCTCTCACATCTCTGTACTGTATTTCAAACACAATGGAGGCAGTGTTGGGGACTGACCTTGTACAGTACCACTGTGCCTCCCCTCTGTAATAAATGAATCTCTTTTTTTTCCTTCGTGGGCTTGCACACGGTGTCCCGTGAGTGTCAAACACACGGTGATACTGTGCAGCTTCATATTCCCTGTTAATGTTGTTTGTTTCGCTCAAGGCTCTCTGAGGGACTGGAGGTAGTGGCACGTGTTGGAGAACAGCATCTGTCATACCTGAGTGCGGGGGAATTGGCGTGTTTTGTTCGCGAACACCTGCTGCAGTTGTTGCAGCCGGCATCGTTCAACAAGTGCTGCGGAGACTGAGTTCCAACAGAATGTTTTTAGGTTTTAAATCTGGGAATCCGTAACCAATATTGCTTTTACTGTCATATGTCTTAGTGTATGTAAGAATGTCCTCACTGATGCCATAGGTATGGTTCCCCTGTCGTATTCATAAATCCATACAACACTTCATTTCATGATGGGACGCTGAACGCGGAAGCGATGCAGTGGCTGGTGACTGACGAAATAATGAGCTCAAATTATCCAAGATGGAGATCTGATTGGGAGGAGGTGATTATCACAGCCATTGGAGGCTGAAATTGAGCAAATGATTAGCAATGAATGCATTATTAATGCTCATACAAGTGTGTGCGATACACAGAGCCATGCTGCTCGTGGCAGGGCGTTTGTCCCGGGCCAGAATTGCAAATGGCAACCGCAACAACGAGGGATCGTGCCACGACATGCAGCCTGTTGGACAGTGAGGCAAAGTGGATGGTGTGTCCAGCCTTCAAAATCGACCCAGAAAAACCCCTGTATTTTGCAAACCGACGAATTTTTAGACTAGAAAAGAACCTCCGATTCTGGTTGGTGACCTGCCAACGAGACTGATCAGGCAGACACATTTACTGACCACATCCAAAATTTAGCAGCAATTTGGCTGGTGGTCATTTGCTGCCCTGAAGGGGAGATGAAGGCACGACGACTACCGTGGCGTCGCCTGGATCCAGCTGGCAGCATGTTCCATAAGGCATTCAGCGACTCAAGCACAAACAAAGGCGACTATATGTAACCTTGCCAAGGCTTCGCCATTTCACTCCTTTCTCCGTCTGCCGTCGTCTTCTGCCAGTGGAGGGATGAACTATCACAGATACATTGTGCGCCCTTGATCTTACTTGTAGGGGCTTTTATTGAAAAATAAAATAACACATTGGCCAGAGCACATGTTTGATTTCAGTCAAATCACAAGCTTCCTTTATTTCTCACTGGTTGGAAACTGGGAAGTGTGTGTGTACAGAGGGGTTTGGCGCTGGTTTCAAAACCACATCTACTGCCCTGTGCTCCATCGCTCATCCACAATAGTGGTGATTTTGTAAAAATATGTTTCATGTTCACACGGTGGTTCGGTTTGGCTTGCATTTCTTTTTTTCGTCGGCTAGCCAAGGGCTGTGGTCTCAGATCAAAAACTGCTTCATTTTCTCACACGGAACACTTCAGAGAATTTCACAGTCACAGGCTTTCAGAGATCGACTGTGACCCATAGGGGCCAGTAGTCAAATTCTTCATGCATATTCGAAAATCTTTCAGTAAATTCCGGGCAATGCGCAATGCATAAAAGACTTTCTAAATATTCATGTGTTGTTTGTCACTTTGTAAGAACCTTATGATCGATCAAAGCCTGGTAGATTTATTTATATAATACTTCACGGAAAAGGCATTTCAAAGGGCCTTACATAACACATAAGAGGGCATTTGAGATGAAACAAAAGCCTGAAGTAGAGAAATTAAATAGCACAGAAGAAATACAGGCCAAATTGCAACCTAACATTGGCTGGCTTTTGGGCTGGTGTCAGACCCGCTCAGAGTTTCTTCCTGAATCACAGTAGGAAGACGCAGAAGAAGATGAAGAGCTGTTCAAAAGTAAAAGCAGTGACTTTTCACTCACAATCTTTCTTGCAAGACAACCAGTGAAGGAAAAAGCTTAATCGTGTTTATTCATATTTAAGAAGGTTCACTGGCTCATCTGATAATTTTAAATCTACTGTATCATCATGAAAGAGTCTGTTCATCTCTGACACCATGGTATTAGTTTTCTCATCTAACTCTCGGCAAGTAAACTGATTTGGCATATTTCTCAAACTTTACCTGCAAATGAAATATGGAATGGATGGACCGTATTTATGCAGGTATAGCACTATTCTTATCGACCACCCAAAGTGCTTTACATTACAAGTCACACACACGTTCACACAGCACCTTTTTCTATCACACATCATTCATGCGTTGCCGATCAAACCATCGACCTTCTGGTGAGTGGACAACTCTCTCCACCTTAAAGAATATGATATAAAAATTACAATCAAAAACTGATTATCCTTAAAGACCCAGTGTGTACTTTTCTGGCGGCAACTGGTAGTAAAGGTGCAAACCGCAACCAACTGAGCATCCGACAGGGGACACTTTATGGTGCCGCACTGCTGATTCAATGTCCGGTTTCCGGCAGCGTCTGAAAATTCAACGCGAATGCGACGTATTCTGGACTGTTATGGGCAACAACCGTGTTCCAAACGACGTAGGAAAAATGGCGACTCACACGGAGGTCGGGTCCACCTCATGAAACTATATTTAACTCATTCACAGTTGACGGAAAAACTTTTGGTTCTTTGTTGCAGGGGATCATACATATATGAACAATAGTTATGGACAATATATTCAATATCTGTGAATAAGTTCGTCTAAATATTACACACTGCAGCTTTAATTACAGTGATTAAAGTTACATTTTGAACCGTTTTACCTGATAGTAACAGCTTCAGAATCCTTTTATTGGTATACTGTCTAGCAAGACCTTGTGGCGGTACGAGGGGGTGGAGCAGTGGGACATCCTGGGAGATCACATGCTGCTACCTGAGAAATGAGTCCTATGTGAACCAGACTACACACCAAACTGACAAGGCTGAATCACGCCACCGCACCGCTCTGTGAACTGCTGTGCCCCGGCGGATGCCCCAAAAATAAGTTGCCTGATCGTGGAAAAAAAACCAAGCGAGGGCGTCGGCATGACTGCGACTTCTGAATGACAGGTTCAAGCTCGCGAGACTGATGCTTGGGAAGAAGCTGAGGGGGGAACCGCGACCCCTGTCATACTCGCTGTGATCTCAACGCAAATTTGGATTCCATTGTTTGGGATTTACGCAGACTATGAAGTGTGTTGCGGATTTGGCTGTCAGCACTTTGATCAAAGCGATTAAGAATGAGCGCAACCCCCCCCCCCCCCCCCCCCCCCCCCCCCCCCCCCCCGTCTCTCTCCCGTCCAAGACAACAAGCCTAATTTGTGTTTTTTTCTTTTTCTCGCCGAAACCCGACGGCTGCCTGCTCTGAACGAGCTGAAGAGCCTCGCAGTAACAGGCCATCCTCTCTCGGATGAGGATGCTGTACACGCATCATTTTCTAACTGGATGACCACGTCCTTACTTTGCCTTTACAGTTATTCCTACACTTTTGTCATTCCCAGTATTCTCTTTGATTCCTGTTACCCGGGCAGCCATGTGCTGTTGACTCCATGTCAAATATAAGTTTACTCATTTACTCTGCAAAACAAAGCAGTCCCATAATGCTGAGTGTATTGGCTGCCTGGTGCGAGAAGCATATCTGTCTTTGTCCTGATTTCATTGTGCAAATGTGATACAGTGATGAAAGCTGATGTCCATTTTAAAAATCTGTCAATGAATCTTATCTTTGTTATCAAAATCACAGTTGAGCTCCTGCGACTGGATTGGTCTTGAATGAAAGTGTTATCTCTGCCCTGTTAGACCAATTTCACTTCCACTTACCAATCAATACTGTACATTGTGTGCGAGTAATCGCGTGTTTCGTAAAACACGGAAAAAACGAACTTTCCAAATCCAAATGTGGCAAATGGATTTTGTCCGATCTCAAGTGTTCAGTGTAAATATTTGACTCTTAGCTTTTGTTCTGCTCTTTTGTTTTTCTGATTTGTCAGCTACGACGGCATATTAGGGCCATTGGAGGGGGGGAAAAAATACGGAGCCTATTGTTATGTGACCAAAAGTTTGGGTCTTTTCACTGAATATGCATATTCCTGACATCAAAAACTAAGTGAAGTTTAGAAAAAACTAAGAACGCGACCAAGGTCCAATGACTTCATTGCATAATAATTAGAGATGTGGATTTACCTTCGGTAGAGACGGGCTGGTTTGGCCAAATTCCAAGATTTGTGGCAAACTAAGAAAAACTATCAGACTACAAACAGACAGCTTTCGTTTGACCTTGCTTGTAACAATTCGCTATTTGCAGAGTAGCGCAATGTGGACAGAGCAGATTGAAATATCGCTTTTCTACAAAAAAAAGCGATGTAGTTCCTTGATAAACAAAACAGAATATTTTTTGCCTTTTTTTCTTGCACATTTGCTCCTTTTTTTCTAAGTAAATTGACGACTTTAATGTCAGAAATTATATGGTTTTTTTCGCGAAATATTACCCCCTTTCCCCCCAGCTCTATATTCTATTTTTTTTCCTACAATGGCCCTAATACGCCGTCGTAGTCAGCAGACCTTATCAGAGCAGTTTTTTTTCCCCCTCCACCGTCGTTGCTAGGATGCATTGCTCATTGTCATCTCGACAGATTGTCCACAAACACGTGACAGGTTATCCTTGTTTATGAATGAGGGCGGACAACACACACCGCCTCAATCAATGCCACTTAGGTCTCGGCTCATTTCTCTCGCCTCCGCCCCTCCTCGTCCTCCTCCCCCTCCTCCTCCTCATCGTCCTGAGGGCTTTCACCTCCGCCTCCTCCTGCACGTGCAGAACAACAGTAGCTTCGCAAACAGTCACACAAAGTAATCCTCCTACTGGCCGTACTTCAGGGGAGGTCTTATTTGGATTAAGCTGTTTACACATATCTTTGACACTGTGTGATTGAGTCTGACTGCTGCCATGAATAAACCAATTATTGTCGAGTATTGCCGTCCACTCCTCCTCCTCCTCTGACTGTGCAGTGGTTACCTGCACTACGTGGAAAATAAGTAATCATCTCTATCCTCTTGGAGACATGCACTGTAATCCACAAACGTCCAAGCAATTCCAGTTTTGGCTTCAATTCCTAGGTGGGTTTTTTTGGTATAGTTTTTTTTTTATCAGGTTGCCCCTCCACGGCATTTTGTAAACGGCCCCGAGCATGTCTAAACACAGCATCACTCTCAGTAAAGACACGCACAAGGTTATGACTCAGTATATATTTGTTTTATGTAATGTGTGATACTCAATCAACCGGAAGTAAAGCTTGGATTGAGGTCATTTTGAAGGATACACAAGCTGCTTAACGTAGCCAAAGAAAGGGCTTGGTGTAATGCTGCGATTAGCAACTCCGTCGCCGAGCAAATTATGTTTACATACAATTCATTTCTAGTGCCACCCAGATTACAAACGCTCATTTTCTTATTTGTCTTTCCTAAATGCGCTGTTGCTGCACAGCATCCACTCGTAGCAATTGATGCATGGAAGACATCAATGGATTTATGTTTCAGCACTCACTGCACTTGGTTAAGTATAGAGAAAGTTTGCAGTCTTGGTCTTTGGATTGTCCTTTGGTCACCTAACACAAACCACACACATACGACACTGCTGAGGTCTCAAACACTGTCCCCTGGTGCTGAGGTCCTTCACTTTGTGTGGCCACATCCCTACAACTTTCATACTGTGCAAGAACTAAACTTCACTACACACAAATAAAACGCGCTCCCACAAACCCTATTACATTTAGTTATAAAACAGATAACATTCGGTAAAACAAATGAAGGATAGGAGAATAGAGAAATTCTACACATCATCATCATAATGCAATTCATGATCACGTTTTTTCGCAATTTATTTCATTTAAATGAAAATAATGTAAGCAGTATTTTGTCAGGACACCTAAACAGCAGGTTTTGGAAATAAAGACTAAATGTATGCTTGAGTTAAAAATAAAAAGGGATTTCCATTTTATCTAGTCATGGCGTTAGTCGGATTTATTCAAATTCCTGGTAACTGGCATTAGACGACTACAGTTTGCATGTGTGTTAATGTGTTCACGTCAACGGTTTGGAGTCATAAAATGTCTCCTCTTGCTGTAGTGTGTATGTCTGTGTTTATATGTTTGTGTTTTCATGTGCATTTGTTGCCTGGGCTTTCGACGCAGTGCTGTTGAAAAGGACAGCGGTACATTTTATCCCAGGTGAGGGCGAACGCGCTGACCCCAGAGGGGAGTGCAGGCGGTGCAGGGTCAATGGAGATGTACCGCCTCAGCTGCACAATCTGACAGACCTAATGCAGCTATTTGTAATTCTCTCCCCTCAGCTCCGGCACTGTTATCAGTGGCCAAGCGAGCTCTCCGCAGCACGGCTGAGGTC
Source organism: Scophthalmus maximus (assembly GCF_022379125.1). Classification (NCBI taxonomy): domain Eukaryota; kingdom Metazoa; phylum Chordata; class Actinopteri; order Pleuronectiformes; family Scophthalmidae; genus Scophthalmus; species Scophthalmus maximus. The sequence goes on along the minus strand of NC_061517.1, from coordinate 23,993,412 downwards.
AGCATCGCTCCACCCGTGTCTTTGGGGCGCTGAGCAAATGACTACATATGAGTGCACCGTGGCTGTGACGTAAAGGCCATTATTTACCACACCAAATGTATTATTTGAATTAAAACAACAACACAGCTGTCAGTGTTGTAATGAACACGTGCATTTTTGTTATTTCTCTTACAATAAAACATAAATACGTACATAAAATGGACCAAACGATACATACAGTTATGGCTAATAAATATATGTAAGCCTAATAATCATCAGTATATCAGACGAATATAAATTACCTTCTAACATGTATAGTAGTAGAATTTTCAGAAATTGCCTTGGTATATTATTAAACTTAATCTGACATGAGTTTCATGTTGAAGTAGAGGCAATCTTTTTTTTTTTTTAAAGAAATGGGATCAGTCCATAGTTTGAAATAACTCTTAAAGGTGACATATTGTGCAAAAATCACTTTTTCAGTGTTTGTGCCCATAAATGTGTGTATCTGTGGAGCCTGCCGGCCTACAAACTGGGAAAAAACACCACCCTGTTTTTTGTGAGCTGGCTAAAGCCTACAGCCTGGCTCTGAACGACTGGTTCAGATTCCTCTCCCACTGTGATGTCACAGATGGACTATTTTGGGTTAACCCCGCCTACAATCTGAGAACCTCCACTTTTCTGCTGGAAGGGCGCGACATTTCCTACATGTTTTGAATGTGGTTAAGCAATCAACAGACTGGGCCAGCTGGCCAATCAGAGCAGACTCAGGTTTATCAGGAGGGCGGGGCTAAAAGAAATCCAGATGTTTTAGACAGAGGGTGAAAAGCTGCAGCTGCAGGGATGGGCAGTATGAGAACACTGATGCCTTTTCTGAACATTAGAGCATGTAAACCTTTTCAAATGGTGACCCAAATTAAAAGTATGAACCCGAATATGAGCATAATATGTCACCTTTAATATTTCCTGCTTGTAAATAATCCATCGATGTAAATGTGATAGTGAAATTATTTTCTTGTGTTTCTTAGGATAGCACAAAAAATATTTGCGAGTGGATTCTGTTTCGTGCACTTGGGGACTGTGGAACAAACCGTACACACTGGCATACCTAATACTGCTGATGTGCCAATTGTGTACACACCCAGCCAACATGGAACAACATTAGGATTCATTTGGTGTCATTTTTCTGGCACCCGGGTGAATGCGAGTTCAGTACATACTCTTCTTTCCACCCGGTTTTGTTCTGCGTCTGTTCCTGGGGGAAATATCTGAGCCTTTAGCTATTAAATGCTTTTATTGTGTTCACCGGCTAACTGTGTCTGTCTGCTCTTTGGTGCGGGGTTCGAATAAAGTGGATATATCAGAGCGAATGGCCAACGCAGATGAAAGCAGTATATCTGCACCAAAAGTAGTAAAAGGTAGGGCCAGAAACAAAATGCAGAGAGAGCTGGACCAGTCATAACTCTCTTTGAATGCATCAGTATGGGCAACAACCTGTCACATTATATATTCATTTCATGAATTATTAATTCAAACATATTGAATTGAAAATCGTGCACTTGTTATACTAACCAAGTAGTCACCACTACCAGAGTTAAATCAAAAAAACTATTTGCTCTACAAGATATTTTATTTCCAAACAATATAGTTCGAAACAATATTCTTCAATTTTTTGAAGAGAAAGGGAAGTAAATCTCCCCCCCAGTAAGTCTTAGTAATGAGGAACCCCTCGCCCCCTGGCAGATAATACGACTTGTAAACACTTTTGTTGCAGCTAAAGAGTCTTTCACCCTCTCTTCCTGCAGCTCACTTCAAGTTCTGACATGAATTTGTACTGTCCTGCGCATATTCAAGTGATGGGACTGCAGGGGGTCGTTCCGAAAGCTTCAGCTTGTGTCTCTTGAAGTAGTTAACGGTGGATGTCCAGGTTCTGACTTGGATCACTGTCCTGTAGTAGAAGCAACCTTCTTCCTTTTCAGTCTCAGTTTCTCGACTGACTGGCGGAAAATTTGCGTCCAGACTTTGCCGCTATTTGGAGGAATCCATTCTTCCCTCCATCTGTGCAGTGTTTTCTTTGCCACTGGCTCCTTCTGTTTTTCAAGATCGTGGAATTGAATGTAACTCTACATGTCTGCAGTAGATGTTTCCTTTTACCACTTACTTTTCACTTCAACAATCAGCAACATCTGGAATTTGCACACAACTGTACTGACATCCCCCACACCTGCTAAGGCACTTTGTGATATACAAGTATGTCTGTGTATGATGGATGACTACAAGCCCGGGATCCAGTTCTTTTCCCCGCGAGGTCCGTGCCCACCCTCACAACACCCTGCTTATCTCTGAGATATGCAATTCAGCTCACAAACTGCCCTCCTGCTCCTCCCTATTGTAGCCAAGTAAGCACAGGTTAATCAGCCAGAGAGAGAGAGAGCGAGCTGTGAGATTCTTCCAGGCTTTTAAAAGATTAAGAGGTCATTAAATGAGGCAGAGAAAATGGTCTACGGGTTTTTTAAATACTCGCCGGAGATCCCCCCCAGTCTCATGGTCTTTTATTTTGGTAATTTCCCTACTGTCCATATTTATCCACAGAAAAGCCCTGCAGAAAGTGCGTACTTTCCTGAATTTCTCTCTCTCTCAGACACTTGTATAGGTCAGCTGCCCAGTATAGGTTACATGTGTCTTGGTCAAAGGATCAGCTGTCAGCAGTGATGGAGGCGGGACAAAAAAACAACAACCGTCGGAAAGCACCGCTCGTTGTAGCCAAGTATGTTGTTTTTGATCTCGCATTCTGACAAACTCCCTGAAACACGTCCTCTGACAATTTTTTTTTGTCATGTCGATTTGTTTTTGTTGACAACTGTTCAATTTATTATACGCTTCCGTCATGCTCTCACGCTCAAGTCTTTTTTTTTTTTTGTCAGAGCGCTCGGGGTAACTTCAGGTCTTTCCCATCAATGTCAGCGGGTGTTGGCAGCAGAAATGACTGCTGCCACCCCCAACCCTACCCCCCCCCCCCCCCTCTCTCTCTCACTATTACTGACTTCTCTTTGCATCTCGATCTCTCCTCTCTGTGATGGTCAGTTGTTTGTCACTGCTGATGCATGTTTGTCACACGATGCCTACCGCCAGTTTTCCACCCGGCGCGATAAAGCTGCGAGCATCAGCCAGGGAGCACAAACAAAGGGAGAATGCAACTCTTTACAAAGAGCATTTTCAGATTCATCACCCTGTGTCTGGTAAACACCACCGACAACGGCCTTTTTTTGTAAGCAAAATGGCCGGTAGTATAGCTTTACCAGTGTTTTTTTGTTTCCAGAATAGTTAATAATTCATTCGGGTAAACAGGGATTTAAATGTCTCTCAGTGTGCGAAGCCCTGACATTTGATGTTAAATTATAGCTATAAAACTCTGGGCAACGCTGGAGTGCACCTCAGTGCCCAGCTGGCGAAAGGACTGTGGGACCTGTTTAATTAAAGTCTGGACTGGACAGAGGTAAGGCGAGAAAAAATGGCCACATTGATTTCAGACATCGCAGAAGAAAAGAGCACACCGCTAATACTTGTTTTAATCCGTTCTGCTTAACTGGAGGTTGGTGGGTTTTCATCTGAGGACCCGGTTTGTACTGTACTCACTGCAAAGAGCGAAAAACCAACATCACCTTTGCTTGACAGCGCTGACATTTGGATCCGGCTGAATCGAGGCCTGATTGATCCAGAGGTATGACTCCGCAAGCACAAGGCAAAGGTAGAAAAGTGAGTAGATGCAGGGTTTTGGGGACGGAGACTCTTTCATCAATAATGAAGGAGCGGAGCGTGGCAGGGCAGGACTGCGCCGACGCGCCGGGAGTGATGGATCGAGGCTCCGCGCTCCTGCGGAGTGACGGCTCAGAGTCAGTGCGCGCAACCCCCTTCTGTCAGCCCCGCTCTTCTCCTCAGCCTTCCCGCTTCCTGCCACTGCATCAGCCTGCACATTGTGAAAGAACATCGATACAATATAAATGAGAAGTTTCGTCTCTGCCTCCATCACCTCGCACCCAGTCATCTCCATCGCTGTCTCTTAAGAAGCCTTTAGATAGAGCAGCTTTAAATTGTTCAATTGAATTGCTTCCTTTTACTCCTTTACTCCCATTCATGCTGCTATATTCTCCTTTTTAGTCCACTACATTAACTTGTCAACGCAAGTTACTAACCACTTCTTCGATTAATGTTACAGAAATAAAATACAATGTCAAATTGTTAAATCAATGGTTTCCAAAAACCTTTCTCTTTGGCAGTTCCTCCAAAAAGATATATTCCTCTCTCAACTTCCCAGATGATTCATTAGAGCTGATTCAGGCCCAAAGAGGTGAAACAAGAACTGAGAAAAGGCAAAGACGCGAGGAAAGTTTCAAAGAACGAATACAGATTTGTTTAGCAGAAATGTGTGTTGTGGTTCTTCTTCCATATTGAGTTAAAGAAGTAGTTTTGGGGGAAACACATTCATTCATTTTCTTGCCAATATCACTCTCCTATCTGTACAGTAAAAATGTGAAGCTACAGCCAGCAGCCTGTTGGCTTTGCTCACATCGAGCCTGACTCTGTCCAGACAATGTGGAACAAAACTGCCTGCGAATTCTCAACGTGATTTTGTTCACTTTGGGCTTCGTACAGATTGAACACATCCGTCTTATTTAGTTAACGCGATGAAATATGGTGCTCTGTGGCAGATTCTCTCTCTGGTGCAGCACCGCTGGATTAAACTCCTTGACTTTCTATATTGAGTTAAAACTATAGCTCCACGTTGACAACAGTAAAATGCTAAATGCACACATAGTAATATCTTATACAAATCATAATGTATTATGTCATGTAATGACGCTAATAACATTGCAATCTGAAGGGTCATTTTTCTGCATTGTTACTTTTTGTGGTCATCCCAATGTCCCCTCAGCCCTATGTTACCACATGTTACCCCCAAATTAGGCCCTATATTCCCTCATTTCTATTAATTTTCCCCCGCATCAAAATTAGGCCTTATAGGGTTAGGGTGAGGGAACATAGGGCTGAGGGATCATAGGGCTGAGGGAACATAGGGCTGAGGAAACATAGGACTGAGGGAACATAGGGCCTAGGGAACATAGGGCTGAGGGAACACAGGGCTGAGGGAACCTAGACACACTCCCCTTTCACTCTCATGACTTAGCAGTGACTAGGCTGCTGCTAATCTTGCTTTTTTAAACTTCTAATAATAGTTCGAGATTTGAGATTAATCAATACCACTCCTGTGCCTGTACAGTAAATATGACGCTACAGCCAGTAGCTGCTTAGCTTAGCTTTTGCACATAGACCGCCCTATCTGGTGTCTTTGTGTGTCTCTTTTTCTGTTGTACTCTTCCTTTAATTTTTTAAGAGTTTTTAAGAGAACATAAGATGATCCTGTATTACCCCCATGGAAAACTAGACATTCACATGTAAAGCTTTCGCGCCCCTAGCAGTTCCAGGTGGTACTATTGTTAGTTCACTGTCGTAGAGACGCTGCAGTGGCAAGACGCCGGCAAGGACGCAGGTACTTTTCTTCAGAGCTGCTGAGGAAGTTGTCATCACCACTTTGGGGCTGAGTTGTTTTTTTTTCATTCTGGCTGTTCCACAATCTGCCTTTTCCATCATTGGGGGTGGATACCAGAAGAAACACTATCCTCCTGCTTGTTTTTTGTCATGCAGTGGGTGATCCAGTTCCTATAAGCCGTAAATGGAGTCGCCATTTTCTCTGTGAAAACCACTTTGCCGTGGCCAAGAGAATAACATGGTGAAAGCAAGGCTCACAGAGGACCAATAGAAGCGTGGATGGTGTCGTTTGGCACTGTGCAATCAGTTTTCACATCATAATGGCAAACGTTTAAGCCAAAAAGTTGCTCTGGAAGTAGAAGTAGTCATTCTTTTACAACTGGCATGTTTATAGAAATGATTCAGTCGTGTCTGAAATGTCACTGTCTTGCAAGTTCTGCTCCGCAGCTGGTCTGGATACTGGACACCTCGCAGCATGCGGTAAATGTGGTCCCAACTACATGAAAATAACACAAAATGAATTCTGTTAAAGCTTCCATTTCCTTTTGAACTCGTCACTGTTGCAGCGAATTACTCCCTGACAATGAAAAGTGTGCAGAAGTTCGAAATAGCCGAATCCGAGGAGATGAGACGTGGACGTGTGCCTGGAATTCTGGTGTGTGGGTTTTTTCTATCTATGCAGGAATGAAAGGCCTGCGTCGGTTACCGGTGTAATCGTACGGGACTTAAAAAAGAGAAAAGAGCCAGTGGGGGATGCTGTAGCCGCTACTTTGGTGTGTTCTTCTAGTCTCCGGTGGCCAGTTTATGTCCAGTCGAGCCATCTTTCCCTGCCCGGGTCAAGAAATTGGCCTCATACTTTCTGCGTTTCTACAAATAGCAGCTTTATTCTACAAGAAATGTGGTGGCGGCCAATTACATTTGGCTGAATTCCCTTGCTGGGGGGGGGGGGGGGGGGGCAAACCATCACTCAGAGGATGTTAGAGGCTGTGACTGATTAGTAATTGCGTTCTCATTTCTGGGCTTTGTGAAGTTTGTCACATGTAGATGTTACACTTTGAGATGTAATTTCTTCATCCTTTTTTTCTGGACAGAACACCAAGTTAATTACCGAGGCTGACAGAAGATGTCACCGTCAGTGTCGATGCACCAGTGGTGACCTTCGTGCTGGAAGTCTATTACTCACACGCACACGCATGCACGCACACGCACAAGCACACACACACAGGCGCGAGCGCACGTAGGCAGTTTCTAGCCTCACTTTTCATGAATGGTTGACCTGTTGTTGTTGTTGTTGTTGTCTTTTTTCAGTTAACTGCAATCAGACTTAGGATTGTCAACAAGTAATCAGTCGTTCTCCCCTGGAGTTTTTCATCCTGCTTGCTACTGCTTACAATATGTCCTTCTTAATTACACAGTAATCGGCATAAGCAAAGTGTTTATTGTTGTTTAATGAACTGTGGCATATAGTGTGTGTGTGTGTGGGGGGGGCCGTGGGGGGCCTAAGGAAAGGAAGCAAAGAAGGAAGCAGCGTCGTCCAAATTTAGGCAGCCGTGTAGTGTTCCGTTTAAGCAAACCTTCAGTCATTTTCTTTTTTCTCTTTTTCATTCACAGAATATATTTAATCAAACATTTTAGACTGAGATTGAGAGTGAGATGTTTATAGCCATGAGTGTTTGCATATACAGTTTGATTTTAATTCGCATCAGTCAAGGTCTGATGAGGGAAGCGGCTGTGAAATGAAACGCTTTTCTGACAGTGCCTACATAATGATGAACATGTATGGTTTCATGAGCGTGACTGGCTTGGTGCGACGGTGCCTCTCCTCACCAGTGATGCAGACAGAGGCAGCTGATAGTATCCCAGGGCAATGTTTGATCTCGTCACGCGTTTGACGTCCCACGACACTCACGCCTGGCTCCTTCCCTGCCCGTCTCCCTCCTCCATCCCTCCCTCCCTCTCTCCCACTCCTCATTCTCTGATCCCCCAGAAAAAAGTCCCCTCCCGTCTTTCGCAGATACTGATGAGAGGCGATTATTTGTCAGGCTGCAGTGATACGCATTACATAATTGACGTGTGCAGGGTTGGGTTTTGGGTGGGGGTATAATGCGCAGGTCCTTTTTTTCGAAGCAGTAATGCGTTTTAAAAAAAACAACCCCTCCTTGTCAGGCTCTGTCGTTCCAATCAGGAATACTGATCCTCCATATTTTTCGTGCAATGCCGAGGGTGATGGGGTTGAATTCACAATCACGCTCCCTGGGCAGACCTGCACACACACACACACACACACACACGCACACACACACACGCACACACTAGCTCACTCACACCTAAAAGAGTTTGAAAAGAAATATATACTGTACTGTGATCAATCATCGCCTGAATATTATCTTTCAATCCTGCTAAAACCAACATTATCCGATATGTCAAAGGGTTAATCATTCAAGGCCTCCACGTTACTGTCCATTCCACAAACCGCACCAGGGTTTTGTTTTGGGTTTGTGCTATTTATCATTTTGAAGAAAAATGTGTCAGGGTTTTTGTTTCTTTTCACCAAGGGCGGATGACTTCATTTTTTTACTCTTTCAACAGCAGAATATTATGTTCTTAACGTGAAGAATTATGACGACTGATTTCCTGACTTCCTGACCGTAAATAGTGCAGAGAAGAAAAGCTGCAACTGAAGTATAACTATAGAGTCACTACCATTCTTACCTCCAACACCTCTAATAATAATAAATGGATGGACACCTAGAGTAAAGACAAAACTTTTAGATTTAGCTGGTAAATCTAATTCCGACTGTTAAAACGAGATGGGTGGACTCATGCAGCAAACGGAGATTGTTCAGGTGCGAACAGATTCCTCTCTGTGCCAGAGCTCTTATTATCCCCACTGCACCAACCAGGCCACCAGCACCTGCTGAAATGAGGGGCAGAGAGTCAGCTCTATATATGGTAGAGTAGGTTATTACTTTTTCAGCTTTGTCTTTGTGTATTTGCATCTGTCAGTTGAGATCGGTGAGGTGTTGATCAGCATGATCATAAAATGCCTTTTCATATGCAAAAAACAGAGGTTTTGATTGAGATACTGACATTACCCTTGGCAATATTTGTTAGTTTTTGGTTTAACTGGCATTATGCCTTCATACGTATCAGCATCATTGTACTGCGTTGGCCGATCCAACACGTGCAGCTACACATTCCTGGTACATTATACCTTGTAGCCATAACACCTGCCAATTAGGGCTGGGCGATATGGCCTATAAATAATATCGCAATATATTTTTGTTACGTTGCGATATATATGGTGTATTGTGATACAACCATTAAAAAAAATACTCCTCTAAAGCACTTCATAGATGCACAATTTAACCCTTTGATGCATACGATCAAACCAGTTTGATAATTCTAGTACTCCCTGCAACCCATGTCTGTATTAAAACATTCTTTAATCTTAATAATATTCATTAATGGTTTCCTTTGTGACAATTTTAAACTTCAAAGCAAGTCTTATGCCGGCGCCTTTTCAAAATTTGATGTGACAATTTGTAGTCGCTGTATTCGCGATCTAGTCATTTAATACATCTCATGTGCAACAAGCCGCGATACATCGAATATATTCGAGATACCGCCCACCTCTACTGCCAATGACTGGTGATTGTCACAACGTAGGGTAAAACAGCTGCTGCTCTGAAACATTTACGGAGTTGTGATTCCTGCTAACCGCCTGTGCTCCTGCTAATCTGTCAAACTCATGGATCCGTTACCCAAAGTGGCCTATCTGGGCCGTACTTCATCACATCAAAGATGTAATACGTCTCACGTATTGAGAAAACACTTCTGCAAGTCACTTACGAGCACGCACTCTTCTACGTGCTGGACATCATTCTTTGGGAAAAACAAATGACGATCAGCCTGTAGTTGTACTTTCACTTCTATGAAAAAACATCTGCATCCAATCTGTTCAGCTTCAATTGCAACAATTTAATGCGCTAATTTCTGCAGACATGTTCAATCCATTGTGGTTGGCTCAGTCAAGGGTTGCATTCACCACTGTGGCATATGATTGTACTCTGAGAGAGTACAGATATGGAGGTGTCCTTGTATTTGTACTTGTATATGTTTCCTGAAAGAAATGTTTTTTCTTTGGAGAATCTGTTATCAGCTTCAGTCACAAGGTCAAAGAGGACAGCTCACACACTGGTGGGTAAAGCAGGATGGGTTTTGTAATATATTGCGTAACTATTAGATGATGATACCGCAGGCTGTTGTTTGTGGCTCGCATTGCCCATCACAGTCATGAAAATTTGATTTTTCAAAGGAAGCTGGTGAAACTGGTGAAGAAGACCTACAACTGTGCCGGGTTCAGAGAACACACAGCCTAATCAATTTCTCCTCCCATTTCCATCCAAACTCCTCAGTGAGCTCTGCTACTTTATTTTGGCAGGACATCTTTCTCTCTTTGCCAGAGTTAAAAAAAATCCCCCCCTTTATTTACATCTTCATAGGCGGTAAGCTCGGATGAGAATCAGTATCGTTTCTTCCTGCCTTAAATTAAGCGAGCGTTGGCCAAGGTCAGCTATCCAGCATTAGTGCGCATGGGTTCTAAAAAAACCAAAGCGCTCTCCTTTTTCATATGACGCATGCCTGCCCTGTTTGTCTGGACTCATGATCAAGGCCTGCAATTTTCTTTCAGAATTCTTAACTCGTTGCCGCTCTCTGCAAACACGTCCCTCGCACACCAGACGCATCAAACTGGAAATGCCATTTTGTCAGTGGGTTCAGTCTGAGTGCTCTAATCCATCTGCAATATTTTTTCCTGTTTTATTAGACTTTATATTGTGGTAAAAATAGGAGAGAAGAACAACGCATTAGAAATGGATGACACAGTATATGAGTGACATGTAAACACGAGGCACAACAGTCCTCCTTCCCTTTGCTTTAGGTGCTGAGATGTGTCCACATATATCAAAGTCTCCTCCTCCTCCTGTGAGCAGAGAGATGCCTTCTGTGGAAATGTACCCAACCTCTGAATCCCTATCACCTCCTGGATTTTGCATATCCAGGTCAAAAAAAACAACACAAGAGAACCTTCCAGGCCTTTGGTCTAATTGTCCGTCATATCAACTCAAACACAACAAATAGTCTGGTGATCAGTGTTGGGCAGTATCTAATTACTCAGTAATATATAACTGTAATATTATAACTTTTCCAAAATAGTAATTATATTACAGTTACTGATCCAAGTAACGCTGCATTACTTTTGCTTTGCGAGAATGCAAATATATGAATTTTTTGTTAGGCAGGCTTTCTTGTATGATGACGGGTACGCACGGGCAGCTCACGGCCCGATGGGTTTATCATAGATAAGAGGTTTGAGAAGCTTCTGCTAGTGACATGCAATCATTGTTTCACTTCTGAACATTAGGACCTTGCTTTAATATGCCAGGGCAGAAATAACAGAACAAGAAGCTGGACACAATATCAGCTTGGGTTTTATGCAACGTTTAATGTTCTGTTAAACCATCAGATACACCCTGCTGCTCTTATGACTGAATATGCAGAACCCCCAAAGTAATATAATGAGTAACGTAACTAATTACTATTAAAACCAAGTAATAAGTAAGGTAGTATAATTACTTTTTGAAAGAGTAGAGTAATAAGTAACTTATCACCCTTCCTGAGTAACTTGCCCAACACTGCTGGTGATTGGGTATTAGGATTTATGGTATATTTGGCAGGTTTGGATTTTCACTACTTGAGTGTTTTCAACAGAGCTTGAAGAAAAGGCAGAAGTAGTGTGTCATTGAGGTACTTCGAAACCACTTTGAACTTAGGGAGGGTGGGTTGTTTGGCATTCCAAGCGTCCAACTATTATACTGTATCCCCCCCCCCCTTTTTATTTTACCATCATTCAATGCCGATTTCTTTAAAAAAGAACAGTTTGACATTTTGGGAAATACACTTATTTATTTTCTTGCACAGACTTAGATCAGAAAATCAATACCACTCTCTTGTCTGTGTCCTATGTAAAAACGGGAGGTGACTGCAATGTCACAATACTTCTGCCTTTTCTTCTTATTTCAGTACAAGGTACAAGGTTGTGTTGAAAAACTATCTTAAAATATATTTTTAAAAAGAAAAGCAAATCTGGCAAATATTTGTATCTTAGCATTAGCTTAGCTGTCACTATTTATTTTACTGCTGGTAACCAAGAAATAATTACAACACTGCACATTTTTACATTTTATGCAATGATTTAACAAACAACATGTCAGGATAATTACTGATTTTTGTAGGCATTGGTGGGCCGTTTTTTTTTTATTTTGGAGAAAAGCAGATTCGATCTTTGACCAAATTTTCTGTCTTTGTGCAGAGCTGAGATAATCATCCCAAATATCTCTCTTAACGCATAGCTCACAAACATCAGCGGGGTATTGATCCTCTCTTAAAACATCAAACATCATAAGTACATTACCGAAAAAAATATTGAACTGTCTCGGTCCATGCCAACAATCTTACTCTAGTTTAACTCAACTGAATCCAAGCCATAGAGGTTGATGATTATTTTTTCAAGTTTGTAGGGCGGCTTTTGAAGGCATCGACGCACGGTGGCATCCCCGATGATAGCGGCACAAGATCAAACACACTCCAGTGGCAGTTTTGTTTTGTCACTTTTGTTGTAGGACATGTTGGAGATTAACCCACATGCGCAGCTGTCTTACATAATTAATGTTCCCCCCTCACATTTTCTTTTTCACCTTCCCATTTTGCATTTCATTTCCATGGTACACACCGACCCACAGACAGACACTGTCTGCCTACCGGTGTGAGCGTGCAGAGGCACTGACAGCTGAGGGAAGGCCTTGATCAGTGGAGCATCCCCCGGGTCGTCAGCACTTCAGTCAGTCAGCCAGCCAGCTCGCTAACCCTCACTCTGCATTCATTATTAATCACAGAATTACACCGCCCCGCTCTCCACCGCCCCGCTTTGGATTCGAGGGGGGGGGGGGGGGGGGGGGGGGGGGGAGAATTGCGTCGTGTGAGAATTGCCCATTTACCAAAACCTCTTAAACCACAGGAACCCTTGACTGCCACCCAGAATAATCTAGTCTTCTTATATTGACCTCTGATCAGTCAGCTGGAGAGGACGAGTGCCACTACTTTTGGGAAGCTGGAGCATCACTCCTCCATCTATCATACTATCATTTCCCTCATTGTGAAACCACCTTGTGCTGCGGCCAGCAAGAGGCAAAAGTCACTTGCACGAACGTTGCATCATGTTAAGTCGAATCAAACGCATATTAATCAGCGCTACTGTGAGTTGTGACTCTGTGTGTGGAGGTAATCTCCATTCAGGAGGGATGTAAGGTCTCGTCCAGAATCCCGAGAGAGACGGAGAGAGATGAGGCGATAACTAATGCGACTGGGCTCAGCTTCACCTTTTGATGTTTGTGCCAGGAATCCATGCTCAGAGTCTATCTGTCCTTGAAATGAACAGACCCAGGAATCCCTGGAGAGGGAGAAATATTCTAATCCCAGAGCCAGCTCAAGCCCAAAGAGGAAAGTTGATTTTGTATTCTCCCACTGTGGGTGTCTTTTTGATCATTGTTAATAAAACATTGTGTGCGTACACTTCGTACTGACACATATATATAGCCTGGAATCAGAGCTGCATCTGGAAATACTTATCATGTGGAAAGCTGCCTGTACATAAAAGGTTAAAACCAGTCGTTCATATTTCTGATTTTAAGCATGACTTTATGCAGTTTCATCTCATGAAAGGTCAGCGGGGCAACGTTTGCTGTTCCAGGTTTTCACTGGGACCTTGTATCATATTCAGTATATGACAAACTGTGTTATAAATGCCCAAAAACAACCTTTTAAGTTCGGATGAAATTACGGATGCTGCCTCAAGAACAAGTTTTGATCTTTCAAATTTTTATCAACTTAATAGATAAAATAACTTGGGCAATTTTTTAAAGGCTGCATCTACACCAGCAAATACTGGAGACAAACTACTTATGAACTCAATTTGGGGATTGTTATTTTTTTTTGGTATGTTCCTCTTGAGGAAAGTATGAGGCAATTTTCTCGGAACCATTACATCCTATTAAACCCATATAGTCTTGAAATGAAATTTGGCCTGCGAGGAAGCGTGTGTAATGGCAGGTTTGATTTCATCATCACTGACATCTTCAAGGGTGTAGTTGATCCAGCAGTTTTCCTGCCAGGCTTTTTGTTTCCTCAGCCATCAGAAGGCAGCGTAACCTCTGGACAGGTTGGTGTGTATGGCAAGAATGATTCATCCTATGGTATCAAGCATCAAAACCAATTGCAGTATGCGACACCGCGCCCTGTGTGCCCGTCTATATTTCTGAGGCGGTGCGGTGTGAGGTCAAACTGGCGTATTGTTTGGTTGATAGTATCGAGTAATTGTTGCCTCATTATTCAGAATCAAATATAGTATCACAGATATATCCCAGATTTAGTGAAGAATTGATCAGGAGACTGGATATTTATTCTTTTTCTTGTGGCAGCAGTACAATCAGTTCTACAACTTGTTGCATATAATTGCATACTTATATAATTAATACCCTTGAAGAATGGTAGTGTGTGGAAGAATACTGATTCAATCAGCACGTACTCGTATCTAATGCCGCATCGAAACTCCTGAAGAAACATATCTAAAGAATGTGGACTTCTTTGACTTTTCTCCAGCAAGGAATTACAAATGGGAGCTTTCACAGCAAATCTTAGCAAATTTAGCCCTGAGTATTACTGGTCAAATTTGGAAATTGTGGTAGCTATGGTGATAAGATCATGCGACCTTAAATGTGTGCACTTCTGCACAAACCAAGAGTTATTTTTTCTTATGTGCTATAAAAAAATGAAGAAGAGAGAAGAAGAAAATGAAGAGATTCAGTAGTCCAAGGAGTTTACAAGTAAAAGTATGCATTACTTTTTCCAGATCAGCAGAGCATAGAATATGTCTAATCTTGCATGTTTTCTGTGGTTAGAGTCAATTAAGATCCCCATACTTGTAGCCTTACGTTAAACATATATTGACAGACAGCCAAGATTATCACAGGTACTGAATTTCCCGGTGGCAAATTCGTGAGCTGGGCCTTCAACTCAGGCCTTTGCCCTCTGTGCTGTCTGACTGACTGTCTGAAGTCACTGCAGTGGTAGGTAGCGCAACAAACAGGAAAAAAAGTGAACCAATGGAAAAAGCTCTGTATTTGAGCCAGGAGGGACTGGGGCTAGGATTTTGTGGCCACACCCTCTATAAATCAAAATATGATTGGTTTATTAACCTACCACTTTCCAAACATAAACATGGCTCTGGGGGCTTTCGGGCCATCTGTCCCAGTTATGAAATCCTAGCCACTGAGTGAGCCAGCTAACCTCTTCCCTTCCTACATTGCAAAAAAAAGAGAAGATTTTGGGCAGCAACACTTTGATTTCTGAGCCAACTTGATAATTAGGATAAAATTTGTATTAGAAGATTATTATTAAATGAGGGCGATTAAAATGGTGTTATGATAGTATAATAATAGGCCCTAATGTATTTACTCAACAAAAGTTAAATAAAAGTTATGGCTGGGGACGTGGTTGAAACAAACAAATAATGGATGCCTCAAAGTACGACCAGCTAAAAACAAGGGCGGATAAACTCCTGGTGCCTTTCCAACTGTACTGACGCTTTAGTTTTATCCCCCAGTTGCACGTTGGTTTTGGATGAAAGCACCTGCCAAATGAGTGAATGTGAATGTGAAAGCAAGGGGAGGAGCATTCCAGTTAATTTGATTGTTTAATAACATAGTCATGGTATTTTAAAGACTTCTGGATTGCTAATCTTAAATGTTTGACTCATTCATTATGATCCAATTTAGTTAAACAGTATTAGGCACTAACTTTAATGGGGCAATGGTAGTGGATCAAAATTAGGCCTCCTACTAAAATTCAACCAATTATACTTATCAAACAGAGGGAATTACTAATTAAGGCCTGCCTATAAAACAAGCATACCTCAAATAAATGCCTGTTATATTCTAAATTGGAAGTAAATGAACTTTTTGACAAGTGGGAGACAAAATGATTACTGTATACTCTGTTTATGCGCAGTTAGTGAGAGTGGCAATTCTGCTATTGTTTCAGGTGTTACGGGGGAATATGTAGCTTCAGGAAAATTCAAATGAACCCAAACAGTAACGGACCTGTAAAGGATCCTTGTGGCACGCCGAAAGTGAGACAAAGGGGAAGCATCACCGGACAACTTGATCAAGAATGTTCCATGGTGGGGAATAGAGCAGAGTGATAATACTGTTGCCACTGTACTGTACTGGGATTGTGTCTCTACATTACATAAGAGAGCCACATGTTAACCGTCTACTGTAAGTGGCTTTGCTGAATACTTATTTCCCACAGTCTTGTTTTTTTTTTTTTTCATCCCCAGATCTCTCCCGGCGAACTGAACAAACGAGTCGACTCTAGCAGGGCTGCTCCTGTCCTCAGTCTACTCCTGCTCCGTCTGACTGCACTCACCGACATCAAAGGTACACCCTGCCTCTCTGTACACCTCCAGCCTCCTTTAATCACTTTGTTCAGCTCATCATTGCCGTAATTACATTTCTACATTTCTGGCAGTTTTTTTTTTTTTTGGGGGGGGGGGGGGTGAAAACCAGAGACACAGCTTTTCCCTCTTATCTCTCCTTGAGGGAGCTTCACTTCCCTGCCGATGAGGTACCTTGTGCGATTTCTATTTCGGTGCATTCAAGAGCGTCTTCCTCCAGGAAATGTGCCTCATTTCAATAATTCACGCAGCAGCATCAGCCGAGGTAAATGCCATTTCGAAAAAAAGAAGCAGATTCAGTTCTTGAGAACGTTTTAGGGATGAATGGGAGACGACGTTTGTTCAGTCCAGTTTCCAAAGGCAGACTCAACTGTGTAATTGAGTGTTTGAAGTCCGTCACCTGAAGTTAGATACAACCTGAGGCGCATAATTGCAATTTGGACGTGATATGTTCTGCGAAAGTCTTGCGCTTTTTTTGCCCTGTCTCTCTTTAGGTTGTGAGACAGAGCATATTTGATACAATTGAAATATTTACTGATAAATGTCAAGCTTTTTTGACTTTAATTTCAAAATTGTATACGGTAGATGCTTCCTTGACTCTGGAATTGTACCTGCTTACTGTTGGCTCCGTATAATGTAAGGTCTGAAGCTTATTCTGGGGACCCTATTCAAAAATCTGAGAGAAACATCATCCAAGCAATTCAATTTAAACATTTGAAATGACAGAGAAAACATTTAAAACAGATTACTGATTTTAGAAGCTTCCCATAGGCGAGAATCACATTCTGCAGCGTGTTTCCGTTGCGATAAAAGTATGAATCTATGAGTCTTCATAAACTGCTGTATACCTTCAAAGAGACTAACAAAGACATGCATTTGCATTTAAAACAAGTGCTTTCTGTATGGAGTTTGTATTTGTCAGTATTTTCCAGCCTGAAATCCCCACACAGCCAGACGGTTTCAAAGAAAAAGGATCAAATGAAATATGGATGGTAAACAACAAATGCATTTCTTTCTGTCTCGCTGTGAAAGTGATCAGCTACAGACTGCACCTCACTAAGCTTTGCTTATCCTGGCATCACTCAGCAAAACCCCTCTGGGCATTTCTACTTACTTTAATGTTACTCAAAGCAACACTGACTGGCATCCTAAATTTGAGGGAGGATAATTTCTCCTCTTTTTTGGTGCTGATACATCTTTTTAAAACTTTACTGTGCATTGTTTTATTTACTTCATTTAAAGGCAACAAACGGATTAATGAAACATATGGCGTTCATTTAAAATACAGTGGAAGGCTTGACTTGGCAACAGGTACCGCTCTACAAACATTTAAAAACAATGGAAACCCGTCATTATGTGCAAATGCCATGTGTGGCATCCCGGGATGCAACAAACTAAAACCGTTGTTTTGTCTTGAAGCTATAGGACTAATTCACACTGACTTTCATACTCACGAGTAGTGCTTTTGCAGAGTCACAAAACACAACAGAAATTCCCAACACAGCAGATTGTCATTTTTGATGAACCACTTAACTGTCAGTCACTCTCCACAAGACCTAAGACATATTGGACAGCTTAGCTGAGGAGAAGAATTCTCTTTAGAGCCTGAAGTGCTCTGAAGTGACAGTTCAAGCATCAAATATCTGAAATTTGTATTATTACACACACACACGCACACACGCACGCAACCAAAGTAGGAGGAGCAGGTGGTTTTTAAGTAGCCAACTGTGCCACTGAGCGCTGCATCCTCAGATGGGCATCAGATGTGTTTAGACAAGGAATTAATCTGAGCCTGCAATTACAGCCTCTAGAAAGGGGCAAATTGGTCACGAGGGGGGAGGAGGGTCCCCACCACCCACCTAGTCCCTGATCAAGTAAATGTTTCTAACTTAATATCGGGCACTGACGGTCACACTCAATTATCTTCATCTTTTGCCTCTAAATCTGTTCCCCCATCCCCCTTAACAACCCCCAATCATACCCCTCAAGACACGCGCACCACATGCTGCTCTGGGCGGCAGGCCTCAGTAGCCACACATCTCATCCGTCTCGGTCTTGATTCCTGAAATAAGAATATATTCAAAGCAACAGTTAAACGCGACTAAATTGGAAGACAGGCACGTGAAAGGTTTAACAGCAAGTCTACCGTGGAAAAACAGGTCCTCAGATGCAGGGTGGCCTTTTGGCTCAAGCTACACTTGGCGACTTTCCACATTGGTGGTTTCAAATGGCAGCGAGAGGAAACAGCTGGAATACAATATCGCCAGCCATAAATCCTGTTGTATAATGCACACTCCTACCAACTGTCCCAGTTTGTGATGCTTTTCACCAGAGGATACCAAAGAAACAAGAGATGCAAACGATGAAATGCTGTGATTCCAGCTTGCTGTGGTCTGAGCTCGCTGTGCACGCTGCTCCAGGCAGAAACGTTTACATTCTCACAAAACAAGAATTTCCTCTTGGCAGTGAGGGAATCGCCAAGGTTTCAGTTCAGCCAGATATGATGTTTGTCTCCATTGAAACCCTGCTTTTGTGATTTGGTTGCAGTGTGATATCGTCAGATAACCCAGACGTCTAGCAGCTCGCTCATTTAAAGCTGTTCTTCAGAAAAACATCAGTAAAATGCCTTCTAGTTTACTACAGAGAGGGCTTTGATGGTAGAGGACCATGTCGTCGGATGATTTGTTTTAGGGGAGTCCAATGGACCAAATGAATAAGGTGCCAAGGATTTATTCCAGAAAGCCTTTGAAGTGAGTGACCGCTGCATCTCAACCGCGGTCCACAGTCTGAATTGTGGCTGCATGTGTGTGGATATATTTATCGCAGCACTATTTTTAGAACAGAGGGGTTTGTGCTGAAGTGCATTATCCTTGAGGAAAAAACCTTGCAACAGCACAACTGAGGCTTGAAGCGAGGCTCCACATCAACTCACACATGGACTATGAGCCTGTTTTCTCCCTTTTAATTAAAGATGTTTACGCCCCAAAGAATAGTCAAATCTAACACGCTTCCCTTTGTGGAATTAATTAAACCTTTTCCAGTTTTTTTAATCCCATCTCTTTGATTAGTCAAACTTCCATTTGTGGCATCCACAAATGACTTTCTGACCCTTGGATTTGTTCTTCGGTATATGTTTCCATTACATAAAGCCGGGACTAAGTCGGGCGTGTGTAATTGAGTATGGGGTTAAATGTGCAGACCTTGGCTGTGTTTTTATCCCCTCTGACCCAGGCCATTAGCACACATCTGCTGAACCAAAGCTTTAGAAGAAGAAAAAAAGCAGGGCTGTCATGGTGGCAGAGGGGAATTCTTCAGATGCCCCTCCCTGTGCATTCCGGGCTATTTTAAGTAGGCCCCAGAAGTCAGTGTTTTATGATAAGCTGTGGGGTGTAGCTGACATGCTTGCCATATTATTCCCTTTATGACTCAGGAAGCAACGGCTATGTCCCCACCATCCAACCTTTTAGGCATGTGAATCATTAGAGTCCATCATCAAGTATGTCCAATCAACATGGCTTATGGCGCCCTGTTGCTGTCAGTTATCTCAAGTAGTGGATAGCTTTGAAAATTGACAAGGATAGTATTTTTTTATACAGAGTCATTAGGCAGCACTGTTTCCATATCGAAACTAAATTATCAGCACGTGGTTGTTAACGCCACTGACGAATAATTTAGTGAAAAGAGTGTTTCATGACCAGTAGACACGGATTTCAAGTTTAACTTTGATAACACGGGCTTCTCGACGTGCATTGCTTTGTGAGGAAGAGCGAAGGAAGAGTTGTGTCAGACGAGACTCTCCACTCCGGATGAATAAATGATCAGCACGCAACAACCATCAAAGAGGGATTGTGCGCTTCAAAGGGAATAAGGGCATCAACCAGGTCCTACAGTGAGGAATGAATCCTGTTTATTTGCTAACTCACACAAAGACACAAAGTTTTTCGTTGCGTCTGCGCTGATCGTCCCCTGCTGAGCCAAACGCCCCTCCTCGATCTCTGTCTGTTTCGGTGGCAAGATCAGCTACAAAATACCAAAACATCTTCCACACGCTCTCTTTAACAGTACATCAAATTATGTTGTAGCCGCACACAAAATAACAAATTGCTCGTGCTGCAGCTGTGAAACACAAAAATTTGTGTTTCGTGAAGTAGACATGGTGGGACAAGGCCTGTATTTGGTGTTCCCCAGAGTTTTTTTTAGAATCCTCCAAAATCACCATGCGGTCTTGCACTAGGTTTGCAAAATGCGTCAATAATGCTGGAGCCGGAAAAACCACCATGTCAATCGAATGACCATTGCTCAACTGATAAGGAACTTGGGGATGTTAGGGTTTTTTTGGGATCAGAGCCCTGGGATAGCTGCCCACTATGGCGGGCTGATTATTCATCTTATAAAACATAAGTACATGTAATGAAGAAGATTTATAAAGGCATACTCCTTAAGGAAAATTTGAACAAACTTTGGATGATTCTTTTAAAATGTAGGTGATACTGTATCAATTATCACTTTTACTTCGTGCACCTGTTCCATATAATTTGGGTCAAACACAATTGGGGCAAAAGAAACATATGGTGTTTGTTGCTTTTCATATCCTCTTTTAACCTCTGTCTTTTCTCTTTTGTCTTCCCTTGGTTTTTTCCCCTTCTGCCCTCAGCTCTTCGTTGTTCCTGCTGTCTCAAACCTCTGTTTCTGTTAGAGTGGGGGATGTCTGTTTTCTAACACCTCCCAGCCTGCTTATCTATTCGGTCTGTATTGCAGTGGATTGGTATTTCCAACCCCATTTGTTATTGTGCCGTCAAACCCCCTGATATCACGCCACAATCAGTTATGGATATAAGGGTGTGTGTGTGTGTGTGTGTGTGTGTGTGAAACCAGGCCTGGGTGTCCATATGGGTGGCTGCGGAAAACTTGCATGTGTTGGATTTGTGCCTGCAACAGTGCTCGTGTGTCAGAATGCATTATGGCTCCGTGCATGAATATATCCGATGACAGCGCTATCCCTCCATGTTGAATTGTTCATTTGTAGGGCTGCAGTCATTCCTTCCAACCGTTTGGATGCGCAGAAACAAGACTCTTTGTTTTTGTGACTGTGCACTGTTCTGTTTCATTCACTTTGTTGTATTTGGAGTCAGTGGGTTATGTTTTCATCTTACAGTGCTGGTGTTCCGTCATTGAGTTCTATCTGTGGTGCCATGATTGTCTTTAGTACAACAAAGGCCCAAACTTCTGAAAGAAAAGAATTCTCTGAAAGATAAGACCTCTCCTTTGTGGGACAAGATTAAGGTGGTTCCCTCAGGGTATTGACTCAAGAAACTAAATCCAACAGATTTGATTGTAACAGATATACTCTCTAGTCACCCAATCAGCTACTCAAATTGTTCCATATCAGTGTGTCATTATGGTCTTTTGTTCATGATGACACGCTTTTGCTGTATGCCAAATCATCAATGTCAGACCTCGGCGAATAAATACGTCTTGTATTTGACTCTAAATTTGAGGCATGCCTGTTGGTGCTGCTCACCCAGCTTGTTGGGGTCTGGGTGTCTTTAATGACATGGTGCCCCCTCCCCACCCTTCTCTTCCCTCCCTTACCAACTCGGAAGATCTGTACAACTGCGACCAACACTGGACATGGAGGACTATGATGTTCGCTCGGCCGCCAGCATCCTGGCTTCAGTGAAAGAGCAGGAGGCGCGTTTTGAGCAGCTGACCCGAGCCCTTGAGGAGGAGCGACGCAACGTCACCCTGCAGCTAGATCGTGCCAACATGCCTCCCAACCCCACCGCCAGCCAACCGCTGGCATGGCAGCAGGTGGTGATGCAGGTAAATGACGCCAGCATGCTGGCCAACCACCCCTTGTCTTTTTCAACAACCAACATGGTAGGTCAACTACCATGTGTTTGCCTCCGTGCCTACCTCAGTGAAGTCAAACTCGCCTCTCCCGCTCCCTCCTTCCATCTGAGCAAGTTCATTCCATCATCACGTTTGCTCACGGTCATCGCTTTTCACCACTGGTGGAATCTCTCTGTTCACATTCCCTGTGATTTGGGACACACTTGTTCCCATTGTCTGGACCCCACTGTCCTGGATGCTGTGCAATAATCTTCTCTGTGGTGACTCATCTTTAAAAGGCAGCTGATGAGATTCAACCTCTCATTCATTCTTCCTTCACCTCCCTTCCCTCTACGCCACTGTCTGCCATCCAATCCCATCTCCTTTCGCCCACTGGTCTTTGATACCATCTTGTGGTGCTTCTGATTGGATGTGGCCTTTCGCTCCACTTTGGCAAATGTGTGTGGGATATTAGAATCCTGGCCAGGGCCCCTGTCAATGCTGGCTGACTCTGCAGGAGCAGGACATATGAGATGTGGAAATGAAACAGCTGTAATCTCCTTAAAAATGTCAACAGGCACAACAAACCTCTGATTTACGAATTTCAAACTGTTAGCTACTGAGGGAAAATGTTACAGTTAACGCCTTAGTAGCTCGAGGACAGGGAATGAGCTTCTTATTATTCAGGCTCTCTTCAGCCTTTGGAGAGCTGACTGATGCCTTTGTTTCTGTTTTGCTGATATTCTCATAGCAGTCTCCTGATCAGTTCTGTTAAGAATCTGTACACATGTTCTACTAACGAGAATTTGAAAGCACAGTTTGGTGACGCATCACCTTTTATCACAGTAAAGGAGGGATTCTAATGTTTTATTGATATAGCAAGAGCTGGCTATATTTGCCTGCGGTTGTATTTGCCTGGTGTCAGTGTTCATTTTTAAAAGGGGCCTGCTGCCAACTTGGCCCCCTGAAGTGAAAATGAAGAGGATGCAGGAAAAGTATGGTAAGGTAAAGTACTTGTGTGTGTGCCTTTCTATAGTTATGAGAAACAATTTCGGTTCATAACCATCGTTTTGAGGACATTTTAGCTGCGCTCACATTCTCAAAGTGCTGTTTGAGGGTAAAGACCAAAGACTGTATACAGAATGGTTGTAGTCCCAGAGTTCAGAAAATGAAGCCCATGCGAAAGTGCCTGGAGCCTGTATTCTCTGGAATTATCAGCAGAGGGCGACTCACTGGTTGCCAAAAGCCTATGAGGAAATTACTGTACTTCTCACTTTATTTCTTCACGTCAGTGAACATTTTCCTGAGGATTTTATGACCTCAATCTGTATAGTTTCAAGTCTTCTTCAAAACGGCATGATGATCATTTTGTAAATTGTGGTCCATTTAGAGTAAAATGGACGATAAAGTACAATAGCGTGGATACAGCTTGACTGGCAGCTGGTCCGTCCAATCGGTGCATGATTGCAGGTGTAGGTGGGCGTGCAGTGGATGAGCTCTCAGTCATACCCAATACCAATTCTATGTCCGGTTGCAAAAAAACCTCCAACAAGGCTTCAAAACGGCAGTTCCCAAACCAACAGGTAACATCACGGTTGGTTGCCACGGGGTCAAGATTTGATTTTAGGGTTAGAATGAGGGTTAGGGATTAATGGGTTAGGGTAAGGGTTTGAGTTAGGCATTTAGTTGTGATGGTTCAGGTTAGGGTAAGGGTTTAAGGAAGGCATTATGTTAATGAATGTCATCACAAATGTGGAAAGATGAGTGTGTGTGTGAGTGTGTGTGTGTGTGTGTGTGTGTAAGAGAGACAAATACCCTCTTCATAAACTTGTCGATGATTTACTAGACAGTGTTTAACATGACAGGCGCTGAATTAAGCTGTCAATTAAACTATCACTCACAGATTAAACTGACAGATAAGTTTGTGTGTGTGTGTGTGTCGGTGTGTCCTGCACCGTAGACCCACTCCTTTCACATAATGTGGTGGTATGAGCGATGAGGAATGCATCAGGTTGTTCCCTTTCTCTCAATCTGTGCTTTGTTTCTCCACCCACACACTCACATACAGTCCCCACTGTGCGCGATGAATTAAAATGAAGCATGGATCGGTATCTTAAGGCTCAGATTTATAAACTCAGGTCCAGACTCGGTGAAGCTGGGGTGGCAAAAAAAATAAAAAAATTGGGCCCAAACAGATGAATGAAATCATGCGCTGGTATAGACACCTAATAAAAGTGAAAATCTACTGATCTAGTTAATGCTCTGCTACACAATGCTCACCCTGGAACAGATTGGGTCTAATAATCAGACTGTCTTCATCTTTTGAGATTAGATGCGGGTTGCTCTACACACATCAGCAGAGCAGTGCACAAAGATGCTCAATGCTGCCCAACCCCAGTTTGTAGATTTTAACACAGCAGGCTCTTCTGACCAGTACAAGCCCGGATGTCGAGGCCCTGGACAGCAGCCAAATGGCTTGAATAAATAATACAGCGCTGGTTTGACAGAGTTATGTGGATCTATAGCAGTCATTTCTCTCCTAAGATGTAAAGTCAAGAAGATTTGTAGCTTTTCTCAATGTGTAGTTTGGTGACAAATCTTTTGGCTAATGTTCTTGTGCACATAAAAACATTTGCATAATCGGGGAGAGTTTTTGGCTCGAGGGGTGGCACTTGTTTGGTCAGTCCATCACTCCGTCCAGACAGAAACTGTTGTGTGAATTGCTGTGAGTTGTGCACATATGCATGGTCTCAAGAGGATGATATCTACTGATTTTGATGACCCCTTGATTTCCCCTATACCACCACCAACACAAGGTTGTCCTTTTTCTGTTTTAATGAAATATCTTGACAACCATTGGATGGACCGCAATGAAATTTGGTGCCCAAGTTACAAATGACTGATTTAGATGATCCTCTGACTTTCCCTATTTCTAAGCTGGTATTGAAATTCATATTTGAGAGAAAATTGTACAGCATCGGCCGATGTTGAGTTCCTCTGCACCAGCCATAACATAATACTTTTTAAAAAGGTTCCTTAAAACAGTTGTGACCAAGGAATGTATTAGGATCAACACTAACTGCTAAATCTCAGAATGTCATTGTGAGCATTTTAGCACCCTGATTTTATCATTTAAATAAAAGCAATTTCATGGAATCATTGGCATGACTGTAGTGTTTTGGCATTGTTTAACCAAAAAGAAATATTCAGAGTGAAGTTGAAACTTCTAAAGTACAGTATTATTAGTTTTATTAGTTTTGTTGGCTAAACACTGTAACACACTGCTCAACATTTCCAAAGATCTGTTATTAATACAAGTCACCAAACAAAACTGTAAATGACTAAATGGGATTAAAGAATATTGTGATTCAACATGTTTACATATTATTTAATGATATTGGTTTTGACCCTGCATGAGGTCAACACAGGGTATAAAGAGGTAGATCACCACAAGATGCGTTAACCATAGTATTGGAACTATGGCTGTGGGAGAGGTCGTTGTAAACAACACTGGCCTACTTTCCAAGACCTTACTAATTGATTTCTGATCCTCATACACTTCAATGTAACATTTTATGGATTGCTGCCAAGGAAGAGAATTAGTGTTTATGCTGCTCTATGAGCAAAATCAGAACAACGCTGTTGGGCACTCCATTAGCTTTCCTGATGAAATTATCCGTAGAGATTCAGTGACCGTGGGCTCCTTACAATCCGCATACACGGACAGCCCCAACATGGGACCACTTACACGCCAAGATGGTACCGTCTTCATTTGATATTGCTTTTCCCCTTCCGGTAATTGATTTGTGCCCGAAGGAGTATTATCACCAAGGCTCTGAAAGGTCAAGTGGTCCGTGGTGACAGTCCAGTGTGTGGAGAAAGGCAGACAGTACTCAGACAACCATGTCTGTCTGGAGCTGAGGGAGAAGATGACCTCATTTCATATACACCAGACGCCTAATCTATCTACCCACGGCCTCCGCCTGGCTCATGCATAGTTCCCATCTCGTAGCGCATACAATCACCGAGCTTTGAAAAGCCAGTGCTCCACATGAAAGTTTGTCCGCTTCTCCGTAGGGCAAGTGGAAAAGAGATTTACCAGTTACAAGTCGTAAACAGAAAAATCGACACATTTTGTGCCGCTGACTCATTACAGGGCTAAATAGTCAGATAAATTAATGTTGAATTCGGAATACAGATTTTTAAACTGATGCAATTTCCCATTAGTTTAAAATACGTCCAACGCAGAAAGCCTTAAGTGACCAATCAGCAGTTGATCCAAGTATACCGCCGCCGTTTAGGCAGCGATGTCCTTTCTCACTCCACAGCCTGGCCCAACACCAGGGACGGCAACAAGAAGAAGAAAGGTCACAACTGAACCATATGAATGAAGGAACAAAGATTTGTGAACAGTATCTGTACACACACACACACACACACACACAGACACATATAGGCATTGTTCAGCCTCCTGATTATGTTTTATCGATCTCCGTCATTGTGGAAACGGGCGCACGTGCACTAGCTTCATTACCACTCCCACAATTATACACAAAAGGATGTGGAAACGCTCTCGCAGTACATGCGGCCATTTTGCGCGGCTATTTATAGCACCTGTACCACTAATTTATCACACAAACCATTCCCATGGCAATATCTCAATCATCCTTATTAAACGTCAGAAGGATGATCAGTGATTAATGTATGAGGCTCGTATTGAAATGACGCAAATTCAGGATCAAATGAAAAGGTCATTAACAGGGAAGGAATGGCTTGGATGTAAGTAAAAATGAAGCAAATTCATCACTCAGAAATAATTAAAAAGTTTATACATATATCGCTGAGTGACATTTTTACATATTACAAGGTAGACTGTGAAGGAATAACAGTGTTGCATTGGCAAACAGTCTAAACAAACAATGTTTTACTATAGCAAATCTAGTTTAATTCATGAATTAAATCATTTGCTGCATACAGTGACACAGTTTGGATTCTTTTAACCGTTTGTTCTTTTGAATTCTGCAATTGTAAACAAAATTGAAGGAGTATATTATATTATATTAAAAATATATTTTATATTTTCTTTGGCCTTAGATAGAGAAAGTGGACAGAGACAGGAAATGTTGGGGAGAGAGGAGGGGGATGACATGCAGTTTGACCCGCAGTCCAACCGAGGACTTGCCGCTCGGGGCAATTGTTCCCATGTGGTATGCACCTTTACTGCTATCTGGTTGCCCCAACTAGTCACTTGTTATACCTGGACAAACGGAAAGTGAAATTGAAATGATTGCCCAGCCCTGAAAGGAACCTCTGTGTACTTTGTGTGGATATCATAAAATACTGGTATTTGATATTCAGATGCTCTCTTCGGCGGGGGGCTAGCATTGCAGAGGAATATACCATCCCTTGTGCAAATGTTGTGGGAAGTTTTTCAAAGGGCCTGTGAGCTTTAAAGAGAGGGAACAGTGCGTCCTTTGATCTGTGCCTCTGTCTGTGGTGAAGATGTACAGGCTCCGGCCCTGCAGTGGCACCACAGTACTCCACCAACAATCGCTGCAGCCGCCCTCCACCCACTTTCATCCCCACAGCCCCCCCACCCCCCCCAGCCCTGTCGAGGCACAATGGACACAAAGGGCTGAGGGTGCTATAGCGACAGAAGATCTATCCCTCCACTGGCAGGGCTCGGGAGCTCCTGTACCCTCATAAATCACCTGCCTAACAATGAGCCTTAGATTTGCCCTCTGTCTTCCATCGTCTTGATTTCCTCGCCCTGCCATCAGGAGCCTTCTCACCTCCCATAATCACCCTCATTACCTTGGCGTGAAAGTGCCTCCTTTGTTTATTTTTGTATATTGCACCGTGGTCCTCCCACACTTATTTCCTATCCTATAGTTATATGTTGCAGCCTGCAGAAAAGTCATATTTAAATTCTATGATAACATTGCTGTTTCCATATGCAACAGCTAATCATATCTCATTTCGGTTTTAAGGTAACTTGGTTGGCCGGATGTGACGGTCTTGAGCTTCCAACTCATGTTTTTAAATCATCTTTCGAGACGGATGCAAATGAGACAAAATCATGCAAAGTATGTCTTGCTTCAAAACAACTTGCCCTCTGCGGACAGATAAAGTTGGAAGTTGAAGCAGCACTGTTGAAGCAGTAGTTTTCAGAAGTTCCTAGTGTTTTTCAATCCACAAGAGGCCAATATCTCGGCGTGACCTTGACGTTTTAACCATCATGAAGGGCTGCTGTTGTTTAGAAGGGTTTAGGATCTAAAGGCTCCTAAAAAGCGATGTGATTCATTTACACATCTAATAAGTGTATTTTACATTTGGGTCAATGTAAAATAGAGCGTGTGTGCTATTTATGCTCCGGATCATCTTTTATTCATCCCTTTTTCAACATTATTTGTCACGTCCGAGGTGATGACCCATGAATCACGCTGCGTACTGCTCAGAGAGGGAGGCAAGTTCTTCTTGTGTCTCAGCTCAGGGGCTGACGTGCAGGGACAAGAGTTTTTACTCAAGATCGGGATTGTGCATATTCATCTTGAGAGAGAGAGAGGTTTAAAGGGAAAGCAGCGGAAACATCTTTTGTACCGTGGGCTATTTATGTTCCCCCGAGGCGGCTCAAACCTTCATCCCTCAAACCAGCCCTGGCATTGGTGAACTTAATGCCTGTCCTAGTGCACCTCCCTGCCATTTGATCAGAATCCATTAATCCATTAGGCTCACTAAAAGCACCAAGAGTGGTAATCTGAAAACTACTTCCATCTCCTTTACCACACATCCTCACTTTGTGCTCGCATTGGTGAACGGACGAACTAGATATCTTTTTGAGGATGCTACCTCAGCCTGAGGGTTTCTGGAAGTCTACGTTTATACTTGAGGATGACCATGGGTTTGCCTGTTAAGCTCACAGACTAAATTGTGTTTAGCCCATGTGTTTGAAATAAAGCCCTTCTCCTTTACGGGACGCCAATGCCACCAGAGGAATGTGACCTCACCCAGTGTCCAGCGGGATATCCAAACAAGGCTGACCCCCTTCAACTAAGAAAAAAACAAACCAAATTGAAAACAGTTTTTTAGTGGGGGCTGGAGGTGTTCTTCAAAGCCTTGATTTAATTATCCTCATGAGTTTAACATACTGGTGCGACATTTTTACGACATGACTTACAAGCATGTAAATAGTCATCAAATCCGGACCAGAAGCGGCACGGGGCCTTGTTTTGGGAGGTTTGCAGGAGTAAATTTGCACTTTATTGGACAAAGACTTCAGATGCCGTAATGGCAAACGAGACTAAACCCTGTCTTTTCCATTTCACCCCAGTGTGTTCTTTGAGAAAGGCTAATGTGGATATTTAGGTCTATGCCTTTCACTATATTGCTGCTCAGCAAATGCATGCACTTGTGTAAACTTGCCTTGGGATCTAATTTGAACATAAAAATTAAAAAGTGGACTTTCGTTAAAGGCATTCACTTTTCATGGAAAGTGGTTCAAATTATACAAACAAATTAACTAAAGAAGTCTGGATGCCGATGAATAAACCTTGAAGGGAGACTCTGAAACTCTCTGGCGGTCCGTTACCTTGAATTAGACTAAAATCGACATTCTATTTAGTGCTAACAGAGGCATCCTTTTCGCCAGTAGATCATCTCCTACTATAACTCCTATTATTCTATAGCAAAAGGGGGGTGTATGTGCTGAAACAATCATATAGCTCTTTACCTAGGCCTGTCAGGAACGATATATGTCCCAGAAATTATTGCGATAAGCGTTATTATCGTCATTTTAAGACCCGTTTTTGATACTGAATGATGGGGGCTCGCGGTGAAGGCCTATTGAAGGCCTGTTTTTGCTGCTGAGAGAAAAGTTATCCAGAGTATAGACATTGTGTTTAAACCAGCGATTTGAAGACATGGTGCCTTCAGAAAAAATATTAAGAAAGCGATATTTTCTGACATCTTATCGACCAAACCGGTCATTGATTAATCATGCGACGAGAACAGATGAGAGGATAGAAGCAGCAATACTGTTGTTGGCTTGCATTCTTATGTCAACAAATTTATTGAGTCCATATTCATGTATCATACGATAAGTGACAGGCTCGGGTATACCATCAGATTATTGCAAGAAAGTCAGAGAGACATATCTATTGACGTTGCACTCTGGCTGACTATGAGTTCTGGCATTGCGTCTGGGTGAGACACGCTACAGTACATAACTGGGCAGACTGTAAAAAGTCCTGACATCACCAAGTCTGGAATTTTTTCTAACCTCGCTGTGCAGTGTCACAGAAGTTGCACTCACATACACTTGGCGTACAAATCATGTAATTTGTCTGAAGGTGAAGCCAGGCCGTGGGGGCCCTCATTACACGTTGGGGGTATTTGAAAAGGGGCGAAGTGGAAGGAGGGTGGGCTCGGAATGTGAACCGTCTCTCACGCGGCGTGTCGGAGAGTGATGGCTGAAGTGGTGGAATGTGTGAATGTCTTCTCCAAGGGCCTCATTCGAGCCGATCATTCTGTGCTGAATAAGGGCATATACTGTATAGCCAGCACATGTATATTCATGTATAGAAAAAAAATCAAGCATTGAACTTTTAACGTTTAAATCAATCACGATTACAAATGCCGCTGACCTCCAGCACTACAGGAGCCGGTTAAAACCTGCCAAGAAGCTGTAAACCTATGAGAAATGGAATTATTATGGTGTGTTCATCTAAAACTAAGGTGATGGGGGAGGTTTGCTGCACGTCTGCCTCAAACTGGTTCAGATTCTCTTGTTTGTGCTCCATTCGGTGTCCCAGTTACACATGGCAAGATGGAAAACTAGGAAAAGCCCTAATCCTGTTATAGTTGTATTTCAGTCTTGCTGTGCAGCTGCAGAAAGTAGTAAAACCTTTTTGATCTGAAGTGATGTCATTTAGACGGAACTTTATTTCCCCAAAGTGACGGGAAAATTGCCTTCTTTTGCAAGACAAAAGTCCCAAATAGATTGGACTCTAATCCTCCGCATCGCAGAGTGGCCATTTTTCGAAGGGGGAGAATAAAACATGATAGTACAAGTCATTAGATAAGGGCCCTTTTTGCCATAGCCGTGCCATTGTTAGAATCGACAGCAGTCCGCCTGCAGCAGAGCAGATCATCTCGCCCCTGTACACTCACACAAACACGTTTCATATTTGTTATCAGGCCCAAACATTGTCCGGCGATTGTTACAAAGTACTTCGAGCCGCAAAGTCAGTATTGTCCTTTAGAATGTCATTTTAAATGCATTCGTTTTTGCAGACCTGGTTGTGAGATATTTGGCTAAACTTACCTAGTGTAGCGTAGTGTTTCCCAAGAGATGTATTCTTGGCAGAGTGGAAAAGTTTTGACGTTCATGTCAACAATTAGATATCATTAGTCTCCTTTGAAACTGGAGATCACATTAAAAGTTTTTTGTCAAATACCATATATATATATTCCCGGGTTGCTTCTCTTTAAGTCAACATTATGTCTTTCTCTGTCCCTTCTCTCTGCATCTGGTCTCTGGAATTGAAGCGAAAAAAAACAACCCTGATTTGAACAGATGCAGCTTCACCGGAGGTGCCTGGCTGTCAATGCGGCCTTGTTGCCGCACATTAACCTTTTCTACCATCTGTTTCACACTCTCGTCCTGACAGCGCGAGTCTGACTTCGGGAGGTTTTGATTACAACTCCTGGATTATTAATACACCGTGTACATGCACTTTACAAGGCCCAGGCACAGGTTGACTAGGCTCGAGGGAATAGAGCGTTCGTCTGACAGCATCCTGGAATCGGCGCGCACTGTAGCGATAACTTGGGATGTTGAAGACATTACAGCAATGATTTTGCAATGAAGCATTTACTTTTTTTTTTTTGATATTTATTATATACCTTCTCTTGTCAAATTTTACTGGTCGGTTTACGAAAAGCAACCTTTTTCTAGTTACAACATGATTTCTGGAATTGGACTTTTTTAACAATATAAAACCATGAAATTGGTTGAAACATTCATAGATCATCTATGACCCCTTCACTTTAAATTTGGACATCCATCATTTTTAACATTGTATGGTTTTTGGTAGTAGAGAATTTCAGTCAAGAGAGACAACAAGAGGAGGAAGTGATATAAATGAGTCTATTTGCCACTTAGATGTCATCATTATTGAAAGGGGGCGAAGGCTGTGCCAAGTGTAGGGTCTAGACACTGGTTGGGAGGGGATGTAAAGAATGCAGAGGATCTGAATGAGATGATGAGCGGATTCGACCGGGGCACTGGATATGGAGACTGGAGGTGATTCGGGGAGGAGGATGGTCACAGCAAACCGTAAAGATATCTTCCGGATTGGAGTCATGCTCAGCTTCTGCGTGCAGTGACATCAAACTCGGGGGGGGGGGGGGGGGGGGGGGGGGGGGGGGGGGGAGAACACAAGTTTACCTTCATTGCTGTTCCTGCAAGTCACTCTCGTGGTGTTTTTTTGACGCCCGCTATGACACAAGGTTGAGGCAGGGCCCTTGTGCAATTTGCAAAGTGAGCGTAAAGCGCAAAACAACTTGTACTGATTCAAAACGATCAACCACAAATCCTGCCTCCAAATGTGAACTGAAAAAACGCTCCATAAAACAATAAACACAACATTAAACTGAGAATTGGGACACGTGCGAAACGCGCATGCAGATTTGTACAGCAAACAAAGAGCAGCGCTCCTTTTTCTCCTCTGCCCCCACGAGTATTCCAGAGCACATTGTGGATTTTTCAAACAAGGTTATGAAACTCACTCAACTTTTAAATGGAATGTGATATTACACATCACACAAGAGAAAGAAAATGCAATGCAGCTGAAGCTAGAGATTCCTTTAACTGCTTGTTGAAGGTAGTGTTGGTTGGATGAATCCTTAATCATATTTTTTTTGAACATAAATAGGTCTGGATGTAATGGTGCATGGTGGGCCAGGTCTTTCATTAAGAGCAAATGGAGCAGAGACAACCAGGGAGACGAAATAGCCCTTCCAAGCATGTGGAATGCAAAACCTCAGCCATTTCCTCTCCGTTTGGGATTTCTCCTTTTTTTTTTTCTTCTGTTTTCTGTTTCTTTTTGTCAAGTCATCCTTTTCCGACTTTTCTCAAAGTTTTCCCCTCGTTGAGCTTCTTCTCTGCGTTATTAGATTAACATTCCTCTTCAGTCTTGGTCACAGCCGTAGATATTTGAATGTGAATTCTTTCACGTACGTCGTCCCACCCCTCCCTTGTGTCAAGTGCAAGTGAGAGGAGTGGGACAAAGGGTTGGAGAAAAAGGAGCTGTGTGTGCATGTGTGTGTGCGTATAGGGCGTAAAAACTTGCAGAGTATGGGGTGCCTTGGCTTGAGCAGGGGCACAACTTTTGTTTTGTGTGTGAGCGACGGTCCCCCCCCCCCCCCCCCCCCCCCCCCGTCCTGCTCCTTTTCCTCGTCTCTCTCGGTCTTTTTGCCAACAAAGAGGAGGGGGTTGATGGGTTGACGGACAGACGCAGCTGGAGTGCATACAGAGGGAGCTGGTCCCACCCCACTACGATGGCAGAGATAGAGCGAGAGACACTGACCCAATGAGAGAG
The DNA here is from genome assembly GCF_022379125.1 of Scophthalmus maximus. NCBI lineage: Eukaryota > Metazoa > Chordata > Actinopteri > Pleuronectiformes > Scophthalmidae > Scophthalmus > Scophthalmus maximus. The sequence goes on along the minus strand of NC_061517.1, from coordinate 23,959,881 downwards.
AGAGAGAGAGAGAGAGAGAGAGAGAGAGAGCAGGAGGAGGAGGAGGAGGAGAAGGAGAGAGAGAGAGCCACACAGCTCCTGATGCCTGTCTGGGAACCCTCCTTTCTATGAACACACCTCCCCTGTCCCCCCCTTTCTCTCAGAACTGGAGGTTTTTGTTCTCTCTGGCTAACTTTTCTGTTGAGTGTGTGTGTGTGTGTGTGTGTGTGTGTGTGTGTTCAGCATTCCTTTTCTTGGATTCCTGCTTTCGTTGGAGAGAGAGAGGAAGGGAGGGGGCGCCCCAATCTCGCTCCATTCCATACACCCATACAGCATCCCTGCAAAGGACAGAGAGCAGGGTCCCAAATTTCAGCTGTGTCAAAGACACTCGAGTCAGCCACAATTACACTGGATGTGAAGTCGTTTTGCTTTCAAAATAAAAGCATTACTTACGTTTTCACAAACAACAACAAAAAAAAAACTGCTGTTGAGAGTCATCTGTGTTTATTATTCTGCTGTCATGCCCTATGGAAAGAAAGAAAAAGCCAGCCCTTCTGCCACTGGTTTGCTCATGAATCATATCTCATATTGTCTCAATACAATTTAAAATTTTGCCCTTTAAATATGACATGATCTTAAATATGGCCCTCAGAATGAGCATTATGTCACCGTTTTTGGGGGAAAGACCTGGACTTATTCCCTCAATGAAAGATAATGTGATTATGAAAATGTTATCCTTCTCGTTATCTTTCTCCCTAAAACGCTGTGTTTTTCGGCAGTGCATTAATCCTTTCTCTAAAAGTTTGACTGCTCAGTATTAAACATGCACGTTCAAAGTTCCAAGATGCAACAGGGAAGCTTTTATTGTCAGCAATATAATGTTTACGTCCATAAAATGCACCATTATCTACTACAACCGCTACAATATGTTTACCTTTTTATGTGCTGTCTTTGCTAGGGTATCTTGTGTAACAGGTGTTGTGGATTGGCCAACCCTCTTAATCTCAAGACATGAAAAAAATAAAAATAAAATGAAAAATATATGTAACCAATATACCCAATATAACCCTTATTGGAGAATTTTTCTCTCATAATCTCGACCTACAACTTGCTGGTGGTTTCGAATTTCAAAAGTAGTTGTCAATCGACACATCGTTAAAGGGATAGTTCAGTGATTTCGAAGTGAGGTTGTATGAGTTACTTATGCATAGTTATTACGTCACCTTATGGAGATGGTGATCAGCGATGGCATTTCATTTTGGAGGGGAAATGGAAGTAGCGCAAGTCACAGTCCACCGAAAAACGTCTTTTTCGCCACATTTTAAAACGTTACCTAAGAAAAGATATATCCGTTTAATGTACGGAGCAATACATGGCCAAAGTACGCTCGAAAAGATTAGTGCAAACTTAAACGGATGTCTGTCAGCAAACTGAAGAAGTGAAAAACTACGTCCTTCAGCGTAAAATTGAACAGATATTTCTAACATCTGTTCAATTCTGTTCAATCTGTTCAAAATTGAACTGATATTTTTATTTTTGGGTAACGTTTAAAAATGTGGCGAAAAAAGACGTCTTTCGGCGGTCCCCTCTGCAACAGTGCGACTCCGACTTACGCTACTTCCACTTCTCCTCCAAAACTCCGTTGAATGACATGGCTGATCACCGTCTCCACGAGGGGACATATTAACTTTGCACGAGTAACTCATACGACCCCACTTCAAAATCACCGAACTCTCCCTTTAAAGTGTTTCGCGAGCGCGCGCGCGCGCTTTTATTTTGAAAGGGGGCGCGCCCCCGCGCCGGCTCCGTTGCTCCGCGTAACTCCGTGCGGCTCGACACATCCGCGGAGAGGATGGCCGCCCGCGTCTGAGCCCGCTGCCTCTCTGCGCTCACACACCAGGACAACGTGCGGTGGAGGAGAGGAGGCGGACAGGAGAACTTTTTCCCGAGAGGCTGGAAATAGTTGTCGCGCATCTCCCCGGGAGCCTTTTCCTCTTTTTTCCTGGGAAACGAAGGGAGAGATTTTTGGACCATGCCTGCTGAAGTGAAGCAGGTTAGTGTTGCTGTGGCTCTGCCGGTCTCCCCCCCCCCCCCCCTCTCTGTCTCTCCTCTCACCGTATCTCCATCTCGTCTCTCTCCTCCTCCTCCTAATTGATTCCCCATTGTTTGGATTTCGGTGAAGGCTTTTCATTTTTTTAAATTTTTTATCCTCCTCCCCACACTCTTTGTTGCAATCTTACTGCAGATTGTTTCCCCGTCCATCCTTCAGGAGGATAGTGCGTGTCCCGTATGGCGGGTGCGCACGTATGGACGTATGGATGTGCAGTATGTGTGCGTGTGCGTGTGCGTGTTGAATGCATGCCCAGAAATCCGATACAATGAGGACCATGTATTTACAGTTCATGCTGAAATGGTCATGACCATGAGATGCGTTCACTGGTGGTCCTGGGTTTGTGTGTGTCTGTGTGTGTGTGTGTGTGTGTGTGTGTGTGCGTTTTGCAGCAAAGCAGGGCTGTAACTTATGAGTTGCTGGACACATCAATGGGCTCGGGACCAACCTATAGAACGATGAGGTGTGATCATGGGACAAGGCGGGCGAAGAATGCAAAGTTTGCCCCTGATCATCGCCTGCGAGGCTTTGAATGAGCCCCGGGACAGGATTTACAGCCGGAGCTGTGGTGCCAGTTGTGTGAGAGACATGGCATTAAACCCCCTTTGTCTTTGACTTGCACAGATACCGCAGGAATGTGCTTTTGTTAGCTCCTGCGAGCGTGATACTGTGTCTGTGTGTGTGTGCGTGCGTGTGTGTACCAAGGCATGGCGTGCGTACGTTACTGGAAGCGTTCCCTGTGTTTGAAGTGCATCCACAGGCAGCCTACACCATCACAGCGCTCTTTTCACCGCCAAGCTTGGCAGCACTCAGATGCACAAAAAAAGGGAAGACAGATATCCAAAACGAAAGAAGGAAAGTGGAAGGGGGGGGGGAGAAAAGAAAACTGATTGAATAAGGTCAACTCCTCATCAGCGTTGCTCTCCTCCACCAGGCGGAGAGGGGTGGAGTTACCAAACCCCTGTTTGGCAGACAGAAACATTCTGTCAGCTCTCCACCTTGCCCTGACAATAAAACATTAGCAATCACCGGCCTGGACGGGCGCCACCCGATAACTCGAGGAGCCTCCGCCAAAATGATGATAATGAGACACCCGTACGTCTCCCCCTCACACTCTCTCGTTCTTTCCATCTCTGGGTTTTGATAAGTTTGAAGGCTGCACTCCCGAGTGCGCGCTGACGGATCGAAAGCAGAGCAAATGTTGCCCCCGTCGGAATCTGTTGACTTGGATTAAGTGAACGCGATGAAACGCATGTCCACAACCTGAGAGCGTGTCCTCCCCCCAAAAAAATCCCGAAGTGGGTCAAAGACCGTATGTCTGAGATGGTTGGCATGCTTCGGGGCAGTGACCTTTTCAACCTCAGCATCCAACATTCCGCAGCTCGGAAGCACCTGCTCGGGCAGTGCTGAAGGAGACCAGGGGTCAACATGTGTCCAAGTCGCGCCTAAGCCGCAGATGGATCGATTTCAGAGTCCATGCTCTTGTTTTGCTTTTCATTCTCCTTGCTATCGGGCCTCCGAGAACATTACAGAGCAAGAGTTGAGTTGTCATTGGAAACTTTTACAGCTGCCGCTTTATGCAGTGATCCTCTGTACCATATAGGATATATGTGTGTCCCATAGCTTATCCAATCACTTTAAGTCCGTTTTTTTTTTTTTAAATGCTAAGAACGTAGAAAGCAAGAAGCAATGAGAGAGAGAGAGATGCTGCTCTGCCTTGACCCCATGTTAATGCTGCAGCAGAGCTTACTGTAAGTAAATGCAGATTACTGCATCCCTCAATTAGTGGGGGAACCAGACCACGTCTGAGTTAAATATAAACTGGCCTTTATTTTAAATCTTTACACCAGCGGGGGTTGTGCCCTAATCTCGTGAATTGAGTTGCAAGGGGCCGCGGCGTCTTCCGCTCATGCAAAATAGAAGAACGGATTTTTTGCATGGGAGAAAGGAAAACATTATGAATAATCCAGGAGTCATCATCTTGCCAAGGTCTATCAGAAACCTGACTTCACTTTTCCTCCTCGAGCTACAGAAGGACCCGTCTGATTAGCAAAAATAATTCATCGGCGATTCAGCCAAAGACTAAAGAAGGTCTCGTCTTCAGACTGCGGGGTTACTGCCAGATGCCTGACAGCGAGAAGGGCTTTTCAGCTGCTGCAACTGAGCTTTCTCCTTCTTCTGCGATGCCGTTTGATTCCCTTCTAAAATTAAAAAGCCGTCAAATTTCTCCCCATCTTTTTTTCTTCTTCTTCTTTCTGCTGGGTTGGTTTTTGTCTGACAACTCGACCGTGCGTGTGTGTATTCTTCCGAATTCCTTTCCTCAGGCTCCTCTCGTGTGACTGCGGAAGATGTGCAGATCAATATTTGAAGACATTTAGAGCATGAGGAGTCCCATTGTTTTTTGGGTGGTGGAGGTCATACAAGAATAATGCCAATGACCGGAAACATATGAGCGGTCAATAGCCGTGGAGAGTGCATCAGTGTATAGGGGCGGGGCGGGGGGGCGCGGGTAATGAGTGCGGATGTGTCTCGAAGGGGAGAGAGTCTTGGAAGAGGCATGATCATATGGTGGTACGAGCCTGGTGACTGGTGATACCAGATGGCCTTCCTATCACACAGCCTGTCCATCCTGGCCATTCTCCCCATGCTTCCCATACCGCTCTCATGGGTGCTCTCGACCCATGGCAAGACACCACATAGTAGTAGTACCAAACAGATGATGTATGTTGGCGAAAAAGCTTAGTTTTGCTTATTATTACTTGTCGTTTTCAATATCCAGTGTTTAGTTCTCTAGACATTCTCTAGACAAACAGTTTAGGGCTGCAGAATAGGATTTTATTTGTTATAATCAGTTTGTTAATTCAAACTGATTACTGACTTTTTTGGCAAACTTTCCTCAACTTTGAGTAAATTATTCATCAAATAATATTTTTCTTTCTGTTGGGTGATGGAGTTAGTGAATGTTGAAGCCTGAAGAAGAAGCGGTGAGTCTTTGGAATAGAGTCTTTGCTGCATGGCTCCTACTTCTTTGTCAGTATCTTTACTGGTTCGCTGACTGCTGTTAATTGGATGTCTTGTTCAGTTGAGAACACCTCTATACAGTTTGAGCAGGTCAGCTACAGAAGCGACTCATGAATTTTTACTTTATGGCGGCGCACCGCTGAGTCCAAAATTCCACGCGAATGCGTCATATTCTGGAGCGCTTTGCGCAACGACTGTATTCAACATGACGTAGCAAACACGGCGACTTACACGGAGGTCGGGTCCACCTCATGTAACTATACTTAAACATCAGCTCTTTGTTGCAGGTGATTATACATATATGAACACATATTTATGGACAATATATTCAATTTCTGAGAAAAAATTAATTGCAGAGGGTATGGCACTTTACTATACATAGGAGAGTGTATTGTATATTGTAAGTTTTTGGTGTTTGCTCTGTGGTTGTGTTCTGTGGAGCACCAACGATCTATGCCACTCAACTATTGGCACTACAGACCCACCACCCCCCGAACCTTGGCTCCCCACTTTCTTCTGTCCTAACCCATTTGGCTGGCAGGGAGAGTGTGACCGAGGCAGGCCCACATCTCTGACCACTGGAGAGGACCATAATGCTCTCTCAGCTTTCATCATCACGCTGATGGAATTTAAGAAAAAAGGTGAGTAGCAGTAAATTGGAAGGCTGGAGGGGGGTGCGGGAGATGGATGCTCTCATACTGCTATGTTTGGAAACAGCACTGGGGGAGACAAAGCTGCGCATTAATGAGATGGCAGCTTATTATCTTGCTGGAGCTGTTATGTTTTTGTTCTTTTTTTACCTATTCAGCTTTACAGCAGGCCTGCTATCGAGGGTGCAGGCTGCAGAGAGTATGAGGCCTGTATGCCTGCTTATTATTTAATGAACATCTTTGAAAAAAGCACATTGTGTTTCCCCCGGGTTACATTTTGTACTTTTAATGTACTTCAGAGGGCAAGTGTTTTCTGTTCCTCCTGCCGCCAAATACAGTAAATCCTCCAGAGGTGAGCTGTAGACACAGTATCAGTCCAACCCCCCCCCCCCCCCCCCCACGCACACAGACGCGCACACACACACACACGCTTAAGGCTACGCAGGAACATCAATTGGATCCCAGGCTTATTTGTTCACTTTTTGTCTTCAGGCCACAGACGTGGGGTAACCCTGTTTGTAAGGGAGTGGGATTCATGGTTTCCCCGTGTCCAATAAACACCTTCATATCTGCAGCTGGAAGCCAACAAGAAGCCTTGCTTGTGTTAAGAAAGACACTTTGCCTTAGACAAAGCAGAAGAATTTCCACATTTATCGTGAACGGAACATGAGTCTGTCAAGACTCAATGAAGACTGTGCAGCGAAGGTTTATGACACTGGTACCCTTCAGTCGGAGAGGGATCTAGTTCTGGGGTCTTTTTAAAAAGAACTGGTTATGCATCGTTCATCCAGGCTCCTCCTCCTCTGTCCTGCAGCTGAGGACCTCTTAGAGGGGCCCTCAGGGGGAAGGTCAAAGTCCTCATAAAGCTTCCCTCAACCAGAAACGCAGGAACAAACGCCTCCCTCCTTCTCTTTTTAACCCCCTCCAGTACCATCTACATTGTACTAGGCAGCGCACGCAGTGCAGCCGTGGGGGCTGGGGGGACTCAGGCCTCTCTTGCGTGTTTAGTCTGGAACTTTCTTTTGAGGGATTAGCCCACTTCCTGCCTCTGGGCCTGCCGCTGGATGCAGTCGGGATGCCGGCGGAGCGCATCGATCCTCCATCATCGTGCCATCTGTCTCATGCTGCCTTTTGGGATTAATGATCGCCCCTGACAGCTCTTTAGTAGGCCTCCATCAGTGCCGACTGACCGTTCAGATTACACTGACATGTGGCAGTGCGAGGAGTTCGCTTGACACATCGTGTTTATTTAGGCGTCGCCGCGAGGATTCGCCTCAGTCCCGAGGGCTTTGGAAAGCCAGCTTTTTTTCGTTACCAACTACAAAAATGAACGGTGACAATGATAAATGTCTAATCAAAGTGGAGAGGCATTGCTTCAGTAAAGCAACAATGCTGCTAGGTCTGATGTATCTAGGTCTTGACTTTGATTCTGTTGTCTGGCCTCTTTGTCATTAAAAAAAAAGGCTAATATTGGCTAATCAGCATGTATCTAATCGTAGTAGACCCATGTTTTGCTGACAGAGCTCAGTAACAAATGCCTGTAGGGAGTTTGAGGTGAGGACCGGCCGTTGCTGACCCACTGACGGTTGAAGTGCGCTGAAGAGGTCTGGCGCTTCATCAGAATGCTGGTCTGAACCCCGCAACGCATAATAGTTGCTGTAACTGCTGATGGCTTTGGTCCAGGGAGAAAAATAGAAGGGAATGATAGAAGAGGAAAGAGTGAGAGGGAAAGTCCAGACCACAGTAAGCTGACCGGCGCTGGCGCCACAACGGCCCTTGTTACACAGCTGGCCCAGCTCTGGCCTCAATCTTGCCTGCACACAAACATTATGGTAACCAGTGGCCAGAGTTCAGCCAAACCAGGAACACAACCTCTTAAAATTGGGAAAGTTAAACAAGTTCCTGGCATTCCCAGGATTGCTGCCAATTCTCCCCTCAGACAACAGTTTGTACAGTTCAATGGTTTCTACAACAGAGGCATCCAGACTCTGGGATGGCTGTCAAGTGCCATTACGTGTGACGGCACGGCATTGTTGCTCATCTCATCTCATCTTCTCTTAATATGCGTTCCCCCGTAGCCCATTCCCAGAGGAGCCACCAGGGAACAATGGAGTGATGCGCCTCCTCGCGCATTCCACACGGCTCTATTGAGTTGTCTAATGAACTTCTAACCGCATGCGTGGCCTGCGCTGGCTGCTGGGGCTCCACGAAAATACCACCTTGGCTCATCACACCCCCTCATATTTAATTTGCTCGGAATGTGTAATAGGCTGTGAAGTGGAGCGTGGTGCAGTGTCGATCTGTGCCAGCCAGGTCTGCGGATACGGAGGGACAGGTGCCAGCCATCGGAGAAAGGTGCTGTACTTAACACTGTACGCTGGGCCGGAGGGTGTACAGCCCCGTTGTTTAGGCCTTTTCAGAGCTGCCAGTGTCCCGCGGCTCCAGCCAAGCAAGCTTTTAGTTTGCTAATAGGACATCACAGCTTTTTTTCTGAAGAGGGGAAAACAGAAAGTTGGAGAGAATGGTGCCGTGTCATTGAGATCGAGTCGCTGGCCGGCACATGAAACACAGTTCAGATTAACTTTCTGTGTGTTCAGAGGGGAAATCACACTGGGATACGCAGAATGAGCACAGAGAAAGCAAAACCAAACAAACCAGTTTTCTCAAAAGTGCTCCCATTTCTTTTTTTTACAGCCATAGTACCCTGCTTTCAGAACAATTTTTTTTAAATAATATTTTGATGAAATGACATTTTTGCTTTATTAGGTAAAAATACACTCACCTGACGGTGAAGGGCTGTGTCTACTGTAGCTCCTGACTCACTATAATACCTATTTTTTCTCACATTATTTGTGCTTTGTGCACATAAGTCAGACGGTGACACAAATAGCTCCCGTCTCCGTACGTCTGCTGTTGTCAGTGGTTTTCATCTGTGAAGAAAGAAGAAGAAAGAAACATACAGCTCTGAAAATGGATGGCGACGAGTACATTGCCTCTATTACATACCCAGTGCTGAAGAATCAAAGCCTATCTTTTCCATAACTACACATTCGCCACCATAACCATGACACTCACATATCTCGCATATTTATTTCCCTATGGCTGTTCTTAGTTGCCGTTGGCAACCAAACTATTTCCCCCATGTCCTTCGAGATTCAGAGAAGTTCTCATTTCAACACACTGGTTGATCGGGAGCTACACTAAGGCATGTGTTATTTTCGTTTCTTTTTTACCTCCTCAGATTTAGGATGTGTGGAAAAGATTGCACTAAACCCTGCAAAGCAAACAAGGCCTGTTGACACAGACCTCCTTGAATTCCCAAATTCTTTCCATCATATTCTAGTACAGTTAAGAGAGGCTTAATCCAATAAAACCCACTCTCCGTCTGTTTTGTGCTCTGTCTCTCTTGAATCTGGCTGAGTGTCGTTTGTGTGGGGGGGGGGGGCAGTGTGTGGGGGTAAGTTCCTGTGAAGGACTGGCCAGCTGCAGCCTCCGTTGTTCAGGCCACAAGGGAGCACAGGGAGTGTTTTTGGGGTCATGGAGCAGCTACATTCCAGACGCGAATGCTCAAATGGGAGCGCTCATTCCTCACTCTGCTCCTATAGCCATAACCCGCCTCCACCGCTCGCCCCGCGTCACTTATCTGCGCTCCTTTAAGCCCCATGTCCCTGAAACACTGGTGTGAATTGAGGCAGCCGGAAAGTCACGGGCGGCCAGATTGAGTTGCACCTCCTTTCCTTGATCCGCCATGTTCTCATGCCACTCATGTTGTGCCTTTAACAAGGCCTTGTTGTGGTCGTGTACTGCTAATGGTGATGAATGTGAAGTGTGCTGAGTGCTTTTCTGCCTTCTGTAATTCCCTGCAGAAATGAGCTTTCTACAGAAAAACTGGAACTTTGAGTGTATCCTGACACAGATGTAATCGCACACCCTGGTGGGCAAAGGCCCATTTCAGTGACTATACACACAAAGGCACCTACATTTGCTAGCTGACAAGTTACAATACACCCTGAGAACTATACTTACATTAATGGCCTCATGTTATTCTTTTAGGCCAGTGGCCAACCAAGCTACACGGATGCCTGGTTTAACTCAAAAGCTGGTAATAGACTAATGAAATTTGAAAGTTGATGATTGCCATAATTAAAAATCTGATAAACCAATTTGACGACGGAAAATCCTTTTAATATTACCATTGCTTGTCACTTTGACTTTAATGTCCTATTACAGACAGGGATATAAAAGAGATAGATATTTCCAATTGGAAAAAGTAATGTAATTTCACAGTGTGCAATATATGTAGTATATATACTGTATGGCCCAACCCAACGGATTGTTATTACAGTATTATTTACAAGGGTTAAACAGCCTTAGCCCTGTCAATCAACTGGCTGCGACTTTCCAAAATTTATGTCAACAAATATGTCAGTTTCACCAATGATTTGATTCTGATTTTTTCAGCCCTAAGTAATTCATTACAAAATTTTAATGAATATGCAAATGTGCTCGTGTTCCCGCCATATTAGCAATGACAAATTGCCTTGCATTCTCCAAAGAGTCAAGAAATTATTCCAACCAATCTCTCTGAAATATGGCCATCGCAGCAAGGGGGCTGAGAGTTGAATACTAAACATGCGGGACGTTCTTCAGAGGAAAAGCTGTTGTGTCCCCTGCCACATTGTGGTGTGGAAATCACAGTGGGCACGTGCGCGTGAGGCCGATCTGAAATTACAGGCCTTCTGTCCACGCTCGGCAAGCGCAATCTGAGGCTCGCAGGCGGCAGGACTGGCTTGGTGTTCCCAGTCCTCCCACCCTGGATCCTCGGGGCCACACGCTGCTGCTGTACCCCGCTCTCTGTGGCGAACGAGACTCCTGTCTTCCCTCTCCAGCGCACACCAACAGACCCAATTAACTTTTCCTCTCGGCCCAACGCTCCTGCCTCTGCTCTGCCACAGCTGTACACTCTGAGAAGTCCTCACTACTTTGAATGTGCTTTCTTCCCTGAGTGCATGGATTCCCAAACCTTGGCTGTATTGTGCCACTTTATAGCACCTGATCTCTCAGGTTTTGTTTTTAAAGTCAAATGTAGACATACAGCTCAGGCTTTTGGGTTGAAGGGGCGCAGAGGTCTGCAGTGTCTCGAGCAGGTGGAAAACTTTTTCCCTTTTCACTGCAGGTAACCTCTCCAAGGAGCAGCCGAAGTCTGCAGAATGGAGTTTAAAAAAAACCAAAGTTTGTTCGCTATATATTTACAACACAGAGTCTGCGCGTTTCTCTGTTTGTGTGCAGTGTGGACGCCGAGTCACCGATGCTCCTGTGTGTGAATTCCTTGTACACTTGGCGGAGCTTGTCAACTTTGCTGGCTGCAGCGCTCGCAGTATTGTGCAGCGAGGATCTAAAGTGGGTCAGCCTCTCTGTGGTTCCTGAAAGCTCCTGTTCGCTCTCAGAGGAGCGTGCGAAATCTGCCACGGCCGGACTTCACCGCCTCTCTGACTAGACACATTCCTGTCCCCTGGGGATAAAAAAAAATAATATGTGTGTAGATATATATATATATATATATATATATATACATATATGATGCCTTCAGTCTGGATTAATCCACCTGTCTTCACCATGCATATTTACTATCTGTATCCTATGTCCCCTGCTCACTGGCAAACACCAGTATTATAAATGCTGCCCATGGATCTTCCCCCCCCCCCCCCCCCCATGGCAGGCAGAGCTGCCTTAATTATTGCATGCCTCTGGAACGTGCCTCGCTCATGGGGCTGTTGGAGTGCGAATCAGTCAGCGATGTGTTTTTTCGTTCTCTCAATATCTCTAGAGCCTGAATAAGCACACCCAAGAGTCTTGGCGATGCAACAAACTGCTTTTGGTTCGGTGACGGCCACTCGTAGGGCTGTGGCCCCAGAGGAATGATGTCTCTCTCAAGCCACTTTTTAGGCCCCTCGATGTCAAACGGGCATCCCGCAGTGATGATGCGTGTGTGGTGAAATTTTACAGCCATGCACTCAGACAGTTACACAGACTAATCCGTCAGACTGTGGCACCCTAATGCAAGGATGAATGTGAGGATGATCTATTTAGATGTTGTTTTCCGGAAAAATCTCAATGGTTTATCTTTTGTTTGTGTTTGTTAATGCCGTTACTGATGCTGCTACTGTACACCCAACTAAGGTAGATCAGTAAACACTCGACTTCGACATTGCTGAGCACACGTACAGGTGAAAATGTCCTGTATAGATTGCAGTGAAGGGTAGGTAGGGGTGGGGGGGGGGGGGGGCTTTTCCAGTAAAACCCAAGAGATTTGCATATTTTCTGAGCTTACTGCTTATTCCCTGGATTCACTGCGTGTTGGGCCGGGAACTCCAGCGTCCATTCATCGAAAGTGGCCAAAGGCTGACTCACTGTGTATTGTCTATAGAGGTAATTGGGTAAAACTGGGATGAGTCATGATCCGTGTGGTCTAATACCTTAAATGACTCATGATCCATGTGATCCATGACCCTTACCACCAGCCCCCCAAAACTCTCCCTCACCGCTTTGTTTCACTGCACACTGCTTGGCCTCCTCTTCACTCCCCCTCTGTTGCTTAATCTTTATTTTGGCGTCATAACAAGTGCCGGAACTCCTGGCAAGGAAAACAAACTTCGATCAGGGGGGAAGATGTGAGCACCTTGTCGCCATATGGAGCTCGGAATTCCGCGGAATTGCTTTCTAATCTCCGCAACATGTTAGGAATTTGAAGCCCTTGTCTCTTCGGGAGAGAATAGCAGTCCGCTCTCCACAGGGCTCCTCTTTTGGGTGTGCAGTGTAGAAGTGCCATTTGTCGCACCCCTGTAGCTGTTTGACCTTTGAAACGCACAAATACACACACACACAGGAGATCCACCATGTCCATGTTGTTGGTCATCGGACACTCCTCTTTGGGTTTGGGTGCTGGTAGGGTTTCAACTCATGGCCTTAACCTCTGAGTTTACCAACGCTGAGACAGGAAACTCTTGAGTTTTCTGTTCCAGAGCAACTGATCAGCGTTAGTCCGGTTGAGTCTGAGTTAAGTGTGTGTGATGTGAATGAAAAAAAAAAAGCCATCATCAATGGAGCTCTGAGGGCAGAGCCTCCATTTTAATCAAGCTGAGCTGGAAATATTTTTGTGCAACAATGGACATTTATCTTTGAAAAGCACGGCCGCTTGGGTAGCAGAAAAGAATCAATAACTTAACACTATTCCATTTTATTCAGTGCGCTCCACTCACTCATTGTTTAGCAGACTTTCATTTCTTTAATGGATGAAAAAGCTGGAATCCTACTGTTTGTTAGATTGAATTTATACATGTATTTATTCAGCTGTAGCCTGACGGGTACGAGGCGCCGGCTGCAGCAGAGGATGAAATCAAACGGCTAAGACATATGTTTACTTACAGACCTATAGGCTGTATGCCCAATGATTTTGTTGATTTGCAGTCAGAAAACATGTTCAGGTTAAAACTGACTGTAAAGTTTTTTTCCCTGTCTTTTTTAATGTTTAACGTATTAAATTCAAATATAGAAACAGCAGCATATGTTAAAAAATATTTTTTTCCCGTTCTAAAAACCTACGGTCTCATGAGCTGTACTACAGTTGTCCCCACTCAAACAGATCAGATTCTTGTGTCTAAGGCTTCTCACGGATGTTTTTATTCATTTTCAGGGATTATTACAGTAATGATGAATGTTTTAGGGTTAGGGAAACTGACAGTTGTTGCCTTAACGTCCACAGTCACAGTGTTATACAGGTAGTGTATAGATGTTATTTTGAGCTGATGATGAATCCATGACTTTTACAAGAACAGAGATCACCTACTCAGCTGACGTCCTCTGACCGGCTACATTATCATAATGAACCAACAGTATTTTTACACTTCTCAGTGCCCATACATTTGTGGCCACCATCACATATAGAACGCCACATATTGATTTTATATAAAAATATCTGCGGTTCTTGGTATGAATCCCGGTTGGAGTTAAGCAAGCAACCAAGCAACCAAGCAAGCAACCAACTAGGGCCGTTCTGTGTGGAGTTTGCATGTTCTCCATGTGTCTGCGTGGGTTTTCTCAGGCTACTCTGGCTTCCTCCTACAGTCCAGATTGGGGTTTGGTTACACAGGGCCAACAGGTATGGGCTGGCGACCTGTCCAAGGTGTACCCTGCCTTTTGTCCAATGTCAGCTGGGATTGGCTCCGAGCTGACTAAAAACAACATGAGTATGGAAGTGAGATCCAGTGAAGTGAGATCCAGTGGTCACACCTGCAGACAAACGTAGAGCTGTCCTCTTGTGATGGGATCTCTGAGAACGGACGCCAATGCCAGGTGTGAACAGGGCCAGACTTTCGCTCATCTCAGGGTTGACACACTCGGGGCTTCTCACCTGCTCTCTGCCCGTGCCAGATATCATTGTGTTGCTTCTGCGGTGTGATGGATTGCCAAGCAGCAAGGCGGTTAAAGCGGTCGTTCTGAGCGCTCCTTCCCCGACGATACTAAACACAGTAGCGGCTGGTGATTCAGCAGCGTCTGTTTCCCAGACTACCTGATGTCCTCATGTCTAGTTTGGCTTTCCGTTTCTCAGCTGTGGACTGTGTCTGAAATTTTAAGTGGCACGGAACAGGCCAGGGCGAACCATTGCATGGCTCACAAGTTCAAGTTCACGTGTTGATGATTCTATGTTTTCTGTTTTGCTGTACTCTTTATTTCACGTTGTAAGTATAGATTTTTCATTTGTTGGTTTCAAACTGTTGTTACAGTGAACATGAGTTTAGTTTGCTGTATTTAGATTGAAATCCGCAGTCTTTTAGCACTGTTTGCTCTCGTCTTCATTATCGAGTCGGTGACACGTTTGTTCTTTAATTAAAAGGTTGCTTTGACATGGAACAGTTTGGCCCGTGTTTGTATTACAGGCTGTAGCACAAACGACTGCTGTTGATGACACGGCGCAACTCTTCTGGTTAGACGTAAAGTTCGTGCAGGCATCAAATCTGGAAAGAATATCTTTGCGTGTTGTGTTTTTGTGGCTTTTGGAATGGGGGGGGGGGGGGGGGGGATTTTGTGCTTCTTATTACACGACACAGTGAGTAATGTGTAAACAGTGAGTCATCTTTTTCTGCCCATGTGTGGGTAGAATCATTCGCGGGGGGGGGGGTTTCATACAGTTCTCTTGTCGCATCCTCCGATCGTAATGTGGAACATGCCGTTCCCTGTCTGATACATTCCACAGGTTGAGCCGAGGTCTTCAGATATCATCCCTCTTCAGTCTTTGTTCACTACATCACTGGCCCGAAAGAGTTGTTTTCATCATTTTTGAAATATTGCCTGGTTCCTTCCCGAGGCCGGTGGACTAATGGGCTTTGGTCTGTGGAATCTGCTCCACTCGTTTTTCTCCCTCATCGGGCCGTTCGCTGAGGCCCCAGCGGGGCGGGCAACAATGGGCTTCATATGAAATATTCACCGTGACTGGGGCATTCCAGCGAGCCGTGGATCTGCGCACAGCAGTTCAGTGGTTGGATAAAAGTCTGCTCTGATTGAGGAGAAAAACACAACCTCAGTGCTTCCAGGGATTGAAAATACGATTGGGTGCTCATTTTGTTATTGGACGGTCCCAGTCTGCTATCTATATAAGCGCTCCCTGGCACGCAGTGCCCGTGGCCCTGTCTTGTCTCTCTTTGTCTCCGTCAGAATTTCAGCCTAATGAAATGAGCGGGCATGCGGCGTGCTGATTTAGACGTAAGACAATTGTTACACATCTTATTTATTTGCCGACATTGCCAAGGGCCTCGCACCCCTGCCAGTCTTTGCGAGAGGGCGATGCTCCGCCGTGCGCAGGTGGCCTCGGCCCCCGCACAGTGTGCAGATACTCCGAGTAATCGCAAGTGAAGTCTGGGGAGGTCTCAGGTAGAGGAGATGGTGTGAGGCCCTCTGGCATCAGGCTTGTCTCTTTCTCTCTCTCTCGCTCTCTCTCCGTGTTTCTAACTCAGCCGTCGAACGTGAACTTGTTCTGATTATCCGGAGCCGCCCGCCTGGCCGAGCTGATGCGGACTGGAGGAGTCAGGTGTTGAGCCAAAAGCTCGCCTGCCAGCTTTGTTGGCAAACCCTCTTACCCCTGTGGATGAGGAAGGGGTTTAGATGAGGATTGGCTTTTTTTTCAAATCTGCTCAGTGTAATGTCAAGATATATATGTTTGATTTGAAGGTTAAAAAAAAAAATCCAAGGCAAGAACTCAGAAACCATCTGAGCCTCTATCATATAGGTGGATTTTGAGAGAGAGGAAACTAACAGTCATTTCACTGGTTTACAGCTCGTTGCTTCACTTCTAATGACTGAAATTGTCCATATGTGAGCTTTTTCAATACATTTTGTCACAGCGACCAGCTTTTGTGTGTGTGAAGTTCACATTCCTGCTGAATGCATAAAGGAAGAGGACAAAACGCTAGAGGCACAAAAGCACAGGATGTAAGCCCGTTCGGGTCGTTGACGCTGCCGGTGTCGGTCCAGCCCTGGGAAGTCAGTTCCTACGCAGAGCTTTTGTAACCTCCGCGATCCTGTATTGAAAAAAGCTGACAAGGACCTTTAGAGAAACTTGCATATGTGGCTCCATTCTTGCAGTGTAAGAAGCTGACAAAAAGCCCCGTGGTGACATTCTGCTTTTTCCCAGAGAAAGATTTACTTGCGATTGTGTGCCGTACATCCCTTTCTTCTTAAGGATTTTTTGGAAAATTCTGTTACCGTCCAGTAGTTTACCTTTTGTCAATGCCTGATCGTTCGCACCACTTCTTTAAATCTAACACACCCATTATCAATTGAATTGGTTGATCCCAATGTTAGCCTTTATGCTTCTATGGTGTTTAATCTTAAAAGTTACAATAGTGGTCTAGTGTTAATTTGTTCTTTAATATTCACAGTGACACAGTACACTAGCTGTCGTTATATTTTCTTAGCTAATTCCAGTGTGGTTTTACTTAGCAGCTTGTGGAGTCTCAGTCTGTAAAAACCTACTGTGAAAGCTGCCTCACCCTGCTTTAAGGAGCTGCTGACACACCTCAAACAAGTTCAGGATTTATGCTGTATTAGTTTCTGACTATAAATGCTGTTTTGGACTATATATTCCAGTCAGTCCTCTTCTAAACATAGAGGACTTGAATGTATGCACCTTATATGTGTCTGGGTCCTGATTCGTCATCGCAGTGGGTTATTTCTGGGCTCTACAAACATGCCGCAGAACCCAGCGCGATAGTCGTCGAGTGCCTCTCCCCCCTCCTCCCGCCAAACCCAGCTACTGACGAAAGCTCTCCACTCCCTCACAGTCTGGCTGCAGTCATCTCACACCCTTTGCTCTATTTTGAGCTTCCAGACAGGGGCCCGCTCCCCCTTGAGCGGACCCCACTCTCTCTGTGTGGGCCAGAGCGTGGGCCTCTGCTAGCCCTACACTTCTACACACACACACACACACACACACACACACACACACACCAAGCAGCCCCTACCAGCCGGGTGCAGAGGCAATAGCAGAGGTAACCTCCCGGATGGTGCGGCCTCACTGAACCTCTGCCTGGGCTGCACACGGCGAGTCAGAGGAGGCTGCTCATTAAAGTTTGCTTTCTTACAGGAGAGAGGACGCGGTTGTCCCGGCGGGTCGGCACACAGCGCAGCACCGTGCCCTCGGGAGTTTTTCTCACTTTGCACAGTCCGTTGATTTGTACTGAAATAGGATCGAAATGTCAGCAGTTCTACCGTCGTGTTGTTTTGTTGCGATGGTAAATTCTTTTTCTGGCGTTCCTGGGTAATGAGCCATTGGGTTAATTGCAACCGTCAGTCGTTTTTCCCGAGACAATGGATTATCTCTTTGCATTGAAAAAAGCTGCCATTATTACAATAATGAGTGAGTGCAAGAGTTGTATATGTTCTGCAGAACTGCACCAGCCTCTCTTCAAGGATTCAGTTACCCAGGGTGGGGTTGGATTCCACCGTGGTCAGACAGCAGGAAAGTGACAACCACCCGTGTTTCCTTCCCGTCTATACGCTCAGTTCGCCAGCAGTGTCAGCAGTGCCCCGCTGACCATTCAAACAATATACCCACATACCTGAGGTGAAGGATATTGTCTTTCACCCACACGCTGGCCATAAGTGTGAGTTGTCATATCTTACTGACTTGGTAGAATAACAGTTTCACATTCGCAACTGCGTTTTATTGTAGTTCACTGTGCCTTTTAAATAGATAGATGATTTTAACTGAAAAGTACAAGTTCATACATACATCGAACCATAAGTACACTAGATTGATTAACACACTGAATCCCGGTCTCATGTTTTGCTTAAACAGCGTCTGAAAAACAACAACTCTGGAAAATATCTCAGTGTTTTGTCGTATTTCGTCAATGTATAGAGGGAGATGAGGCTAAACCGATTAAGAGTGGCGGCATTGGAATTGGGGGAAATCAGATGGCTGGCTCGCCGTGGACGTCCTCTGTCAGACTGAAACAGAAAACACACACACACACAGCTCCTCAGTGTTCTGACAATGACAGCTGTAGACAGGGAGGCGCAGTGGCCTCAATCTGCAGCTCGTTACAGCCACTCCTTCAGGTTATGGACCAGCCTGAAGCGTCACTCACCGAAGAAGTGTGCTATGATGACTGTTGTTCTTTGCATAATTAATATTTCCTTGGCCCCAGGGTTAAACTGGTAGAAAGGATCAGGGTGGGGGATCAAGGTCCTGGAGGAGCAAAATGATCCAGATTAGAGTCGATCGGAGGAAATTTAATTGGCAGCTATTTTGATTTCAATAAGTCATTTCAGTTATTTCTCAAGAAAAAAATGTCCGAACTTTTTCTGGTTCCAGCTTCTCAAATGTGACAATTAGCTTTTCTTAGTAAATTGAATATCTTACGGTTTTGGACTGGTTACTGTTTTTTCATGTTTTATAGACGAAAATTAAATTAAGTATAGATAATGAATGAGTTATTCAGGAAAACAATTGAAAAAGTAATCTACAGCTGAAACAGTTAATTGATTAATCGATTAGTAATCGACTACTAAAATTATCGCCAACTGTTTTGATAATTCATTAATCGGTTCAAGTAGTATTTATGACAAAAGAAGTCAAAATTCTCTAATTTCCGCCTATTAAATGTGAATATTTTGGGAAACACGATTGACATTTTTCACCATTTTATGGACCAAACAACTAATCGATTAATCAACCGTTAATGTTACTTGACCTAAAGTAATCAGATATAACGTTAATGGTCTTTGAAATGTGGATTTGACGAATTAATGTTATTTCAGAGGAGAAATTTTCAGAAAAAGGGGTTTTATCCCTTAAAGGATCAGTGTGGTTTATTACAACTTTTCATAGTTTTGGGCCATCGTTCTCACCAGAATAAAGTAATCTGGGGACCCAACAAGATTTTCTAAAGTCGTTATTTAAGGTTAAACTGCAATCCGAATAATCACAGCAACTATGGTCGGTCAAATAAATTGAACCAATAAGTTGGTGTGTAAACCATATAAGATTGCAATCATTTTGGCATTGCCGTTTGATTTTATTGTCAGCATGAGTTTGCATGATGGTCTGACTGTTTGTGTCTCCTGTTCTGCCAACCATCTCTTTATCAATGTTGAGTATAACATCTCAGTTGTAAAATGTAAATCCACAGCGTGAGTATAGGAAAGGTGATATCTAGCGGCTGAGTGAATGACTGATGTGGAGCTGTGTGGGTTAAGGATTAGAAACATCTCTGGCTGATGTCCCAGGGGACTGTGAAGCGGTTGGGCTGAGACTTCCTTCCTGCAGGGAGTCAGCGTGTCTTCACCCCGGTTTGGATGATATCTGTCACCTATCTCTCAACGGGACAGTTTGGGGTCTGCGGGTCGTCATTGTTCCTCTCTCAGCTAAACAGCCATTTTGGGTCAGGATTCTGTTTACTGGGTACTAACAGTAAATATTCAGAAGTCAGCATTTCCTGTTGTACTGAACAGCAGCTGATGAAGAACTGGGGGGGTGGATAGAGTTATGTGTGTGTGTGTGTGTGTGTGTGTGTGTGTGTGTGTGTGTGCGTGTGTGTGTGTGTGTGTGTGTGTGTGTGCGTGTGTGTGTTTGCTTGATTAAAGGCTGGGCGGGGGGTTTGCAGACAGATGCTAGGGCCTGCAGCTGGCTGGCTGAGTGGGAGGGGAGCTACATTGAAAAGCAGCGGTGCCAGCAAAGTGGGGCTTAGCCAGACACTGAGAGGAGATAATCCATATTTCATCTGCATCCTCCTCTTCCTCCTCACCACCTGCAGAGCAACACAACACAGACCCAGAGCATGAATAGTGCATGGCGGAGATGTAAAATTTAAGCAGCGCTAACACTTGACTTGAGAAAAGAGATGCCCTTTCATATCTAACACCTCGGGGAGCTTGGGAATTGCTCTATTAGACAGTGAGTAGACAGTGGGATTCAAAGTTGCCCCACCCACCGTAAAACAAACAAACAAACCCCCAAAAAATTCCACCCCCACCCGTCCGCCCATCCTCCTCATGCAGCAGTGCACCAGGCACCTTTCCATTTTGCACCCGGACCAAAAGGCTTTCTCTGCATACAAAACATATACAGTCTGGAGGCCCCTTCTGATCATTCAAAATGCAGTTTTTTTGATATTTTTTAATTAATCTGACGAATGTTTGGAATGAAAACCACACTTCATAGTGAATGAGCCACAGCTTCTAAGACGCTATTTATTTTTATACCCGGGCTCTTGCTGAAAACGTACTCTCTGCTAATTTAGAATGCAAAAAAAAAAAGGGGCACGGTACCAAAACTATATTTCAGATATCTGCCTAGATTTAAATATTCATGATCAGCTTGCAGCTTTGAAAGTGAGCTTAAAAGACTCGCTCTTGCTCGCTCAGCCTCACACACAGATCGGCGCGCAAACGGCACCAGCGGCACCAGTATATGGGGACGCATCTATTGTCTCTCTGTAGTTCCATCCCCTACTCAATATTCACAGGAAACCAGGTAGACCCGTCTCCATCAGCTTGCAAATTAGATGTTTTTTCCGCGGCACGATTAATCTTTGATCAAAAAACCTTAACTGCAACACAATGTCATCTGTAGCAAACCAATACAGATTCTGTTTCAGATCCAATTGAGCCCTGTTTAAGTCTTCAAGAGGCAGTGGAATACATAATGTGCAGCAATGGTGGCCTTGCCCCCTTTCTCTTATACTCATGTTTATCGCTATTAAGAGCCTCGTCATTAAAATGCTCTTTGTGCAGACTCCGACAGAAGGTTTTCCCCCTTGCAGCATTGCTGGATGAGAAGGAGCTCTGTCTTTGTTTTGGAGTGATGCGGAGGGCATGTTGTTCGTGTACTCTGGTTGACCCACAGATTTGATGTGTTGAACAGTCCGCCTCAGTTCTGGCTCCAACTCATGCCGGCCTTACACCTTACGACTTTCAAGCAATTCCACTGTCGTGGACACATTTTCCATTGTAGGGGACAGAGCAACCAGGCAGTTTCGAAACCGCATCGTTGGAGGCTTCACCCGAGTCTCCATGCGATGTTGCATCATCTACTCCCGTCGTATCCACATTCTGCTGCGTCTTCTCTTTTTCTTGTTGGCTTATATTTTCTGTGCAGACCATTGCACACACACTAGACACCTTGTGTTTTAAAGCTGCTGGTGGCTAGACTGCGACTAAAAACTCTTTGACTAATGACAAATTGTCTTTAGATGTGAGAGGATGTCAGACTGAAGTCTTTTAAAAGTCTTTTCAGTGTCTTCTCAAAGTCGTCTAGTGTATGGGAGGCATAACTCAGACTCTGAGGGACCGAGTGTGACAGCTCCAGGCCTCTGACCAGTCATTATCTAACGGATCTAGCTGTTTTGGGGGGGGGGTCAACCTTTTTTTTTAAAAAACATCCAGCTAATACAGTATTAATAAAATTATAATAGTGGTCATATTTTTACATTAGGATGTTAAGACAGTTATCACTGAGGAAACTGACACGGACTGGGAGCACAAAGCCTCAATACACAAAAAGTGGGCAGGGCAAATTGAACACAGGTGAGACACAGCAGGAACAGGTGCAGACCATCGCAGGGGCAGGAGACACTGGAAGAAAGTAAAGTGAACAGACGAGAGACAGGGAAACAGGAAGTGCAGACACCAGGAATCTAACTACGAAAAATAATTCAAGAGGTAAAAACTGAATAAACACAAACATGGGGATAACAAGAACCTAACAAAGGCAGAAACAGGAGGAAGACTACTGAATATAATCATAAAAGAAACAAAATAGTCCTGAACCATAATTCTCTATAGTTCAATATAGTGCCAAATACATCTTTTGATTTCAAATTAATTATAATTTAGATAGTCAGCATGGTCTAATTCAAAGTTAACCACATAGTAATCAATACTATAGTGACTGATTGGTGAGACTTATTCAGCGTATACTTCGAAAAAAGGTTTTTGTTTGTATCGACCTTCTGAATTCAATGTTGTATCAGCAGTGTTTAAAACAGAGCGGTTTACAGACTACACATGATTTAACAGCGGGTTGTTTTAAAGGGTTAAAAACATGCATTTGCCCCCTTGGAATAAATCAGTCACTTTGGAAAATATCCACTTGAAAATGTGTTTTGTCCACATGGAAGCACTCCGACAGAGAGGACTCTGCTGCCGACCTGATGTATGTATTTATGCACACGCGCTTAAGTACTCACAGACTTACACACACATGCAGTGCGAAAGTGAGCAGGGAAGGGCGGAGGAGATGTAATATCACATTTCGTTTCATCTGACGCGTGGGGGAATAATAAATAAAGTAACTGAGCCGTGGCTTAGGCCTCCTGATGGATTTATCCACCTGCACATTGGGTCCTCTATGAGGCACATATACATCCGGCTTCACCTTATATCGCATGCCGCTGAAGGTTAGCAGTAAATTGGCGCAGATTTCTACATTGCGCAGTTCGACCTGTCCTCCGCCTCCGGCTCTGACGCCATGCCATTGCCCGCAAAATGAGCCCAATCCTTTACCAAGCGGCTGGCACAAGGCCGTAAAAATGTCCTTACCTTGGGGGGTTAATCATATTTGAATGCGTACATTTTTGAAAAGCAGTCGCAGTTATTGTGATGAATGGCATTAGCTCTGCAAGGTTTTATCATTGTGTTCAAGGACTGTTTTTTCAGAGCAGACTTCTGGTGATGGCCAAGGTGTTTTTGGGTGCTGGGGCTCTTTAAGTAGGTTCGGGGTTCCTTGTCAAAATGAGGAGTAGTTTAGTTCAGCCCAAGTGTCCTAACTCCTAACTTTCAGTGAATGCAGTTATATTTTTCACTTCCCTTCTTTTACCTCTGCAGGGGTAGTGTAGACTTTTATACAGTTTGGTCATGGATCAGTAATAGCATAGATTATGCCAAACAAGTTCATCGGGTCAGTTTCAGAATTCTTGACATAACCCAGTGTGTGAACTCTGAGCTCATGCAAAGAAATATGGGCGTTTTGATGACATTTGCCCTCTTCTTGCTCGAGAATCCCCTAAACGCTCCTTTGTCCTAGTCCCAAAGGACGACATTTAGTATCTTTCCTCAGAGACTTTCCGGTTAGTATCCTCCATGGAGATGGAGACATGGAAGGCGGGGGGGGTAAATTCCTGCTAAATGGGAGACCCTGCGGCTACGCATGCAGACAGTTTTTTGAGAAAGGGTGTCAGGGGGAACAATAAGTGGTGGCCTGAAAGGAAGTGGGACATATGTTCCCTTTCCAACTCCGTAAATCTCCGGTAGACCTCACATGAACTGAGCTTCTGGCAAAGCCGGTCTCACAGCCTCCTCCGTGCACTTTAGCTATCCACCCCTCCGATCACCGTTCCTCTGACAGAGTCATGTTGACAGGGATATCCAGGGGCCGAGGGGAGGGGCACTGCAAACAACTTACCCTCCGGGAACCCTGAGTAACACCACCACGGTAAACTCACCCGCCCCGCACCCCGCCCACCACCCGTCGACCATGGCCAGCTACCGCTAATCTCCCTCTACACCTCTAAATTCTGTTTATACTCTCTCTCTTTCTCTCTCATGGCCGCACCCGCTGTCCAAATAATCAAACCCCAGCCATTAGACTGCCCCCTCCTCAAGCCTCATTGTTTTAGTCTTACTCTGCAGGCTCCAAGTGGTTTCTCCTCCTTTTGTTTTTTATTTATCCCCCCCACTCATGCTAAAAAAACCTGCATAACTTATTTATGTTCCTACTGCTCAAGTTGCTAAGTGCTGCCAGGACTTCAGTGTTGACAGTGACGATCTGCGTGCTTGACGGCCAAATCTGACTCTTGGGCCTTAAATTGCGAGGAAAACATTTGTGGCGTGTGACTCCATGTGTGTAAGCTTGTTTGTGTGTATAATTGACAGCATATGTAAGAAATTACCCGCTGTTTCAAAACATCTCCCGGCCAATTTGAATGGGAATAACAGTCTTTTCCTGAGGTCAAGGTGGTGTTGGGCGTTGCAGAGGGTCGACCTGGGGGTTTCCATCTGTCGCCGGATAGGCAGTCGCAGTGAGAAAATGTGGTCCCTGATGCCCTGTCGGGAAGCAATCAAGCTTTAGCTACAGGGTTTCTTTTGGCTGAGCAGTTTGTTGTGAGACTTGGAGGTGGCCGCCGTCTTTGAGGGTTTGAGCCTGTCAAGCGCGCACACTCACTCGAGTTTTGTCCCGTCTCTAGGCGCTGGTGCGAAGGAACAAAAGGGCCGTCAGGCGGAGGGTGGCGTAGGGGGTTGAGTAGACGGAGGCTTCTGGGAAGAGGCAGAAAAAAGCAGGACCAGGGTGGGAAATGATGGCGGCGGTCTGAAACAGGGAGGCCAAGCGTGAAAGAGATGATAGAGGGAGAGGAGCCCAGATTTGGTCTAGGATCAGTCACCAGAGACAAAGAGATTAAGGTCCCATCGTTCCAAGCTGCATCATCAGGGCTTGGGGCCTCTCCCCTACAGTTATTTGTGTGTGTGTGTTTGTGTGCGCTTTACCCCGTTCATACTGCTGACTAGAAGAATATTTAGAATGGAAGCTTGCACAAATAGACAAAGATCTCCACCACACTTCCCGGCACCAGGTCAGTTGGATTTCCAATGATTCAAGAGAGCTGGGACCTCTTCCCCGACTGTAACTGAGATGAGGCCTGCTGGGCTGGGCCGGCATTGGATGTGACTGAATACCCCCCATTCAACTTATTTAACCCTGGGAGAGCCTGCTGTTTTGGGCCTTTGCCATGCATTGTCAGCCTCTGTGGTTCCCCTTCCTGTACTTGACTTCCCCTTTGCCTCTGCCTCATCCCACAAGCAAGCCTTGTTTTGGCCGGATGTTTGGATCACACGGCCAAGGTTCACAGTCCTTTTTATGGGTCACACTAGTGCACTATACGCTCTCACGCGCTCACTCTTTTTTGAACTTGAATGATTCTGATTCTGTCAGGGCAGGTGGTAGAAACAGAAGGGGCTGATGGGAAATTGGACGACCCGTGGTTCGCCAGACGATCTTTGCTAGAGGATTAATTGTGCAAGAGCCATGTAATGATTGCTGGCATGTCTTCGCAGCGAAATCCTGTTAGTCACTGCACAGGGGTCAGGCCAAGACTGTGAGCATGTTGCGTATGTGTGTATGAGGAAGGAAGGTGACTCTGATGCGCGACCGGGTGGCTATCTGACAGGTCTCTGTTGTCCCAGCCTGAAAGTAACTAAAGGCTCCCACCCACTGTGTTCAGACTTAGACGTGCAGATTCATTTCTGCTCACTGAGGTTGAGTAGGAGTGAGACGCAAAGTTGTCCTCATGTAAACCTGCAAAAATTGACAAAAGGAAACTGTGTTCATGGAATCATTTGTTGCAAATGATTGGCTTTCTTGCTTGTATTGTCTCATTTGACTTTTAAAAGTCAAGCTGATTTTAAAATATCTTTGTTGTAATCAATAATATTTGCAACCCAGGTCCAAATTATTACTATACAATATATGAGGCTGGGTATTGAAGCTCAGCTTTATTTTTGCTACTAATTAAAAGGTGTGAACCTGGTTTCAAAACTGTATGTTCAGATTCCTATACTATACTTAAAGGTGGAGCTCATTGTGGGGCAAAAGAGTCAGCAAAGCACTGATAGCATCAAACCTTTGAGAAATATGACAACTTTTGTTCAATAGAAAAAAGCAGTTTGCAGAAGA
This sequence comes from Scophthalmus maximus, assembly GCF_022379125.1. NCBI lineage: Eukaryota > Metazoa > Chordata > Actinopteri > Pleuronectiformes > Scophthalmidae > Scophthalmus > Scophthalmus maximus. The sequence continues at coordinate 23,933,897 of NC_061517.1, read as the reverse complement.
ACATGTTCATATTCCTCAAACTATTCCTCAAACTAAGGTGAAGAAATACACAATATAGAAATGTATATCGGAGCTGCTGCTGAAATAGGGATAACAGTAAGAAATGTTGCCAACAAAATATCAGCATTTTATTTACAATTTGTTTTGATACCTCAGTTTGATGATATATCTGGACTAATTAGATGCTAGTGACAGAGTATAGACATTAAAACAAGAAAGGGGCTGGACATCCACTTAAAGGTGACACATTATGCCACAATCACTTTTTCAGTGTTTGTGCACATAAATGTATGTATCTGTGGAGCCTGCCAGCCCACAAACTGTGAAAACGGAGCTGCAGGAATGGGCAATATGTGAAAGCTGATGCCGTTTCTGAACATTAGAGCATGTAAACCTTTTCAAGTGGTCACACAAATTAAAAGTATGAACCTGAATATGAGCATAATATGTCACCTTTAAGAATGTTATATGGAGTACATCTTAACCGCGAGGCTACCAGGGCGCACCACTCTTTTCAGTCATTTGACATTCTAGCTTTTATAACATTTAATTTACAACTTGTCTCAGTGTCAAGTTAAGGGCTTTTCCTGAATAAAATATAATGTAAAGTCCTACATCCTCTAAATTCCAATGGACGTTTTCTTTAGGGGTGTGAATCTTCACTCTTCTCACGATTCGATTCGATTACAATTATCCTGTCAACGAGTCAATGCATAACAATGCGTTGCCCTCTCAATTTTCTATTTTACTGAACATGGCAAAATTTTCATCAGTTAATACAAGCAGTCTGACTCTAAGCACGCCCTTTCTTCTTTTATTTTATCCAAGAAAGGACACTTCTTGAATGTGGAAAAAAACCCACACAGCAGACAACAGTAAATACTAAAATGGCATCAAACTGTTAGTTTATATAATGCACTTATTCATAAAAGAAAATATTTAAATGTTAAAATAAATGTCTTAACATTAGATTAAATTATAAATCAAAATAAATAGAATCTAAGCTTACCATCTTCATTATTAGTGTGAAAATGGTCATCAAAACAAAACATAAATCCTTATGTTTTGGAAAGGTGCAATAAATTACAGTCCTGCTGTAACCTGTATTCTACAAAACATCACAGCGCTGTAGTGTTTGACGGTGATAAATAAATTTGTTGTTGTTCCTTCTTGGATCACGCTGGTTAATACGACGGTCTCCGTGTCATTATTTTGTATAAATGATACAGTACAGGCGTAACAATAAAAGCTTGGTTACAGCATCAATTCTTGGCTGAGCTGGGTCCGCTATTTCCTTGACAGGCGCTACTACTACCAGGAAGTAATTTTGAACCCTAAAACTTGATTGTCCAGCCGCGGTCAGACAATCAACAAGTAACGGCAGTAATCTATAATCGATTATTGTCCGTCACGGCATCGATGCAGCATCGTCCACTTCCGCATCGTCCACTTCCGCATCGCGATGCATCTCAGAAACGATTAATTTCAACACCCCTGGTTTTCTTGTTGTGACTCTTTCCTTGGGCGGGATAGAGATGCCCATTATCTGCGTGCGCTCCCTCCGTCTCCATCATTTTCCTCTGTCGCTCCATCCTCGGACGACACTGAGCAGCGTATTGAACACAGACGATGAATGGTCGTGGATTGATGGGAGATAGCAGGCCACCGCTAATTGACAGTGCTCTGTCACTTCATCTCCCGCTTTTGTATTAAACTTCGTTCCCCTTCTCAACACTGCGATCCATCACAGTTGAGATTAGTCGCCATTAAGGAGCCGCGTGTCCCTGCGTGATCTACTTTGATGAAATATAATCTACAGGAGATTGCGTGAGGGCGCCTGTCAAGGGTATTGTTTGTCGGAGGCATTGATTGTGTTGGACATTGTTGAGTTATGGATGCTCAAGTGTCCTTTTGTTCTCGCTCCTTTTGTTTCCCTGATCCAGCTGATAGGAGAATTGTACTCTGCGGCCCTCAGATCATAAGCTCACCTATCCAGGATTCAGCTGGAGATATTCCACTATCCCACTGGCTAATTCAAACCGTTTCCACAAGATATCCATTTGCATACTGCCCCCCTCCCCTATCACATTCTGTCTTCTACCCCTCTGCCTCTTTATCATTCATCTCTCCGACATTAGCCGTTAACTCACTGTGCTCCACTTCCCCCTGCCCTTGACTAAAATGCATTCTTTCCTGAGCCTCCTCGACACTGAATCAGCCTCGCATTCCCCCGAGACCGCCAGACAGCCGTGCTAGCCCACGGCCAGACGGCTTTTAATCATTTATTTAGGGGCTGCAATGTCGAGTTCGACTCCACTCTCTCACTTGGTCGCGCGCAGGGGCACAGATGGAGAGAGCAGGGGCAAAGTGAGTGAGCGACACCACATTAAGTTTGGATCAAGAAGCTAGTTTGTCAGCAAGCCTCTGAGGATCCCTCCTTCCTCTCGGTAAAGTGCTTTGCCAAAGCACTGTGTGTTTTAAACACGTTCCCCCAGCATGGGGCTGCATGGTTATGGCCAAATTTTTTAGCACAATTATTTCTACAATTTTAGTTTTTTTAATCACACTTTCTCCTTTAAAATAAAAAGGTTAATGCTTTCACTTCCATGTTGTGCTACATTTTGTACAAAGCGTTGCATCAAAATAAGTCCTTCTTCACTGTACATCTCCTGGTAATAAAATATGAAAATGATTCTACTATAGGCAACTACAAATCAGCTCTCCGCTGCAGTGGCAAGACAGTTCCCCAATATTCGAAGCCAAAACATCTCGATCCAGCTCTGGTAGCTGGCAGTTAGTTTAGAAAGTGCTTGATTTGATATCGAGGAGAGATTTCTATCAGCGAAGCAAGCATTGCAAACATCAGTACAGCAAATAATCATGTTCATTTAATTATAGGAAGCAAAAAATGTTTGATTAATTGTACAGCGGTATTGTCGGATGGTGCTGGTATTGTTACATATTCCTTTTTCGACAGCGCGGCCCCTGGGTTCACCCTTTGAGCTTTCCAGAGGAACGCAGGTATTATCCATAGTTGTTTTCAGCGGTGGTCAATGAGTCACAAAGTTAATTCACAATTATAATTGAGCAGAACAAGGCGACTAGTCGCCACTGACATTTTCTGAATACCTTTCGAAAGGCCCTTCCAAGCAGTGTTTGTGTGTGTAGATCAATGTACCTAATTCTTTGCAGCAGATAGCCTTCCTAGTCATTAACCCCAATAACGGGCCCTCTCTCCATGTGTAATGACCTAACTCAGCTCAGTTCAGAGTGCTAATTGACTCCCAGTTAGTGGACAGAGTGGAGCAGGTAAACAGAGAAAGTTCTCATTTTCTCTTTGCTGCTGAAGGAGGTGAGGCATACGGGCCCAGGTCTTTTTCGCCGGTGGGGATGCGGAGAGCCTGCAAGAGCCTGCGGGATCAGGAGGAAAAGGTCCCCCAACACGAGAAGTGCAAACTTTTAACTGATCAGCAAGAAAGAGTTGAGATCAATGGGGATTGTGCGGGGCTTTGAAGCCCGAGATGAGCTGAGCAATCAATGGCGAACTGTTCACTTGTTTCGTGTCTTCAAAGACGTGAAGAAAAACAAGCAGGCTTTCCTCCGCGAGGCTTCGCTCGCTTGCAGTGTTTCATGAAAACACAGTGGAGAACAGCACTGAGACTTTTTTCTCTCCTGATCTCACCGTGGCTCGACTCGATCTCTCACCACAGCTTTCCTTCAGCTTGTTTTTTTAGGACTGTGAACTCAGATACTCACGCAAGTTAAGCGACACAAAAATTTGCGTCAAACAGCAACATACTTCGTCTTACCTTTAGTGTTATGTCACGATAAGATGTGTTTTGATCGATAAATCCGCTCCTGTTAGCACAGAGGCTACCTGTCACTACCCTACCGGCAGCTCTGACATCATTAAGCAGCACTACAAAGAGTGTTGGTAGAGAGAGATAAACACCCGTCTTTGTTATATAACAGCTGTATTTAGATGTATCTGTAACTTTGCTCTACTTCACTTTATCAGCATGAAATTTGGCAGATATAATGTTCAGATGTTGTGCTATGGATTTGGCCTCATCTGCATTATTACATACATACATAATATTTTCTTTTTTTAGGCGAAAAATAAAATCTTTCATTTACGTTGTGTTCCATCTTCATTTACTCACTTACCCATATATTTGATTCATTGATTTATTTATGATACCGGGAGGGATCACACTGCAGGATCTTATTTTTTGATCTTCAATTAAAAAAGTGCATCTTGAAGATAAATTAGACACTGTTTTGTGAAACATTTGAAAGTAACTATATTGTCACCTGGAAGTTGAAGATACGGGAAGTTTACACTGTTAAAGTTACATCAAACACCCTGGAAAAAATCTTTGAGGTCAGTTGTAGCTACCTGGACTATAAGTATTCAACCCCCTGCTCCTCCTTTTTTCCCCTTGAGTTTCCACTACACCGTCCAATTCCAGCTGTTTCCCTCTCCCCGCCCCTCTCCATTACTTCGGATTTCTTGTCCCTCTCTTGACTCCATGCTGTTTTAGTTATCAACGATTGCCTCCTGTGCTTTCCTTCCCTTCTCAGTTACGAGGGCTGTAATTTTGTCACACTCGCGCAGTTTTGCACATCCAACCACTGACTTCATATCATTTCACATCAGCAGGAAATGCAGCGAGAAGCACATTTTCTCTCACGCTTTCACACATGGTCAGGTGGGGAGGGAGGTGGAAGGGGGGTTGTATCTACACTCACTTTCATCCTTAGCCCATGGACATTTTTTCTTCAGATTCACGGCCTCCCAATGAAAAATGAATCAGAAGCAGTCCTCCAGCCTTTTGCTTGCCTTGAAAGAGGCTTTTACTCAATTTGAAGTCTCCAGAGGTGAAGAATTGCCAGCTACCCTGCATTGCAGTGTTTGGATATAATATTAGGGCCAAATAAATCATGAACTGTCAGGACTAACAACAAACTAGAAGAACTATATCTTCATAGCCTCCTCCTTTCTTCACGATATAGGCTTTGTCAAGAGTGTGTGTGTGCTTACAGATGCATTATTTTGGGTGCTAAGCCAGTTTTGCTCTGTGGAACCAGATGGGTTTGTATTGTTTCCCACTACGAGTCCAGAGAACCGTGTTTCTGTAACCATAGCCACGATTTTTTTCCCCTACCTCAACAAATTCTGTTCCTCGCCAAAATCTTAACCAAAGATATAAGTATAAAGCATGTGAACTTTGTTAAAGTAAATAATTTTAAGAACGTTCACAGTTAATTTTAAAAATATTGATATTTGATGTAGTCTGTTTTATTTAATTTTTAAATTTTTTTTCCAGAACTGTCTTTTGACTAGTTGGACATTGTGCATTCAATTATGCTTGACCTGCACACAATTAATATAAATATTGCACACGCAGTGACATCCGAATTTCCCCGTTGTCGGACGAATAAAGGAATATCTTATCTTATCTTTGACAAAGTTTGCATATCTTTGACAAAGTCAATCAATTTAAAAATGCAGGTGTATACAATTTTTAAATCACTTACGTTTCCTCATGTTAGATATTTTTGCACTGATTTTCATGCCTGTTTCTGTTTTATAAACACTTCATCCATCTCCCTGTCTCAGTATACGTTATTGCTGTTATTTTCCACATATTATTAATGTGCAGCGTTTCAGACTTTCCATCCCACTTGCCGATGCTCAAGTGTCTCAGTGCAAATTATGGATGGCATCACATTTGAGTCCCTTCATTTGCGCTGTTCTTATTCATGCTCTATTTTCCTCTGCTGTATTCAAATATCAATCTGTTGCTGCAGTGGCCCATTTAAAGTTTCATTATGTCGTATATCTGATGATATGAAAAAAAATCTAGCTGTGTTGTATAACTTCTCCTATTCTCCTTATTATCTGTGCAGGAGCAGAGCCCCAGTAACGCCACATCCCTGGCCATGATGCAGGAGCCGCAGGAGGTGGTGGAGGAGACGGTCACCATTGAGGAGGACCCTGGCACCCCCACCTCCCACGTCTCGGTGGTCACCTCTGACGATGGCACCACGCGGCGCACAGAAACCAAGGTAAAGCGCAATGGCGCACTCAGCAACTCGCAAGGGCATAGGCAGACTGATGAATGTGTTGAATAAATACTAGGAAAAAGACTCCATACATATTATATTTTACGGGTGTTGAGGGCACTGCAGAGTAGTAACATTGTGACACAGGGATTCGAAAAAAAAAACCTTGGCTGCAAGAACCCATACATTTGATCCATTTCAATGTCATTTCAAATTATGGTTATGGATCAAGCCACACAGTCCTGTACCTCCACCTCCCATCCTTAAGAACGCTAGATCTCATAATCCCACAGTCCGACGTGGTTTCATCCCCCTCTCATGGCTTTATTTATTTGATTATTGTGTTATCATGAGCCAGCTCCCCCAGTGCTGCGCTTCTTCAATACTCCTTTCGTTGATTTGTCCTCTACTATGTTCTGTCGTTTTTTTTCTTTCTGTAAGGATATGTCAGCTAACGTGGAGGTGAGTGGACTTTTATACCAGTATGGCTTTGCCCACCACGCCACCATTCTCTTGTGTGTCCATACAGGCTACGGCAGCAGTGTGCAACACAGTCTGCTTCATCACAAGCCACATAATACTCCAGTCTGTACTTTGTAAAGATCAAGTCACCGCTTGCTGCTTCCACCTCCTGGGATAAGACTCAATCTCTGTGTTCTTATTTCTTTTGCATGCTCTTTTTCTCTCCTGTCTCTTGTTTTATTTATTTCTCTCCCATGACTTTTATCTTTCATCATCCCTCAGTGACACCGTAGGAGGTACAAAATACAAAAAAGAACACTGCTTAGCACCAACAACACTGTGCGTACCCACTGGAGTATTATGATACGAGATAAAAAAGTGTTTCTTAATTGTGCTGTGATTTCACAATTTATTCATGAGGGCACATTTATTAATCCCTGTCACAGGAAATACAATTTCACTGTATTATTTGGCTTTATAATTTAAATAGTATCTAGAAACTTCATGGTCATCTTTAAAAATATAAATAGAATCAGCAACATTGGCTAACCTACGTGGTTTGCCAGTATCTTCAAGACCCGATTGCTGGTCTGACTCACCGGATGAGGACTGTGGTCTTGAGCCTGCAATCGATTGGAGGTGGCATTACCCTCCCTTTCTGCTTCAGGGCGGCCCTCAAGTCCCCTCAGCTAAAGAAAACAACAAACCTTTGAGCTTGCGACCTACACACTGAAAATGTTTGACTATTTGGATCGTGAACTCAAACATTCGACGCAAGTCTTTTACTGTCTTTGTGGGGAAAAAACCTCAATCTCAATGACAGCGGTAAATGTTAAAACAAGTTAGCACCTTCGCGGCATTCTGGGCTTGGTGCCGCGCAAAATGGCAAGATGACGATTGGCGAGAGAAATAAAAGGTTTCCAGTGTTTCATCCCCCATAGAAGAATGTTAACGCCTGCAGCCAGAGCACTATCTCACGCTGTGGAGATAAGTCTGGCAGTGCAAGACAACCCCAATACTGAGAATTGATGTCTTGTGATATCGCTAATCTGCACACTCATCGGAGCAGCGTGTGCCTGTTCATTGCATTTTTGGGACGCCGTCAGCATTTCACTGCTGAGTTTGAATCCATCGCGCTCTGTGCACAGGAGACAAATTCCGTCCAGAATCCACAACAGAAAAAAATCAACGACATCTTGGAAATGAGGGGGGGGGTGGGGGTTGGAAGCGCCGACTTTGCTCCTCTGCACTTGGAGACGTACCCCTCGAAGGTAATCAACGCTACAGTCAACTGCTGCCGTTGTAGGCTCACAGAGGAGTGGAGAGCTGTTGTGGAGCTCCTACTCTAGAGACTGTCAGACTGTAATTAAAAAGGCTGCTCTAATCCCCCATCAGGGAGGGCCCGTTGCCCTCCAGCCTGTTTACTGCAAGGGAAGTGGCCACACGCACACACAGACATGCTCACATTCATACGATTTTAAAAACTTGTTAGGAGTAACACACACATGCAGTAAAACCTCGCGCTACTCAAGGGCTTTGCTGCTGAGGAAGGGGAGAGGAAGGACACTCTTTTTCGAAAGGACCCGCCGTCCTGCTGTGAGGAGGCGCTGGGTGTTTTACTGAAGCCTCTTTAAGGAGAAAAGCAGATTAATGTGCTGAGGGTGAACTTCTGGAAGCCGACGTCTCTGTGTCGGCAAATGGTCCCCGACCCCGGCCCAAGGATTCGCACAGAGAGAACCCTTCCATGTCTCCTTCTCACTTTTCCTCTCTCCTCTCTGCATCATCTCCTCTCTCCGACTCACACCCCACACCCTTCGTCCTTCTCCTTTTCTATCTCTCTCATCATTTCGCACCAACTCACAGTTTTTTATTTATGTGCTTATCTATTCTTTAGAAGCAAACTTTTGGCATACTGTCTAATGCTAGCGCACTCCTTCCCCTTGATGGTTATCCCCTATCTGACTGCTGCAAGATGAAACACAGAGGCTTCTCCCATCTGCCTGATTTGCAGGCACACAAAAAAAGTTTTTGGGGTGGTAAACATGTTTCTTGCTGATTTAGTATCAGGAATATTACTAGTTAGAGTCCTGGGAAAGGATCAGTAAGATGGGGCTGCTGTATATGAGAGGATATCGGTGAAAAGAGAGGTGTGTGTGTGCGTAGGGGGGGTGGTCAAGGTTTTCCGATTACAAATTCGGATTAACTGCTGGTTCTATTTACATTTTTAGTCAATTCGTCACAAAGGGTATTGGCCCAGTTCACTGTGGTTGCCTGTGCGTGTGTGTGTTTGTATGGGTGAGTCTGAACACATGTACGCTCTCAATCGGATCCACGTCCATCCTCCGGCCCGAGCACGCTCCGCCGCCCTTTGGCGATCGTCCACTCCTCTTCTCCCGCTGGCAGACATGCTGAATGGAACGTCGGTCACGTCGGAGGACGAGCTCAACTGGGCCAATAAAAGCGGCATTCCGCACCCTTCGTCTGGATGTGAGCTAATGAGAGTTGAAGGGGACCGCGCAAAACAAATAAAAGAAGGCACTTTCGCAGCCCCGCTCACACCGGGGAGCCAACCCCTCGGCACGCAGGAGTTCTTTATTCACTTTTCAAGGAAAAAGGAAGGCAAAATGCCAAATGGTAGTTGGATCAGGTACAACTGTCATGAGTGTCACTGGTAAACAGAAAGGAATGAACAACATTATTCTCACGAGCACTTTTTGCAGGCTGATAGAAAGGAACCTTCTGCAGCAAAGCAAGAAATAAAACTACATACGTAGGTTACTAAAATCAATCGCCCGCTGCACCTACCACCCGGTGATGGTGATGACTGACAACTTGTCAGTGGAGTTCAGGCCGGCCACATTGACCCCCTCCCCCTACTTGTACCCAACTCTCGTCGTGGACAAAACTAAAGATTTCCACTGGTGTCATCATCGTTTATGGCGGGTTTCACAATCACAGGTTTTTTCTTAAAAAAACCCATAAAATCGCTCCCTCCTCCTTTCCCACTAACCTCAGGCCACTGTGTCCATTTATGCTCTCAATAAAGCGAATGCCACCGAGGTTGTGAAACCTCTCACGGTGCCGTAAAGAGGGCTGCTTGACGCCTGCCGCCTCCATTTTTAGCAGCCTGGTCAACAGTCCAGGCGACCCTGTGAATGATTTCCTGTGGTGGTTCTTTTTCCTGTCTGTACACTTTTAAGTACAATCCTGACTTGGCATGCATGCGCGCACACACACACTCACAGGCTCGCACTCTCCACCATCTTAGCGATTCTCTTTCAGCCCTGTTTACCCCCGCTTCAGCATATTTCAGAGGGTCCACCGAAACGCGCCCCCACCTACCCTCGCTTTTTCCCCCCGCTTGATGGTTTAATGCCTTGTGAACTTGAGCGCACATCAAAGAGTGTTTGAAACCTGCGTGATGGTTCCCTTTGCAGCCCTCGCAAATCGGCCTAAAAAAAAAAAGCTCTGTGAGTACAAGGCAGCCCGGCATACCAAGACTCGGAATGCTGTGGCATTCACCACGCTCTCCTCTCAGCTCGGGCAGGCCGGAGCTGAATAGGATATGTGAGGATGTAAGTACGATGATACTGTAAATAAAAGGTACGATAGCGATATGAATGAAAGCATTGTGACATGACTCTCCCTCTGGAATGCGGGGTTTCCCCCGTGGAGCTATAGTGCCCAGGCAAATCAATGCTCTGACACCCGGCCGTCGTCGGCCCCTTGAGGTCCAGAGTTAGCATCAGGGCCCACGATATGAACATAAGGACAGCCGCGTTCTGCGGCGGCGTACCACTGTGAATCAAGAGGGTGGAAGTGAGCTCGTTTTTCTCAGGTCATACAGTACACAGGCTTTATCTAATGTGAATCGAGCAAATGAGCCCTTTATTTTTAACCGTGCAAGGCCGTGGCGGAATGCCATCAGAAACAAATGTAAATTACTCAGTAATTACTCAGAACATGGAAATGAACCGTGGCGCTCCTGAAATAGGCTTTGTTGTGTAGCTCACAGTCAGAATGGGATCGAGAAACAAGGACGGTGATGATTTTCTTTTTGTTTCGAACACAATTAATGAGGATGCCGTGGTGGACATGTGGTTTGCGCTCTTGCTCTTGGCGCCCTCGTCTGTGGCGACGGTTGATGCGTTGTTGCGGTTTCTTGATATTGTTACACGCCTTTATTTGCTCCTGATTGAAATCGAAATGATGCCTTTGATGGGAAAATAAAGAAGGCATATTACAATTCAGAGGGCTGGTGTTGAAAATTAAACCCATCAGAATCGAGAATGAGTGGAATGATTTTTCTTTTTTAATTGTTCCACAAGAAATTCAGACTGTCGGTCTGTGCTCATCACGTGGGAATGAACCTCTCTTCAAGACCTTGTCAGGCACAGACCCGAAACTGCATCGGACCGGCACCCCCCATCAACCTCATTCATTTTGAAGATCAATTTATTGCCATGGACAAAATAGCCAAGTATCGGCCAGAGCAGAATTCACTGCACAGAAAAACTGGTTTCTCTAAGTGGCAAAGAGCCCAAAGAGGGGGGGGGGGGGGGGGGTTGTCTGTCTGCAACTCTCCAGTCAGACCAGCAGAGGAAGAGTTACTTAGCTATAGGATGAGGGGAGCGTGAAGGATAGAAACACGGTCATCACAGTCCTCCAGCTGCAGAGCGGGATGCTGCCCTGCGACGCTCTCTTGGGAGTAGAAATCAAGGTCCATGACCAAAACAGTTTGAGTTTAGAGGTGCCTTACAACAGCGTTGTCGTGTTGTAGCCAGAGCCAGTATATGTTTTTGTTTGTAGAATGAATAAATTTGGATTGATGATTGTATCACTTTACAGTGAAATGCAACACAAAAAAGAATGGATGAGTTTTTCTTTTACAGTAGGTTTGAAAAATGTGTTTTAGTTCTTGGACTTCTAACAAAGTCATGATTATACAGGTAGACAATCACACATCTTTGTGTATTGGACACCATGGTTTTCTGTGTGTATGCAGCCGGGATACAACACGTCTAAACAGGTTTGCTTTAATATCAATCTGTCATGCCACACTCTCTGACGGGTGCATCTGTTCCCCTCTACAGGTGACCAAGATGGTGAAGACGGTGACCACACGGACAGTGCGTCAGGTGCCCCTTGGCCCCGATGGCTTGCCCTTGCCTGAGGGCTCATCTCCACTGGGCAGCTACACCGACTCCATCGATAGGCGCTACTTGAAGAATGGAGGGGATCGCTTCATCACGCCTCAAGCGACCTCTACCCTGACGCGCTCCTACAACAACTCCTACAACGATTCCTACGGCGAGACGCCTGAGAGCCAGTACGTTCGCCACTATGGCCTGCACGACGGCTACGTGGATCTGACGGACAACTACGGCAGCCTGTCGCGCGGCGTCAACTTCCGGCCGCCACGCTACCCCTACTTGCCCAACAGCTACCGGCCGGAGAACAGCTACACGCTTCCTATTCGCAAGGATGACTACGGCCATGTCGCCCAGCCCCAGGTTCCTATGGGTAGTAGCACTGTGGATCTGAACCGCTCGCAGCCAGAGCGCTTCCAGGCCGAGCCTTATGGCCTGGAGGATGATCGTCGTAGCCTGGGCCCTGAGGAGGAGGAGCCGTACGAGCTAGAGCCCGACTACTCCACTGCCAACCGACGCACCCTGCAGGGGGCCAACCGGGGTCGCACCCACCGGGAACCCCTCCGTGATGGGCCCAGAGTCAGGTGAGAAAAAATGCAGAATGCAAGTAAAGGTTTTTCTTTACACTGTAATACACAGTCTGCTAATCTACCTCAAGGCAAAGGTATTACAGAGATACAGATACTTACAAACCTGACAGATTGTGTTAAGGCTGAAGGTTTTTGGCCAACTGGAGCGTGTAGGAGATGATCTGTTCGTGAAGGTGTGCAAGTGCATACGGAACACATTTTTTTCTTTTTTATGTTGGACAGAGTGTTCCTGTTCATATGCATGAGCGCAGACTTTGCCTCGACACCAGAGGAGATCAGGCCTGTTGACGATACTTGTCTTGTTCTTGCCATGAAAAAAGACTACATTACACCGTGCACAAGTAAACAGATGTCTCTCTCTCTCTCCTCGAGCAACTTGCTTGAGGTAAAAAAAACAAGTCTTCGAATGCTGTTTTGCTGCGGATGGATAGTGAACATGTGTTGTGTCAAAGGTAAAGAATGATCGGAGAGATGACAAGTGAGCGAGGGGACGACAGACGGAATGGAAGGAGAGTGGACGGGCTTTTGTCGGTTATCTCTCAACTGACTGTATCTCTCTTTAGGGTAGGATCACTCCTTGCCCCAGGAGGCAAAAACAGTTGCCAGCAAAAAGATCCCAAAGCTTCCAATCATTTCATTGATGCCCAAAGGGGGCCCCGGAACAAATGCCCACCCTCAAGTTAATTGAACTAGGGGTTGGGAGTTGAGTTGGTATGTCTACAAAGACTTCTTTTGAGCGGTGATCTGTATAGAAGATTGATATTTGCAAGTTCTCTGTACCTATTCGCCAATCTTAGGACAAAGTGTTAAGGCCCGAACACAGATCTAAAGGAACAGGGCTGTGGAGGTTGAGAGGCAGGAAGGAGGAAGACTGGGAAGAGTGTGTGTCCTAGTCTCTGAGCTTGTTTTTTATATCATGATCAAAGGTGATGCTGAATCCAGGTTTGCTGACATCTTGACAGTGCAGTAGTTTCGCTGTTGGAGTGCTCTTAATTAAGCTTGTGTACACACACACACACACACACACGCACACACACACACACACACACACACACACACACAGATGCATACACAGTCTGCTGGATTTAAAGGCCCCTCCACTGACATGTATGAGGCATGAAAGAGCAGATGCCTAATCAGACTGTGTCTTTACACACTTTTACATGCTCTGACACTTAAACACACGGTAGCTCTTTCTCACACACGCACGCACACACACACACACACACACACACACACGCACACGCACACAACGTCAATAGGAATCCACATCTTCATAGAATGAGTCACTCCCCCATCCGCCAAGTGAGAGGCACTTGCTGTGACAGGCAATTTGTAGCCTGCCTTACATGTGTCACAACACAGCCCCAACAGCCACATACACCCCGTCAGAAACACACACACACACACACACACACACACAGACAGACACACACACTCCCGTGCACCTGCTTGCAGATGCTCATGGGGATGCCCAACCGCAATCACGCGGGCTCAAAGCCACACATGACTGCAAACAATACAATATTTCTACTCTTGCTCTGGAGCTGGAACTGAAAACACCTCAACATCAGGCTCTCCCGTGCGCTCACACTGCAATTCGTGTATTCCTCCGAGAAGGAAGCGGTGGCTCCAAAGTGCTACAGCGTAATGAATTTGGGAATTAAAAGCGCCTTAATTACAGTTTATCGTTTGCATCGCAGGCCCTCAATTATCCGCCACAAAAAATGTAGATCTTCAGTACTGCAATGGATTCCTGCGTCGGCACCAAGATGTCTTTATTTTTTTTTACCGCTGTGGAATCCATCGTGTGTTAGCATATGCATGAGAATGATGATGATGTGTTCCTTCTCAAGGTTCTGAGGTTGGATGTGTGAGCATGGCTCACTCTCGGATTTCAGTGTTAATGTCCCTGTTATGTACTGTAGCTACTGAGGGAAGGACGGGCATCTCCATTCCCTTAATCCCTGCTCACGTTTCTGCAGATAAAGCACATTCTCTCTCCCTCTGTCTGGGTGTGTGAGTGCATCTTATTTCCTTTCTCCCCCCGTGTGTGTGTGTGTGCGTGTGTGTGTGTGTGTGTGTCCATGAGCACCTTTCTGGGCATGTGTGTCCTCACACCATTGTGATTAATAGCTGCTTTTGAACTCTGCTTGTCTACAGAGGCGTCTTAAGGCTTAATCTCTAATGGCTCATCTGTCCTTGGGTGACCCGCTCTGCTTCACCTGCCCACATGCATCCACCACACACACACACACACTCACACACGGACGTGTGAATACATGCATACGGTCACACAATCGCTTAATTGAGAGGGAGGGGGTTTCTTTCCAATCCAGTGGTGTCTTCAGGGAACGGCCCGTGGAAGTGGTGTGATACTCGCCAGCTCAGCCCCCCTCCGTCCTGCCAAGAGGCTTTCACCGAGAGCCAAATATTCTGTTTAATATTATACTTCCCCTCTGTCATGTCTGAGGTTTCTTAGAAGAGCCCCCTAAATTATAAACAATATTCTCCAACAAATGTCACTCAAGCAATGAAAACAAGCAGTGGTGGCGGTGAATGATGTTGCTAAAGCGGCCTGAGAAATTAGAAAGTGGCAAGACACATACACTCCAGCTTCACTTTCTTTCCCTGAGCTTTACTGTTTTTTTCCCCTCTTCTTTGTTCTCTGTCCCGCAAAGACTCTTGTGCATCATAAAACAATTATTGCCCATAATTCAGAATGAGAAGTGTGCTTGGCAGGGCCTGCCAGTGACGCGCTCATAAACTCTACGGAGAGGCGATGTGTACACATGAGATGCACAACATCTTCTTCCGAGTCTCTAATCCTTCTCAGTTTATCTTCATTCACGGGCCTCCCCGAGGAAGAGGGTCAGGCACCGCATGCCGAGATTGTAGGATGACGAGAGTAATTGACGGAAGAAGAAGGAGATGAAGAATAGTGAGGATGTGACAAAGTCCACATGAGTAATTGAATCTGTTTATCTTTCATTCTATTCTTTGTGTCTCAGAAACAAAACAAAGCACGCACCCACGCACCGTGAGACGAGCAGCACAGACACAGGAATATCCCGGACATTCAGCAGCTCAATTAAAATGAGAAGAGTGATCTGCTGTAATCACGCTCGGAGCATCGCGGCTGGCAGTGGAGGGCCCTTTCGCATCCCGTGAATACACCCCTCCCTGTACACACAATGGCGCCGATTTAAATGCAAATCCTGACATTCCCATCACTCAGCCTCGCGACGCCCGCTTTACCGAGAAGCCCGGTCGCATCGGCGCAGATCTGAATGAGTCACGATCCACACAGCTGTACGTCTCGTCCTTGTGTTGAAGTGTTGTGTGCGAGGAAGTGTCGCGACAAACACAGTGCGACAGATAACGAGGGAGAAAGCCAAAGAGAGACGGAGAGAGAGACCGGGTTTGGAAGAGGCGGTGTTCACATACTGTTTGCGGCAGTATAGGACGCAGACAGCGATGAGACGGCGATGGCGCCGAGATTGGGCACTGCCCTTTCTTTAGGAGGGTTATCCCTGCCTCCCGCTGCCTCGTCACGTCCACTGTCCCACAGCATTTGAAAGCTTCCGAGTTTGGGAGTGAGTGCTCGGATCGCAGTGTACGCAAGGAAGCATTTAGTAACCGCCGGCACGTGCACGCGTGCACAAATACTCGCAAGTTTCCCCTCTTTTTTCCATGGAGTCTGTCAGTGATTTTTTTTTTTTTTTGCCAGACCTCGGAGCAGCGGCCGTTTTCCAAATGATGTGCTGCGCTCGGGGCTCCCGGTGGGCCCCTTCTTCCATACTGCGGTCACAGGCTGTCCAACATGTTCTCCACAGAGCTGATGCTCCAGATCCTCAGTCAATGCAGTAAAATCATCGACAATAACAAAGAGAGAGAGACAAGCTTTCTCCAAAATCGCGGACTGCCCCTTTAATGTAGCTGCGTTCAAGTCAGTGTTTTTTTTTTTTTTACTTTTTGGTCTGGTGTGCCACGACACCTAATGGTTGGCCACACCCATCCACAGCATGTGGATGCAGGACCTCACTCCGTCTTTTTCAATGTTCTTTCCGTCCATCTTAAAAAAAAAGGGTATTTAGTTACTCATTACATTGCTCGAACGGATTTTTTTTCCCTCTTAGTTCATCTCTCATATCAGTTTGCCCCAGCATGCCTGGGAAGAACTGTTTGAATGCATAATTAACAGAAAAACTCATTAAAAATGAGTGTTGGATCTGGAAATCCCTGCCAACCGCCGGCTTTGGCCACACCGTTCTGTCGCACCACCATGCGTCAGAGATGGTGAGAGGGGACCAGCTGGATTTTGTAACGTGGGTAAACGGGTCTCACGCTGCGGGGAGGGTTGTGGGGGAATGGCTGGGCATAAGTACACAATCCTAATTCAGTTCCTCTCCCCGTGTCGTACCTCTTCCTACCAACCATTCTCCGATCCCGTCTAGACTGCTCAGTGGTGTGTGTTCAAAAAAGTTACGGTTAGTGGAGATTCCAAAATATTCGGAGCCCATTTTCTGACAGAGTAAAATGCGAGTCCCCTGACTCCGTCGTCTGAGTTGGCCCTCCGAGTGAAAAACTACTCCTGAGATTAAAGAGCTGTAAGTGATATAAGCACGGCTGCGCTCCAGCAACACATGATCTGTCACTGGAATTGAGCGACTACGTTTTCGCCCATGTTCCGATGGAGAATTGATGTGGCCGCCTTTGGAGTATAGAGCGTAGATCATGTACTCCGAGAGGCTTTGGGAAGTAGAGAAAGTTTTCTCATACCCAGTGGCCAAACATATTTCCGTCATCAAAAATGAGAGGAGCTCAACACTGTTTAAGCCCCCCAGCCCTAACAGTAATAATGACAATGATGCTGATACAAGCAGAGATGCCGGTGATCGTGATCCACATTTTAGCGACTGCGTCCTCGTGTTCGGCACCGCGAGCAAAGGGAGCCCCCGAGGCATCACAGGGGCTCAGAGTCGTCCCTGGAGGGACAGCACAGCTCTTTCCTCTGTCCCCTGAAGGAAAAGCCTTCAAATCCCATCTCCACTGAATATTGGGACTTCTTAAAAAAAAAAAAAAGACATCACAGGACTCTCCCTCAAAGATTTTTCTTCAGTGTTTACCTTTGTCTCTTTTTCTTTGTGAACTGCCTAGTGTTTTTTTCTTCCTGTCTCTCAACCACTCTCCCTGAGACTTTATGTGTGTTGAGGTCTGGCGTGTTTGTTGCCACCAGCCGGCCGGGAGGGATTAATAAGGAGGATGCTGCTCGCCGTGCCACCACATTCCTTTTGACACACCTCTTAAAAACAGGTCCCGACCACAAATCCCCACCTCTCCCCCTTCAACTCTTTGTCCTACACTCCTTCCTTTTTCTCCCCTCATCGCCCACATCGTTTCACCTCTCACTCACCCTCTCCTCTGCTTTCCCTTTCCCCCTCATTAGTCAGTGGCTCTCGCCTCCGTAAGTCTTTCCCGCGGCTAACTAATTCCTCTCTCAGACAAATCTGTCTGAGTCACCCACCATTTGCCTCGTCCATCTCCCCTGTCCTCACCGTCCTCTCTTCTCCTGTCTTCCAGAGGGTACCCAGACGACCCCATTGAGCCCGAGATGATCGATGAGCGCCACCCTTACATCCACGGCATGTATTCAGCGCCGCTGGCTCAGCCGGAGAGGGGGAGCATGGCCAGTCTGGACCGCATGGCTGGCCGGCGCTCACCCTCCATCGACAGCATCCGCAAGGACCCGCGCTGGCGCGACCCAGACCTCCCCGAGGTCATCGCCATGCTGGGTCACCCTATTGACCCGGTCAAGTCCAACGCCGCTGCCTACCTGCAGCACCTGTGTTACGAAAATGACAAGATCAAGAAGGATGTGCGTCAGCTGAAGGGGATTCCCGTGCTCGCGGGGCTTCTGGACCACCCCAAATCGGAAGTCCACCGCAAAGCATGCGGCGCCCTGCGCAACATCTCCTACGGCAAGGACAATGACAACAAGGTGGCCATCAAGAACTGCGACGGCATCCCAGCCCTCGTCCGCCTGCTGAGGAAGACCAATGACATGGAGGTCCGAGAGCTCATCACCGGTAAGAATAATCATTTTCGTATGACACACAGGATCATGTGATGGGACTGAAAAAGGACAACACACAGCAATTATTACTGATATCTGGTCATTGGGAAAATGGAGGGTTGCCATGTTGAGACAACCGTTCAAACTCACATACACACCTAGAGTCACCAGTTATAACCTGCATGTCTTTGGCCTGTGGGAGGAAACCAGAGCACTCAGAGGAAACCCACACGGGCACGGGGACGATTCGCAAACTTCACACAGACTCCAGCAGGCTGAGCGCTTGCAAAACCCGAACCCTCTCGCTGCGAGGGAACAGTGCTCAACACTGCACCACCGCGTTGCCAAGCAACAGCATTAAATTCATGTGTGATTGATTTTGTGAGATCAAGTTTAAAACATTCCAGGGGGTGATTGTTGTCAGAAAATCTTGTTAAGCCACTTTACTGCAATGTCACCAAATTAAAAAAGAAAAACATTTCCTGAATCTGCGAGGAACAAAATGTGTATGTTGGTGAGATGTTTCACTGGATATACGTATTACATAAATATATCAGAATCTCCAGGTTCACTCAACCTCCTCCCTGATCACTTTGCTCCTCAGCTCATTCTCCCACCTGCTGGCCAGTCATCCAACCCCACTCACCGCTTCAGCCTTCGCTCCCCGCTCTGCTCGTTCAGCTTTCTCTGGCTCCATCGTACACATCGCCAGTTCCCTCTTTGCCCTCAGCGTTCAACCTGCCAGGATCCTCACACCCCCCCCCCCCCCCCAATAAATCTTCACTTTATCACTTGAAGCCGTGTCCTGCATTTAGGGTCATCCATTCAAACATAACGTGACGTGTGTTCCGTGACGAAAACACTGTTTCTTTTCTTGTAAATTTACAATGCGGGTGTATTGCATTCCTAAAGTAAAACATCAATTGCAATTGTCCTTCCATAGGTAAAGGGTTCTTTTATTATTCCAAACCCACCTGCGTAGCACCATTGCAGCCAGGCATGCGGGCTTTCATCCCCACTAATTGGTCTCACAAGTCTATCTCGCATAGTAAGCATTAAAAGTGCTGCTTTTAAGCTCATATCATAGGGCCCTAATGTGCCAGTCTTTTCCAATCTCCGGCTTCGTACCTGCCATCACTTATATATGCCATCCAAGAACCTACTGACTTTGTTGTCATAATCCTATACACTGCATAGTAATGCAGGGCTGTGAATAATACTGGCTTATATTGAAACGATTTTTTTCTTTTTTGCATTTCTCACACATCGATATTATGACAGGCGGCAGTTTTCACAATTTTGCTTATGTGAAAGAAATTGATTAAATGCTATTAGCTTATCTACCATTTAATAAGTTTGTGTCCCCAGGTCTCCTATATGGAAAGATCCAGTGCTTGTCACTGTGTTACTGGTTATTCAAAGAGCAGCAAACGTCCATGAGATAATTATTTGGTCATGAAGTCGTTCCATTTAATGAAAAGGATCACATTAAAAAAATCAGACAGGGTTTGATGACTAAATCCTTATTACACAAAACTTTAATCAGAAAGAGACGAATAGAAAGAAGAGGGATTCTTCAGGGTAACCACTAATTCCGGGGAAAAAAAAAAAAAAGTAGTTAGCTGCCTTCAGTAATGAAATATATGTTCTTTAAGAGAAAGTATTGTAATTCATACACCATGAGAGGTAGGGGTATTAAGACGTGACGATATTTCTCATCTAGAGCCCGACCGATATGGATTTTTTGCGGCTGATGCCGATATTGATATTAGGGAGTACAAGATTCCCGATACCGCTACATCGGCCGATATGTATATATTATGTATATTTAAAGCTGTCGATGATTCCTAAGATGTCGATATCAAACCTTTATGACAAAGAAATGTAATTGAGTCTTGATATTTTAGTTTAATAATAAACTTTATCATAAATAACTATAAATTGATTTTTTTTTTTTAAAATACAACCGAACAAATAGAAGTTGTAATAAGAAAATAAATGTATTTAACCTAAAAAACATATCGGCCAATACCGATTTGTTTGTGAAAGGCTAATATTGGCCGATATTATCTGCCATCCAAAATATATGGGTCAGGCTCTATTCTCGTCGAGGTGTAAAGCTGTCTGACAGACGAGTATCCAGCTGCAGGTAGAATGGTGTCGGAGTCTGAAGGCGTAGAAGATGACCCCCGCCACGTTTAAATCTTCTTTGCGGCAGCGTTTTGGGTTCGCGGTGTAAATAATAAACGGCAACAGAGTGACAGACAAGACATGGGCAACATGTAAGCACTGTAAGAAAATGTTGCCATACAGCGCGGCTAACACAAGCACTACGCAAAGACACTGACAGAACCACCACGGCTCTCTGCTGCAAAATGCCTTTGCACCTCAACTTCCACAGTCAAGCGCTGGAGCCACGGCAATGACGAGAGACATTTGTGTTTTCATTGCAGCTGATACGACGCCGGTCACCGTAGTGGAAAATGACAGGGACATTCTATTACGAGATGATTAGTGAAAACATTCCTAAATGCACCTGCATTGTTTTGCATTTTGTGACTTTCTGTCAAATAAAAGACAGTCATGTTTTTTCCGTCATGGAAGTTTTCTTAAAAATAGTGTTAAAATCTCGTCCCGTCTGGTTCTCCTGGGCTGAGTGCATCGTCACACCCCTAATGATAGGGTTTCATCTACCTGACCCGCTAGATGTCATCTGGGGAATACAGTCGTGGGTGTGTGGGTCCATGGGTCTACTCCCCACACGACTCGTTTGACCTGATGCTCTTGGCCTTGCCACGTGCGAAAACACAAGAACGCCTTCCCAGTGATATGCGCCACCGCTTTGGAAGTTTTTCTGCACGTGCAAAACGCAGCACGTGCACCGCCCGAGACAGGACAGAGGGTACGTGTCAGGTGATTTTCGCGGGGAGAATTGTTTTTCAAGCTGTGCTTTTCGGCAGCTGCCAGTGGTTTCCAGCTGGGTGTCGTGCTATGAGGCTGTGGCACCTGAAAGGGCGGAGATCGGCACAAGACACTGGCCATTGACAACTTCAATTGAAAGGTATTGACATTGATACCGGCCCTTTAAAACCACGCCCTCGTTGAACTGTACTGCGCATGTAAACGTAAGTGCGTGTGTGTGTGTGTGTGTGTGTGTGTGCGTGCGTGTGCGTGTTTCCTTCTGCTGTGACAGAGACGTCACGGTGAGCGATGACTCTGCCACAGCAGGAATGATTGCCTTTACAGCGTCGTGTTGCTCCACATCATAGCTAAAAATAACCCTGCGCCACGAGACAAGAAGGACGGAGCAGAGAGGGAGGCTTCTTAATTTTTGGCCTCCTCTGTCCCTCTCTCACTCATTATCTACCCTCCTTCACTCAGTCGGTCAAATGCGTTTCTCTCTCCTTCATTCATTATCGGCCCTCTCGCTGTTTCTCCGCCCGTCCCGCCTCCGTCTCTCTCTCCGTCTCCAGCCTCGGGTTCCCATCGCCGGTGCTCCGGCCCCAGTGAAAACAGGCCCGTCACAACGCGAGCTCAGCTTACAGCCTCGGCCCGTGTGGCTGGAATTGGCCGTGTTTTACTACAATTAAATATAATTGGTGGGGTTTTAAATAGAGGCCCCTTTTTCATGAGTCCATGTGTTTAAAAGGGTTTGCTGTTGGAGTTTGCCCTGTCCCCGTGAAAACCGCAGCGAGCTCTGTTTTCTGCAGCGGGGGAAACGGGTGACGTGGAAGGAGCCGAGCGGTTTTATTTTCCAACACACAAGACAGACGGGCCAGTGGTTGATATTTTTAGAGCTTTGTAACCGTTCAGGGTGATTCTATTTTCCCTGTCGGTGGGCCCTGGGCCGTTTGTGCCCTCAAGCAGTTCCCTCTGTGGAAACGTAGATTATTAAGCGGAGATGTCTAAGTCTGGCCAGGTGTCGGTCAGGCAGGTGGACCCCGTTGTCGTATGGAAGAGAAATGCATATAGTTCACGTTGGCAGGCCCTGAAGAGTAAAGATGTCTGGAAACTTCTACGTCTGTTGCAAGGATTTTGTGGGTTTCTTTTTTTTTTTATGAGTTGCTGACAAACTGGCAAATAGTATTACAGACCTTTTTTTGACCACTAGGGGGCAGCACAATAAGATGTTAACACTGCATTGTCATATCATTACCAGGTAAATCGAATGCGTTAGCAATCAGTTGCCTATTTACACACGGAGCAGACGCTACGCCAGAATTAACCTGCAGCCGTGTTTATTGTCACCCACTGAACTTAATCCCAGTCTTCTCTCTGTGTTGAACTACCTTTGGGTCTATGTTTTTCATTTCCTATGAGAAAAGAAGCAGCTCTATCTTTTTGTCGCTCCTCTAAAGGCACTATGCCTGTTGACGAGAGCAGCGAGACTGAAGCAAAACAATAAATGTGGTATTAAAAAGAGCTGGGCAATAATCATCTTCGACCCCTCTCACATTAGTCATCGCGCCCATTGTTAATATTAATATATCGACGGGAGCAGCCTTAAATATGATTTATATTCGTGATATCAGACATTGGAACACTTAGAGTTGGGTTAAACCCCTTGACGCTGTTTTATTGTTGTAATTAGTGCATCTCAAACCCACTCTATTACCACTATAGGAACAAGACGATAGATATTTTTCACAGTCACACAGCCTTCACTTGTAAATCACCACTTGCCAGCCGCTTGGCAGTGTTTTCTCCAAGGGCATAGCAAGGACAGTGAAGGAGAGGGATTACTCTACTGTACTTAAATGGGTAATACAAATACCAATTGAATTAAAAATTTCCCTTCGCCGTTATAGTCTTATCATTGCCACTTAATCAAACGCACGCGGGCACGGCGGCGGCGTTCGAAAACGATGCAAATGAAAACCATAATCAAATGCGGCACTGATTAATGAGTTTTCAGTCAGTATGTGATCAAACAAAGTGCATCATATTCATCATATTCACGACGCCGACTGGAACCTAATGTGATTCTTTTTGAACAAACGGATCGCTCAGTGTTCAGGTCTCAGCTCGTTTTCAGCACATACAGTGTGTGTTGCTATAACCCACGTACACACACCGTAGGTGTGAGTCTTACTCCTGGACGTGGTCCTTATGATGTGATGCAGAATACAGTGACGTCATTTTTGAGGAGGGAAACTCGATGTGCCATGAGGCAACCCTGTTGAGTTCATCATTGGAATACTGTGTGTGTTTGTGTGTGTGTGTGTGTGTGTGTGTGTGTATTTTCTGTTATCCTTCCTCCTTAATTTCATGAACTGCTTTCTCCGCCTCCTGCCTTGTAGCTCCTCCCAAACACACACACACACCTTCCTTTTCTCTCACTAGACGGCGTTTGCAGTAGCAGCGAACAGAGTGGGTCCACTCGTCCCTCTCTTCCCTCTTTCATATCTCTCGAATGCACCATTTTCCCCCCCTAAACCGTCTCAGCCTTTGTCTTTAACACCGTGAGTGTGATGGATGGCATAAGGGGTGAGCAGGAGGAGGAGGAGGAGGAGGAGGAGGAGAACGGTAATGGGCAGAACTAAGTTAATAGCCGTGCTTGAAGAGCAACATGCCCGCCAGTGGTGCCTGGAAAATTTAATTAGCCGTAGCCACAGCTCCTGTCCCGTTCCCAGTCCCTGTCCCGCCAGCCCTCACATTAGGTATCGGAGAGAGAATGGAAAAGTAGTAAATAGAGAAACAGTATAGGTAAGATGTTATTCACACTTAGATCCCAGCGTGTCTCTTATGCCCCCATCATGTCATTTACTTTGACAAATACACACCCGGTTTCCATCTAAGCATTGTTGGGTAATATCTGACAACAGCTCTGACAAAAATCTGACAAATCATGACTGCGTGTTTGTGGCAGTAAATGATTGAAGAGGCAGCATTAATGTACGTTTTCTTACTGTCTCGCGGCTGGATCGGATTTAAGACCAAAAAAAAGGGAACAAATCACATATCTGATATCTGATGTAAATATCAGATCAAAATGTTTTCCTCGTAAGCCCTCTCAACGTGCACTCCTATTAATGGAAATTCATGGATAGAGGTCTTTAGAGATTATTTTTGTTATAGCTGAATGGGTTCCGTTCACAGGAATATATCACAATAGATTTCACAATTTGTTGCGCTGATTCATTTCATTTCTGGCTGCTCTTTAGATGGTTTCCTTCACGACCATTTCACGCAGACTGTTTACCCATTTAGAAAATTGTCTCAGCGGATAAACCACATTAATAAATCAGAGAGGGATAATGGAGACTATACTCAGTTATGGAATATCATGGTAAAGTCTTGGAATTGTGGTATTTATGGCCCATGAATTACAGATTTTCTGCTATTGTCTATATACCAGAATTAAGTACATTCCTAACCAACACTAAAGATTTCCATTCGGAAGGTAAAAAACAGTACCACAGCTATTCATGGATTCCTTGTATATATAAGTATTTTTGTATTTTCATCTGTATCAGTCAATATTTAGAGGTGTGGTGCAAATAGCTGCCGTTTATATGTTATTCTGCTTCGCTAACAGATCGGTGTAGTTCTAGACTTTTGAAGGGATAATTCAACATTTTGAGGAATACACTTTGAGCTTCGATGCCCAAACGTAGCTGAGAAGATTGATACCTCTCTCATGTCTGAATGGTGACGTTAGCTGGTGACGTTGAACTGGTCCTTTAAGCAAGCACACTATTGACGTCCCTTTTCCGAAAGGACAATAAAAAATAAACCCAAACTGGTAGGTCTGTGACATCACAGTTGCTCAGTATCAGCCTCAGTATCCCGTGGGACGGCGGGGCATCCCTAACCACGCCCGCCCCTGACAATCTTATAGAGGTCAACAAACGGACTAATGGAGTCGCTGCTCCGAAACACTGGCATGACGTGGGATCGGGACTGTCCCCTCCACCGCACTCTGTCATCCTTAATAACGTTCCGTCCGTGGGCTGCGTGTCGCGCTTGATGGATCGCAGCCGCGGCAAAGACACGTCCCTTTCCTCCCCTCTGGCAAAATGTGGTCGCTGTCGAGCTGAGTGATTCCACCAGCCTGAGCAGTGTTTCAGCCGGAGTACCGGAGGTAATGGTGGACACAGGCCGGGGGGGGGGGCCAGAAAAAGAGGGGCTTATTGTGTGACGGCCCAGGTATCTCGTACGTTACATTGGAGTGTTATTGGAAGTTTACATGCGGCCTTGTGCGTTTCTACAAAGTGTGTCTATGCTCATGCTTTGGCCAAGATGCTGGTACATTTTATGTTTTAATATACAGAAATTGGGGCTGAACGATTTTGGGAAAATATAAAAAAGTGATTATTCTGAAATATATTGCGATTCGATTTGAGATTATAATCAGGAGGGAATAGCCGTGGTGTTCGTGAACCATTTCACACGGAGTAACGGTGGCAAACGACTCCGATGTGGTGCTCTGTTTGCTAGATGGGGCGTCACCACTTTCCCTGACTTTCTGGCCGTACACTTGTCATGTAGCCGCCTGTGCCGCTGTTCCAAGCGCTGATATGAGTTGGTGGATGTCACCTCGGGATGTAGCAACTGAATGCGTTGCACAATGCCTTCTTTTGTTGCGCATCTGTCGTCTCAAACCCCAAACCCTCCCGTATCTAGGAGTCGCGGCTTTTCTTCGGGACTAAATGGCCCACGAGGCCGCTCCGCCAATGCAATGTTTTCTTTGGCATCACCCGTGAGTTGTTGGTGGTCGTATACGCAGTCGCCTTGGGCAACTTCTGATTAGTGAGAAGGACCAGTACATGAGGAGTGACAACAAAGTATAAACTCTGGGTCAGATGCGCTGCATTATAACGTATTCATAAATCTCAGCCGCGATTAGACAACGATTAGTCGTTCATCCCTGAGAGAAATACATATCCAGCCATGTTGAAGCTTTTGGACCTAACTTGAATGGTAAACTCTGTATCATACAACTGAATTAGAAGGAAAGATTTTTTTTGATGTATTAATGCATTGTTTCCTTTTTGCTCATGTGCAGAAAATTTGCAGCTCATGAATGCCCATTTATTAATTCCTATGTCCTCAATATTATGACAAAAAAGCATTTCATTCAGAAGTTTCCTTGATGCACTGCTCGTTTTTCTTTAAGCTCTCGTGGCCAACTTCCTCTGTGTGCTCGCTGCACATTTGGATGTTGCTTGACACGTCTAAAACTGATGCCAGTGACACGTCAGTGGGCGTAATCAAGCTGACAGCCTGGCCAGAGGAGGACACACACACACACACACACACACACACACACACACACACAGACACACACACACAAGAGCAAAATTATTAATGGGATTCATGATACTTACTCTCACACTCGCTCTCATGCATTTGATTGGAATGAATGACAAAATTGACCTTGTGGGGGGGGGAGCAAGGAGGAAATATGCACCGTAGATGAGGCGGATGATTGACTAAGAACTAAAGGGAGATCTATTAAACCATGGAAGAATCTGACAGACCAACATAAATTATTTTCAGATAGGGAGAAAAAAAGTAGCGAAAATATGTTTTTTAATTCTGATATTTTTGCTCTTTTCAACACATCCATCCATTGCTCATTCTTCGAGGCTTGCGGTGGAGAAGGAGCCAATCATAGCTGACATTGGGTGAGAGGTCGCCAGTCTATCACAGGGCCAACATACTTATCATTTTCAAACTCAAAGCACTTAAAATGTGCAAAAAGTAGGTAAGTAAAAAGGAGGAAACTATGAGGGGAACATGAAGGCAGCACAGGAAATATACCACATTACTACACATCTGTATTAAACCATAGGTAGGTCGGGTTAGATGTAAATAACACTGGTGTAATTTGTTCTAGTGGCATAACATTTCAGCATGTTTTAAAATGTTTGCAATTAAGAAATCAATTTGAATCTTTTTGAGGAAATTACATTAAACGCCTAAAGCACAAAATCAAAACCAGCCTTTATTCAACAATGTAATTACCTGATTATTGGTTGTCTTGGGCGTCGGGGACTCGCTGTGAAAGCATTCTGTCGGGCCGCGTTTACTCTCAGGACTTGTTCTGTATGCAGGATGTGATGTCATTGATGGTCGAACAAGACGCCTGAAACTTCAAGAAATACAAAAGTTTAACGAGCAGATTATCCACTGTCCAAAGTTTTAAAACTCTCCCTGCTCAAGAATATAAATATATAAAATCTGTTTGGCCTGAGGCTTTCTGTGTCCTTCAATATCCTGCAGCAAAGCTCGGATTTGTGCGTGAATGTGGCCCAGACACGGAGAGACACCCGTGAGATACGGGACGCCTGCTGTTCTCTGACACTCGGGGGGCTGGTCTGTGAGGTGTGGTGCTTCTGCTTAGTTTGATATAAGCTGCGACAGTTATTCGATTAGTAATCAATTACTAAATTAATCACCAACTCACCAACGATTCAAGTGGTTTTTATGAAGAAGAAAAAGTCCAAATTCTCTGATTTCAGCTTCTTAAATGTGAATATTTTCTGGTTTCTTTGCTCCTCCATGACCGTAAACTCAATATCTTTGGTGTGTGGACAAAACAAAACATCATGTTGGTGTTTGGGTAAACATGATTGACATTTTTCACCATTTTATAAATCGAGAAAATAGTCGACAGATGAAACGATAATGAAAACAACCGCCAGTTGCAGCCCTAGTTTGATTATTCAGTGACTTCATAGATGTGATGGAGTGAGGACATAAATTGCACCCAGACTTCAAATATAAAGAAGTTTATGGATTCGTCTTTTTTTTATTTTTAAGTGCTTGGTGTGTGAATCTAGTTTTCTCCAGGCACAAACAGACCAGAAGGACTGGAGTTATTTTTAGTGCAGGCCTCTCTGCTGGGACCTCTTTTTTTTGTCTGCGTGCAGAGAGCATGATTTAACAGAGGAAATATTGACCGTCTGGAAAATGCGCATAAAGACCATTTTTAAAGAACAGGGCGAGGAAGTGCGACAGTTTCCCTGCTCTGCTAATGGTCGTTTATTGATGGGCAAGGCTGAACCACAGACTGCGGGCGTCCGCGTGTGCCCAAGTGCGTTTCTATCATATGCACAGTGCATGTCTTTGAGTGCGTCGGAGTCTTGCCGGTTAATCTCCCTTCCCCTACAGCTGCTGGTAATTGTTATTTTGGACCAGGGGTCTTCAAATCGCACGTCTCCCGAGGGGAGCATGGGAGAGTTGAAGGGATGCGCTGGCGCTCTGCCCCTTTTTATCCTTTACGAAAACAACAAGCCCCCAATTACCACAACTTGTCTCCAAAAACCATACCCCTTGAGTCGCAACTTAAATCCGAGCACACCGACACGATACAGACATATTTTTGTTGTAAATCAGAGAGGCACTCTCCAACGATATAATCCACTCCGATGTTCACGAGGGAATGAACCGGTTTTTAAAGGAAGAAAAGTGCTTCTTATAAATCCGGGACAAAGTTTGAGAATCATCACATCTTAATGTTTTCTTCAGTATCAAAGTAATCCTGTGATGGTTGTCTTTACTTCCATTGTTACCATGAAAATGTGGCTCAGTTGGCAGACTGAGCTATAAATGGTGTCATTTTACCAAAATGTAAGCAAAACACCAAAAGAGAAGTGAGTGCCAAATGATTTTAGCATAAACTCTGAGGCTATCCTCCTTATCATGACGACCCAGAGGTCGTCTGTGCCGGCAGCTTGTTTGTACCCATATGTGAGGCAGGGCAACAGTCCACATCGGAGGGAGGTCGGGGGTCGGTGGATATGTCAAAACACAGGAGTGTGACTGCTGTTCATTTCCCGTGTGAGACTGGCCGTCCTTGTTGTTTCTTCAACCTTGTGTTTATTACTTTAACGATGATGACGAATGTCCTCAGACCTCCGGGAAGGAAAGAGTTTGAACCCAAACCTTTTCCAAAAACCTAGACAAACCTTACCAGGCCCGACCGAGCCGAGAGAGGCGCCTGTGGGACGGGTTCATAAAAAACTGATTGACAAGTGGGGTTTTTTTTTTTGTTTCTTTTTCAATGTGGCATCTTTCTCCCGTCGGAGCCTGCCTCGCTCCGCCGCTTGTGTGTGTGTCTCATCCTCTGAAGCTGATGCCTCGACACGGCGTTTCATTTTTGTTTGGGTTTTGTTGGCTGCCTGTCTATGCTGCCAAAAATGGCCCCCTCTCTGCTTTGTCTGCCTGCCTGCCTGCCTGCCCGCATCTTTTTTTGAAACTCCAGGATGCACATACACAGCTCAGTTTGGATTACCTTTTCCCCCCCAGCAGTATAAAATAGGCTGCCGTTATACAGATGTACAGGTAAATCGAAAATGTGATTTCTTCTGCTTGGATTGTTTGGGAGAGAAGAGAGTGCGTTGTTTATGTCAATAGACAAGCTGTAATAGTTACAGTTGCATCGATCTCACACATTGCATCTACAGAATATAAATCGAGTGTTACTGCGCCAGGTCAGAAATGACAAAGCATCATAAGATTATGCTCAGAGTCATATGGCTGATATAAAGTCCGTATTGATTAAAATATAGTGGTGCTCCCGTGAGAGGATAATAAAAGTATTACAATGATGTTCCACTTCCAATACAGTTCTCTGTGTCCATTTGATGTCATGATTGGCAAATCAACAACCATTTTGCTCTGATTTTTTTCTGTTTTAAATTTGGTTTCGTGCCAACTCAAATGGATTTTTATTGCGATGTTGAAGTCTGTGCTACAGTATTGTGTGGCAGCTGTACAGCTGTCAGTATATTTTTTCAATCTCCCTTCACATTCCATTCCAATTCCTTGCGATTCCCGCCTTTTTCTTTACTCTTATCACCATCACATGAACTCATCTCTTAACCTCTCTCGTCTTCTCCTTCGACCTGTGCTTCCCGACAGGGACCCTGTGGAATCTGTCGTCCTACGAACCCCTGAAGATGGTGATCATCAACCACGGCCTGCAGACCATGACCAACGAGGTCATTATCCCGCACTCGGGGTGGGAGTATGAGCCCAACGAGGACTCGAAGCCCCGCGACGCCGAGTGGACCACCGTCTTCAAGAACACCTCCGGCTGCCTCAGGTTGGTTTGGCCTACGGGCGGTTCAGACATCAGTCCTTCTCCGTGATGTGGATTCTTCACAAGGTTTGACTGAGTTTATTCATCACGCTGTATTGTTAACATGTGGAATCGTGGATGTTTGATAGATGGTTTACAGGCGGGGGAAGTTCAGACGTCAGATGGAGTCAATAGAGAAATGGAAAAATTTACAAGTGAATTATTTTACAGTAGAACAATATGAATGCACTGGATTTCAGTTCAAGTCTCCAGCAGATAAATTGGCTGTTTTTAGGATTTAAAGGGGCAGAAAGCGATTCTGGAGAAAGCTTGTATCTGTCCCTGCAGATTTTTACAAAACGTGTGTTGCTGTAGAATCGCTTACTGCCCCTTTAATAGTTTTTTGTCTTATGTGAAAAAAAATCATAAACTATAAACTATAGCTTTGGACCGATAGTTGGATAAAACAAACAATTACAAGATCTCACTTTGGGCTCTTGAAAAATACAATTTTTCATTATTCTCTGACATGGGCAACAGGCAAATTCATATTTTTTTTATATAAATAATACTGTAGGCAGTACCTTGAGATAATGTATGTTATGATTTGTTGCTTTATATAATCATAGGTTTGGCCTAGTAAATGATAACGAAAATGATAAATAGTCTGTCTATCTATCTATCTATCTATCTATCAAATGTGAGAAATGTTGTATCAAAAATAATTGACAGCATTTTTGAAATGGATGAAAGCCAAGAGTTTTCTTGGTTTTCGGACAGGGCTTATTTTAAATCAGGAATGACACAGATATGAGGATACACTGTGGAGACCGCTGGCAGATTTATTGAGGTTAAAGTAAATTCAGGTTTACAACATGTGGACAGGGATCATCCTGGAGTTGATAGTGGAGACCCTTAACGCGCCCCAATGCCTTTAAAGACTGTCTTCACTACGGTGCCAGTTGTAGTTGGGGACAGGTGGGACAGATACGAGACTGTGTACGTTGACCCCGAGCCAGGCTCGGAGATTCAGTTTCTTTGGGCACTCCGAGAATTTCTTACATGGCAGATGCTGTGTTCTGTCTGTATGTGAGGTGGGAGTGCTGGGTGCTTCTAGGAAAACATAAACCTATCTATGACATAGCCACTTGGCACCACGTTTGTACAGTGGGTTATCTATTATGACGACATTTTATCTACTGCAGTTTTGGGATTTGTACATGTTCAATTTCTCCTTTATCACATCGTCATTCTAATACTGGCTGTTAAACTTTGGGACCACTCCAACTTGGGGGCCAATTAGCAGCATTAGCAGCAAACTAAACAAGTCACAATTAAATAATCACGCAAATTAGTTTAGTCTTGAGCTTGTTGAGGCTGAGTGAATATTGAAGAGTCCTCAGAACAAATTATTACCTCGTGACAAGTCTGTGTATTTGTTTTATATATGTCTTTGGAGCGACTGATACTGAACCTGAAATGACTGAGTCACACTCCTCTGCTTTAACGACTGCATTCAAAACCTTGACTTCTTCTTCTTCTTCTTGAATGATTTCTCAATTACCACATCGACAAACCTCACTCACCCTTTCCGGTCCATTCGTTTTAAAAATGGAAGGGTCTGTTTCAGTCCTGAGGGACTCTCTTCTGAGATAATAGCTGGACTAGCCCGTCACCTTAACCCCGTGCCCACACATACTGTGAAAGAAGACAGTAGTGGTTCAGGCCTTGATGTTTTTTTGCAAAGCAGTCACACTGCACAGCACTTTTGTCTCTGGCCTAAAGCTGCAAGCCAGCAGGAAACTGCTGCCCTCAGTGGCCCAAACTCATCAGCATTTATTTGGTCCATCAGTTCATCAGTTTATCTCCATCATCACCAGTCGGGGGTGAATGAACAACTCACCTATTCCAAACCAGAAAAAATGTGTTCAAAGAAAATGTTTGAGACGGTAAAAAAAAAGGATAAAAGAAATCAAGATTAAGTTAAAATACAAACAACCGTTAAAGCTACAGTATGTGATATTTAGAAGAACTTATTGACAGAAATTGATTATATTGTCCATAACTATGTGTTCATATATGTATAATCACCTGCAACAAAGAACCAATGTTTTTCGTCAACTTTGAATGAGTTAAATATAGTTACATGAGGTGTGACCCGACCTCCGTGTGAGTCGCCATGTTTGAACACGGTTGTTGCACAAAACGATCCAAAATACGACGCATTCGCGTTGAATGTTCCGCGCTGCCGGAAATCGGAAATGGAATCAGCGGTGCGCCACCATTAGGTGTCCCCTGTCGGGTGCTCAGTTGGTTTGCAACTTTACCACTAGATGCCCCCGGAAAAGTAAAAAAAATTACACAATGGGCCTTTAAGCAATTAGGGTCACTTTGCAATGTCCTTGGTTTGATCGTTGTTGTGTGTTTTGTTAGAATGCATTACAGGATATATATATATATATATATATATATATATTACAACCTCGAGTGGACTGACAAATGACACTTAGGAAGCTGAAGCATCCATGCCTAATGTTAATGACGCTCCACCTTATTATTATTTTTTCTATCCATAAAACACGCAAACTTTGCATAATCAGCTTCACGGACATATCTTTGCAATAAGCAGTCAAAAGAGTTATGGCCTTTTCATGGTCCTGCTCTGTTGAACCATTGGCGCTTAACTGATCAGTGGATTGAAATGTGGAACTATTTACCTGACTAAACATTTAAGCAAAAAAAAGGAACAGTACTTGATTACAGGATTTCCTACTTTTGTCTGTCACACATAACAACATTTTGGGGCTTTTGTTAGCTCGAGGTTTAGGAAATCGTAAGGGGCATTTTTTGACATTTTATCAACCAAACTATTCGTTGATAAGTTCACGAAAAAAAATTCAAAGATTATCTTTTGGAAAAGAGCATCAGCCTTATACCTAACATGAGAATCAGAGGAGAGTTAAGTGTCAGGTAAAAATCAAGTGCACCTTTAAAACACTGCCAAGCCTCAGTCAAAACCTCCTCTCTGCCTCATTCTTCTAAACGCTGTCACCAGCTGAGGATGACAACTTGAGTGCTACGATCTTGAATTCCTGTTATTAACTTCCAAGTAGTTTTTCCCCCTCCAAGTAGCTCTTCACTTCTGCCTTCCTGGCTGAGTCTGTCATTTCGCCTTCAAATCAGAATGACAGAATGAACAAAGGGGTGAGACAGAATGAGTGTATGTGGGTCATCTCATTGTCTCCTCCCGGGCCAGACAAGCCTTTTCCGGACTGTAATCCGGGGAAGATCTTCTCGTCGCAGTAGACGTTGGTTGAGATCCAGATCAATGTTAAATTTTTAAATCCAGCTCACACAGAAAGTAGCGGAGCACATGTCACGCATCTTTTGCATCGCATTAGATCGTCTCCAGCTAGTTTCTTCACGGACTGTGGAAAGTGTGGAGATGTGCATGTAATTAGTTTTTTAACATTTTCTGCTGAGTTGAAGAGCAGCATTAACCAACCACGAGGGAATATATGAAGACGCTCTGACATAGCCGAGGAAAGTCAAAGAGAAGTCATGGAAATTCTTCATCAGGGCCACAGTGGGAAACCTGTTCTCTCTTTGCCTCTTCCTCTTTCTTGTTGTCTTTCTCACGCTGCCTTTCATTATCTGCCACAATCTTACTTTTGGTGTGTGTGTGTGTGTGTGTGTGTGTGTGTGTGTGTGTGTGTGTGTGTGTGTGTGTGTGTGTGTGTGTGTGTGTGTGTGTGTGTGTGTGTGTGTGTGTGTGTGTGTGTGTGTGTATATATATACTGTCATGTTTTCCTAACACTGTATCCAAACCTCATCACCTCTGGAGTCACATGAGCTATCTCAGTGCTGTCACACATCAACAAAATCTGCCCGTCGCTCTCATTCCCTCGACCCTTGATGCAGGCCCCGCTGATGAGAGTACGTCTCCATGGCAACTGTAACCAAGCCCGCTGTTGCTTAGACCCAGGGTTAGTGCGCTGGGGAGGAAAGCGCTGATGCCAGGGAGATTCTGTCGAGTTGTGCCAACAGAGACACGGCTCACACCTCAATAAAGCAGGGGATAGTGTAATGTTCTCCGCTGTCGATAGCAGCCAGCTTGCTTGCGGCGTTTACTCCGTGGGCTCAGTGTGTGTGTGTCTGTGTGTGTGTGGATGTAAACACCTGGGTTGGGTATCAAGAGCTAGAATTTGAATGAATGTGTCTTTTGATTCCACTCTTAACCGCTGGGTTTCCATGTGCATCAGTGCTTCCACGTGTACTGTCCATAGCGTGTCGGTTATGTCAGATCAGAGGTGGAGCATGGATCATTTGAACAAAAGACACAGATAATTCAGGGACTTGTAATCACCGCACAAAAATGATCAAACGTACTGCGAGAAGTCGTCCCCATTAAAATGTCCAGCTCATGTAAAAACTTATGCTGAACAGCAAACATTTGTAAGCATGTGCAGTGAAATATAATGTTTATGTTTTAGCGTCACTAGCAGTGTTGCCCTGGGGAAGGCGATGTTGATCATCCTGTCCATGGTATTTGGCACAAATATCCAGATTAGCGTGTGAGCCCCTGACTTCTCATGTAGCACCCGCAGAAGGTCAAATTTTTCCTTTATCCAGGGATACACACTGTATCTTCCTTATACACTCAGATAACATCAAGTGAGACAGTCTAAACAAGAATAAGAAAAGGAAGCGGAATCGATACCCACCCCCAGGGTACGCATATGGTCTTTCAGTGTTGCCGCCGACCTTCAGGAGCGATAGCAGAGGTCAGCCACATCTCCATCCATCTCCATCAGTCTCCGTCAACCCGGCTCCAGTCTATTCCTGCCAGCTGCTCTTTTGTCCTCGGCTGGCCACATGACTCTGCGTGACCTTCACGCCCACACTTCATCTGATAAAGCAGCCACACTATAGACACGTCCAGATCACAGTGACGGGCTGTCAGTGTCTGTGGAGATACAGACAGACCTCTGAATGCACACCCACTGATGCTCTTAGCCTCGAATAAGGCTAAGAGCATCAGCCTCACAGTCGTCATTTGTGCAGAAATAATGAGACAAGAAATGTTGTAATGCCACCCAAAATGGAAATGAAATGTCGAGTCAGGTTTTCTCTCTGCCGTTAGAGAGAAAAGCACAAATGGAGAATTGTCTAAAATTCTTTTTTCTTTTTTCAAAGATCTGAACTATTTCCTGATAAATAATAAAAGAACTTGTGCTTTCAAGGAGACATGCACCTCTTCCATTTCTGCACTGTGGTAACCACAGAAAATGTCTTAGAGCTGCAGTGTCATATATGTGGCGCAGGAGGTAGAGTCGATCGCCCACTAACCCGGAGGTTGGCGGTTTGACCCCGGCATCCCCCAGTCCGAAAGTCGTTGTGCCTTTGGGCAAGAAACTTAAAGGGGCAGTACGCTATTTTGGAGAAAGCTTGTTTTCTCTCTTTGTTGTTGTTGTGATTTTACTGTACTGCACGAGCTGGGACGCTAACCCACGCTAACCCTACGGGAGTCCGACGCACTAGCGACTAGGCCAAAACTGCGGAGTTGCAGCGCCACCCGCTTTCGGAGCACACACAAAAGCGACAACTAAAGGATGGTGAGGAAATATTTGTTGATTTTTAGAAAACATGTATTGCTTTAGAATTGCTTACTGACCCTTTAACCCTAACTTGCCTCATATATATCTCTAGATATATATGTATATAGATATATATTGTCATTATATTCTTTAATATCAGAGTATACATAATTTTGTCAGTGATGTCACAGGCTGAAAAATATATCTGCTGTTGAAGAGGAAGAAAGAAAAATGTCTAGTGATAAAAACATTTAAAATTGCTCAAAAGCTGAAAATGTTGGAGACAGTGAAATACACCAAAAGTGGTGATGTTAGCCTTAATTGGCATATCAGACCAATGACACTGAAGAGAATTTACTTTCTGCTTTAAGTGGAGAAACGCTAAATGGAAAACATAATCATTGCATGAGGTCCTGTGAGGTTGTTTGTCTTCACGAAAACAAAAGCAAAGTTTGTTTTAATACACCACGAAGCAATCAAATTAAAGGGGCAGTAAGTGATTTAAATCCAATATACCATCTGTAAAAATCTGCGAATGTTTCCTCGCGGTCTGCTAGCTCAGAAAAAGAATCCTAGTTTTTAAATCGAAAAACAAAAAAATGGTGCGGACCGCACCACACGACACTGTGTGTGCGGTTTGTAAACATCTATCCCCGACACCTTAGGAGACGTGCTAGCAAACAGCGCTACTGTACGAATGACTGTTTTTGGTCCAGTGCTCAGCGTGTCGGTCGCCCGTCTGGAGGCTGCGGGTTCGAGGATCGGTCAGTGTAGTAAATCATCAACAATAAAAAAGGGTTTAAGCGTTTCTCCAAACCCCTTAAAGGTGACGTATTATGGAAAAATCACTTTGTCACTGTTTGTGCACATAATGTGTGTGTATCTGTGGAGCCTACTGGCCCACAAACTGTGAATAAAGACCACCATGTCGTTTTTTCATGACCAGTCTAAACCCTCCAGTCTGGCTCTGAACCACTGGTTCAGATTTCTCTCCCAATGGGATGTCACAGTTGGACTCTTTTGGGGGGCAACCCCGCCTGCAATCTGAGAATCTCCACTTCTCCGGTTCAAGGGCGTGACAGTTCCTACACATTTTGAAATCGGTTGACCAATCACAACAGACTGGCCAATCAGAGCAGACTGGGGTTTCCCCCCTGGGGAGGGAGGGGCTAAAATAAATCCGGGTGTTTTACACAGACGGGGGAAAAGGGGAGCTGCAGGAATGGGCAGTATGAGAACATTGATGATTTTTCTGAACATTAGAGCATGTAAACCTTTTCAAGTGGAAACCCAAATTAAAAGTAAGAACTTGAATATGAGCAGAATATATCTCCTTTTAAAATCAATTTCCACGATTTTTTGCTCATTTGCATAACCACATAACCTAATACTGCTGACTTATTTTTCAAGGTCTTGAAGATGCATGCGATCCGACTTGATGTAATAAGCTTAAAAGCAAGGGCATGCAGCTGGGCTCCTGATGTTTGATAGCATTAGTAAGTTACTCAGCTGGAGAGGAGGTGCAGTATTACGACGACAGATGGTGCGCTGATGGCGCAGCGGTAGTCTTCAGTAAGTCAAAAACGGAATATTACACCATGAGATCACAAAGACAACAGCATCTTCCTAAAACTATCTGCACTGACAGACACGCCATCCATAAACCCTTCACCGAGACAACTGCTCCCTGGAAATCAAACAGCTGACAATAAAACACTTCTGTCTGTCTGCCCCCCGCCAAACACACCCCTGTCAAATAAATCCAAGGCGGACGCTCCTCCGGATCAGTTTAAAGGGAAGGTGGTGCCTGTTTCTAACAGCTGAAGACGGATGGGTTCGGTTTATGAGCAGGGGTCCAGATGTACGGTGCCTTCTGCACGGTCTCCACCGAAGTTGGAGTTTTAATCAGCACTAGTTGCTGGTCGGTTACGTGGGTCGCCACTCCATATAGACAAATGGCGGAAATACTCACCGGTACAGAAGATGACTATGGCAGGTGAATGGTTGGAGTTTTACTCATCGTTTGTCCCCTCTTACATGTAAATTAATAATGAGTGTGCAAAGAAGGGTCATTTTCCAAATCGTTCGGTCATAACACGTTACGGCTGTGCAGTCGTGCCCTGTGTTGTTAAAACGGTTGTTAAAACGAATCATCCACGTGTGTCGCGGTGTTGGATGTGATATGTGTCCGCACAGCACCGTAAGGCGCTCCAGCTCTGCTTACCTCTGCAAAGGCTGCCACTCTTCCACAGGACTAACTGGGGGTCGGCTAATGGGATTATGTGGGTTGGAAGCCCTCATAAATGAAGTCCCCGGTGAGGAGCGGGGAGCCCCAGCGATCCCTTAACCCTCTTTAAAGCCTTGCCTTTCACAGTCAGTCAGGCGGCCGCGCTAAGACGGCTCCGGCTCTGCCGCCACGCTTATAAGAGCGGTGCTCGGGGCGGCCGGCTCATGTATCGGCGATGGCATTTCCCTTCCGTACCAAAAAATGAAATTTATGTTCCTCATTTTCTTAAGATTATTTCTAAGGCAGTCAGGATTTCTTACATTGTGGTGTTGAGGTCAAACGGGAAGGTTGGAGACCAGCGGTAACATGCAAACCTCCAAAAAAATCACATGGTGGGCTAAGATGGATATCTAAATCTTCTTGGGAAATCACGAAACGTGAAATGATACTAATCGTGGGTTGTACACATGAAGGTAAAAATGAAGTTTTTTGTTATGTTTAATTGGTTTTATATCCTGTCCCTGATATTAAATTCCTATATTGTGGCAAATTTGTGGCAATATTGTGGCAAGTGGCCAATGGAGGATTACAGTGTACTACTTCCTGCTTCAGGGTTTAAGTGGGTTTATGTGCTAAAATTGTTTAAATTTGAGATTCTGTCTCAAATATTTACAAAGTGCAACTGCCTTTGAAAATATCACTGAAAGCCCCCAAAAAGTATATTTTACTTTATGGAACTATGGGATTCCATACCCACGGATATAAGAGATGCAAGCTCTCTGAACATTTTAAAATGGCAAGTGGAAACTTACTAATTTGACATTGCTTTTAACTGCCACTCTTCTGTTGTTTTATTCTTATATTTTACATATTTTATTGTTTTTATGCCCCACTTGTTTTGTTTTTTTTCAACATTTTTCTTGCTCTTCACATACCTTCTTCTTCTTTTGTTTGTTATTCATTTGATGCTTGGTATTGCCGTGCAGTATTTCCTCTTGTAACATGACGATTTTTGTCCTTTCCTTGTCCTAAAGAACTTTGCTCTACACCTCTTTGTATTGAAGGTGCCTTATAAATATAGTGTATTATTGTTATTATTTTGATTGTATACTTAAAACAACTTCCCTCACAGTCTTCCTAAACTTAGAACCGTTCTGCTTCAGAGCAGCTTCTGTGTCTCTGATGATCGGTTGATGCCGCTCATGCTCACAGACAGTGTGTGTGTGTGTGTGTGTGTGTGTGTGTGTGTGTGTGTGTGTGTGTGTGTGTGTGTGTGTGTG
The DNA here is from genome assembly GCF_022379125.1 of Scophthalmus maximus. Lineage (NCBI taxonomy): Eukaryota > Metazoa > Chordata > Actinopteri > Pleuronectiformes > Scophthalmidae > Scophthalmus > Scophthalmus maximus. Next base: position 23,894,415 of record NC_061517.1, on the reverse strand, counting down.
TGTGTGTCTCTCTCACCCTTTCCTGTAGAAACGTGAGCTCAGACGGAGCAGAGGCTCGGCGCCGACTGAGGGAATGCGAGGGATTGGTGGACGCCCTGCTTCACGCTCTCCAATCAGCTGTAGGGAAGAAAGACATGGACAATAAGGTAGGACAACCCACAATATTAGTTCATACAGTTTTTGTTTTTTTACATAGAAATTGCCTAGCTCGTATTGAAGTGCCACACAGATGCATTTTTATATGGCAACTTCACCGCGTCTCTTTTCTCCCAGTCCGTGGAGAACTGCGTTTGTATCATGAGGAACCTGTCCTACCACGTCCACAAAGAGGTGCCAGGCGCCGAGAGGTTCCTGGACCCGTCAGCACCACAGGCCCCCGGCTCAGCAGGTCCGCAGAGGAAGAAGAAGGATGATGCCGGCTGCTTCGGAGGCAAGAAGGCCAAAGGTGAGGATGAGGAAGCAGGGAGACGCAGAAAAAAAACGACTACCAGCACTAATCAGCATCAAACATTTACAGAACCCCGAAATTAGATTCACGCCTCTTCAATAAAACACGTAATCCTTTAGAAAATGCTGAAAAAAGTATGGTGATGGTAATTGCACAACAGGCAACTTAGGACCAATTAGAAATAAAACGTTAAAAAATGTAATTTTCTTTAATAGCATTTTGCTACAATGATTGGTAGCAGATTCAGGCAGTGTTTCCATAGTCCTCCTTCTCTTTAATCCCCTGTAAAAATATGATTGAAAAATGGAAAATAAATTAAAACAGCTGGACTGCATACATCATTCTTGCTTTTGTAGTGAAATGTGAATGGATGGATGCCACATAAAAAGTGTTGTCATGATCTTTTTCAGAGGAACCAGCAGTAGTTTAGACAGAAAAACAATACACTTTTACATTTTTGAATCATTCAACATCAGCTGTATTGTCCCAGGTGATACGTGGTTTGTCAACAGGATTTAAAGTAACATCACACGCTGAGACACCAACTCACCTCATCAAAGCCATCGGAACACTGGCATTTCAGTCGGTGAAAAAATAAATACTCACCGTAATTAAACATATTGAAATTGTGTATTTGTACGAGCTCCATCTTTGTCAGAGCTTGGTGAACTCAAACAGGTGGAAAGCCGCAACTCAGATTGTTTGGCGTGTGCCGACGTTGACGATGAGGCTGTAACCTCTTCCCCGCAATATGTTGTCAAATCACTTACATAATTGATGTCTATCGAGGCGCCGTCTGCTGCGTCGGGAGGTTTTGTCGTTTGCCACTCGGCTTAACAGATGCGCCGCGTACGTATGTGCTGTTGGCTGCGTCTTAATCAGCCATCTTTCCGGGCCGTTAAGCTAAACGACACAGTTATCTCCCCGCCGTAAAACAATAATGGCTGGCATTAATCAGTCAGCCAATGAGGTGTGACTGCCAGCCAGCGACCCCTGACTCCCAGCGTCTCACTGGAGAATCCTTTAGGTCCAGGGGTCAGGGACGACACAAGGGGCTTGCGCGTGTACAGATTTATAAAAGAACCCAATTAACACGTGCGCGCGCACTCTGGGCCATGAGGCGCGCTTGGCTGCCGCGCGCCCCTGAAGGTGCGCTCCGACGGAGGAAACATTAAATGCAGCTATAAAGGGGCGCGGAGGCGGGTGGTTAAGCGGCACTGTCGGCCATACGCCGGGGTAATTTGTTACCTCAAGTAGCCTCTGTTTGGTCTGCTCGTCAGTCGAATGTCACTCCCAGTGCAGGGCGCCACGTTATGATCAGCACGCGCCTCGCGCCATAAACAGTCTTGAGTCTCTTCGGCTGCTTTTTCACACGTCTTTGAGCACATCTCTTCCCACGCAGCACTTTTAATGACGCACTTACACAGAGGCTGGCAGCTTCTGTATGTATATGTCTCACTGTTACTCTCCGTCCTGCCCTTCGAGCTCCTTTTTCTCGTCCTTCCCTCATGTCCTCTTTTCCATTATTAGTCTCTCTCCCTTTCTAGCCACTCTTCATATTCTCTCTGACTATTTGACTGGTTCCTTCTCTAAAACTCCGTCCCCCTGATGCCGACTCTTTGAACAGAACTCCTATGGACTGTTTAGTGGCTTCCTTTCTTGCCTCTCTTCTATCTTAAAAGTGCCCCTTCATTTTTCTCTCTTCGCTCTCTCCGTCGACCTTTTCCTCCGTTCCCTTCACCCTTTCACCCCTCCATTCAGTAAAAGTTTGACTCCCCTTTGTTCGCGTATATTGCACAGCTTCTTCCGAGCGCGCACATCTTTTTTCACCATGCCTCTTCTCTGTTCTCCCCGCTTTGTGTTTCTTTTTTTTTGCATTGCTGCTGCTTCCTCGGCTAACTATAGAGGAATGGTTTAATCAAGGTGAGTGTACCTCCTTCAACCCTTCTCACTTCAGCATATTCCATCCCTTTGCTGTAGAATGTAGTTAGAAGTGGGTTTGGGTGTCCTCCAAAAACCCGACAAAACTTGCAAGAACTTCAGAAAATCAAAGAGTTTCACTCATTCCACATACATCCCCTCACCATACCTACCCAACGTACCGTAGCACCGAGTCTTATAGACCCCCCCATCCCAATCTTCACAGTCTATTAGTGTTAGCTTTTCCTCGGTCTTCTAAAATAAGTGAAGGGTAAAGGGAGTGCTCGGTGAAACAGGTAAGTGCCTTGGCTTTTGTCAGGACGTAAGTAGAGCTTGACTAATCAAACGAATCAAAGATGCAGTAATTGAATTGAAATTAAAAGCCAGAAATCGAAACCCCAAAGTGTCTTTTGTCTGTAGCTCTGTATGATTGAACTGGGCCTTTTAAACTCAAGATAAAACTAATCCCTAACAGTTACTGCAGAAAAACTGCTGCTGACTGTACCCAACTTGAGCCCTTCTTCTCTCATCCCTTGGTTTTTATTTGAGCAGAAATGTCAAGCTCTGCTGCAGGCCCTGTTTGTGTTTGTGTGTGTGTGTGTGTGTGTGTGTGTGTGTGTGTGTGTGTGTGTGTGTGTGTGTGTGTGTGTGTGTGTGTGTGTGTGTGTGTGTGTGTGTGTGTGTGTGTGTGTGTGTGTGTGTGTGTGTGTGTCTGAGGTCGTCACACCTCACTATCCTTGGAATTTGAAAGTTTCCCTGAAAAAGTTTAGTTTGTTCGTGCTTTACCCATGAAAAGTTCTTCACTTGTTGCAAAGAACCTTGATTAAAAAAAAACTTAAATGCTCTTATTCATGTTCCTGCTGGGAGTTGGATTGAAAAGATTCACGTCAGAGCCGGAAGTCAATTAGCTCGGCTTCTCTAAATACAGCTAAAACAAACTGCAGACGATGCATGTGATTATCTTACCTTTGGACAGAGTCAGTGGCGACATCTGCTTTCTGTCTGAAAGAACTTTTGAAAAATGTTAAATAAACATTAAAGGATCATTTGTGATTCAGATTGAGCTTCCCGTCATTAATGTAACATTGATCCATTATGTACCATTCCACCGGAGGACAGCTCTAACTAGCTGATGTCTCACTTCACATTAAAAGGCAAATCATTCTCCAACCTTGATTTCGGCAACTCGAGTGTATGAGCTCGTTTCCTGAAAGGGAAGCAGGGATTCGGCCCAGAGGGATGGTTCATAACTCCGACTCTAACTATGACTTCCTACCTTATCTTCAGTGGCCATAGATTTCACTTGGCCTTTCTGTCTCCGTATCTCTTTATTGTGCCGTGTGCACGTCCTTGTGCATGTGAGATGATCATCAGCTGACTGCCGCTGCAGTCAACCCACCAACACACCTATTCCATTCAGGCATTTTGGCTCTCATGCACATCAGAGAAGCATATCATGGAGAGAAAGTGTGTGTATTCATATGTATGTGTGTGGTCTTGCGCTCGTTTTTGTAATACATGCCCGATATTCATCCATGTGAACACACTGGTGTGTGAACAGCCAGGGCAGAAGATAGTGTGTGTTCTATTATGTGTGTTTGAACATACCATGCTTCTACCTTTTCTGTGTTGTTTGTACATGTAAACAGTTTTGCCTTATTGTTGATGCGTGTGTAGTATATTCCTGGATTAGACCGATATGTGAATTTCGTCATTTCCATCTATACCAGATATATAGAACCCATCTATATATTGTTTTTAATGGTGGTTTCAGTGCTTATTGAGATGACATTTTTCATTTACCGCAAAGGAAATACAGTTGTGATTCAAAGACAATAATGTCCGCCTTCCAAACTCATATCGGTCTAACTCTGGTATCCACCGCATTGCCCTTTACGATCCATGCTGTCTCGCGATGGGACACTGACGTCGTCCTCCCTCCTCTCTCCCTTACCCAGGCAGAAAAAATGGCGAAAACGACAAAAACTACGACACCCTGGATCTGCCCAAGCGCGCAGAGCCGTCGAAAGGTAGGAGCTCGTCCGGCAAAAGCGACACACATCCCCTCTGTTCACACTCTCACCGCCGCGGGAGAATGTTACAGAGGAGAGCGAGTCTGCAAGGGACTTACAGTTATCGTTATTTGCGCGGCGCCAAATCACAACACATATTATGTCAAGGCATTTTGCATAGTGAGGTCGAGACCTCACAATATCACAGAGAAACCCAACAGTTCCCACAATGAGCAGCACTTGGCGACTGTGGAGAAGAAAAACAACTCCCTTTTAACAGGAAGACATGTCTAGCAAAATGTTCTAACCGGACTCAGTTGTGGGCAAAACATCTGCTTCGATCGGTCGGGGTTACAGGTGGAGGCATGAGTGTGATGTGTTTGGTTGAATTACATTACATTACATTCATTTTGCTGACGCTTTTGTCCAAAGCGACACACAACCATCAACCATATCTGAGGTTGGGAAGTAGCATTAAGGGGTTCTTTCCCAAGGGCCCACACTGGATATTAGCCATGTCTTGGCGGGGAATCGGACCCTGACCTTCCGTACCAAAGACAGCGGTGTGACCCCCTGAGGAGTACCAGCTCCTGGTTGAAGGCCTGCCAGCCGTGTGGGTCCACCCGGGTGTGGCAGGGACAGAATATGAGGTCTGGTGATTTAGCCTTGTTTTTCTTTTTTAAAGTGATTCCACAAAACCAAAAATATGTTCGAGGGTGCCATCGTGAGCTGTATTAAATATTTCACAATGTTTTGACATTTTATGGACCAAATAGTTGAACAGTTAGTTGATCGTTCAAAAAAAAATAATTGACAGATTAAAGGAAAAGTACGATCTTTCGGTAAATATATGCTGTCTTGACAAAAGTTTGTGTGATGAGATTGATATCAATTCGTAATATCGAACAACAAACCTTGACTACAGAGAAAATGTGTTTTCGTAAACAAGTTATACATTTTATGTCATGCGATTATGAATAAATAATTTTGACAAATATACTGAAAACATTGTGTATAAGTAATCAAGTTACATTTTGAATTTTCTCTATTTCTACTATTGTATTATGTTGAAATAACTTCATTTCAATGTACTGAACTTAAAATGTTGCGTCCATTCTATTCACCATTTAAATCAATTTGGCTCAAAGAGATTATTTCTTATTTTATCCATTGCTTAAAATCTTACTGGCTGCCTTGAGTTTTGAGTAAAGCCAGTTTTATTACAGGTTCCCCTGCTCACAGTCCTTTCTGCCTCGAGCTTCAGTATCAATTTTCTCATCGAGCTGTTTTTATTCACAGCTCCAGTTGTGACATTGATATACATCCCAATGCCGTAAAGTTATATATATATACATATTATCTAGAAATGGATGTTTGTGTTCGGCAAATGAAGGAATTCTAACACATTGATTTAAAAAATAATAATAATAATAATCCTATAGTAACTGCTTATTGATTTTGGTTAGCCACCGTATAAAAGATTAGACATGGATACCTTGGAGTAAATGGCTTCTCATCTGCAGCATTGGTCATATTCTGGAACATTATGACAAAGCCCTCCCCTCGGCTTCTGCTTTTCTTGATTCAGCGATTTTATGTCTAAATACTCTATGAAATTTTGTGAGCGGTGATAAAATAAGTCGGCAAACTCAGCAGGTGGACGTTTGAAGAATGTGTGTGTGTGTGTGTGTGTGTGTGTGTGTGTGTGTGTGTGTGTGTGCGCATGTGCAGCTGTCCATCTCTCTGTCTCTCGGTGTCTTTGGAATGCGCCTGCACTTGTTACACTCCCTTATGGGGTATTTACACGTCAGCACCTTCATCAGTGTCTAGTGGCAGACACTCAAAGTCAATATCACTTCCTGCTTGCCTGTTAATTAGGCACATTTACACGGCAAAGTGGGCTGTCATTTAACTAGATCACAATTAATCGCTGCGCTTTTTTTCCAAGTTAAGCCGATTTTGCTTCTTTCTTTTCTTTTTTTTTGTATCATTCCTAAAGTGAAGGGAAGCAGATGAGCACCAAGGATGATAATTAATATTTTCCACTCACTAGGTTTTCATGGACGAAAGCCACGCTGGCATGCAGATCTATGGCGGTTGCAACTGTGGTGCGATTACGTTACACAATGTGCAAACAACACCCTTCGGAGTTTCGAATCCAGAGAAAGCAATTATTGTTATGGACCTAAATGTCACGCACAGTTGAAATGTGTGTGTGTGTGTGTGTGTGGGGGGGGGGGTTCACGCTGTAGAGAGCACTCTGCGTTTTCCCGCTCGCAGACTGACAAATCATATTCGACGTTTATTAGCCCGACACGCAGGCGGATAACAACAGTCAGATCGCATGGATAATGAGCTTAATCGCCAGAGCAAAAGCCACGTTGACTTTTTAAAAGCGCGGTCGTCGCCGTTTCCTCTTCACGACACATCAGAGTCATCTGGGTGCTGTTTGTTTGTCTATGAAAATGGATGTTTGTGTGGGTTTCCGGCACGTTCTCCACCTCTGCGCCGCCGCCGCCGCCGCCACATCCCCATCTCATCTGTGCAGAGTTTGCAGAGAGAGAGAGAGAGAGAGAGAGAGAGAGAGAGAGAGAGGAGCTCTCATTCGGTGGCGATGGCTAAGTGAGATAGGGAAGATTACATGTGTATCCTGGTCCTGATCTGATGTCAGACAGAGAGGTGAACACTGGGACCAGCCCGGACCTGGCAGTGGGCAGCGATTAATCTTACTGTGTGTGTGTGTGTGTGTGTGTGTGTGTGTGTGCGTGTGTGCGCGTGCGTGCGTGCAAGTGCATGAGAAATAGAAACAGCACCAGGGTATTTTTTTAGTTTCCCAACAGTTTTGTGCACACTCATATGCAAGATACACGTTTTGCCGGTTGACACTAGTATAGAGAGAGTGGAGTTTTGAATATCTTTACTGTTTTATCGTGGGTTTTTTTTTAGCCACATGGGGCCCAAAAAGTCGAGCAAGCTGTGAACACACAACGGTGACTCATCACTTAGAAGAAGCAAGCAGACACAGAGCTTCATTTTTTCCGGCCGCCTCAAAACATTCGGCTCATCCTTCAGTCTCCAACATCTCCTGAGAGCAATATGTGCCCGTTCAGCTGCTAAACGCTCCATTATGTTCAACAGCTATGGTTGCAAACTTCTGTCTTGTTTGCCACTTCTGAGGAGGGAAGTGCACAGTGGGTTTTCACTGGAGAGACAGCCGCCTGCTACGACTGGAAGTCAGGTAGATGACGGTGTGAATGAGAGTGAAGCAAGTTGCGGCTTGAAAGAACAAAGAGATGAGCTTTGAGGGGATCTCTTCACCCTACACATATAAATTCTTTTAAAGTTATTCATAGATCAGCACTAAAACTGTCCTTTGAAACCCAGACCAACATTTTGGAAATACACCTCTCTTTCTATAAGACTTCCATTTCCTGGTAAAAAAAAAATAAATCGATGGTCGCAAAACAATAAAATCGCTAGTCGCAAAGCAGCGTTATGCGTTATATTATTACCACATATGTCACGTTATCAACTAACGTGATGTGACGTTTCGTCGTTACAAGACCACGGTGTGTTTTCAGTGTGATCCACCTGTCCCGTCATGTCCAACATACTGTAATTAGCATGTTTGCTATTTGAATATTCTATGTACTGCATGTCACCATGGTAACTGCAGCAGCGTCTTAACAAGGATATCGGCGTCATTCCAGGCATGTTGAACCTCCGGTAAAAACACGACGCGTCTGCCTACGTGACGACGTATCGCGTTCGAAGGGCCGTCCCATTTCGTAGCGGTAGACTTTCAATGGCGTAGGGGTAAACATGAGAAATGGAATTGGGCCAATGTCCGGACCTGATTCCCTGGACGTTGTCCGGAGTTCACGTGTGAGAACAACTCTCTGTTATTACATAGGTGTGAAGAATTGTTGGTTTGACACCCCAGTCAAATTTGATTTTTAAGTACAGCCCCAGTATCAGTTTGACTGGAGGTTGAAGGCCAATATCTGGTCCTTATTAGCCAAATATCAACGTCTGTTCTTCTGCTCTTGATAAAAACTCTTGACTATTACTTTTTTTTTTTTAAACTACTGTACACATCAGTGATTTGATTCTTCCTGTGATTGATTATGTTTGTGAAGTTGCACTAGAAAGTGGACCTGTTGCAGGCACAGACATCATTCGTGAAACGGTCCAGAGTTACTGGCAGTGCATTATTCACGCCCGGAAGGGAAGCAGAGAAAAGAGAGCGGGGCGGCTGTATGCGGAAACAATTCAAAAGTGTGAAAAGATGCTGTTCATAGAAGATGAAACATCCCCGGCAGTTAATTGAAAACCCCGGCGCATAAAAACCTTCAGATTGGAGAAAGGTCAGGTGAGGGGAGGAAGGGGGTGGAGACAGATGTGTGGTGGGATGTGCGATGACTGAATGTGTGCTCCTTTTGTGGGAACAGAGGTCAAAAAACAAAACAACCCAGCATCGACAAAAAGTGAAAATAAGGAGGTTTTGTTTTTGCTGAAGTTCCCTCTAGCCTGAGGAGGACGATGGAGGAGGAGAGAGTTTTGGCTGTCCTGAGAATACCGCGGTAACTCAAATTAATTAGCCTCTACCTCCCCCCCCCCCCCCCCCCCCCCCCCCCAATTCATCTGCTCCGTCTCACACTCTCTCTGCTGCATTGTCGGAGAAGCGTTGAGATGCAGGGGAGTGAAAAGTGACTCACATCCTGCCTGAGCACCAAAGTAAACGATTACGAGTGCTCACTTCCCATCCCGTGACCTTGACAGGCGAGGAGGACGGACTCTGATCTGGATCGGTTTGGGTCTGACAGCGCAGCACTTGAAAGCAGTTTCAGATAAGTTAATTGTTGACTATAAAGCTTTAGACAGACTCCAGTTCTGTTCGCGTTGTCTGTCGAAACATGAATGGAATTCGTTCTCTCAAAGTCATATCGACCGAGTCTCACATTTCTATCGAGGAAAAGTTATTTTGCGATGATTATCTTTATCATTTTATTTTGTAGAAACGATTCATTTCAACACCCCTAATAAAGTCTTAGATGCGAGTCGGAATAAAGAAGGTTTCTTTTCTAGCCGTGGTAAATTCAAACTCTATATCAGCCTAACTTTTATGCGGCATGATGTTGCGGTTGATCTAAAGTATGTTCTGTATACTTTGTCAATTTGAAAAATCGACATCAGCTTAAACCCTGATTGCATTTAACTTTGACCGTATGGCGGAAAAACTTAATTGATTCCTTGGGATTCAGGTATTCTGGTATGAGGAAATTGCTTATGAGCACATTATTCCCACGTGATGAATCGTTTTCGTCAAACTGCTTGTAGTGCACGGTGAGCCTGACTGATCACAGCTCCATCAGGTAGGGCCAATTAGTCACACGTGACCCTGAGAGCAATCTGACGTAGCAGTACAGACCGCGGAAAGCCGCGGTGCTTTCCACGAGCTTGTCCTCTTCACTTCTCTTTCCACCCCGCTCACTGATTCTCTCTTCTCCCGTACCCTCCGCCACTCCAGTGCTCCCTCCAGCCCCAGGAGATTCACTGCGCTCCCCCCTTTCGCCTCGCAAACACACATCCAGGTATTGAGGAGAAAACAGCAGCGCTTACCGAGACGGCGACTGTGTCACACGTCTCGCCCGCTTTGTCTTGCAAGCCGGGCGGTTCATTTGTGGAGGGGACTTGGTGTTGACATACAACAACCGTGCAAGCTGTTACGTATTGCATTGTATAACCCTCTCTGATTTCTTCCCACTGGAGCTCTCTGTTTGTAGTATAATGAACACTGGCTGTTCTGCTGTCGGAGTCATCTCTGCCTGTGATGCCTCTGAGCTCTTGTAAAAGTCATAAGCTCGATTGAATGAAGGGAAAGAGATTCTCACGTCCAATGTTTGTCCCGGCTGCCGTCGCTGTGCACGGAGGAGAAATATTTCACTTAAAGGCTCGACGGCACATATCTGATTCTTTAAATCCTCCCCGTAATATCTCCTTGGCCCGCAAGCCGCAGCGAGAAAAAAAGCAATCTTTTCCCCCCAAAGGCGCGATAAACGTCCTGCCACAGTGAGCAAATATGTTCAAGCAAATCCATTTTTCAAGATGAAGCGGGGCTCTTTGCGTCATTAACTGCAGCCGAGTCTGCTTCGGAGTAGCACAATTCCGACGGGAGGGAAAAGTTTTGGCCAGTTCTGTGTCGACTGTACGCCCAAAGTTGAAGCAGAATAGCGTGAACAATTTGCTCTATATTGCAAATTCGGGGCGGCGGGTCTCATGTGGGCGCGCCGCGTTGTTGTTGCAGAGGAATTTAACACCCAGGTAGTGCGCGCCGGGTCTTCGCCCTTTGCTGATCTCTTTGCTGGCATGCGGTCTGCCGACCACTCGGGTGAATCAGACGCCCTTTTGTTCAGAATGGGCACACCTCTCTGACTTCCTGCTGTCATATTTCACGGCAGAGCGAGACCCCGAATGATGACCAATAGCAACCTAACGAACGTCCGCACTCAGACACGCAGACGCACACACACACACGCACGCACACTCATGAAATGTCCCATATCAAAGACATGCACGAGGCCGGGGCTGAAGTCACCCATCTTTGGCTGAGCTGGAAAATCGTACTTGTTTATGTTTTTTTTGCTGCCCTCAGCAGAGATGTACGGAAGAGGATTAGGGCCAAGCATGAATTCTTTTTTTTTGAGTTCTGACCTTAAACTCAGAACCCACTCACCTTTTGGTGTTCCGTTATTGAAATTGCTTCTTGGACCCCTCGAACATGCAAAAAAATCGCTCACGGACGACATCTTCGACCTGTGTTTCCCCCCTCCTGCATGGCAAAGCGACTCCCCCACCGAGGTCGAGTTTTCTGAGTTGAAGGTCAGAACTCAATACATTTCCCGCGTGGCCCTAATCCTCTTCCGTAGAGATGTGAACCAGGGTCATAAAAAAAAGATATCTTGGTACTGTTGATGTTGTGTGAGGACTCTAGGGGGGAGTCATTGAAGTTGTTGTGATAATTAACGACGGATGGTATAAATGTGTAACATTTTTGTACAACCATATTCAACACTGTGTCATATTTATCACATGACCCAGTGTTTCTGCTCCATAAGAGCATAAGATACAGGTCGTTGTATGAAAGAAGGTAACGTCAGCTTCTTTCCAAAAGGATGATGATGAACGAGATGAGGGAGGCGGCTAAGGGGAGAGACAGCTTTGGAGAGCTGGATTCAGACAACTAGTAGCAGGTGAACCATTATGAAATGTCAACCATTTCCTACATTATTGATTTAATGTGAAGTAGTTTTCTCAAAAGCGTCAATTTGAAAAAAAGCTTCGTTGAATCGAGGCTCCGTCAACATCACGTCCATTGGGAGAATTCAGCTGGCCACATTAAAGGGTTCAGTCGACTTTGTCTTTGCAGTGAGAGATGCGAGTTGATGAGTCTAAATAGTGAGAGAGAGCACGCCGGGCCCCGGGGGACAGACAGGTACATGTGAGGGCGGTAATGGTGTGAGAGAGCTTCAACGTTAAAGGACGGTGCCAGTAACAGTGGGAGAAAGACCAAGATATGTACAGTGGACAATGATTTATGTAACTGAGGCAGACGTCCCCCGTCACACTTGCAGAGCAACAAAAATAAACACATAACACTTGCGCAGACACATGCTCGCACACACTCGCACCCACTTTCTCACTCTCCGGCTCCTCCGCTGTCTTGTCACACAGGGCCGGATCCAGACTGTCTGGCACCTTATATCGCTCTCTAACTCTTTGTGGCCTCATTACGTTTCCCCCGGCAGCACACCTTCCTTATGCCAAATCCTCAGAGTGTCTCTTTGCCTGTACAGCCTTTTTTATACTGGATGCTGTCATGTCCGGGAAGTCGACGCTCCTCTAGGAAAAGGAGGCTAGTGTTTCACGAGGTGTGATGAGTGACTTAAATGGTTTTATAGTTGGGCTCCCTTTCAGCTGTGGCCTTCTAAACGGGGAACAAACCAGAACCAAAAAAAGAATGTATCTCAGGAGACATCCTAGTCAAATACAGGATGAATAAATATAAACGACAACCTAGAACGAAAGCATCAGATATAATCATGCTTCACTGGAGTTTCCACTTCAAACTTTAAATATATATGATTGATGGTCTTTATCACCTCATTTATACATTTAGCACTGTATGCATCTTGGATGTAGCGAATGCTGTATCAAATAAACCCATTGGAAAAGCAGCCAAGAAGCATTTTGAGAACAGATATAACTATAGATATAAGATATAAAATATAAAATAGATATATTTAATATTCTATATAATATAAAATCTAGTTTACACTAGACGATTTAAAGCCCCATTTTCCGCTCACCGTCAAGTACTTTGGAGACATTTCTCCTGGGGAAGGATCGTGTGTGTGAGGGCCCCCCCCCCCCCCCCCCCATGCCCCCATGTTAAAAGCTCACTCCAGATGTGACATGTTCCTCTAACCCCTCCCTCCATCCCGACCTCACCTGAGATTAAATCTAAATCTGCCGCACCAGCTGCTGGGAGCTGATGCTCCTCGCATACCTCCTCTTTTGTTGTTAATGAAACTAAGCACAACAAAGAGGAAAAAGGGACTAATTATGGGAATAGCCGGTTGCTTGTAGTTGACATTATAGTCACCGCAGCCCCCCAACTCCACCCCTCTCCTCTCGAGCGATACCACACAGACAGCGGTGAAAAGGAGTGATAAAAAGAAAAGCGAGGGGGAAAAAAGGAGGGGAGCGAGCCTTATTGTGGTGGGACCGCCTCGTGTTTTGTCGGAAGTACAAAGAGGTTTGCATGATAATGCTATTCCTACGAGGTCCCGTGGAGAGCGACTGTTCCACACATCATTGGCGGAATGAAGTCCTTGCAGATTAGATTGTGTGTACGCGCGCGTTGATGCATGGCGGCATTTATCCACCTGTGCTCGGCAAAGGATGGTGGGCTGTCTCTTATTCCCAGCACCTCCTCTGTGGCGCCGCATAAACTTAGCAGCACTTGTACCCGCTGCCACAGCAGTGATCAACTGTTTCTGAAGTTTTTCAAGTAAACTTTCTTTAACCCCCCCCCCTCCCCTAAAAAAGCCCACTGCCCTTGATCAGTGTTTCTCGTCCCACTAGGCTCGGTGGGATTCTCAATGAAAGAGCTGGGAATCCACATTAGCCGGCAGCATCGGGCTCTTCAGATGATTAGCCCCCCATCTCCTCCGCTTTGGAGGAAAGTGATAATTACAAGACAAGAGTGATTCCAGGGATGACGGACGAAGCGCAATGTGAGATTAACTTGCCCACTGGAGTCTTTGTTTGGCCCTGTTCGAGGCACGGGTGCGCTGCTTCCTGTTTCTGCGAGAGATGCTTTAATCTAATTAAAAGCAGATTAATGGTGTGCTGCATGGTGGCATTGAGCAACGACAGCGGCTCAGTATGTGTGTGTGTGTGTGTGTGTGTGTGTGTGGGGGGGGGGGATATAGTAAGTGAAATATTGCTCGTAAACAGTCTAGACCGTTGTAAACAGCAGCGCCTAAGTGCACCCCGAGGACGGCCGTCCTTGCATACGATCGAAGGAGAGGGTCAGGTGGGGCACAGGGGAGTCAGGCGCTGGCTGTTGTCCGGGCCAAACTGTCCCCTCCTCCGAGGTTTTACCCGGAGCATAAAATCAAGCAGAGCTACACTGTATGTGATGCCTTCGATTACATTTTTAGGTGTTTAAATGACACTTGTATCCTGTGCTACATAAAGTCTGCGCGCCGCTCGCTCGCGGGTAAGTAGGCAGAGGAGTAGAAAAAGAGCCAAGGTCTCAGTGCGACACCACACAATATCCCTGCGACTGTACAACGGCCATGAAAGAGATGCATTGAGGGAGGGGAATATAAAAAATCCAAGGAGAAGTGTTTTTCCGTCAGAGAGCGATTAAGATTAAGGCCCATGTGAAAAACCCTTTTTGGTGGTGAGTCTTTTTTTCCAGCGTCCACAGCCAATCTATTTGATTGGTCAATAGTGAGAAGTATTTAGGATTTTAATATGCATTTGATTAGACGATGGCTTCATGTTAGCCGACGGGGGCAGTTCATCTCATCCTCACTGCCTTTCATTTGACTCTTTTAAACACACGCGCGCACGCACGCACACAAATCCTAATTCATACTGCTGTCCATAAACAGTCTCTCTCTCTCTCTCTCTCTCTCTCTCTCTCTCTCTCTCTCTCTCTCTCTCTCTCTCTCTCTCTCTCTCTCTCTCTCTCTCTCTCACACACACACACACATACACACACATCTACAAGTGACGCACGATGCACTTGTACCTTTGACCAAGAGGGTGGTATCATGTGACTATTAGAGGTGGTGGTGTTGTTTGTCAGGGTGCTGTAGATAGAGAATATTACCCTGGAAAATTGAACACATCTCTGTGTGTGTGTGTGTGTGGGGGGGGGGGGGGGGGGGGGGGGGGGGGGGGGGGGGCGGTCTGTGGGTGCGTGCGTATACGGGGAGAAAAGCATAGACTTGTCATCCTCCAAGGCGAGAGTTAATCCGGAGTATCCATCACACTTCAGCGTGCCGTTTCCCAAAGGGGAGGGCCAGCGAGGGCCGGAGGAAGTGCTAAATGAGAGATGGGTGCTGACACCGACGCTGACACAGGAAATCCCTCGTTGTCGAACGCCATCACAGCCGACATCCTGCATTCCCGATGAAGAGTCTCGCCCGAGACGGAGGGCGCAAGGTCTCAGGCTATACTTACTTGAATTTGTCTGAATTAAAAGGTGGAAAAAGCGGCAACCAAAAAGTTCTTTGTATATTGTCTTATTTCATTGGGTTTATATCATGTAAACCAGCTCTCGGCATTTTACTAAATTTGTCACACAAAAGCGTGGAAGTGTTTTAGTATTGTTGCTGGATTGCAGAAGTTATTGCCTCATATTTTGATTGATAGTGTGAATTTTCACCTTCTGGACAAAAGGCTTTTAGGATCCGGAGGAACAGGTAAAGCTGTCTTCGGCGATGCCAGGCCCAGGCCCCATCACCCCATCACCCCACACCTCCTGTGACAAAATAGTCTTCAGTCTAAGGCCTTTATCTTCAGGCTTCATTCCAAAACACTGCCATATCTCTTTAACCCCTCCCCCGCCATACCCCCCCCCCTACACACACACACACACACACACACACACACACACACACCATCAGGCCACAGGATAATCCAGGCTTATTCCCGAAGCCTGCACACCTGAGGACGACCTCAAAACCCCCTCCCCGAACTACCGAGTGTATCATTCAGCTTGTGCTGCAGTGCATCAGTTTTTTCTCAGGGTTGATGTAGATGACTCCCCCCCCCTTTTCCCCCCTTCTCGTGTTCACTGTCTAGTTTTCCTGACATGATCCATGCATCTCCGTGGACTAATTACCAGACAGCGGTCCCATCCACCATGCACTGTATTATACTTACCTCCCTGCTCCCCGGATAATGTGCTTTCCTTCTACTCTTCTGTTACTCCTTCCTCTTCATTTTCCATCTCTCTCTCTCTCTCTGTCTCTCTCTCTCTCCTTTCCCTGTCAGATGTGGAGAGATGTTCCATTTTGGAAATTGACTGTTAGTTGGAATATGTGGGGGCCCGACACCACCCCTGACAACTTAAGCTTGTTTTTCAGCCTCTCGGGCTTATAGGTGAACAACTAAACTGCCAAACAGGAAATGGGAGACGTTGTCCGTGGTCCGCCGCAGCTTTTTCTCTCTCTGCCACCCTCCCCTCTTTAGCTTTCTCTCTGTCTCTCCTCTGCCTACTTCTGCACATCTATCTCTTGCTCTCTGGCAGCCTTGTGCTGTTGCCTGAGCTTCTGGTTTCGTTTGTGTCTGGATGAGGACGTGACTTGCCTGTGTAAACAGAGCAGGCACTCAAGGTGTTGCTGAAACACTCTCTCTCTCTCGCTCTCTCTCTATCACTCTCACTCACACATGCACACACGCGCACGCACACGCACACACACCTCTCCACTCTGAGTGTCTCAGGAAGCTGCAGCTAAACACAAACTTACACAGAGCACTCGCAGGGTTTGCCCACTAATTGCAGCCTTTTTGGCCGGCTGCTGTGGCATTATGGCAATAGTAGTTAGGGATAAAAAATTTAAAAAAGGTCTCTATTTACACACATTATCATCTAAATGAACAAGTTGAAGTGTTGTATGACGTGCAGATGGAAAAGCATTCTGCTCCCTCTCCTTGTTCGGCTGTCACTGGTCCAACAACATTGGACGAACTAGACGTGATGGAGAGTGGGTTTCCATAGCAACCCCTAGTACCACCATTGTGTGTACTTTTTCATCTCAGGATGTTGTCTACATTAGTAGGCAGATCAGTTTTGGTGGAGATATGGGAGGTCATGAGAGGGACAGAAGAAAGAGAGAAAGAAAGAAAGAAAGAGGTGAATAAATGTAATCAGTAGCCAAATTAGTAACAGACATGCTTCTGTAGGTGTGTGTGTGTGTGTGTGTGTGTGTGTGTGTGTGTGTGTGTGTGTGTGTGTGTGTGTGTGTGTGTGTGTGTGTGTGTGTGTGTGTGTGTGTGTGTGTGTGTGTGTGTGTGTGTGTGTGTGTGTGTTTGTGTGTGTGTGTGTGTGCGTGCAGCCTGGCAGATTCTTCTGCAGCCTCATGGCTGAGTGTGTGGACTGTTGACCAGTATGAAGTAGATTCCAAAGCTGCATTCACATCATTTGAGATGTGATAGATTTCCCATGCTTATGACTAGCGAGGGTTCAAATCACTGGGCAGCAGAAGTGGACGCCTGCCCGTCTCATGCACATTCCATGTGAGACAGTTTCCACTGGTTTATCTCTCCCTGAAGGCAGAGTTCCAGAGTGGATGATGTCACTCAGGGTTGCATGGGTTAAATAAGGAGTAGACGTAAAGACTAACCAAAGGGCTGCATGTGAACCCCCTGGACATGTAGTATGGAGCTGCAGAAATGTTCCATCCCGTCCACTATGACTTTAGGAATGCCATATATGGTAATGATGGGATACAGAGTATGTTCTGTAGTCTCGTCTCTGTGAAACCCAACACTATACTCGCGGAAGTCCCTCCCATTCCTCACTATTGCCAGTAGTCCATCCATCTCTTTGTCCAGTGAATTACGTTGCCCATAATGACAGAAGGGAGCTACGCTCAGCGTGATCGGCTGGTCCCAGGTGTAACACAACGCCATCATGGAGCTGTTGCACAACAGTAGTGTTGCTGACCGAACGCGTTCGAAAGGGGAAATAAGAAAATGAGTTGGAGCAACCGCAACAGGCTACACAAAAACACAAAAAAGGGTGCGTTTGAATGCGGGTGTCATGTAATGGGTGTTTTCTTTACTTTCCATGGATAAAGAAACACTCAGCCTCAAGTGGAGGGTGGTGTTTTAGCTATTTCCTTTTTTTGTCCCCCAGTGGTTGTTGGTGGTCATATGAACAATACTAGCGCCAAGCTGTCCAGCTAAGCCTCACTGTGGCTGTCCTTACACAGTTGGATTTAGAGGTGTAGGTCTGGTTACTTCAAGATCCCCTCCAGTCACGTTTTAAAGTATGTCACAATAACCTGCTATGCCAAATATGTTGTTTAACATTGTTGACCCCAAAAAACCCTCTGAAATGGGGTTGGAAATCATCCACTCTCTCTCCCTCCTTGAGGAATTCTGAGACTATGAATATGAATCATATGCAAATAACACGGGCCTCACATTTGCATATTCGACGAGCGATTGGTTTACTGTATTTGTGACCGTATTGTATTTGGACCTAAAACAGACCCCATTAGCTGTACGGCTGAAAAAGAAAGACAAAAAAACAAGCGTATATCAGAAGTAATCCAACAAATTACTCACCAACGAAACACAATTAATGGTTATAAATAACGAGGGTGATTTGATTGGAAATGCGTCTGGTCTCATTTTCTCGATCCGCGTTGGCTGATATCGTCATTCAGATTTGATTACACATGACTGCTCCGACAAAGTGGTAAATACAACATGGAAAATAGAATGTAAACCCCCAACCCCCCACCCCCGGATCCTCGATCCATGTTGTGGTTATTGTCGACTAAGAGAGTCCGGATTCATGACATGCAGCTTTTACCCTTGTCCGGTATGGAAGCAGCAGCAGCAGCAGCACCTCTGTTACAGAATCAACAGAGACAGCGCTTGTACATCACAAGTCCCCTGTGTGGCTGCATGTGCAGACGGAAGCTGTGTTCTGTCTGACAACTACGTCGCAAACATTAGGAGAACATTTATTTTGAGAGCCACTCGTTCAATAGCGGCAAATACGAGAGAGGCCCTTTCATACTCCAGACAACACGAAAAGTGACATATGTTGTCAATATGTTTTTCATCCGGAGGGAAATAATATCTTTCACCTGACAGAGATTCTAATATAAACTAGCACCGCCACCTCAGGCCCTGGAAGACTATAACATTAGCAGGAGGAACACTGGAAAACAAACCACACTGCAGCATTATCACCGGTGATCCACCGAGAGGCCGGATAGCTGCGAGGCACATTCTCGAGCAGGCCGCGGAAAAATGAATGCCACTATGGCTCAAGAGGGAGAGACCCGCAGGCTCTGTGTTTCCACAAAGTTCAGGGGTTGTTCAGGGGACTGGGATTTTTCAGCGCTTGGATGTTACTGACAATTTGGTGTCAGTTTGTCGGGCGTGTTTTTGCCAGGGTATTGATTTGTCCTGTCAGGACCATATGCCCACAGCAGGACCCTGCTGGATTGTCAGTTCGGGAAAGGGGAAGTACTCTCCCCCCGTCACTGCAGAGGCAGCTCGCTGAAAAGGGTCCTATTGTGCTAAATGGTAGGAAACAAGCTTTCTCTGGCCAGACTTTCGGTAGAGCAGGAGCAGGACCCCTGTCGCGAAATGGCAAAGATGGAAGGACGGGGGGGGGCACTGAAGCGTCTGTGCTGCACATTCCCTTTGTGCCCTCAGTGGTATTTTTCTTTCACCATCTCTGTCTCACCACACTGCATCCAGCTCATCACACCGGGACGTCAATGTGGCCCACAGCTGATGGGTGTACTGTCCAAGAAAAGGACGGGCCAGTCGCCACCTCCTGCCTCTGTCTGTCAACATCCAACAAACTATGGCCAATCCACCGTGAGGGTATGCTAATGCGTGCTGCCCCGGGGCGGCCCAAAGAGTTGCCACTCTGTGTGCAGGGGCCAGCCGAGTGTGAGAGGAGAAAAAAAAATGAAGCTTTGACTCCTGAACCCCGGCAGTGTGACGGGGTGAGTGTGGGGGAGTGGACAGCCTTTGCAGCCTGGCAGTGAACTCTGTTCCGTCTCTGCTCAGCTCCAAATCTCCCAGAAGGGCCGTGGAGAGAAAGGCGTAGCGAGCCTCCGTCACATGTTCATTCCCTACGACTTAGAAGGAGGACACTCACATTGTTTCAAAATCAACTAAACCAGACACGGGTCGGTTTGTATTGGCAAAAGCCTGTTTGTTTTTTTCGGCGTAACGGGGCCGTAGAGGGGCCGATTTTCACAGAGCGGCGGAAAGAGAATTTCAATTAAGTGTTATTTTCTGTGATTCATACCCAGCATTAACATGCAACTCATAACTGACCCTGACTCACACCTGACTTAGGATGCATCTCCAGCATACGAATGAAATTCAGACGTCTCTTTCCCGGTCCCTCCAGCCGTACTTACTCTTCGATGCGGACGGCACACATCATTTGCTTCCGACCTCAACGACATTTGCATGTGTTCGCTGATCCCTCAGCCAAATGTACATTCATTTGTTTCCCCAAAGGAGCGGAAACGCAACAGCGGCAGCCGTGTCATTTCTCCATCGATTTTGCAGCAATTTCAAAGACTAGTGGACAAACAAAGCCTGCAATCGAGCATTTACTCTTTGCCCTTCTGATTAGAAACATAATGTGACCCAGTGAGTTCCTCAGTTAGTGAACTGTATCCATCTGCTACTTTTCCAAGCGACATTAGTACACGCACACACACACAGACACACACACACACACACACAGACACACACAGACACACACAACACACACACACACACACACACAGACACACACACAACACGCACTCACACAAAAAGCCCCCTGCTAACCCCTGCCAATTTACTTGTGTTGTTTATGTCGCGCCATCGCTTACCTTTCACTTTTTTAATGAACCTGTAAGAGTAACGACCATTATTATACGGGTGGCTCGCTACTTTTAATGATGTGCTTTTTTAAGCCATCGCCCTGCTGTGGCTGTGCCCTGCAAAAAAAGTCTTCATTAGCACCGAATCGCTCTCCCATAGACACTCTTACATAAAAAAAAGGGGGGGCCTGGCAGGGTTCAATGTGCGTGAGTTTCAGATGTGGAATGAGACTCGGAGACTCCACGACTTCAGGCTTCCCCAAGTGAATGGTCTCATTTACTTTATTTATGCCTTGAGGGGAAAATGTGACCCTGCGGTCAGCGCTGTTCTGTAAGTGTTTCTTATCTCTCTCTTTCTGCGACACTATGGTAAAGTGGCAAACCGCAACCAACTGAGCAACCGGCGGGGCACACTTTATGGTGGGGCACCTCTAATTCCATTTCTGGTGAAAACTCAACGCTACTGCGATGTATTCTGGACCGTTCTAGGCAAAACGATGTAGCAAACATGGGGACTCACACGGAGGTCGGGTCCACCTCATGTCACTATATTTAACTCATTCAAAGTTGACGAAAAACATTGATTCTTTGTTGCAGGTGATTATACATATATGAAAAAATATTCAGTTTCTGTGAATAAGTTCTTCTAAATATTACACACTGTAGCTTTAAGTGAGACGCATGTGCTGTAAACATGTCCACAGAGTGCTCCGACAAGCTGGATAATATTGGCATATACATATAGAAATGTTACAATCGGAATAGGGCCAAATTATTAATATCCAAACGAAACATTGTGTGAGCGTGTGACGGTTACGTTTTAAAGTGTTCTGGACCAACTGAGGTGGAGATGTGCAAAATAGAGGTCTTGACGATGTATTTACAAAAGGGCGCGAAAAAAAAATAGAATGCCGATACAAAAGCAGAATAACCAGGTGACCAAGCACAAGAGATGGAAACGATAACTGTCGCACCACCGAACGAGACTGAATAATCCGGCGCAGAAGTGTTGAGTCATGACCAGGGGTGAGGTTGAATTGTCAAATATGCTGAGGAAGTTTCCTAAATCTTGATGTGACCCAGAAGTATTTCGTCAGCAGCACCATGATAAGAGCTGTTAGGATTCTCTAAATGCAAAGGAAAGGAGCTTCAATGCTTCAGTTCCTATCTCCTTTAGCATAGGGTACACTGGAGCTTCCTATGTGAGAGTAAGGAGATAGAGACGCCCCACAATGCATTGCGGCAGCGATATTTAACGTGACGCGCCAATGCACGGACGTAAACGATTCAATCCGAAGTAGAAGTAGAAGAAGTAGAAGAGTATGAATATGACCCAGAAGAGACGCACGTCATCATGTCAGTTACTGTCACATATGAATCATTTACATCTGATATCAGTCCTCCTTTACACCGTTCCTTGACCTCATGACGTTTTCCACTGAGGTCAAGGAATAGTAGACAGGAATAGGAGATAGGAAGGACAATTCGACCGCACCCCAGGCTTCTATGGAGACGATGATTCAGGTGATTGACGCCAGTTTTCTCATGGAGCAGAGAGAGAAACCAGACACACTCATACTGCGAAGAGGAGAGCACAAACAGGGAGGGGGGAGAAGAAGAGAAGAACAACATCACCTTCTGAATTTATCATTTTTACAGCTGTTATTTTTTTTTTTAAATCTACCTTAATCTGTATATCCCCCCCCCCCCCCCCCCCTCCCTTTCATCTCTCTCTCCAATCCTTCCATGGCTCTGTAATAGTCCCCTATGAGTTGTAGAAAGTGATCCCCCATCATGTTACCCTCGATTCGATGGGAGCGCGGTGTGATGTAAGAGTCCCCCGGAAATGCAGCCGGGAGTAAATGGAGCATAGTGCAACACTCGTGTAGCAGCAGGAAGAGACACCCTGTACGATGTGGGCATAGCCCGATCGATGAACATAACCTTTTGACGCGCCCGGGCGAGGGGCGAGGGGCGTGGCTCGTTTGTGAATTTGTGTGCGTGCGTCCAGAGGTTTTTTTCTCAGAAGTGGAAATCAAGCGCTGCTCGAATGCAACATACTATCCTAGAGTGAGGCTGAGAGGACCGAGTGTGTGTGTGTGTGTGTGTGTGTGTGTGTGTGTGTGTGTGTGTGTGCCCCCTCCTCGCGAATCAGCTAATCCATTATCATTCATCCGCCTTCCACGCTGCTACACATTGGCTTCAATTGCAGTCAATAGTGAAGCCGCTTAAAGCGTATTAATGCTATGGCTCTGTGCTGAGCGTTACTCCATCACGTCGACTTAACTTTGTTCCTAACCCAGTTTTTCCAATGCGCCGCAGCGCCACAAAGACACTTCTCTTTTGTGCGCGGGCACTAATTGAACTTCGCCTCGGAGGTGTCACCGTCGTCTCCTGCTTTGAAGAATAACCCGCAGCTCCTCCCCTCTCACCTCATTTAGGGATGAGCTTAGATCTCCAGAGCGTTTCGCGCATATGTTACCGTACGTGGCCATTTGTAATTGTGTGTGTGTGTGTGTGTGTGTGTGTGTGTGTGTGTGTGTGTGTGTGTGTGTCTACCCCTATGAGCGATGAAAGCAGCGCTCAGCAGGAGGCCACGGCTGTGTGTGACGTCTGCCACACCAACACTGAGCACAAGCAGGGGAAATAGTCGCACTGGGCTGAGATCATGTGGGAGTTGGTACTAATGTTAGTTACGCTTTCATGTATTGATTCATGGATTATATTTAGCTTTGTGTTTGAGGCGGTCGGAGGAGACGTTTTGCTGATTCATGTACATGTTTGTGACGGTGATGGAGCACAAACCTAGTACGATTGACTGAAATAGTATTCGTATTTGTACATTTTGGGGAACTATTTTTTCAACATTTTTTGATTTTGTTCAAGAGCACTGTACTATGTGTAAGTGTACTATGAAAAACATTATTAGATTATAAAATGCAAAATTACCGAATTGACCAATTTATAGTAATCCAGTATGAAAATATAGAATAATTTCACTGCTTTCATAAGTACTTTTCCTTTTGATTTTATGGCCACAAGCGGAAACAGGCTGTGGACAACAACGTCTGACACATAATCACCTTTTGAGTTGATGCGGCAAACCAGACTGTGTTTATCTCACTGTTAAAAACAACGCTGACGAGAGCAGAGACAGCGAACGAGCTTTAAGTCAATGCCACTAAGACGTTTTTCACAAAAGTAACATTTGGAATACAGGACTTTTACTCGTAACAATGGGGGTTTTTTGCATTTGGATATGTCAGCTTTGAAACACCACTGGTGTCTGAGACTCCGCCATACATGTGACTATAACTAGCAACGGTAGTTTTATTCTCTGTGAAAAAGAAGCTCAGCGGCCTACCCCCCACACAAACATCTGTCTTTACGCAATCTCATCATGTTTGCAGTCTGTCACAGAATGTGAGTCTGCCCTGAGAAAAAGCAGAGGCCATGTCACATTGACAGCTCGTCTCCCCCTCCCAACTGCCTAGCAACCTGAAAAACAACAACAACACCAACAACCACAATTCTTCGGTATACAGTTGTCTACGGAGCCCAGTGAATTTCCCTCCATTGTTGAGCAGTACACGCCTCTTTTTGTTGATGTCTGAAGCTCTTCATTTGTTACATGCCGAGTTGCCCGACCACAACCCAAGGAATTACAAGAGGAAAGAAACATGGCTTGGCGGGATATATTACATAACGAGAAATGCAAACCGGGCAACAAATGGGTCAACACGGCCGACGTTTTGCGCAGATCGAATTCGCCCCGGGAGATGAAGTGTCCGCCTGCAGGGTGGTCTCTCACGTGCACTTGGATCGCGGAGTGTTTCCTGCAAATCCACAGGCCCTGCAAAATGTTGCCTAGTGCCTGGATTGCAAACTCTCCCCTCTTGCGTCAGCCCTGGAACAAACCAGGCTTTTGCATCATGGCGACTGCCGCGTCTTTGAAAATAGACGATTTGTCAAGCAGCACCTACAGTCACATCCTCCCGACCTGGCAGTTTCGTCCCACGCACACTCTGGAGCAGGCTTGGCGCGATCTGGAGGGGAACCGCCACAGGGAGGAAGAGGCTTCCTTTTGGAGTGTTAACAACTACGCTGCTGTGCCCGAATCTGAGTTCGCCCCCCAGCTTCCCGCTCTCTGCACATGACGGGTGTGAGATGTGGCTTTGGACACACAACTGTCAGTTTGTGTGCGTCAAGTTTTATTTCTCGAGCACGAAAAATGCCACTCTTCTCTCTTCCGCTGTGCTTTGTTGTGTTTTGTTATTTTTTGCTGAAAAAAAGTCAGTGAATGAAAAATACCTCAGGATGCCCTCCTAGGGGGTTTTTACTTATACTTTTATATTCAGGCCCAAGCTGCACTCATATTAGAAAAAGGTTCTCTGTTTTTACGTCTCAAAAAATGCAGTCAGGGCCTTGTCAGCCCTTGCGCATCAATCAAATAGGATAACTATGTATCCCTCCCCACATAATACAGGGGTTTTCGAATAGAACCTCGGAAATACTGGCCTCAGAAGATATGGGAAGAAACAGTGGGGTTATATTTTCTTTAAATTGAGTCTAGATGGATAGGAAAAGGATTTAGAATTGCCTGGGACCTGTTGTAGAGGATAGGGGAGGAAGCTGCTGGTGAAATGGTATTTCTGCAGAAGACAGTTTTAGCCGCTAGTTTCAAAGCAAGTGCTTTATTGTAATCCAGACAGCACAAGTACTGTAAAGCCATATAGTGAGTAATGGAAGATAGTGCCCCTGTTGAAGCCTTTACTTTTGGCTTTGCTTCGATTACTTCACTACTTTACACATTCACAATGTCTGCAAGACGCATATGTCTTTGTGGCTACTACACAACAAGGGTTTGCACTCCTCCCGGAGGACTCCAAGCAGTCGAGAACAAAACTACACAAGGGAATAAAATTGAGGCCTTCTTCCCGAAGACATACACTTTACGCTTTTGCTCTCAATAATGCCTATCCCATAATACTTCTCAGCAGGGGTCGACCGCTTATCGCCCTGGCCGATTATCGGCGCCGATATTCATAATTTTTATGATTATCGGTGCCTTTGTCTCTCCAACTGCTGATCATGTCAGTACTTTTCTTAACAAAGGTTTTTTTATAGACTTTCTACAGTGTCCCGTATGCTGTGGAATTCTGTGATTTTCCACTGAAACTTAAGTGAAAATTGTGTGGCCTTAGTCGAGGCTGTCCACCGTTATCAGACCCAAGCTTCTTTACAGTTTCCTTGTCCTGAAGAACTCTCCCGACGGTCGGAGGAACCCTAGCACTGTTCTGCCCGTACCTTCACAGCGCATAATTGGCCCGTCTGTCCTGCAACGGAGTCCTGACCAGTGTGTGTGTGTGTGTGTGTGTTTCTCTGTATTTCCCTGCAGGCTTTGAGCTGCTGTATCAGCCGGAGGTGGTGAGGCTCTACCTGTCTCTGCTCACGGAGAGCCAGAACTACAACACCTTGGAGGCCGCTGCTGGCGCTCTGCAAAACCTCAGTGCTGGACAGTGGACCGTGAGTCCAGGGATGGGGAGGGTACAATACCAACACAATGTCTGTCTCTCTCTGTCTGTCTTGTAGGTTTTTTAAAATTCATATTACATTTTATTTGCATCTATCGTCATTGTTGTCCTTTGAATGGCATATATTTTGGCTGAATTGGAGCAAAAACATCCAGTTGGATTAAAAAGGAGAATAACGGCCTGCAAAGGTGCTTTAACCTCAGAGTGGTGTAAATCCACTGTATCTCTGCAAACCATATAGCAACTGTTTAGAAGTAAATCTTGAGATAGAGGCACAAATGAACCAGGCAGCAGGCCGTTCACACCGTAAAATCTATCAAAAATCGATTGCCGGGATGGTTGGGGACTGCAAACCAGAAAAAAACATTCTGCCAATGTTGACAGACCATAACAGCCAGATATCGTTGAGCATGTGAAAACAGAATAATGGAAAGAAAAATAGAATCTTAAAAAATATTTATAGATATATACGTATGGTAGATGCAGTCTGTTTTTCTTTAATACCTTTCTTGGTTGGGACCTTCCATCTAACAGTTGGTGGGATTCAGTAACTAGATAGGGGCTTGATAACCAATGTACGTCACACTCCTCATCTCTGGTGGACGTTTGCCTCCGATGACGGATGATATGAGAGCCACTGCAGCCAGGTTCGGACATTTATCCCCATTAGAGTGGCCGCGGAGCTGCTGCCTGTCTGGCTTGCAGGCGACAGCGAGTTATCAACAGGCCAAGTCCGTTTTTCAGAAGCGAGTTTACGCGCGGCACCTCAAGCAAGCAGTCACTTTATTTTTTTAAATTTTTTAATCAGGCGAGCTGTATTCAGCCCACGGCGGCATTATCGCTGCAACGCTTCTCTCAACACCCATGCGTTAGAGTGTAAACCCCTCGGTTCTCTGAATTCATCAGCAGCAGCCTTGCCTAGCTCCGGTGGAAAGTTGCATGGGTTACCATCCGGCCCCGGGTCTCACATTTAGTGTTCTGAATAATTCACGAGTAGTGATTTTGAGCTACGGTGAGCATTTTGAGGAGAAATCCTTCTTTCCTTTGGTGTTTTTTTTCTTTTTCTTGTTCTTCCCCCTTTTGAAGCAGATCAGAATTCTTGGCCAGGCTCAGGAACCTGCAGGGCCACTAAACCGCCACACTCTCACATGTGCTATCTGGACAAAAGCGTGTCCCTGCTCCTTGGGAGGATATGAGAGCTTCTTCTTTTAATCCTCCCTCATTCGTCTACCGCTGGATTTGACCTGTGTTTTTCTGAGGCTCACCGCTGCCACCTAGTGTTTCAGGCTGTGCCTGTCCTCTGCGTAATTACATCTCTGGGGGTGTCAGGTCTTGGAAGGGAGACGCTTTTATGTAAAACTTAATGTTTCATGTTACAAAAAAAATGAGATGTAAAATCTACTGATGTTTAAATCAAGACAAATTATATCACATGTCCATTCAGAGCCCCGCTGTGCAGTGTCGTGAATTAGTCAAGACCAAGGAGCAGCGCCGGGCTGTCTCGTAGTTGCTGAGTGAAGGATTCCAAAGTAAAAGATCCTCGACTGGAGGCGACCTGGACTCCCCCCAGATGTCGGACAGGATGTTATTCGTTCACCAGGCCTACCCTTGTGGTTGAAGGTTGACGTTGTACAAAATGGAGTCACAACATTCCCTCTGTCTGCCCTCCAGTGGTCCAATTACATCCGAGCCACGGTCCGTAAGGAGAAGGGCCTTCCCATCCTGGTGGAGCTGCTGCGCTCCGACTCCGACAAGGTGGTCCGAGCTGTGGCCATCGCGCTGCGCAACCTGTCCATCGACCGCCGCAACAAGGACCTGATCGGTACAAAAAACACAAGCCTTTAGATACCATACCACACGAACATCAGACAGCGTTTCATTTCAAACAAATATAGTGGACACCCTTATTTTTTTATTATTTTTTGCTTTGCCACTGCAATAACAATAAGAGTCAAAGGCCTATGACCAGTATAGTTTCTTAAAGCATAAGTTCAAAACTTCTTTCTTAAAACAATTCTCAAGGATGACTTATTGGCTGTAATTATGCCTACTGAAATATTGTCAGAAATCTTATTGCAAGAAATGGGGGACACAATCTACAATCCTTGCAAAGAAGCACTTAAATGTTCAGCCAAGCCCTGCCCTACACTGGAATTGTGTCGGAAATTAGAGAAATTTCTCATTGAACAATCAAGCGTATTAAACTGTATTTTTCTCAGAACTATCGCCTGCTTCCCCTTACAGGAAGCTATGCCATGCGGGACCTGGTGAGCAACCTGCCCAGCGGTCAGCAACGACCGGCCAAGAACCTGGAGGAGGACACCGTGGTCGCCATCCTCAACACAATCCACGAGATCGTCACCGAGAGCTCTGAGAACGCCCGCTCCCTCATCCAGGCCCAGGCCATCGAGAAGCTGGTCGCCATCAACAGGACCAGGTAAGACTTTGTGCGTCAAATGTCGCACGACTTAATGCAAGTTAGCATTAATGTTGCTTTATTTGGACTAAATTAGGGCGTAAATTTATTTAGTTATGTTTATGGATTGATTTTTCAACTCTTTTTTACACATGGATGAATCCAATTACACAATGGCAGAACCTTTTGGCTTTTTAATTACAAAATATGCTGCTGAACAAACACCCGCTTCACCCAAATACTCATTGCGTCAAGTAATGATTCCCATTTTCTTGTAGCCTGGCATCACCAGCAGGTCTCTCACCTCATTATTCATTTCAAAGTGGCGTTATCAATGATTTACTGAAGTGCATCGCGATAGTCAACTGGAAAGAATTGGAACCGATCAGGACAAGCAAACGTGTGCGATAGTGTATCAACAAATGCTGTAAATGCTTCCTGGTTCATGTGATACTCTTGCGATACCAGATTCGATCGACCTGTCCACATCAGCAGCAGCCATCTTGGTTGTTTAACGAATGACTGGGTGGATTGGGATAGGCCCTGCTATCGTCTTTTCCCATCTTCTATTCCTTGACCTCAGTGGAAAATGTCATGAGGTCAAGGAAAGGTGTAAAGGAGGACTCATCGGACTTTGGAACATCAGACAGCGGCGCTCATATAATCCGACTTCACTTACACTATACCACGTAATATTATGCGACGGCGGATGTTATTGATGTGCGTCTGCTATGGTGAAACTACAAATCCAGAAAACATCCAGCATTTTTCAGTGTGTATTACCACCGTGTGACATCATATGTAAATGCTTCATAGTTAACACTAACTTACATGATGACTTGTGTCCCTTCTGGGTCATATTCATACTCTCATTCTTCTTCTTCTGATTTAATCTACACGTTCATGCATGGCGCGTCACATTAAATATCGCTGCTGCAATGAATTGTGGGGCATCTATTTCTCCTTTCCTTTCGCATAGGAAAGTCCAGTGTACCCTATGCTAAAGGAGATAGGAAAGGAAGCATTTCAGCACCTTTTCCAAGCATTTAGAGAATCCGAACAGCTCTTATCATGGCCGCCAAATACTTCAGCAGCGCTCCTCTGTCAGTCACCATATCAAACCCGCCCCTTGTCAGATTAAGGGCTGTGGTTGGCCCCCTGGCCAGTTTCAGGACGGGTCAAAAATCGCTCTGAATGGGAGGGAGGACGGATCCACCTGGGAGAGTGAATGAACCGGATCTGACTGATTGGTCTGGTGTCTTCAGTCACATACTGTGGGTCCGACAGTTTGTATTTGTTCATATTCATGTAAACCATGGCGGCCAAGTGTAGCTATACTTTGGATACATTATACATGTAAAGTACAGATAATTACAGCGTGACCTTGAATGCAATTTGCATCATGAGCCTTCATATTAGTATTCATGCAGGATAATGTAATGTGTCTCTAATGGCCCGAGCTTGGCTACCACAACACTATACTCTAACAAGCCCGAGCCCACACACACACCACTACCCACCACACATTAATTAACAGGCTTTTAGAACTGGAGGGCATTGTTATACAGGGGCGCCTCTGAAGTGGCTGCTTATACAAGTAAGTGATTAGTCATTCCTCAAAGTTCTCCTCAACAACTTGATAATGAAAACTAACAGACATTATGGCCTGGTGTTTCGAGGCGGTGTCTCATATTATCATGATGTCAGCCGTTTCCAAAATGAAGTGAGTCTGCACAACACCTCATTTAGGATCAAGAGCACTTCTCAAAGGCTCGTCGCTTTGTCGTGAAGTATTGATCATACAGAGAGTCAGCCGAACTGGCGCGAATATACACAAGGACCGAATAGCTGTGATTCCTCTCACCCCCTGCGAGATCAGCTCTCTTTGAAGTGAGCCCCCACGCCCGTGTAATTAATACCGGTGGCTCAGATGAAGTTAATGAAGGGAAACGTGCGATCATCTGACTATGAATTAAAAAACGGCACCCCCGGAGCCACTCAGGGTACGCGGAGTCTTTGACTACAGAGACTGATAGACACAGAAGCGGCGTGCCACCATCGTTACGCCCAAGCCGTCAGTGTTTTGGGGTCAGGTGGTGTTTCTGATTTATTTTCTTGGTCAGGTAATTTCTCAATTCATTTCTACCGTCCTGTGCTCCTTTTAGCCAATCGGCGCGCGAAAATAAGGCGGCGTCCCACGTGCTGCAGACGGTGTGGAGTTATAAGGAGCTGAGGAACGCCTTGACCAAGGACGGCTGGAACAAGAGCCACTTCCAGGTACAGAACCATTCTTGTTGTGTTGTTTTCCTTGACCTATTTGTGGATATAGAGTATTTTTTTGATTGAGTTCCCACAAAGATTTGAGTATTTTTGACATACATGATTAGTTGCATCATTAGGTAAAATAATGAGAGATGAAATGTGTGTATACAGAATGTGTATGGAACAGGGTGGTACAGATATAACATTTAAACACAATCTTTATATTCTGATGTTACTAATCACACAACTACCTATCTTCATCTGCCAGCGTGTAAATAGTAAATAGTCAAATATATTTTCAATCTTTACCAGGCATTAACAGAGAAAATAAACCTCTTCCTTGCACATGCACTGTTTGAGCTGTATGATGTCATGTTAACGTGCTGCTCACTTCTAGCAGCCCACAGTGACAGCCACTCCTAAAGCAACCAAGAATGGCAAGCCAGGCTATGACGACACCACTCTACCCCTGATGGAGAAGAACCAAGGTCAGTAAAAGAGTGTGTCTTTGTCTGTGTCTGCGTCTTTGTGTCTGGGTCTGTGTTTTTGGCCCATTTAGAGGACAAGTTGGTGGGCTTTGGAACAAAATACAAACATACCCACAAGGACTCTCAGCAAAATGAGAAAAGATTCAATGTTGTCCAGTGACAAATTTTAATTTGTTATTGGAAACAAATCCCATGAAAACACCAAAACCCCCAAAATGTCTTGCAGTACAGTGCCCGTGTTCACTTTAATAATGGAACATGTCACCCGAGTGAAACAGATGTGTTTTCATGGTTTTTGGAAACAATGGAGCTCCACAGCAGAGACAAATGAAATATATTTTCGGCTTCAAACACACACACACACACACACACACACACACACACACACAGTACTTTTTAAATTGATTTTGATGTCCTTTTTGCTTTTGGGCCACTTCACAGGATTTATTGACAACTCAAAGAATATAACTATTCCTACCATTTAAGAAGCCCTGGAAATGCAGTTAACCACATAACATGACAGGATTGGGCTCAAGGAGCTCATGATTACATTGAAGCCCCCCTGCTTAGCACATTGTTACTCTCATCCCTGTGTGGGGGAGCTGTGGGGTGTTGTATGTGTCGGGGAGGGAGGGAGGGAGGGAGGCTGATTTGTGAAGTACATTGGCCCAACAACAAACATCTCTTCGTCAGAGGAGTCAAAAGCATATAGCAGCAAATTTCTGTCCTGACTTTTTGGCTGCTCTATTTTAAAAAAAAATTTTGCATCCATACATGCATGCGGCGCTCATGCCTGCCCGCTCTGAGTTTGCATTGTTCAATCTTTGGCCCGAGAACCATCACCCAGGAAAAGCAGCAGCAGTTTTGGCTCAGTGACTCAGTGTGTGTGTGTGTGTGTGTGTGTGTGCGTGCGTGTGCCGCTTTTGTACAAATGGCATATGAATGCTTTTCAGGCACCAGGAAATGTGGCAGTGGTGATATGATACCTATGGATGAGCTGGGTCCAGGTAAGAGCCAGACTCCATGACTGTCCTCAGCCAAAGACCAGTTAGCTCCCCCTCTAATCCGTCTCCAGCTGTGATTCCACATCTCCTCTGCAAGTTCTTAGAGCGTTGCCAAAATGATCTAATCAGATAAGTCAAACCGCTGAGCACACTAATCTTGGTATGATGGCTTTGGGCCGAGCTTCAGACAAGACACTCTTTGATGCTGTGTGCAAGACCCCTCTCTTGACAAGATGTTTGTACAAAGCTGGGCCTTCATTAGGAGCTCCGCACCAAACGATGTGGGTGGTTCTCCTCTTAATGCATAATGAATACACACCCAGTATGTCATAGGACTGATTTCCTCTGCTGTGCACACTTTGAAGTGCAAATTCTCACAGTCCCTCTTTTCTTACTTGAACAAAATCAGCAATCTTGTGACTCCTGGGGAAAGACAAAATAAGATAAAAGAAAAGTTGTTGCCACGAAGAAGTAACTTTTGAGGGTTACGTTTGGTTTTTCACCCTCAGAGCCTAAGTTACCCTCTCAGGGTGTATCACGTTGGTTTACCTCCACGCCTCTGGGCCTGTATTTATCAAGCGTCCTAAAACATAGAGACTCATTTCTGAAGCTTTTTACGATGACTTTTATGTCGTCCGATTTTTAAATGAGACCTTAGTGTTGGTGAGTGTAATCAAATAATGTAGGTAACGAATTTATTGAGGCTTTATGTCATTATCTTATAATGATATTTGTGAATAGCTATGACTATAAGTAAATACTTGGAGCAACTTGTGCAATGTATGTGATTAAGAATGAATACTGTACATTAGATTTGGGTGCATGACCTACAGCATCCTAGACATCCCCATCCAATCACATTGTTTAAACTGCATAGTTTACCTCCAAATATCTGCATTGCTCTGCTATCAGTAGTTTTAATGAATAAATGAATAAGTAAATACATCGCCCTATTTCTTTTTTGTATGAATGCACTTCATGCTGAGTGGTGGAAAAGTGATTGAATCTGTGCGGGAGCTGTGTGATTGATTTATATCTACTAAAACTGATGGTTTTGACGGAACCAAATATATCACTGTCTCACTCGTGGTTAATCAAAAATATTTTATGAACATTTTCGCGGTGTCTCATCATGACTTTGGTGCGTGTCTCTACGTAGACTCAGCTTTTTTGGGTTACTCCTAACAGGTTTGGACATCACCGGTCATGAGCTTTCCCAACGTTTTTGGCTTTGATAGAAGTCATCTTGTAGGGCTTAACTCAAATAAATATATTATGCATCCCTCTGAGAGGTTTTAACTGGATAGGGCAGATCTCAGCTCGATAAGTGGTGGCCCTGAGCCAGAATATGTGCGAGCTCATCTTTTAGACAGTTATGAGGTCAGGGTCGTGTATCATCAAGATAAGACGAGCGTAAACGTAAAAATGCGGAGGCATCTTTAAACAATTTTTTTGTGCCCAACAACTTTGGTAAATGTTCCAGAGCCGCAAACATTTCTGCCGTTCAACACGGGTTAAAAAATACAATGCTCCAACTCAAACAATGAACTTTGTCGTAACTGTGACGTTCACTGAAATAGCATCTTTACCGGTGACAGGAGGCAAGCCACGAATACTTTTCACCTCAGAGCATTGTGGGGCTATGTTTGCTTTAACAACGCATGTTTAATGAGCTTGTTAAGATAAGGTCCACTGCCAACCTCTAGCGGCTGTGTACATAACTGCCGCCAGAGGTCCGCCGTCTTTGAAAAAACGACCACATAGGTCGTAATGCGCTGCTTCAGAAACGACCCATCTGGCCGTATGGGTCGGAGGACGCTCTCCAATGGTCCTGTCCAGACCTGGTATTAACATCTATGTCAGGTGATCTGGTTCGCAAGGTGCGGCTGAGCCAATCAATGGGCTACGAGGAGCTTTGCAATGGAATCAAGGTTGTACTCATTTGAAATAGCGAAAAAATGAAATAGTTCAGTGTATGGGAAACACTGAGAAGTGTAAAAATACGTTGGGTTCATCAAGCATCTGCAGCGGGTCAGAGGACAACTCGTAGCCCAGGACACGTCTGTTGACCCCGCTGAGAGGATGTGGCCACATGCGTCTGAAGCCACCTCTAAATGTGTCCCCGCGCTGCTTGCTTTCGTTCACACCTGATCACTCGCGACCGTAGTTAACACCAGGCGTGAGCGGCGGGCTTTGTGAATTATCAGGGATTATTGCAAAGGAGTTAACTGACCATTGTTCCCTGGCCTCATAGATGGTTACACCACCATCGACCAGAGGGACAAGGAATGCAAATACCAGGCAGTCGACGGCTCAGTGGACCTGACGGAACGGGAGCCATTAAAGGTACAGAGAGGCCTCTTTTGATTTTTCCCGCGGGGGATCAGGGGGGATGCGATAACGATGTCTCATTGAAATATTGTCATGTCCTATATCCTTGTTGTATGCGTTGTATCTCTTTCCTCCTCTCTTCATGTTTTCAGCGGTGGTCCTCATTAGGGGCTATTAATACCCATAGATTCGTTAAATAGGCTGGTGGTTGTCGATCTCCGTTGGCGTCGCCCGCTGCAGCTCAGCGCTGTTGGCCAGCCTCAGATCTGTGGGCCACCAGTTAATTGAGTGTAAGCTTTTGGCATCTCTGAGGTAATTAATCGGGGACTGATTAAAAGAACCGCCAAACGAGCGCTCCTCGCGGAGACGACCTTTGCCTCGACGGTGGAGAGACTGCCGCATTGTCAGGTGGTTGTCCCCTGATTATACATCCGCGTCACGCAGCAGCCAAAGTTTGTTTGTTGTCGAGCTAATTGGCAATCGGCCCTCGATGACGAGCAGCGGGAGGACGTCCAACGTGTCCGCCGACTCCAAAGTGCTTCCTGTAGTTTTACGTTTGAGCCATGTGAGTGTTAGATGATGGGATCGTAAATTGACCACAGCAAAGAGTCCAATTAAAGGGGCAGTCAGCCATTTTGGAGAAAGATTGTTTACTGCCCCTTTAACGTTAGCTCGGCGTATGTCATGGAGCATGGTCATAAACTGTCATATACAGTATCTGCTTCTCCATGCAGGTTCAAACTAACTCTTAAAAAAAGTGTTTGGAATTTTTACAGCAACAAATATTTTTCCATTGGTAGGCAGTTATTCAAGTTTTACGAAAGAAACAGTTTGTGTAAAATTTTGTGAGAATTTAGTATTTTATTTTGGAGTTTTATTTTTAACCTATGATTTTTCTTTGTTTGCATTTTGTCAGTATCGCTGCCTGTGTTTAAGCAAAAACTTCAAAAGGAAACCAAAGGTTGCCTCAAATTCAGAGCAACGCAGGAAGTTTACTTTCCCAGAATTATAGCAACTGTTGAATGTACTTGAAATGCTCTTGAATTTAACTCTTCCTCATTTCGTTAATGATAACCTTTTACACTTCATTGATAAATGATCGGAGGCACTTTGTGGGCTAATCCGAGGAATCAGTAAGTGAAACCTGTGCAGTGACACAACCTGAACATATTCAATAGTGTAGTTTTCGGTGGCAAGTTCAAGTGTCACATGATGTCATGAAGCTGCTCAAGAGGCTTTTATACCATAACAGTTACAGAGTTTTGACAAATTAAAGATGCAATTAAGCAGCTGACAGAAGAAAAGTAGGAGCGTCAGTATTCCACCTCGTGACCTCAGGGTTTAATAATTGTTTTTATTTTACTCTTCATTTTCTTTAGCTTAACTACGAAACCATTCGGAGCTCAAGTTATACCGTCGCATCTTGAGAGGGCAAATACTTTTACCACCAGCGCCGGAAGTCGCAGGACTAATCCCAGCTTGTGTGTCTCCAGAGTGCACAGGCCGTATAAGAGCTACCCCACTGCCGTCGTCTAAAGTCTGCCGTCTGTACACCAGAGGTGTTCCGCCCCCTTTGAATGCAACTTGGCTGCGTAACCCGCTCTCTTCCTCCTTCATTTGCATGTTTTGCTCTGCTGTTTTGTAATCACTCTGACTTCTTCCCCAGCTCTCCTCAAGGCAGGGAACTAACAACGGTTTCTCTGATCCTGGATGCATGAGAGTGTGTGTGTGTGTGTGTGTGTGTGTGTGTGCGTGCGTGAGTGAGTGTATTCCTGAAATGTATTGACCTCTTTTTGTTTTGCTGTTTTTTTTGTTGTTTTTTTTAACCCGTCCTCCTGTGGCCACAGAATGACACAAATAGGAAACACTATATCAGGAGTAACAGGCCTGCGGTCAGTCTGGTGGACGCTTGTGATGTTAAGCCCCAGCCTGTTGACTCCTGGGTCTAAATGCATGCATGGTAGGTCTGCAAAATGAAAGCACAACAACAACAAAATAACAACCTTCACCTTTCGAGTTGGATCGTAGCACCCTCTCTCATTCCCGTTCCCTCCCCCCGCTTGTTCGTCGTTTCCTTTCATCCTCACACCGTGTCACGTAGACCTGCTGTCACCCTGCACCCAGAGCAGTCAGCTTTTTTATTATTTCATTTTATGTAGAATTTCGTGTTCGCGCTGTATTTGAACCCTCTATATTTGGACAGACTCTAACCCTTATTGTGATAGACGGCCGAAACACTCTGTGATCTCGGGGTCCACAACTGAGGACGTGTTCTGAAAAATGGGCTTTTAGCCGCCAATCAGAACTCAAATATCAGGCATGGACAACTTAGAATCTAAGAAGCACACCAAAAATCCGATGATTGGAATAGGACCAGAACCAAAGCAAACAAAACGACAACAAAAAAACTAAAATACAGTGATTAGAAACCAAATTGAACTGCACGTAATTGGAAAACTCAAAAGTGAAGATAACAAACAACAAAACAAATCAAAAGGGAATCGAATAACTACCAAAATCCAATCATTGGAACACCAAAACAACCGAAAACGACAAGCACAAACATACTTATGAGAAAGAAGACGTCACCGAAAGAAGAAAAAAACCAATCAAAACCAAAACCAGACCGAAACATAAAAACAGAAACTTAAAAAGTAAAGAGGACACATGGTACTGCCTGCATGGTGATATGACGAGAACAGAGAGTTGTGGTCGACGAGCGTCGGCCCGTGCACTGCCTTTGATTCTAGGGCTGGGCGATATGGCTGGAAACTGTACCGCGATATAAGTGTTTCATATCGGTCCATATCGATAATTATCGATCATTTTTATGACATAAGAAACACAAACACGAGCCAACGAGACGGCGCGACCAAATAGTGATACTGTTACATGATTGGCTATTAGGCGTGTCACTCCATACGTTGCTAGGTACCAGAGGACGAGTGCCGGCGTATCTAGCGGCCGGCGTAGCTAGACTCTTTGCTCCGGTTTCTTCCAACGAGGAAAAAAAAATGTATCGATACGTTCTATCGAACTCATTTTCTATTGATATTGGTTGCGTGTCAATCGCGATACATATCGTTATCGTTTTATCGCCCAGCCCTATTTGATTCCCCCGCTCCCACCAGAATCCCAACTGATTCAGGGTGGGGGGGTTTCATCGTGAAACTTTTCCCCACCTAACCCATGTTGCACATACTTGCATGTGTAGATTGAAGGAACGACGTTCCAAAAATTTGGATTACAAGATTGTTCATGACAGAGAAAACGTCTGAAATGCACCTGATGCTGGTGTTTCATGTAACAGAATGCCAGGGTGGTTTTTGATCAAATATGACGTATGTGTTGTAGTCTAATTGACCGTTAACTAGACTCCTCCCTCAAACAACCGTACGGCATAGAGGGCCTGTCAAGCTTGGGATTTTTTTCCTATTATTGAAGCAGTTTGCATTGAGCGACACGTTTCATTTCAAAGAGTGTGCTGCCTTTTTCTCAAGCTTTTCCAAAATTCCATACCACAAGAGCAAAAGTATGGAATCCAGAAGTGGAATAAACCTGCTCTAGCTTAAGATGCAGTCAAGGATATGCACATCTTCTTTTGCAGCGTTCATATGGAACTTGTGAGCTTGTGGTTATGACATGGGAAGTCCCATACTTGGTATGCTTGGCGACAGCAACACGGATGCGGAGAACGTAATACAAAGGCATAATGTCAGAAGGAGAGAAGCTGTTGTGTATATCGTCATTTCCCGCAGACGTATTATAAGATTACTAAATATCAATTTACCACCCAATGGAAAATGAACTACCCTGGCCTCTGCCATTTCTGAAAATGTTATCAAACATGTCACGACCTGTGAACATGTGAGTGAAATTCATGTGAGGTCCAAGGTCGTGAATACCATAAGAGGAGGGCGTTCATATCATATGGACTCTTCTCGTGACACAATAAACACATCACATCTTCTCTGTCCTGCAGCCACAACAAAACTCATCACCCCAAAATTGCATTGTTTGCAATTGCTTATAATATAGCTTACTAGGTACAATACAGAAATACGTCTTCTATGTGGATCATCAGTTGTTGAGGGTGCTGACTATTTCCTGGCACATGCATCTAACCTGTCTTTTATCAATTTGAAAACACAATGAAAATGTCACTAGATACAGTAGTTTAAGATACAGTTGATAACAAAATTCCCAGAGCAAAAGTTTTTCGTTTCAGCCAGAAGTCTAGAAATGAAAAACCTAAAATCGAAAAAAATGGTGGTAAAAATGGACCCGTTTTTTATTATAAGCTGCGTGTGTGCCTGTGCAAGAAGGGAAAGCTTAGACGGCATAGCAACAGTAGCTAAGGGTGGCTGGGGTTAGTGAAGAGTCAATGCACATCCAAATTATCAACATGCAATTGTAAAAAAAAAAGAAAAAGAACGTGACATCTCTCTCTCTGTAATACATGAAGAAAAAGCATCAGGCTTTGGTCGGTGTTTACAATTCAGCACCAGCTTTCTGATTAAAGCGTACACGCAGCTTCACTCACAGCTTCCCCCGGCAGCCTTTTGCTCAAACTGACTGCAAATGATGAAGGGGTATTATTCTTATTCTCCGACTCTGCGGATGCTGCAGAGACTCAGTCATCCCGTAATGAAAAGCAGTAGGGAGAAGGAAAAAGCATATGCACACACACGCACACATACTGTGTGCACATGTACATATATCTCCTCTCCTATCTACATTGTCGTAGACACCATTTCTTCATTTCCAGGGTCAGGGCAAGACTATCTCAGATTAATAATTCATGTAAGGTGACTGATGGAAGCCAACATATACCATATAACGCGAGCGCACACAAATCACACATTGAATGCAGAAGGCAGTGATGTAATCTGAGGCTGAGCGGACATGAATTCAATTTACATACATTTTGAGGTCGTTGATTTAAATATTTCATATTCGGATTCACGGTATAAATGATTACTAAGTGGTTCCTTATGTAACTTATGTTCCAGTTAAGTCATGGGGATAGAAAAGCTCAGGTGTCTTTCTCAGGAGACGGAACCAAGTGCAATTCAGCAAAAAGATCCGTTTCGGTGAATAGAGCTACAACTACAACCTCAACTTTCTGTTGAAACTGTTTTTAAGAGCATCCCTCTGCAACCTAAAGCAAATTATCTTTTATTATTTTTCCAATTTATCATGCTCACGCAGCCGTGCTGCAAAGCAACGGTGGCGGTCACAGCCCACCACCGGGTTAGAAATCTAAATCCCTAATGTCCTCATACCTGCAGGAATTTTCATCGCAGCTTCAAAAGTGACTGTTTGCCTTTTGGTGTCACTGACCCGCCATATTTTATTGTCCAACTTAATGACTTGGAAGGCTGCCAAATGATCTGGGTGAGCTTCAGTAGTCGTCATTGTTGTATCAGCAGCATTTCTATCACTTCCTGCCTCCTCCTCCTCCTCCTCCTCCTCACTGCTGTTGTCCTCTGCTGTGCCAGAGGCCTCCTGTCATCTTCCTCTCTCAGTCATCTTTGTCAGTGGCCATCTGTCCAGTTCTTTCATCTCCATACATTGCACTATCATAGGAAATACATCACAGGATGACTTTTTCGTATCCATCGTAATTTTGCCCACTTCAGTAAAAAAAGCCAGGTTCAGGTAATGGTGACGACGAAACCATCAGGTAAGTGATTTCCATTGAGCACATGCGGGATTTCATCTTGCACACTTCAGCATCTGTTTTGCTGTCTCATGCCTCCATTTGCCATCTGGCCTGTCATCTCATGTGTTGACGGTGACGAGACTCGTCAAGTGCTGCGCTATAATGCCAAGTGATTGTCTAGCTGTCTTGTCTTACATAAGCGGAATTAAACTGGAGAGTTTCATTCCAAATCCACTGATGATGAATGTCGTTCCGAAAATGACTTTTTCTGTTTGACGTTTCAAGGGAAAAGGGAAATCTTTCTTACTGTCAACAAATCTCATGAAAAGACCAAAACCCACATTGACAAGTCCAAGTATTGTCTGTGTAGCTGAAGTCTGATCCAACTTATTCCTCTGTGCCATAGAATTTCACTAACAAGCGTACCAGTTGTTTAAATGTGCAGTAAAACAAAAAAATGGTGCAACAAACCTTTAAAGTCCCCCTCCACTCAAAAAAGTGTTTTTCTTCTGTTTCTGTCCTCTAAAATGTCTCACATTGACTAAAGGGACTGGTATCTGAGCAAATGTTGTCACTGTAGAGGTGTTTTCTGTGCAGTTTTCTGCAATTTGAGGAACGATATTGCCGCCCGCCATCTTGTTGCGCGCGTTCTTCCACTGGCGCGAGCAGCGGTGGCGGGCGGGGCCTGTGGGTTTTTTTTGCATATCGTGAATTTTCATCGTCTCAGAATTCCTCGATGAGGGAGAGTGTGTGGATGGTTTCCAGACCCATTTCAGAGTGGTTTTTTTACAAAACTTTTTCAGGGGGGTAAACAATGTTAAACAAAATATTAGGCATAGCAGATTATTTTTGATATACTTTAAAACGTGACTGGGGGGGTTCTTTAAGACATTCTGTGAGCGAGGTGGAGTGTTGCATGGCTGGAGAGACTACAGTACAAATGTGGAGTATAGCTGCAGCACCCTCGGTAACTGTAGGGACGGCACAACAGGTTGTCTTAGCAAACAGTTGCCCATTTACACATCTACCAGACTAGGAGTAACATTCATTTGGAGTCCTGGGTTTTGGTCAACTTGCAAACGTAAAGTCAAAATTCACTGTTTACTATAGCTCTGTTTTTGGCCTTTACCAACTCATGGGGGAAATAGCCGGTTCTTTAGCTGCGAAGTGCTCCTTACAGTTGTTCCGTCAGAGTATTTTTGGGGGGGTTGGAAACAGCTCCCTACTTTGGATGTGGACATGGTCGATTAGAGGATTTACTCTTCTTGGGCGGGCCGGAAACCGAAACAAAGAGCTGAAAGGTGCTAAGACGCTCCCTAGAGCTACGGGCAGCGGAAGT
Organism: Scophthalmus maximus; assembly: GCF_022379125.1. Lineage (NCBI taxonomy): Eukaryota > Metazoa > Chordata > Actinopteri > Pleuronectiformes > Scophthalmidae > Scophthalmus > Scophthalmus maximus. The sequence goes on along the minus strand of NC_061517.1, from coordinate 23,852,833 downwards.
TGGGTGCTTATTCTCTGTGTGTTTGTCCATATAGGCAAATTTTCGCAAAATACACATGTTTTTTTTCTCCCACTGTTATTATATAAATGTTGCAGCTTTAAAGCTTTGTGTTGTCAGACGGAACAAATAGGCCCTGAGGATGAATGCCACCGTAAGTTCTTGGAGGTTAGCTGTTGAGAGACAGACTGACACATTCATTTTGGTCTTTTCATGTAATTTGCAGACAATAACAAAAGTTTATAATATTGCCAGCTCTATCCTTTAACTCTCAATGCAGTGTTGAAGTTTCAATTTGTCATTTGGCATGTCAGTCTTATTCATCACGTAGCATTTTGGGCGGAAACTCTTCATTAATTGTTCTTGCAAACTCAAGAAGTGGTTCTTCTAATATTTTTCTCTCTTGTCCATGTGCTCTAGGCTTAGAATAAGAACAGAGCGCCACCCCAGCTAGAGGAGGACCTCTCATATCACCACTGCCATTTCACATGGAGCTTACCTCTGAAGTTGGACTTTGTACAGAGAAGAGGATTTCGAAAAAAAAGAAAGAAAAAAAAGATCACATCAGCGACTACCCAGCAGCAGCCAGCGTTCTCATGCTTTTCGGAGAAAATTTTCAAAAGGATAAAAAGTGACTACTCTTACTACTTTCCCATATCTACATTCCCACTGGACATCGTGTGATTTCTAAGTGTTGACTCTTGCTGAGCTCTGCGGTTGACAAGAAACAGACAAAGGGCCGGCGTCGAAGGTATGGAAATGTAGCAGGTCGGCGGCGTGAAACGAAGAAAGTGAATGGTAAAGCGTACGTGTGTTGGACGGAAACCTGTCGGAGAGGAAATGGAAAGTCGATGAGTTTGTTACATCTGAAAGGTGATTGTGTCTCAAATTCTGGAGGATTTTACTCGCAGTTTGTTGTCGAGCGTTTGATGTTTAGATGTGAAACAGGTTTGGGTTGGCGTGTTTGAAGGTCACTGAATGTTTGTTTTCAGAATGGTGGGATGGACGCGAGGAAAGGAAAAAGTCAAAAGGAGAGAAGCCGAGGCTGAGAAGAGATGCAGCATAGTGGGTGGAAATGTACGCCCAGCAGCCTGCTCTCATAGATTTACAATCCATTTGGTTCACTGTGGGTTTTTTTTCAAAAAGCAAATACGACAAAAAAAAAGTGCACTGAGATGCTTTGAAATCAAACATGGTTAACAGGTGATCGATTTCCATTTTAATAAAACAAAGAGTCTGCAAGTTGTGGTCTGGAGGAAGTGACAATGTGTGTATACAACTGACGGAGTAACACTTTTTGGTAACACTGCATTGCAAAAGTAAGACAAAATGGAGGGACTTTTCCGCTTCATTGTGGTCAACATGTATGAGCCAAGAGGCATGTTGACCTCCGGTCACAGAGCTGTGGTTACATGTGGAACTACTCCCGCTGTGAAGCAACGTGGTACACCGAGTTTCCTGGTTGGTTGCTCTTTGTCGATGATGTGTAGTAAAAAGGATATAAGGCATTTTTTTGTTTATATATGATTTGTGTTTTTGAAAAGAGAGAAAGACGATTGTTCTCTTGTTGAAAGGATAGATCTGAAAGATTTTTTGTTGGTTTTATACAAATGTATATTAGGGTCAAAACAAAACAAAAAAAAGGGAAAAATGAAGGAAAATAACACAAAAAACTACGGACTGCTTAGTTGTATATTAATAACACGTTGTTTGGAAAGCACATCTCATTTGACAAAGGCTCACCACGTTTGTAAGCGAGAAATAACCACGTAACTGAAATGTGTGTCAAATGTTGTCGAGTTATGCCGACGATCACTTATTTATATTTTGTATTTGTCCAAAAAAAAAAAAAAAAAAGGTTACAGAAATAACAAGTTTATCTGCAGTGTTCTTTTCTAAAGGCGATGGAAACATATGGTCTGGCAGCCCCTGTGTCTTCAAAGGGTCAGACAGAGGTAATGAGACAGACGAGAGATGGTGGTGTTAATAAAAGTCCCTTCAGTTTTCGTTTCCGATTCATTCAGACCACCGAACCCTGAATCCTCCTTCACAGGTGCATCTTAAAGAGAAATATTCAAGTCGTGAGCATGAAGAAAAATCTGTACAGATGTTTATATTTTGTTCTCTCCAAGTGCCAGTTTTTTTTGTGTGGTGTCATTTGGATATTATATTAATTCATTCATGTGCAGGGGAAGAGTAGAGATGGACGAGTGGAGCTGGATATTCAAGGCAAAATAAAATAGTTGCATCAGACTGTATAAATAAAAAAAAACATCAAGTTTGGTCATATAGTATATATTTTTACAACGTTATAGGGTGAGCAATCAAGATGTAGAAGGAAAGCAGATACGAAATCTTATTGCCTTTTTTCTCTTGCTCGATGAGACTACGTTCAAAATCAAGTTGTTACGTGTATGGTCTCCTTTTCCAGCCTCCTGTCTCCTGTTCCTGCTTGAACGGGGGACAGAAAGAGAGTCCAATCAGATTTGGTATCACTCATGCGTCATCGAGTTGAACGGCATGTGCCTGCATTGAAGTCTGATTTTTCTTTGTGGCGTATGTGACTTTATAAAAGCTTGCATAATTTTACACAGTGTTTACAAAAATGTACGTTGTGGTAAAAATCAATAAACTCCAAAAAAACAACAACAACTTACTGTATAGATTTTAATTCCTGAGGTTAATATAGTTAATATGATAATACCCAGCAAACCTTTTGTGTGTCCTCAGAAGTGTGTGCTCTCATCGGACGATGCCGAACCCTCACAACAACATAGACCCATATGACTTGTCTATTCCTGACTGCACTGTGCAGTACCACAACCAAAGGATCCGGAGGTGTATTTGCATGCACTCGTGAAAAAAAAGGGTTTTTTTGGTTTTGTGGATGTGCAGCACATTGTACATTTACAAAATAAAAAAGCCGAGCAACTGTGCTGTAAAATAAATGCAGGACGCGGACACACATCGAGTCAGGCAAACCTACCTGTGTAGATATAACTTGATTCAAGACCGTCAAAATAAAGTAACTGTACTACTCAGTAGCAGATGTGTTTGTACCTATCATGTGCCTTAACCTTTTCCATGGTATATAAAGATAAGTGTGTTTTATATAACCCCCCCCCTTTCATCTCTCCATCCCGTCCATTCACCTCTCTCCCCCGCTCCGACTGTGTCAAACCCCCCCGCCCCCTCCCTTTTTCCTCCACTCAAGTCACTCATTCATCATTTGTCCCGCACCCCCCAGCCCCGCCCCCCAATCCAAGTAGTTTTAGACTGTTGGTGGGTTTCTGCCTTGTATCACATTGTGTTATAAAACTTTTAAAAAGAGAGAGTCATTCGAAAGAAAATTGGTTTTGATTTCCTAGAGGAGTAAAGTTGTTAATGCTTTCGTAGCCAGCAGAAGCTATGCCACAGTGACAGAATGTATTATGTTGATTTTACTAATACCCAGAGGCAAATATTACGCTTGTTAAACATAACAGTAAAATACTGGTTTGTAGAGTATAAATTTGGTGTGTTTTCAATAAATCATGCCTGAAAAGAAACTTATCGCATTTCCCTGTGTCTTATTTTGTTATCAAGTTTCCTGTCATTATAGCAGCACCTAGAGTATAACAATTCTCATAACCCATCCCAGAGTTTTAAGGGGACAGTTCAACCCAAAATGACAAAAATGGAAACATGAATGCGTTTGCTCACAGTAAACAGTTAATATTGCAACAACTCTTTTTTTAACGTCTAAGCACTATGTGGAAAAACATGTAAATTTCAACAATGCAAAGTGGCAATTGTATGTTATACATGAATGATATGTACATAAATAATTTACATTAGGTATCAGTTTTCCAAGATACTTTGTATTGTATTAATTATATTAAATAACATACTGAACAATTATAGTTTTGAATGCATTGTCTATTGTCTATCTTTTTTACGCAAGTCTATTAACTGTAATTAATTGTTGATTTTACCTAATCGTTCTGTGCTGTTATTATTTTTATGCAAAGAATTACATTTTCAAAAGAAGCTACTTTCCCCCCTTTTTTTGTAGTTGTATGTGGGTGGGGGTCAGTGTCCATGCAACACATGTATAAATCGTAAGTCTACAGCACACAAATGTTTACAAGAGCATAAAGTTCTTATAGATCTAGCCTCATAAATTGCCATCAAAGTTCACCAGATGGATGGATTTAACTTTAAAATGTACACATTTCTTTTCTGGGGGGGCATGCCCCCGGACACCTCTAAAGGGTCTGACGTCCACGCCCATAGTCTCTCAAATCCTATGGGAAACACTGCTATGTGTTGATATAACAGCCAATGTGTAACGGTCTGTTTTTGTATCTTGATATTCCAATTTTTTTGTTTACAATCTTTGCTACTTTTTTTTAAAGGGACATTTTTTGACGACCCCATTTGTTTTCAGGCAACTTTGTAGCCACCACAGAGCCGTCCGGGGTCCTTATGCAATAACAACATGGCGGCCCTGTGCAGAGGCAAACACCGGTGGAGAAGGACTAACTGTTTGTATGTCTCGACGAGAAACCTGACAGGTAAATACAACAAGCGGCGTTGTTCTAATACTTTCTACTGATATGAAGAAACAAAACGGGCTCGTTTTTTTTTTTGTTTTTTTTTTATATTTGCAGGCGCTACAGTTAGCACGCGGCTAACTGTGACACCGACAGCTGCTGCTAGGTGAAGGTCTGCTGGGTTTTCCTTTTGACTTGTTCGTTCGTGTCATTTTCTTTTCCCCCTCCTGGGCCACGGACGTTGTCTTCAACTCTAATGAGCGACGACACTTGAAACGACGCCGTTGTTAGCTCTGCTCGGTTCAACTTCCATGCTAACCAGCAATGCTCTGGAGCTCGAAGAACAGCTGCTCTGATTGGAGGGACGAATCCGTTCGCTGCGGTGAAAATAACCCCTGCTCAAGTAATTCAGGATAAAGAGACGACGTCTTGTGACACTGCTCAAACATGCACTACACGACGTACACTCACCATGCACGTTATTGGGAACATCATCCCTTTGTCATACCCCATCATCATCATCATCATCCATTGGCTCTCAAGCATGGGCGTACAGAGGTCGTCAATGCTCACGTCCATTAGTATTGAGAGACCCAGACCCTTAAACCACCACCACCAGCAGCAGCAGCTGCCCGATCACCTGCAGCCTCTGCAGAAATCCATCCATCCATCCATCCATCCATCCATCCATCCATCTTTCAGACCGGAATATGTTTTTCCACATTTGAACTGGTCCAGTTTTGTTGAATCCGTATCCAAGGGCAGGCTCAGGATTCTGTTCTTCTGCCGCTGCGGCCCATCTGCATTGCGTTTCGTGCCACATAATATCTAGGGATGGGACGATACCACTTTCCCGCGTCCGATACCGGCCCTGCAACCTTGAGTATCTGACGATACTAATCTGATACAAGTTTTACCCCGACTCATAAAATAAAATATTAATAATGCATTGTTCATTATGCACTTTGCTTAACCAGGCCATCTCAACTGTGAAACAAATAATCAACTCCCCTAAGGGAAGACATACATACCCTGCAACATGACTGAGTTATGGAATACTGCTGTTTTATTTCTCACAGAACTTTTGGCAGAATGTTTTATGGTCAGCGCCGTTCAAACAAGCAAAAAACAACTGTAAATTGTGAATCAAATAATAATAAATTAACATAAAAATATGATGCTGGAATGTCGTTCAAGGCTTAGTAGATACGTAAATAGGCATTTATTTGGTATGTTTACTGTAATGTATTGGATCGGATTTTATTTCTTATTTCTTCCGATATCCGATCAAGTCGTTTTGGCCAATATTGCCCCGATACCGATATCGGATCGGGCCATCCCTAATATTATCCCTATTGAATTGGTGTGTGTGTCGGCAATATTGTCATATGATCAGTTAGACCAACAAACTAACCAAAGTTAAGCAAGAATAAGTGTGTGTGTGTGTCATGCCCAAGTTCAAATGAAATTGCCAGATGTTTGATTGGTGATAAGTGTGCCACTCCTCTCAAACTCATATGGAATGTAAACGCAGCAGTATTAGGCTAATCAGTTTTATCATTTATATAATTTCTATTTTGTCTCTTAACAACCACACAGGGAAGTATGACTATGACCTGGTTGTTATTGGTGGTGGTTCAGGAGGGCTTGCCTGCTCCAAAGAAGGTGAGATCTTTTTTAGACGCCTGTTATTTCTCCATGTTTTGGGCATCTGTGCTTCACTATATGCTTTACGTTCACAGCCGCACAGTTGGGACAAAAAGTTGCTGTTTTAGATTATGTGGAGCCGACCGTAAAAGGTAACATGTAATTTAATGTTGACAGTTGATTACAAAAAAATACAAATTGCAGTTTGAAGGATTAAACTGTTAAATCCTCTGTAAATGCTCTTTTTCTAAACAGGTACAAAGTGGGGTCTTGGTGGTACGTGTGTTAACGTTGGCTGCATTCCTAAGAAGCTCATGCACCAGGCTGCTCTGCTTGGCGCCGCAGTCAAGGATGCTAAGAAGTACGGCTGGCAGATCACAGGGCCCGTCTGCCACGACTGGTGGGTCCAACTCGAGCACAAGACGCTGCATCATAATGTATTTTATCAGCCGAGTGGGAGAAGTCGTCTAGCGATGCAGAGAATTAGTAGCTGAACGGCACCATCTAGTGATGGAATTGGAGTAAGACAGTGTCAAGGTTTATTGAGATAATATAAGTAGATAATAATCCTTTATTCATCCCACAATGGGGGAATTTGGGCATTACAGCAGCAAAGTGGATAGCAAAATATATAAAAAAGCAATAGGTATGTACAAAATATAAATACTATATACAGAGAAGGGCTGCAGCTAACAATTATATTCATTATCAATTAATCTGTTGATTATTTTCTCGATTAATTGATAAGTTTGGTCCATAAAATGTCATAAAATGTCATAAAATGTCATAAAATGACGATCGTGTTTCCTAAAATCCCAAGATGATGTTTGCTTTGTCCACAGACCAAAGATATTTCATTTACTGTCACAGGAGCAAAGAAACCAGAAAATATTCACATATAAGAAGCTGTAATCAGAGAATTTTGACTTTGTTTTCATAAAAACTACTTGAACTGATGAATCAATTATCATAAAAGTTGCCGATTAATTTAGTAGTCGATTGATTAATCGATTAACTGTTGCAGCTCTAATACTGAGCAGTAGCAATAATTGCATGGTGAAAAATATGATATAATATACTGCAAGTACAGTGTTTTTTACATTGTGGTCCATTCTGTTCTCATTGTTTCATTGGATTGGATGTTTTTAAAAGTCAATCCTAATAATAGTATAAACAAAATAATATTGGAACAAAGTGTGTTAATGGTTTGAGTGAGTCACTTTTGCCCAATTAATAAAAAATAACTTAGTCAATAATCTGTCTTAGCTAAGTCTTTTAGGGTTTTTATCCCAATGGTTTATATATGGTCGTCTTTTCTTTATCTGATGTCCCATTACTGAACTGTAAAGTAATAAAACGCATGTGAAGAGGTTCTACATGCACTATTAGTTTGTTCCTGGAGTGCATGTGTCCCGTCCTTTAACATTACTACCTGTGGCGTGTCTTCCAGGGCCACCATGGCAGAGGCTGTTCACAACCACGTCAGGTCCCTGAATTGGGGTCACAGAGTTCAGCTCCAGGACAAGTGAGTGAGACCAGATCTGCATGCTTTATTCATGTCTTGGTTAATTCAGTGATGGTGTTTCATTTAATTCATTCATTCATTTATTAATTTAAAGGTGTTAATAAAAAAAACACCTAAAAGTAAGTAATGCTCCTATTATTTTGTAGGTTGTTTCAGCTGGTCTAAAAGGGGCAGTAAGCGTTTTCAGAGAAAGCTTGTTTCTGTCTTTGTTGTTGTTGATGATTTAACTGCTCTGGCCGCGAACCCACAGCCCCAGGTATGGGAGACAGACGCACTAACCACTAGGCCAAACCCCCTGAGTCAATGGCCCAGTCCCAATCCTCTCCCCTTAACGAGAACACTTGCTACGAGTTCCCTCCACAGTAGAGTCCCCTCAAAGAGGGAAGTGAGAGTGAAGGTATTGCCCTATGAAATGGGACACCACTATCATTAATATAATGCAAATTAGCGTAGCGAACGTGCTCTCCTACGTCACATGCAGCATCGACGTGGCGATTGAACCCCAGTCTAGTAGATGGCGGTAATACACTTTGCCTGTAAACTGCCATCAAACCTTACAGAAGAAGAAGTAAAGGTACTATATTTTATTCCGTTTTAAAATGCCGATCCCAGCAGTTGTGCTGCCGTCTGCGTGGGCTATGTTGATTTATCTCCGTTTGATGAATCAACGGAGAAGAAATACACAAACCAGAAGAATCGTCGCTTGCTGAGTTCGCAAGGTATCCTGGGTAATTCATGATACTCCCTTGGCTGGAAGTCAGGTACCGAGCTGGCTAGCTGCTGAGGGATGATTTGAAGGGGAAATAGGCACTCCGTCTTGCTCCCAAAGTATTGGAACACCCTACCCCTCCTCGGGAACGCGCAAATTCTATGGCTAGGGCTCAAATCTAGGGGGAGGGGGCGTATTGGGACAGGGCCTAAGTGTCATTCACTAGCACGTCTCTTAGGGTGTCGGGGAATGATGTTTACAAACTGCACACGCAGTTTTTTGTTTTGGATTTACAGAGCCTGGCCTGAGCCGAAAACCCATTTTTCTTTTCTTTTTCCGGTGCAGACACAGAAGCGACATCTAAGCGGACGGTGAAGAAATTTTATACTGATTCTTTTGACAAAACGTGTATCGCTCATTGCCCCTCTAAGGGGTTCCAGGGGAGGGTTTTGCCCCATCACAGGCTTTGATGTTTAGTTTGTTTCACTGCTGTAGAAAAGATATGATGTATTATGCGTGCAACAGCTGAAGGACTCCTAGTAAGCGACTGCATGTTGATTGAGTGACTGCCTGGAAGGCAAACAGGTGTCTTCCTCTCCATGAATGTTCTCTTCTTTTTTTTTTTTTTTTTTACCTCAAATGTTTAAAGTCAGATGAGATCATTTGCCTCGATTCTGAATGTTAATAATGCTTTTAATATTTCCTTTTAAATGTCAGTTTCACCCTTAGGTGGTGTTTTCAGACCAGCATAGTTGGCACAGCGCAATTCAGTCACTTCACACAGTTGGATTAAATACAAATATAAAATGATAATAAATTAATAAAAGACATAAATGATAACATATAATCGTCATACTTTTATCAATAGTAATTAAGATTTTTCTGCAAGCAATAAAATCAGATTGTGTGAGTTGTACTTGACTGACTTAATCCTTTGTTCAAATCATGTTTTTTTGGTTTCATTTTGTAAGAGTGAACTTAATGTTAAGGACGAAGTGTAAAGAATATGTAGTGGGAATAATTAGGAAATACGTGAGTAGTGACTATGGTGGGGTGTTGTGAGTAAATATGCAACAGTTAGTGGTTTTCACATCCGTAGGTAAAATGCACCACTCGGTGCAACTTTTCTGTTTTGCAGGAAGGTGAAGTATCTGAACCTGAAAGGAAGTCTGGTGGATAAACACACTGTTAAAGGATTATCCAAAGCAGGAAAAGAGGTCAGCTGATAATTCACCTTTACTTTAATCAATCAATTTCTTTATACACTTAAAATTCTGCCATCACTTTGCATATGTTAAGCTTTTCTCTGTTAAAAATTTGCATTTAAATCAATTCTATGTTGTTGGTTTTTTTTCAAAGTCAATCTTTGGATCCTAACTTACTTCGTACAGACAACTCCATACCTGCTGATAGTGCCGTCTCTTGTTTGAGTGATTTCAGAGCGTTTCCATCGTCGCCTGAATGCACAACCCTGTGGAGACCACTTGCTGTCATTTGACATTTCCTTGTTGTTTTTTTTGAAGGATACGAACAAAGACAGTAACCTCTCATTTCCCTTCTCGTACAGACCATCCTCACTGCCAAGAACGTCGTAATCGCCTCAGGTGGACGGCCCAAGTGCCCTACAAATGTAAGTACCACTGTTATTATCATCTCTCTGAGATATTTTGTCTCTTTCTCTGCCAGTGCTTTGTTGTTCGGTTGGTTTGGATACCGGGTAGAACAAATGAGAGACAGAGAGAGGGGGGGGGATGACAACCTACAACAGCAGACAAAACAGCCTAAAGTGAGGTCCGGAAGCATTCCATCATGGGACATAGAGTACACAAGTCTCGACACACCGCAGATAGTAGGTTTTTAGAGAGCGATCAGTTCTTGATAGATATGCTGATGATGGCTGACTGATAGGTTGATGGTTATGCTCACTTCTTTTAACTGTTATCACAGGTCCCTGGAGCGATGGAGCATGGCATTACCAGCGATGACATATTCTGGCTGAAAAAGTCTCCCGGAAAAACGTGAGGACTCTTTTTTTGTTTTCTCAAACACCTTCGCACCTGCCTACACGCACACTCTTCTATCAAACTGGAGCTGGAGCCCTCCCTTTCTGTTGAGAAGCTATAATGGTAGTCAAGCAGCATTACACACACATATATATATATATATATATATATATTATTAGTTCACTTTGTGTAGGTTGTGTAGATTGTTGGCAGTATCCTCTTCACAAAGAGGCACAAGGGAAACAGCCTCTAACCTCTGCAGTATTAATGTCCCACTCTTCCCCGGGCGCCACCTTGCTCGCTGACACACCGTGTCCTACTGTCACGCACTGTAATCACTCATCAGTGACATGCCGTTTGTTTTTCTCCTTTCCTGTCAGCCTGTCCTCGCCTCATGATTCAGATTAGCGGCGTGCATCCTGACCTTTACAGAACAAGCCCTTTAATCCAACCATTTAGCTCCTGTCATCGCCCGGTTAATTGGTCTTTCCCCGACATTTCCTCTTGGCACGACGCGCAAGTCGGTGACTAGCGGTGGTGGCTGCGGTGTACCTGGTCCACGGCGGTTGTTTGTTTACTGGAGACAGATAAGCGGCAGTAATAACTTTGGATATTCAAGCTTCATGTGTATCTAGGCTGTCTACACCGCAGCTTGGCGGTTTTAATCATTTTTCATGATCAGTTATTTTTGAATGTAGATTTGAATCATTCTGATTGATAAGTAGAGTTTATACATTTTATTATTCAGTTGATAAGCAGCACTTTATCCCCTTTGTCTTGTTCAGGATCATTGGTTCATCCATAGTTGTTTTTCATACGTGGCGTGTGAATAATTTTTTTTCTGTGCTATTCTGCTTTTTAGCCACTTGGTGGCAACACAAAATCATTTATAGTCCACAAATCGATGTGAACCGTCCTTAAACAATTACCACTGTAGCGTTCACCCCTTCAATGAAACACTTTTGTATAGGAAGTGGAATTATCCACTCAGAGAGAACACTTGAGTGCAGGAAGTCCTTTCATGTAAGAGTGTGTGATGGTTAGTGGGGTCCTCGCCGTCCCTGCAGGCTTCAAGGGGTTAGCTATGGGTTAGCATTATCTTTGGCTATAAGGGGTTCTAAACCACACACACCAGCCAGAGCCGGAGATGTTGTTGTGCCGCAGAGCTGTCAGCCGTCGTGCAGGTGAGGTCCAAAGGGCTGTTTCTGCAGGTATGGCAGGTGTAAGAGGGGGGGGTGTCCAAGCGAGTGATGGGGGTCTAATGGGCCTCGGAACGCACACACAGCTAAATGACAGATTTGGCCCCAGGGCCAAAGTCCAGAGCGGCTGCCATCATAATGCTACTGGGAGAAAGCACGCAGCACGCGCCCACAGGACTCTTGATACTGGTCGAGGGACGGGACGGTACTTGTATGAGATAGAGGAGTATGTTGGTTCATGTTGTGGGTGAAGTGTATGGATTCTACAATGGCATATTGCATATTTATTCTCATGAAAATATGTCAAATAGACTTAAGCAGGAAATATACATAGGAAAATATAACACCTGAAGTGTTGAAGTGCAGCAGACAACTTAATTCTCTTTGCCAAAACCACATATGATTGAACATGTTAAACTGTTATCTGCTTTGTATAAATAATTGTATTTGTTGCAGATTGTTTAGTTTCAAAATGTATTTAGTGTATCAGTGATAAGTGTCAATGAAAAATACTGCCTGCCTATCATACCAGAAGCCCTTCTAAAATGTTTTTGCTGTACTTAATCATAAGTATTATTTTGGTCTCAGTGCCACTTCCGGAGTTTCATTACTCCGACAAAAATGGAGCTCATTGAAATTTATCTTGGAGTCTCTCATGGAGTATTTCATGTTAATATGCATCAAAGGGTCAGTAAGCGATTCGGAAAGCTATACACGTTTTGTAAAAATCAGCGAATATTTCCTCACCGCCCGTTAGCTGTCGCTTCTGTGTGTGCGCCGAAAAGAAATCCTGGTTTTCGGCTCAGCCCAGGCTTCGTAAATCGAAAACAAAAAAATGGTGCAGACTGCACAACACTGCGAGCGCAGTTTGTAAAAATCCCTCGTCGACACATTAAGAGACGTGCTGGCGGCCGACGCTGCAAACTCTGCGGTTTAGGCCTAGTGGTTAGTGCGTCGGTCTCCCATACAGGAGGACTCGGGTTTGCGGCCCCGGTCAGAGCAGTAAATTCACAATAACAACAGAGAGAGAAACAAGCTTTCTCCAGAATTTGCTTACTGCCCCTTTAACTTTGAATCAAAGTTTTCTCAAACTAAGCACTAAATTTGCTCATCTTTCATTGAATTAAGGATGGTTTTAATGGGTGAATCAATCCTTTTTCTCATGCCCATGAGACCGTCTGAACTAAAAAAAATCTTTCAGGAAGCGTACGCAACATTTAATAAAACTGTCAAAACTTAACTCGTATCAGACCTCTGCTTGCAACAAAATCTACGTTTGTAGACAGACACACAGAGGAGAATCCAAATCTTTATTTTGAGTATCACTGTTGAGGCTTCTGAGGCCCCGTCCAAGGTTATAACAAGCAGCCACAGACAATCAGTAGAAAACCTCCTCTCACAGAACTTGTGGAATGACCTTGGCCCAAGCTCCTTCTCCACCAACAGTGCCGAGCCTCAAGAGTTTTATAGCGTTTCTGCTTGTTGTGCGGCTCCTTGTCCAGTTTCTAAGGCCAGCGTTATATTAGACATTAGCCCCATGTGTGGATGAGACGGCCGCCACTTTTTTCTCACTTTGGCAGCGTCACATTTGTTTCATTAAACACATTAGCAGTTTTGACTGTTTGATGTCTGTGATATTTTCCTTAATCTAGCATGGCAGTTTGTCTCAAACATAGATAACAATCTAAGTGGGGAGCGGGAAACCAGATTCATGTTACTAAACTTTTATGCAGCTGGCCACATGACAATATGTTGGAACAGCCCTCCCTACACATTTAAAATCAAACTGCTAAGGTCCGTCAGGCTAGATTTCCCCTTGGTCACCATAAGAGTCTATTTATTTTAAACTGTTTTTATTCATGTGTGGAAATAGTATTTATACACTCAAATGTTTTTGACTACATGTAAAAAACTTGTATGCATTTTATAACTTGAGTTCTTCTTATTTGTCCTTGGTCTTCACTAGATTTGACTTGGGCTGCAACTAACTTATTATTTTCATTATCGATTAATCTGTCCATTATTTTCTCGAGTAATCAATTAGTTGTTTGGTCTCCGACATGATATAATGCTTTGTCCACACAGCAAAGATATTTAGTTTACTGTCATAGAGAAGGAAAGAAACCAGAGAATATTTTCACGTTTCAGAAGTTTAAAAAAGAGAGAATCTTTCCTTCTTTTTTTTCATAAAAACTACTTAATCGATTAGAAAAATATTTGGCGATTAAGTTAGTAGTCGGTTACTTATCAATTCATCAATTAACTGCTGCAGCTCTAGATTTGACCCATGTTCTCTTATATGGCTGAGCAGTCCTTAAATGCATAGAAATTGCAAAGACAACATTTTATTAAGATTCTCTGTATTAAGATAGTTAGCAATCATCACCTCTGTTTCTCAAATGTGCCTCCATATACATCATCATTGTAGAAAAGAATTGTTAAGATTCTAATCAGCTGGATCTTTTAGTTGAGATATTTGGTGCACCTGTACAGCAGGGTTGGGGGGGAAAGGACACCGTTTCTCAGTGATGAAAGTGTAGACAGAATCAAGCTAAAGCTTTTTGCCTAATCTGCTTTAAGCCACCTCTCAATGCGTGCTAAGCACGGCTGTGCATTACACCGACATGGGGGCTAAATGGGCACGGGGGGTGGGGGGCTTTTAGTGGTTAGCGTCCGCATTGGACAGGGGCAGGAAGTGCTGCAGGCACCCAGAGCTGTCAGGTGTAGCCGAGCTGAAGGGAGGCAGGTCTGAGCTGAAGTGGAAAAAACAAGGGGAGCGAGGGGCCTCATCACCCATGCGGGTGACTGGCTTCACTCAGCGGCCCGATGTGCGGACTTGAGCCCTGAACATGGCGCACCCCATCCGCAGGGATTAGCCTAAATGCTAGCAATTAGCCCTCCTCAGCGCAGATGTCAGTGCTGGATTAGACTTGTGATTCACCTGGACCACACACACACATTCGTTGACACACAAAGCTTGTGCTTGTCCCCTTTTTCTGTACATTCTCTTCACACCTCTTGGCTTCGCTCTCAGGTTATAACGTTTTTGTAATTCATCGCCTCTCTTAATTCCAGGATTTAAAGTAAACATTTTCAACTTTGGACTTGCTTTGTTTGATTTGGCCAAAGTGTGCCGAACAAATGATGAAATGTATTTCTATCGTATCATTGGCTCAGCTGAGAGCTTCTCTTCCCTTTGTTTTTTACGCAGACTTGTGGTTGGAGCCAGCTGTATCCTTTTGTCTGACAGAGAGCCTTGTGAACGGAGCCAAGGCCTAAGTCCCCCTGGTAATCATTTGAGAAAGTGTGGAGTTATTGACTCAATAAAGCGTAACATCAGTGTCAGATCAGTTTGGAATTGTATTTCTGTATATCTTATTATTAGTGCTACCTCGAGACCAGTCAGAAAGGTTTCCAGTGGAAGATGCATTGCTATGTGTACATATTATTTGGCAAATTATGACATCATTCCAAAATTAAGTTTAACCGTTGTCTTGTTAAGGTGCTGTGTGACTGTGATTTCACCTCCTTTTTTAGGCGACTTGTTGTGCAAGACTATCAGTCTTTGTGTTTATTCGCCTTCTGTACATGCAAATCAAGCACTTGAATCCTTAACCTGCTGCTGCTCAGATGTGGCTCTGGAGTGTGCAGGGTTCCTCACAGGCGTCGGCATGGACACCACCGTGATGGTTCGCAGCATCGCCCTCCGGGGGTTTGATCAGGTAACTGCTGCCTGTGCGCCAGCCTGGGTGATCCGAACGTCACGATTGTGATTTCCGTCACGTTTGAAGCTGGGTTTTCTCGTTTCCTCATGCAGCAAATTGCAGGTCTGGTGACAGACTACATGAAGACCTACGGCACCAAGTTTGCATGGAAGTGTGTCCCGAAGAGAGTGGACAAGCTCTCCTCCGGAGCCTTGCAGGTGACCTGGACTGACACCCAGACAGGCAACGATCACAAGGACACGTTCGACTCAGTCTTATGGGCAGTTGGTGAGTCTGTTCGTAACCAAATGTTGTGCATGTGTCTGTGTGTGTCTCACTTCTTAGGGACAGTTAATTTAATTTGGAAACAACACCCCCTTCACATGGAGGTCAAAGGGTTGTTCAAATAAATCCCTAAAGGAGTCGTGGCTCATTGTGTTGGCAATAGAAAACGGGAAATGTCAGAGCTGCAGGCTTGAGACAAGGACACGAGCGAGTCTAATGTTACAAGAATTAATCAATTACTCTATTGGTCTATAAAAATGTCCGAAAATATGGATTTCTTGGTATTTTTCTAAAGGCACCATGTCTTCAAATTGCTTGTTTGACTGTGAATGGGCCTAAACGCAAGTCGAAACTTTTGATAACATTTCTCTCAGGAGCAATGCAAATCGTGTAGGTCCAATATACTGTGAGCTCACATGATTCAGTATCAAAAAATGATCTTCAAATGAACTCGAAAAGAGACTGATTTGAGACGTGACATCGACTCGAACTTGAATTAGTCTGGTACGGTCCTTTTAATAATGGAGCCTCCTTTTTTTTTTTAGAAATGCATTAACACACCTGATGTTGGAAATTTTTTGAGTTTATAGTGAATGCAGTTCCGAGTACAGCACGGTAATTAACCTCTCTCGTGTCCACATGTAAGTCACCACCCGTATTGTTTCCCGCTGAGGTCACAATATATCCCTGAAATAAAGCACTGCTGTGACTGTGTTCTCCCTGCCACCATCTATTTCATTGTCATCCTCAATAGAGTGCAGTGTCAGCAGATAGCAAAAGAAATCAGGGATGAAAACAAAGTAATAAAGCCTGAGTGATGGGAAAGGCCAGGGGAAGTGTTAATCACCCACCGCTGGTTCTCTGGCTCTCTGGTAGGAGAGGGGCAGGATGGAGCAGGATGCACCCAGGCACAGGGTCACCAAATTCCCCTCTTTGTTCTCCGTCTTTCTGCCTTCCTGCCCATGCCAGCCCTGCGGAAACAAACCCTGCATCTGTCACTGCCATCCCTGCCCACAGGCCTCTGACTGCAATTACCACCAGCTCTCTGCCTCCTCTCTCTCTCCCTCTCATCTATACATTCGCTGTTCCATCATTTCACTTCTACCTTTCCACCAGCGGGTAACAATGGAGGGAACATCCTGTCAGAGCCACGGCCGTCGGTTTATTTGTGTTGAGTGCTCTGAAAGACGACGCCGCGCTTCCGAAAATCTGACTTCCAGGTTTTTTTGCTTTATGAGCGTGTATGTGTGTGTGTGTGTGCGAGGGAAATCGGGTCCTTTCGCTCTATGCGTGTGACAGTGACAAGGATGTGCGTGACCCTGCAGCTGAAATGACGCTCGTCCCTCTCACCCGTGGCTGAATTCCCACATCGTCTTTGACATGAGGCTGCTGGTGAGAATGATATTTGCATTGAGTGCATGTGTCAGGAGGTATTTGTCATGACGTGCGTGAGATGCTGAAGGGAGTGAGAGTTCTCACCCACACTCTGTCCAGCACTTTTGAAACTCAAATTATTTTTTTTATATTTGTCCCATTTCACAGTGCACAAAACTCTCAAGGCCTTATGGTCAAGTTTTTAGCCTCGTCCACGTCACAGCTTATATCATCAGCAGCAAAATTTTCATCACTGCAACTTTAACTTCCAGTCTTGCTGATCAAAAGGAAATTGTTCCGAAAAATGTCAAAATACCAGCAGCAGTTTCCTCTCTTGGTGCTACTACACTACACGTACTGTATATCCATGACGGCTTTTGTTCCCATACAGTTCAGTGAGAACCAGTAACGGTGTGGCCTCTGCTATTTGATGTGTGCAAGCAGGAGTTATGAGTACAAGGCCACTTCCCTTTACGGCGACCTTACACTAGGGGCCGGGCAGTGACCCAGGCCTCTGCGGAGTTATTAAAGGCCAGAGGGGACCGGGGGGACAGTATCGCCAGCGTCTGCTACATCCTTCTCCGCGGCCCTGCCCGCCTCCACCTTTCCCCTGCTCCTTCCTGGCCTCATGGCCGCTCCCCTGTCCAGGTGTGCCCCACAGAAACATACCGGAAAACAGAACATTTCCACACTTCCTGTCTGCATGCGGACAGTGGACACGTCAGTCCCCCATCTCAATTTGCTCTACAGTACTCAAGGATGTCACGTAAAAAACATTTCCTAGTTTTTAAAAGCCATTTGCCTTTCGCAGTTCAAGTTACTGATGTTATGTTGCTCTTCTGTCTCTGAATCTTTCTGCATCATCCTTTGGGTTTGCAAAAACCTAACTGGACGTGATCAAAATTATACTGAGTGTGTTTCAATATTATGGGACCACTTTCCCAAGTAGGAACTGTATATGTTTTTCATTATTAAATCATATTACAGAAATGTTTTTTGGGCAAGAGTGATTAATGTGAGTCACTGAATATCAGCTCTGACTAAAGATAACAGCAGCAGCTTTCAAAACCCAGTACTGGCTGAACAGAATTAATGCGAAACTGTGCAGCTACAAATAACTACAACACAAGTCTTTTTACTGTCAAATTAAGTTGTGGCTCTCAATTATAAGAAATTATTAGAATCTTGAATCTTTACAGAGAAAAGGAAATCGACCAGGTTTCCTTTAAAGTTGCATGAATTTACACCTTAAAAACACACTTTACACTTGTATGTTTAAAGCTCTGTGGTGACCTAGCCGAGTCTTGTACTAAAAGCTAATTCTAACAGCGAGGCTGAAAAGTCCCTGTAAATTTGCTTTTTAAAACTTTAAAGCTACAATGTATAATATTTAGAAGAACATATTCACAGAAATTTAATATATTGTCCACAGCTATGTGTTCATATATGTATAATCACACAGAATCAATGTTTCTTCGTCAACTTTGAATGAGTTAAATATAATAACATTACGGGGACCCGACCTCCGTGTAAATCGCCATGTCGTGTTGTGCTGCGTTTCGGCGTCCGAGTTCCGAGATATAACAGAACGCAGCATTAAATACGGTTGCAGAAAACGGTCCAGAATACGTCGCATTCGCGTTGAATTTCTAGCGCTGCGGGACACCAGAAATGGAATTAGAGGGGTGCCACCATAAAGTGTCCCTTGTCGGATGCTCAGTTGGTTGCGGTTTGCAACGTTACCACCAGATGCCGCCAGAAAAATACAAATATTACACACTGGGGCTTAAAGTGTTTCTCAAAGTCGTTAGATATTCATCTATAAATAAGCAACAGTCAAATCATTAAAGCGGATCTGGGAAAAAATACTTGAGCGTTTCATAGTAAAAACAAACCTCAGCTAATGTGCTTCACGTAGACTGTGTGGGTGATCTGACAGCTCTGACAAAACCCTTTTACCATCAAAGAGAAACACAAATACAGAAATCTCTCCTATGAAATAACCAAACTTAAGTTGAAATAATGTGTTTTTGTTGTTACATCAGTCTGTGGAAATAAGTTGATTAAGAAAATCAGTTTTCAGTGTATTTTAATTCTGCAATGTTAGTATTAATAAAGGCTAAGAAAGTTCTTCTGAGTTAAACGAACATGGTTGTGGGATATGATCAACAAGCTGAAAGCAAAAGTTACAAATGTTGGTTGTAACTTTGTAAGTTAATTTCTAGGCTGCACACATCTCATTTTTGTGGACACCAAACACACCATATACTGTAAAATAAATCCAATGTAATTAGTCTTTTGTGACATTTCCCATTCTCTTGACACTTTTTATTATCCACAGACATTAAGAACTTTTTTTCTTCTTCAGCTAGTTACCCCTTTATGGATTTTCATCACTAAATAAAAACCTTCTCGGCCTTTGATAGCACCGCCCAATCAATTTTTTGGCGTCCCGCTCAATCTATTCTCCCAAGAATAACAGTCTCCCCCGCACTTTGCTCTGCCTTTTGTCTTTGTTCATTTGATTGATCAGATAAGTGTCCAGCTCTCGTTTCAGCTCGTGGTGGTTTGTTGTGGCTAATTAGCCTAGCGGTCTTGGAGGCTTCCTCTTAATGTCACAACAGGCTTTGTTCAGATTGGCCTGTGTGTTGGACCACAGTCTGTGTGTGTGTCCAGGCTCCTACCAAGTCCCCTTATCAGCCAGCTCACTGTTGTTGTGTAGTCACCGTACAATGGGGCCGTGGTCACTGCCACAGTTCAGCACAGACAGGAACGCCTGATATGTACAGGGAAAGTTTATACTTACCAGTCAGATTCGACCGATACAGATCTCTCTCTCGGCCCACACTGACACTTTTGTAGTAACCGATGCTGAAATATGATATTTTTTAAAGGAGAAAAACTATCAAGTATTTAGTGTTTCAGCTGCAGCAGCTGTCAAGGAGGTAAACCCTCGACAGGATGTGAAACCATTATGGACACGAATCCCCCACGCTCTGAGTATTTAGAGGTTCTTATGTATAAACGTGTGCGTTTATATGTTAACTCTTGGATTTCAGACCAATCGGTGAGTGGTGGAGTTGCATTGAGAGGTATATTAGTTTCCAGGAGGAGAAAAAAAACAGTAACTTTCCATCATGAGTGAAGCAGAACGAAGCAAAACCTCCCTGCAAAAAACTCAAGACCCACTCCGTTCTTTCTCATGGTCTTCATCTGCAGATAGAGACAAAGTATCTAAAAAATTTACTATTATATGCTGTTCTATGATCAACTGATTTACACACTAGTTACAGATGTGTCACAGGAGGAAGTTACAATGTTTGACAAACACCTTAGTGAACATGCTAATCTGCTTCTTACTACATTATTGTATTGAAAAATAAAATCATAATAAATCATTTACATACTTCCCTTAAATAGAAATGGGCGATTGAAGAGTATCTTCAATGTAGAAATGTAAATGAGGAAATCTGATGTGATTGCGATCACAGAAAACTGTATAATATTAGACATCACACCAACTAGAGAATACAGACTATTCCAGCAATAAAAGGCGAAAAAAAAACAAGTCCTGCTTTTGGGAAATGGTCTTGACTGCCTGACTTCCCCTCTTTCCTCCTCCTCTGTGCTCTCTATCCGATTCCACCACCCATGTTGTGGAGCACTAGACAGGTCCCTGTAGCCCCCCTGGTCTGAGAAGAGGGGGAGCGCGTTGTTCTTCGGCTCCAGTCAGGAAAAAGGGTCTCAGGGGTTTGTTATTTTTGCTGTGCGATAGCATCTACATGGGTACCTCAGGGCTGGGTGTTTATTATGCTACCCAGGCAGGTTATAAGGAGCAATGGAGAGGACGGAGGAGCGAGCGGTTCATGCTCCATCGCCATGGAGACTCTGTGTCGACAGCATCAGTCAACCGTCTCCCAGGAAGTGTCAGAAATCGCACCTTGGTGTGTCCCACGGGATCGATTGGATAGGGCGCTCCCTATTAGCTGGCCAGATGTTATTGTTTCCCAACTTAAGAATTCTAAATCAGAGCTGGACCTTTATTTGTTTTTAAGTGTCAACATTAATACTGACGTTTCATTTAACTGCTTGTTTTGTCCAACTTGCAGTCAGTCTAGAACCCAGCGAGATTTACAATGATGCAAATCTGAGAAAAGCAGGAAATCCTCACATTTGCTCACAACCAGTACATTATTTTTACATTTTTATCCAAGCTGGCAGCAGGTAACCAGGATTACCAACATATGTATTATTATGCAAAGCATCAGCAATTTAGCATTGTCATTGCAGCTATGACGATATGGATTTTTGGGGGCCGATATCGATATTAGGGAATACAAGATACCGATACATCGGTATATATATTAAAATCTGTCAATGAGTCCTAAGATGTCTTTAACAAACTTCTATGACAAAGAAATGTAATTGAGGCTTGATATTTTAGTTTAACCATAAACTTTATCATACATAACAAATACAAGCAAATGTATACAACTTGGATGAAGAAAAGAAACATTTATTTACATAAAATGTAAATGAAAACAATAATTTTTTAATTATATTATTAGCAACTAATCATTTTTAGCAGTTATGTCTTTTTTTCTAATTTCTGTCATCATTTCTGAGGGTTAGGCTTCATGGAAGACCATTGTCACTCCCTCTCGGTGAATCCGAGACAAAACTGCCATCCTATTAGTTTTAGACAACGATATAGTTTTAGTAAGCGCTTGTCTCTCTCATACTGTGGTTGGTGTTATGAACACTGATAACCTCCCTCTCTCTAGTACCTAGGTTTTTGATAACTACTGTAATTATCTGTGTAGGGCATTAGCAGGACTGAAGATCCGAGCAGAGTTTGTTATGAACACTGTATATAATGTAATATTCTCCTTGTGTTTTCCTCCCACGGACCTCAGGTAGAGCCCCTGAAACCAAAGCCCTGGGCCTCGACAAGCTTGGCGTGCAACTCAACAAGGAGACGGGGAAAATCGTTCTGGGTGCTGACGAATCCACCTCGGTGCCAAACATCTATGCGTTTGGTGACATTGGTGAGGTAGGCTTTGTTAACACATGTTACATCTCACGGAAGAAACGTCCCTCACAACATTCTTCAATGGGAAAGCACTCTTAATTTAGAGTATGGAAGTCAACACAGTGCCAGAGTTACTGGAAGTCCACGCCCACCGCGATTACTGTTTGTCCAGAGCTCCGTCGCATCTGGGAAGAGGAATCAGGAATAATACACCTACCGATAACAGCTGTAGGAAATACTGAAACCTCATTCTTTTGTGATTTTCACATGAATACTTGATTGGAATTAATTGTGGTTGTAAACTAATACTAATATATTATTCAAATATAAACAGAAAGTGCACTCAGATACGAGCAGAGTCCAAAATTTGTTTATTTTCTATACCTTTAACATCATACTACGTTTTCTCATAGAATTATGCATCAGTCAATTGGAAGCACAGACTGATGCATATTGTGAGACTTCATAACACCAATGTCCACTGATGTTTGTAAATCCATTTGGAAATCATAAAACAAAGGTGCTCCTCAAAACTTCAGATCTTGGTCATGTTGTATGTACAGTATGAACAAGAACTGCTCGTCGCGAAAGCTGTTTTCCCGCTGCTAAAAAAACTCCCAATGTATTTCCATGACTCATTTCCACCCAGACAGTAAAATTTTCTCAGCTTTTATTTAGACTCAGTTTAGTTTTACTATATATGTGTGTGTGTTTTTATGTATTTGTATATATGTATATGAATATATATATTCACACACACACATATACACACACACACACACACACACATAATCTTGTGAAGAGCTCAATTCACAGAAACAAATGACATTTTTGACATATTCAATTTCTAACAGCCCCAGGTGTGTGCCCACAAATCCACCTACAGGTATTTTTTTGTGAAATTAAGAGATGCAAATAGTAGCTTAAAAACAGTTTGTAACTACCATATATAGGCCCACACTATAAATGAACAATAATAAGACTTCTAGTATGTCTGATGTCGAAGTGGACATCAAATAAGTGTTTAGGTATGAACTTAATAACAAAACACTGTCAAAATTAAGTTATCTTAAAACAAAAGATAATTTTTCAAATATGCAGGATCATTATCTCACAGCTAGAACATTTCTTTGCCAAAATACATCAAACAAAAACAGATTCTACACCAGTGAGTCCTTGTCAGGAGGCTGAATACTAAATGAACATAACCACTGGCACCGTGTGTTCAAAGCTGAACCAGCCATGTTAATACTAGTTAGACCTGCTGAAAGTAATGGAAGTGTTGTTTTTTCATCACGACCAGCTGTGAGCTTCCTTCCTGCCTCCCAGGCCTCTTGACACACACACACACACTTGCGGAACATCCTTTTGATTGACAGCAGGCTTTGATGAGTTGTGATTCACCTCAATCTGTCTGTCAGCTTTTCACAGCAGCAGGGAGGCTCATTTTTTTTCTTCTTTTTTTTTTACAAGATGGTTTATATAGCTCTCAATTTGTCCAGTGTTGTTTTTATTTTTCTTCATCTCAGGAAAGAGTGCCAAGAAATGCATTATAATGACGCATGCTGTCTGGTTGTGTACACAGTTACTAAAACACCAGAGTGCACATCCATATCCATGCCGAGGTGCAAGGGATGTTTTGGACAACAGGATGTGCGCTGGTGATTTAACAGGTTGAAGTCATGCCTTTAGAATTGCCCCGCAGCCCTACTGTTTCCTGTACCATTCAGTTTTGTGTGTGTGTGTGTGTGTGTGTGTGTGTGTGTGTGTGTGTGTGTGTGTGTGTGTGTGTGTGTGTGTGTGTGTGTGTGTGTGTGTGTGTGTGTGTGTGTGTGTGTGTGTGTGTGTGTGTGTGTGTGTGTGTGTGTGTGTGTGTGTGTGTGTGTGTGTGTGTGTGTGTGTGTGTATTTTCTTGACTGTGTGTTTGTCTGTTTTGGCATCCAAAGCTATAAAGTCAAAAACACAGAAGTAGCGTGTTTTTTTTTTGTGTGTGTTAGAGTGTTAGATAGTTTAAATGTTTAACACTCACCACTTATGTCAGTCCACTGACTGACGGTTTATCCATTGATTGTATTTACACTATTTCTGCACCCAGTGATTAAAAAAGGAATGTGCTCAGGCAAATATTTCTGAAATGAAACCTAATGGTTTAGACCTCCGGTAAACAGAGCTTGTTAAAAAAAATGATTCAAAAACATTTGCGTTATCAAACGCCAGCCAAGATATTATGTGTTTACAGATGTACCAAAATAAATCAGATTGTCTCCTGTTTCAGGGTCGCCCGGAATTAACCCCGACAGCCATAAAAGCAGGAAAGCTTCTCGCCCAAAGATTGGCTGGTCAGACCACTGAGCTCATGAACTACGACAGTGTAAGACACATACACACACACAGCACACTAGTTTTATGGTGCCTTAGAGGTAAATAACTGGATTTAAATAAATATACCAGCATGCTCCAATATATCATCATCCTTCATCGTCTCATATACACTGAAATTCATCCTTCCACAAGTCTTAACAGGCGTTATCATATATTGTTTAGTTTCCCTAGAAAAGAA
Organism: Scophthalmus maximus; assembly: GCF_022379125.1. Lineage (NCBI taxonomy): Eukaryota > Metazoa > Chordata > Actinopteri > Pleuronectiformes > Scophthalmidae > Scophthalmus > Scophthalmus maximus. Next base: position 23,828,263 of record NC_061517.1, on the reverse strand, counting down.
AGCTGGGGGATTTTTGGACTGATATACTGACGAACTGTTCAATATAGTTTTCAGGTCAAATAAACAAGTTTAAAAAATGTAATTATGGTGGATATGTTAATATTCATATATGTATTCCTCCCTTTAACAGACTCAAAGTGTTCGACCTAAATAAGGTCCAGAACAGGTTTCAGTTAATGTTTCCTTGTGTGTATTTGTGTGGCAGGTGGCGACCACAGTATTCACCCCTCTCGAGTACGGCTGTGTAGGTCTCTCTGAGGAGGAGGCTGAGAAGAGGCATGGAAAAGACGGCATAGAGGTAACGAGTCATTATAATACTCTCATAAGCAGTTCATTTCCAACTGTAAATATTTCCATTATGCATTTGTAGTATTTTGGACACGTTTACACATTACACAACTTTAATCCATAATTCTTTGGTGTTGACGAATTTTCGTTTATCCTCCCTGAGAAACTGTTAAGACGAGTCTTCTCAGGCACCAAGCAAGGTCATCTCATCTATGGCAAGTCGAAACAATCATTGAGCAGCTGAAGTCTCTCTCGGGGTGTCATAGTCGAGGGGAGATGACGACATTACTCTAAAACTAAATACACTTCAGCGACCAGGGATGGGCAGGCTTTCTTTGGACGCCGAACACTGTGATTCTGTTGATCTGTGTAGCGAACCGGAAGTCTCCACAATATTGAGCTCTTAAAATAAATACTTCTGCTTAAGACAACCACGGTTTCCGTCTTCCTGAATCGGCATCCGCTCCATCAATTATTCCATTTTAGCTGAGTCTGGCAAACAGGATTCCAAATTATTGCATTTCATTTGGTAGTTTGGCATAGTGACTTCTTCAAATTTGAAAAAAAAAATATATAATTTAACATTTCCCATTATAGTATGTGCATGATTTTCAATTATACACCAGGAATAGATGCCTAAGTGAACGTGGCAGTGTTAGCTTTATGCAGCAACACAATGTGCCCACAATTCTGTGACACGCCACATCAAATATAACTATATTTTATCAACTCATATGTTTTTACTTTGGTTGATTATGTAAACAGCACTGTTCAGATGAATATTTGAATATGGTTAAAATTTGTATCGCATTTTTTTGTGCAAAGTTTTTGATTTGCAGCTACATTTTACATTGTAAAGTTTACTAATCTGATTCGTAAGAAATGGATTCTGTTTCGAATGCAGAAATGTACACTGCACTATTTTTAATATAACAACATTGTTTCTGTTTCTTAGTTTTTCCTATCACCAATAAATATATGAATGGCCACATACCGCGCAGGCCTCAACTTCCATCAACATGCATAAAAAATAAAAGTAACCATACGCTCCTTAAACACACACTGACACACTCGCATACACAATGCAAAAGCGAGCCACTCTGTGCTCTACCTGCCTGTGTACGTGCACAGTGTGCCAGATGCTAGCCAACACCTGCACGAGGCTGCAGATAAGCGGTTTCGCTGGCGAGGTGGGGCTCGCTGCCGTGACTGACAGGCGAGCAGGAGGCCTGATTGAGGTGTGTATGGGGTGATGACAGGCGCGCGGAGATCTGACGGGGAGCTGCAGCGCCAGTCCCCCCCTCGACAGCTGCACGGCCCTCACAACTTGTGTCGGCACGTTCGCCCCGTGGAATAAAACACACGAGACGCACGGCTCAGTAAGGACTTTTGGAAATCTCTCGGCAACGTGACGTAGGCACTGACATTTTGATTAAGCGTAAACACAGTTTGTAACTGTGCAATAATCAGTGCTTACAGGGATCTGCAACTGTCCGACCATCCTGGTTAAAAAAAATAGCCACTGAGGCTATGACCTGATATCAAATTCAATGGATACTTTTTTTCTGATTCTATTGTAAATTTGTCATCATTTCTAAAAGTAAGAAGCTACTCATTTGATGTTAATTCATTACAGTGCTCATTAACTCAAGTGCCACCATTTTCATAATTACTTTACGCTCCTTTTACTCTGTTCACTGTTAATAAAAAAAGAAAATGGCTCACTGTTAAAAATACACACAAGGAGAGACAGAAACTCCCTCAGTGATTTTGTTCGCACATTATTGAACTCTGCTGGTTTACGTGACTATTTAAATACCAGTGACGCACTGATTGGTTGTAGGCCGAACACAAAATAAATCAATAACAACATGCTGTATCGTTACACATCTGTTTATACGACTTGTCCTTTGTGTTCACGTCTGTGCAGGTCTACCATGCTTTCTACAAGCCGCTGGAATTCACTGTGGCCGAGCGTGATGCCAGCCAGTGTTACATAAAGGTAAGGTCGACCTGCTGTGAGTTTTTGATATGGTATTTTGAACCAGATTTTCTAGACATTTTTATATTTTATATATCACATAATGGTATATTATATAGATAGATATATATATATATATATATATATATATATATATATATATATATATATATATATATATATATATATAAAACTTTTTTTTTTTGTGTGTGTGATATGTTTCTGTGAGACATTTTAAGAGGGATCAGCTCATCGCCTAACTATATGATAATCTCACCAACCTTTGACTTAACCAGTGGCCAAAAAGATGAAAATTATCTGAAAATGCAAATTACCATTAACCAACAACACCTTGTTTACCTCAGCTTCGTATCTTGGATTTGTGTTTTTACTTTCTTCAGGTGGTGTGCGAGCGAGCTGGAGATCAGAAAATCCTGGGTCTACACTTCACTGGTCCAAACGCTGGAGAAGTCACACAGGGCTTTGCGATGGGCTTCCAGTAAGTGTGATAAATTCTAGAATGTATATTTTAGGTCGATTTCGTGATTGTACTGCATTTCTGTCCCACAGAACCACATTTCAAACACGTATGACGTATGTGTTTTATTCTCAGATGCAGCAAGATACTCTGGACTATTTTTTTTGGCTTGATTTGATTTCAATTTGGCCGTGCTCAATATATAAACCCACATTTAACACATATGCATTTAGGTAGTTATACATTTCAGTGAATCAAAATGTCACATTAATATTAGAGAAAGAACGTATTGTTTTTTCAGAAGATGTCAGATCTAAAAATGACTGTTTGCAGGATTTTATTTGAAAATAATAATGCATTGTATGATTTAGCACATCTGACCTATGGTATTTTGGTATGGTGATGCTTATCAGTTCATTGATAGTCATTTTTTCCGAAAATGAATACCTGACTTACAAGAAATATAAACGACCGACTGTCTCAATGAAACTCAAACACACACCGCTGATAAAATTCATAGCTGGGTCCTTTCTGAGGTCCTTAGCAGACACAAGCTTTCGTTACAGAATAAGTTACGCACCATACGGAGGATGAACACGTTCTTACGAAATGACTGATGGCACAAAATTGCAGGACTTATTAAAGCACAGTCGATTTACACAGGTGTCAGTCGTGAGCCAGTGTGAGTAACAGCTACTTGAATGAACCCTCTGTGTGTTTGTGTGTCTCAGGTGTGGGGCAACGTATTCCCACCTGTTGCAGACGGTAGGCATCCATCCAACCTGCGCAGAGGAGGTGGTCAAGGTCAACATCACCAAGCGCTCGGGCCTGGATGCCACTGTCACCGGCTGCTGAGGTTAAGCGCCTCGGTCTCTGAACACAAGTGAGCACACAGGGTCCCTCTGTAAGGGTAAAGGGAAGGAGGCCTGGGTTTATTGCACTCTTTCTCCTTGTCCCTCTCTCTCTCTCTCTCTCCAAAATGGCCCCCCAATTTCACCGCGCTCTCTCAGATTTGATGATTGCACCTCCTGTGCAGTAGGGTTTCATCTCAGGCTATTCATGGCTGCCAAGGTTAGGGTCTCTGATACATCATCTGATCACCAACACTATGCTTAATCCCACATACATACATGTTGTGTGTATGCTCTAAAAGTGCACAGTTACAGACCAGGTTAGCGAGAGCCGAGGGCCGCAGAGTGAGCTTCTTTTAAATAAACAGGCTCATCAATCAGGATTAAGGCCTGCGCGCAGGGTTGTGTTGAAACCATCGGAGAAACGTAGACCTAACGTTTTTTCTCAATATATATTCTGCAAATATTGTTGTTCCTCCGCCTGTACTTCCTGTCCATTAGTCTTGGAAGTGACACATACCACACACCCCCCGCCCCCCCGTGACACTGATGGATGGCCCCAGAGCCGTCGCCGCAGCGACACCGCCCCATTTCCCATGGACACACACAAACAGTCGGCAGGCCGCCTGTCCGTCAGCTAGCGAGGACCTGGCCCGTGGAGCCCTGGCTTGTTTAGGGCCCAGCAGAGTCCAGCAGACCCCCAGGACTATTTCTCTTCCTCCCATGACCTCCTCCAACCCAATTTATGATTTGGAATGTAGATGGACCACAAATATGTGCCGTCAAAAGCTACGTGGACGCCACAGCCAAGGCACAGAGCAACCCTATCTATTGATTTCATATCTGCGAGAGCTCTGTTACTGCTGTACTACTCAGACACACCTAAAGGTGGCACTATTGCCCTCCAATTCTCCCTGTTTCTTCTGAGCCCAGACGGGAAGGCAGGATAGAGTAGTCACTGGATTAAATATAAGCCTGAATACATTCGGGTTGCACATTTAATCCCTTTAATCCCTATAAAAAATGTGTGTTTTGGGTGCAGCTGGAAAGCAGACTGGCTTTATTGGTGCCAAACTGATTAGGGTTATCTGTTGTGTATTTACATGGGTGACAGGTTAGGCCTCAAGAGTCATCGCTATCGAAGATAAGGCGAGTTGTTTGTGTCAATAAAGCAGTAATAGACCCCACAGTTTGCCAAAGTGCCCAAATGTTCAACCAGCTGCCTGTGCTGGACATCGTGGCTCTATTAAGTAGAGGTGGAGGAGGACTGTCAATAAAGGTTTCTGCAACAGAATCCGGGGCTGCTAAGAGTGGGTCGGTGGTTGTAATTTATTTTTATTTGAAGTCTAATCTGCCCAGTCTGATTAATGATTTCGATGAGGGGAGTGACAGCGTGCCAGGAGATGGAGAAGGCAAAAAGAGAGAGAGAGAGAGAGAGAGAGAGAGCTGGCTACCAGGTTTATTTGGACCGGGGCTACAGGAGAGAGAGAGCCGAGTTTCAGGCCTGGTTGGGGAGGGAAGGGGGATTCCTGTGTGCTCTATTCAGGGCCGAGGTGCTGACTGAAGGACCCTGACCTGCGCTCAGCGGGAACAGCTTGACTCTATCACTCGGAGCACAGAGGTCTCACATGCTGCAGTGCTGCGCAGCAGGGGCCAGGGGGGGGGGGTAGGATGGCCAGGGGACAGACAGAACCAACCAGCCAACCAACACAACACCGAGCGGTACGAGGGTGTTTGCCCGGGGTAATTGAGTCGATGTTCCCGAGCTTAACGAGCCACTTCAGAGACCCCAGGGTGGGCCCAAGGCAACGTGAGGGAAGTCATCGAGGCAGTTGGTGGAACTGTAATGTCTGTTTTCTTTTTTACCCTCCACTTCCCTCCTGCTTTGTCTCATCTGCTCTGTTATTTTATACACACCGCTCGCCCGCACGATAATGAAATGGTACAAATCTCTAACATTTCTTGATTTGTTTGTCCATCAGTTCCTCCAGGCCCAGAGACTTATACACCAGTTAACCTCACACGTGTAACCCCTAACCCCGCGGGGGGGGGGGGGGGGGGTCAGGGTTCAACTTTCAGGTCGGCCAGCTAATGATGGCCTGCGCTAAAACCCAAAACTGGGGAGTGCAGGCCTGATGTCTACTGGCTGCCAACTTCAGTAGTTGTAAATAGAGATGTGTCATTTTCCCAGTAAAGCTTTGTAATACATAATTTATATGTAAAGTAATAAGACATTGGAATGCACAGTCGCCATTAAAGTAATGACGCCCACTGATTGAGTTGCCGCACGGTTACTTGTCATCTGTATTGTGAATTAATTTTGAATGAATGACTACACGTACACTTGGGCATATAGTACATGTGTTTGATCATTGGGTTGTTCTTTTTAGAAAAAAAACAAAAGATGAAACTAGCAGCTGTGTCACAGACAGAAGGAAAGAAGAGCGGTATGCAGCACAATTTTAGGAAATACAGCATCGTTGCTTTCCTGCTGAGTTAGATTTTAAGATTGATATCGCTCTCGTCTGTATAGTAAATATGAACAGCCTGCAGCCAGTTAGCTTAGCACACACAATAGAAAAAAGGGGGATGCAGCAAGCCTGGGGTAATGTTCAGAACTGCTTTTTGCACAGGTTCAGTCAATCATTAAGTTCCAAAGGGAAAAATCCAGGCAGCCCCCTGATGGTGTCGACATAAAAATCCATCTTTGTGCATATGTACAAGTTTGACTTGAACTACGCTGCATCTTAATATTGAGCAGTGTCACAAGGGGTGATCACATGTTGACCCCGAGTCGTCTCTGCTGACAGGCAGCTCTGCTATGTGGCCCCTGTCACTCAACCCTCCGCACCAACAATGGCAGAAATTCCACCGTGTTTGTTTGGTTAAGGACAGAGCTCTCTGAAACCCCTGAACCTCCTCGGGATCCACGGCAGCCTCGCTCACCCTGAGAGTGAAGTCGGTGTGTCAAGTCCCAGCCCAGACAGTGGGAGTAAAGTTCACCCGCCGCCCTCAAGAATAGTCGGCCCCATTTAGCAATTGTGTTCCTGCCGTCCCTCCACAATGGAGCAAACAGGCTAAATCCACCTTGAAATGCACTTAGTAGAACATGTCAACATGTCAGGGTGCGCTCGGGTTCTACGTTCAGCCTTAATCCGGCCCATTGAACGCTGACAGTTGTCTGTGAGTCAGACATTCACGAGGCCTTTGTCACTTCAGGTCTTGAGCTCTCGCAGCCGCGCAGTAAAAAAAAGGAAGAGCAGAGCCCTCAGACGCACGTTAAAACACATGTCCTGGGTACACAGCCCCTCGGCCCTGAGCGAAAGCCCCGGGAGGAGGAGAAACCGATATATATATACCTTGTGTAAACAGTAGTGAAAAAAAATGACACTAGGAACAGAAAAAGGCTCAACCTTGGCGAGGATTATCCCCCGTGAAATGAATGGGGCCAATTATGACTGCTCTGTTGTACTGCCAGTGTCTGGCTCAAGAGCTGTCAGCCCGAGGTGCCTGCGGGGCATGGGATGGGATGGGATGGGGTGCGGTGGCTGGGGAGGAGATCCGCTGGAGGCTTGATGTTGCGGGGGCCCTCCGACTGATAAGCCGAGGCGAGTTTCAAAACGGCTCTGAGAGATTTTAGTGCCCCCCCCCCCCCCCCCCCTCATCTGGCCTCCCATGTTCAAGACACTTGGGTCAAAAGTGCCCACAGAAGCCACGTATCGGGCCAGATGGTAGTCTCTTAAAAAAAAAAAACCCACACATTTGCTACAATGACGGTGAGACAAAGCTGTATACTTTCACTATCTAGTTCCGACAGCTGTCTCTCCTGCAGGGTGTCATCAGACCAAAGGCATTTTAATATTCAGTCTAGAATGAGAGTGAGTTTTGCAGTCCGAAAACTCCCCCGTCGGCAATGTCAAGGTTGTGGTGTTTGTTTCGCGGATCTAAGGGGCTCCTTTTTTTGATTTTGCTGCAACTGTAACTTGTGGAAAGATTCCGCCGGAGCCGCCGACGTCCTTGACTCCTCATTCAACCGCAAACCGCCGAGGGGAAGAGGAGCTGAGGTTAGCTGCTGTCAGACTGGGGTGCCGTTGGTAGCGCCTGCAAAGGTGAGGGCCTGTGAAACGAGCTTATCTGACCCCTGATAAGAACAGGATACCCCCAGGAACGGTCGAAATTCAATACACATGGCTGCCGCGGGCGGCTGCCTTTATCTGACAGGATGTGGGTGTTTGCAAAGGAGCGAGATGTAGCACTGCGGCCGGGGATTGTCCCATCCGGGTCGGTCCAGCAGACCACAGCCTCACGCAGAATTCTAGCTTTCGCCTGCGGGCGAAAGCAGTAAAAAAAAGGGTGTGCTCCTCTGTCATAGTTTGCGGTTCAGATCGCGAGACACCTCTAAGAGAGCAATTACGATCAGCGGCCTCGCGGAAGCTGAGATTTACCGAGCTGGTGTTTGATGCCGCCACACAACAAAGCGACGGTGTTCGCGTGCGTCGTGTATACGCAGTACATGCCAAAAGCACGTCGATCGGGACGCAACACAACTCGTGTTTTGATCCAGAGCCTCTCTCATCCACAGTGTTTTCAAATTGTGACGTGTTATACAGTTTGGTAAATGTTAAACTTTCAAAAGCTCCAGCTAGTTGATTAATGATGAAACTGTGGGGAGCCACCTTATGGTAAAAAAAATATGAAATATCAACTGTTGGTGGCTAAACTTGAAGACATGAACTTTCAAACACTGGTGTCAAAGGAGATAATCAACCTACTAACATCCCCCTGAACAGAATACAACAAGCTACTTCATATGAAGATCTTTCCCCAAACATTTGCAGAACCCGAGAAAGAGAGAGCAACTTGACAGCTTCTTTTTCTGGAGGTGTCTGCTCCGGGGCCTCTGGTGTTATCAGTACAGGTCACGTGGCGTAAATCAAAAAGTAACTTCCAGGGCCGCGATGGCTTCCCACTCTGCAGCATGCTCGTCCGACGGGAGAGCTAAGGGGGCTCCGCGCCAACCCTGACAATATACCGAATCTGGCACCGGTTGCGACGGACCTGTCCATGAACACGCATACAGTGACCACACAGGCTGAGCTGTGATGTGGGCTTCACCCTGCGGCAGCTGTCGATGCTCTTTCCTGTTCAGCCAATAACAGCTCCGTCTGGTAGGATGAGCAGGTTGTGAGTGACACACACACACACACACACACTAACCGACCTAACGGCCGAAAACACACTGTGATCTTCCACAACTGAAGGTGTGTTCTGAAAAATAGTCCCTTAAGCTGCCAATCAGAACTCAAATATCAGACATGGACGACTAAGAATCGAAGAAGCACACCAGAAATCCAATGATTGGAATAGGACAAGAACCAGGACAACAGAAACTAAAATACAGCAATTTGAACCAAATTGAAGATGACAAACGACAACAAAACAAATCAAAAGAAACTCAAATAACTACCAAGATCCAAGCGTTGGAACAAAAATCAACCGAAGGCGACAAACACAAACACCAATTATGGGAAACAAAAAGATTTTATAATTAAAAGTAAAAGGAGGCGTCACTAGAAAGAAGAAAAAAAAATACAAATTGAAAACAATAACCGAATCAAAACATAAAATCTGAAATTTGAAAAAACAAAAACAATACTCAAAAGTGAAGAGGACACGTGGTACTGCCTGCATGGGGATATGACGAGAATAGAGCGCTGCGGTCGACGAACGCCTTTCGATTCCCCCGCTTCCACCCGAACCCGAAAAGATTCACCACTCCGTCAGAACCGATGGATGTGGGGTGGAAGCAAACCGGCCAATCTCAGATGAAACCGGGAGGTGAGTGGGGGGGGGGGGGTCACCGTGATACATTTCTCCGCCTAACTCTCACGACTAAATGAACCTCACCCTAAAACACTAACCTGAACCTTCAAATCAAGTCTGAACCCTCTAACAGCCTTTTGAGGGTGTGCCATGTCAAATCTGTTGACCTCGCCCCTGGAGCTCACAGCTATGCCTGCCGGTGTTTATGTGTCGGTCACTGGTCTGTTGAGAGATGGCTTGCATGGTGTGTTTTGTGTGCATGTGTGTGTGTGTGTGTGTGTGTGTGTGTGTGTGTGTTGGTGGATTGGTGGGTTGGTTGTTGGGTGGGGGGGGGGGGCTATGTGGGAGTGTCAGCAACATGAGCTCTCTCGTGTATGACCTGTATTTGAGTGTCCACGATCAGCTGCATGTACGGCGAGGGAGTGGGCGTACAGTACAGTAGGACCACGTCCGGCACACGTGAACGTTTTCTCTAAAAATAACGCCGAGGGGGAGCGACAGTGCACCCTCTCTCGCTCTGTGTTGTCCAAAACAGGTTACACACTTTCAGACGCTTCGATACAAGGGGGCGTCGCTGTCCCAGCCAAAAGCACGGTATACAACACATGCACCATGAGACCGTCGTGTATATATAACCCGCTCAGTAATTAGCCTTCCCAGAGTAACCTTTAGCCTTGATGTCATCCTGCAAAGACAAATGAAGCGGCGGCGGCGGCAGCAGCAGCAGCGACATGAAGAGCGGTCATTACTGTGCGTTGAGGCGTCTACTGGAAGAGGACACATGGCGTGCGTCTCCACTCACTGATCCGGGTTCAGTCCAACCAAAGGCATTTTTAGACCTTCGTCATCTTTGTTCTTTTTTCGCTTTCCGTTGGGACGAAGATGGCCCGCGTCTTTGGATCATAATGACAAACTTCATGGGTAGAAGGGGCACAACTAAAATAACCTGATCCTTAACAGATGTATACTCTTTTTATAGAATATTTGTTCCATAGAAACGGTAAAGACTAGAGCCCGACTGATATGGATTTATGGGGGCCGATATTTGGAAGTACAAGATTCCCGATACCGATGCATTGGCCCATATATATATAAAATCTGTCAATTATTCCTAAGCTGTCGTTATCAATGTTATTGAGGCTTGGTATTTTAGTTTAACCATAAATAACTATAAATTGAGAACACAAATACATACAACTTATAACAAACATTTATTTTACATAAAATGTAATACATAAATGCACATCTAATGGCTCAAACGAGTTGGCCGATTATATTGGTCAGGCTCTTAAAATATCGCCCGATACCGATTTATGTCTGTGAAAGGACAATATGGGACGATATTATCGGCCAACTGATATATAAAAATTTGATTTGTGCAATATCATGTGACATCAAATTGTCCACGGATTGCCTTTGAGCATAGCTCAGTGTCATTAATAAAAAATTCTACAACCATGGATCTGTTTTAGAGAAGATATGCAATTAAACAAGGTGCAACGTGATATTGGCTTGTGTATTATGCATTTTAGAATAACTGTGTGTAGAAATGATAGTCAATGTTAAGTTTTATAACATGAGTGCAATATCAAGGTTCGGGGAGAACAATTTCCCTTTGCCGACTGTTCTGGATGTGACCATGAGAAACAGCTTCTTCCTTAAAGAGGAGTTTCAAAAAGAACTGATAAGAATATTACATTAAGAGACCGGGTGCCTCCCCTTCTTCACCATTCCAAGGGAGGACGGTTCAGCGGTGCAGATAGTGCCTGCGTGCATCGGCCCTCTCCGTCCCGCTGCGTGCCGATTCATTAAAAGCTGTGTTTTGTTCCTATTCCTCAAAGTGACAGGCGCTCCGGTCACTCCTCGCCCTCCCTGAGATCTCTCCGTTCACACCTGCTCAGATGCCCAAGGAAAACACGAGCGAGGGAGGCCTCATCACATTTTATGATACCTGCACATCCAGCACACACTCCCATAAACGCTGTATCTTCTCCCCCCTGTTCTGATAACTTAGTGCATACTCATCCACTGACATGTTGAAAAATTAGAGAAACACACACACAAGAATACTTGTGTGCAGGCGGGAGTAAAAAGGCCAGTTCATTGCTGTTATATGTTCTAATTTCTACAAGGTAACTTGTTAATAGATTTTCATTTATTAGAAACATAATCATTTCACTTTTTTGCTGTAATCCATAGGGATAGCATATACAAATTGTCTGCACCTATTACAATAAGCCTCTGTCTCTTCAAAATGTCAAAACCTATTTTGATGTAACTGCAGCTTGTGGTGCGTTTGTGGCTATTCTGACGACAGTTTGTTGACATGTCTATATAGTTCTTTCCACCAAGCGGGAGCCACACTCAGGGTTTCTTGTATCTCTGACTTGGAATTACAACTCGGAGACTGGTGGGAATGGTATTTTCCAACTGGGCTGCTTGCTACTGTTTCAACAATATGATATGATGACACGTGTGCACTGTAAGTGTGACAGTAAGTTACCACAACTGAGAACCAGAGTTTTCTTCCCGTAAAAAGGGACGTTTTTTCTCTCTCAACAGTCGCCAAGTGCTTGCTCATTGTGAGAACTGTTGGGATTCTCTAATATTGTGAGGTCGCGACCTTAATAGTGAAAGTGCCTTGAGATAACATATGTAACGATTTGGCGCTGTGAAATTGGACTGTATTGATTTGAACGTGTTATCCTTGTGAACCCCTTTGTGACTTGTGTCTGTGAAAGTTGCTGTAGATAAATTGAATTAATCTATCATTTTTTCTGTTATTTCACATTTTTATATTTTACATGTTAAAATGTCTTTAAAATGTCAAGTGTTTTAGGTCAATGAAAAACAACTAAACAATTCATCATTACTCCATTTGAGCATCCAGTGATCAACATACAATTTCCTGTAATAATGATAATAATAATAATAATTAACTTTATTTACCCTGTTTTACAGTAAAAGTGCTTCTCAATAAGCAAGGTACTTCTATTGGAGCCAATAATTTAAATTAAAGTGAAGCGACGATAGGCTTTCTGGTAGAGATGAGTTTTAAGAAGGGTCTTGGAGGACGTCAATGACTCGTTGACTTGTTCCAGAGCTTCAGGTGCCCGACTGCGAAGGCTCTGTCCTCTGTAATTTACCATTCAATCCTTTTCTGCACTTCCTTAAAAGGACTTAATGAAAATCATCTTTCCTCCAAACGTTCAAAGCGATGGAGCACTCTGCCCCCGAAAGACATTATCTCACTCCACAATGACACTGGCCTCACGGAACCTGCCGCCGTTTGCCTTGACTTGTCTCTGGTTTTTGTGCAGATTTTAACAAATAAGTGCTCAGTAAGCTTGAGTGAAACTAGTAGGAATGTTTTCTTTATCTCGTTTCCACCCGCTTCCAGTCTCTTTGTGAGTAGTTTCACGTTTAAAAACCAAAAAAGAAAAGTACCTTCCTCATGCTTATCAGTCTCTGGGTACAGTCTGCCTCTGTGTCTATGTATCCTATGGTCTAGTGGGGAGAGTCTTCTGTTCGTGCCGGGACTTTTGCCCTCCAAAGTGAGCACAATGAAGTCCTCTACTACTCCACGACGGGAGAGGTGAGCTTTGGTGAATGAGCGTCAGCAGCACTGCGTCGTAAGCAAACCCCCGTCTAATTTCGACCGCTCTGCGGTCGCGGCCGCTGCTCACGTCTGACCCGCGGCCTTCCTTAATTTGGTGATGAGCTGTAAAGTGACCCGGCTGGCCCCCACGCAGTTGGGCGGCTGCAGCGGGAGTGGGGTTCCAGGGATTTCCTTACCGGGCGGCCTCTCGGGGGTTGGACGGACGACGGCGCACACCCACCCCGGCCGCGTCGCACGCCTCCATCGCCCTGCTCTCGGGGACCCACGGGAAGAGCAGGGTGCCAGCTCTCAGGTGCCCCCGCCGCCCCCCCCGGCATTGTCCCTCACACCGCCTCTGCCCCTGGGTAAGATGAGATGCCAGGAATAATTGATGACGATGTAGGGCCGTGGTATCTGTCCGTGGTATCTGTGCACACTCTCACCCACCTCCCACTGAGGGCACCGTCCCGCCACCTCCATTTGCACTAATTGGTTGGAGCTGACCGTGTTAAGGCAAGTGCTTTTATATTTGATCTATTTCATTAGTGGATTAAAGACACCGATAATCCTCTGCCACTCACCTCCTAGTGTTTTTTTCAAGGTGTTTCAAACATATATGCTATGACTGAGTTGCCCAACAAAATTCTGATGCATTGAGATTTTCCCTCCTTGTTCATTTTTGCTGTGCCCCCTTCTCCCACTGAGCCACCTGTACTCCGTATTGTTTCATTTCTGAGTGCAGGGGGACTGTCTGACTCTAATCCACGGCCACAGAGGAGGTTTAAAACACTCTGGTTTCATCTAATCTTCCAGCTCAGGCCCAGCCGAGCTTGAAACCCGCTTTCTCCATGGTAGGAATGGGCAAATAAAGGTTTCTCCCAGCGCTCCCATGAAAGGGGTCTGTGTGCTCTGTGGATTAAGGCCCCCGTGTTTTTCTGTCTCTTTTTTCTCAATTAGACTGAAAAGGCCGAAGGGAAAAAATAAAGACACTTCTGTTCATGCGGTATCATAAGACTTTGCAAATTCTATACTTACAGCTCACTTGCGATGGTTTTCAGGCAGTCAGAATGTTTAGTAGCCCATTGTAGAAATTGTAGAAATTTAAAGAGCAAAATATGTCAGATATTAGTGTCCTCAAAGTTTTTGTGAACATCAATCATCCAATTCATCTGCCCTCTTCTGCTCTATTGAATAGATAATAGTCATTTTAAATGAAAATCTATCGCTAGCTATCTTAATTATGTTTCAATTGTAACTCAGAGGGTTGTTTTTTTCACTTCAAGTGATTTGATTGTGTAATTTAAATATTTTAAAAAAACCCTGCCTGAACTGGGCCTTGCTAGTAAATATGAAGAAATCCAATATCATATTAAGGATATCATGTTAGAAAAACAAATCGGGAAGTTCCATACTGGGAGAGAATGTACTAAAAGAAGGAGCTCTCTCTGAAAAATGCATAACTTCTAAACTCCAATTGAGATCTGGCTTAAAAGGATTTGATGGGGTTTTCCTGCTCACTGTGATGTATGGTAGAAAGTATGGGGCCCGCAGTCATCATAGCTTCACCTGATGGGATAACAGAATCTCTACATGCAGAATTCTGCGGATACGCTTTACATGGACAAAGGAAAAAATAATCAACAAATGCCCGTTGAGCAGAATATCGTTGGTAATAACCAATAATTTACAATCAAAATGAAAGAACCTTAATTCTAGCTCCCTATGCCGTTTGTTGCTGAGACTACTAACTGACCCCTCTCAAACACACTGACCTGTCTCACAACATCACTGCTTACCCAATCAGAGTAAACCCCATTATAACACAATGTAAAGAAACCTATTTGAAGCACTGGAAAGAAGAGACTAAAAAGCCAACATAGATTAGAGTCCTCTGTCCCTCAACATAGAATATATGAATTGGCAGAATACGTCTTCGCTGTGAGAGAAAGAAAGCAGCAGCTCCTGACCAGGTACAAGCTCAGTGACCACAGACTGGCATTCGAACAAAGTCAGACGCAGCAAAGAATCATGGCAAAAAAAAGAAAACAGAAGATGTGCTTTTGGTCTCGACAGGTGAGATTGAGAGATCGTCACTTCAGGGACATTCACCTTAACCGATACAATTCTGTCATTCCAAATCTCAGTGAGCAAAAATGACATCTCAAATCCCGCCAGTGACAGGCGGGCCAGGCACTCCTCGCCCTCCCTGGGATCCCTCCGCTCACACCTGCTCAGATGCCCGAGGAAAACACGAGCCAGGGAGGCCCTCGCCAACGCATGTTATGATACCTGCACATCCAGCACACACTCCCTTATGCTGTATCTTCTCCCCCTGTTCTGATAACTTAATGCATACTCATCCACTTTTCTACATACAGGTCACACACACACACACGCACGCATGCACATGCACGGGGGTAGCCCTGGGGGGGCCAACGATATTCTGCTCAACAGGCTTTCCAAGGGTGGGGCCCCCCCTGGAAAGCCTGGAATTAAAAGGTTTTTTGTAGTCTTAGTGTTTTCTAAGTGCTTAGTGTCATAACATGAATTCAAAATTGCCTGAATACATTGGTTAATGTATAAGGCCCAGAATTTGGTGCTACACCCCGGCACACACGTACAGAAAAAACTATATATATATATATATATATATATATATATATATATATAGTTTTTCTGTGTGTGTATATATATATATATATATATATATATATATATATATATATCCCTCTTGATGTTTATCATTTGCTATTGTTTGTTTTTATCTGTTATTGTTTACTTATTGAACTATTTCAAACGTTCGCTCCAATAAAGCACCTTTGTATTCAATCGACTCAATCAAGAGAGAGAGAGAGAGATTTTTTTTGATTTTTAAAACACAATGTTTATTAAGATTTACAAGAGAACATCACGGTTCTCTACAAATGAAATGGAGAAAAAAACCACACACAGCAACAAAATAACTGAAAAAACAGAATAAATCAGGTCATAAAAACAGAGTGAAAGATGAGCTCTCCCTCCTTCACTGAACACACAGCCGTGGTGAAACACCACTGGGTTAAAAACTCTTGTATGTCGTTCATCAGAGAGTGGAACCTGAAATCCACTCTCACTCTGGCCCTCACCAGAGACACGTACATTTTTGTCAGCTCGTGTCCGGACACATTTCCTATCTTGTCTTTCCTGCTTTTATAAATCGACAGTTTGGCCTGACCAACCACAAAATTCAGCAACTGCCACTTTTTCGCATCTTGAGAGAGAGAGAGAGAGAGAGAGAGAGAGAGAGAGAGAGAGAGATGTAAAATGTAAAACATTCAGTGAAGCACGGAACATTTATTTTAGCAAGTTCAACTCTGTAATGTCAGATTTCAAAGAGCTGAATGACTTTCAAAATTCAAAATACTGGCAGAAGGAGACAGAGACAGAGCAGACACCTAACCCTAACTTCTTTTAAGTCACTTTTAAAAACACATCTCTATGGACTTGCTTTTATGTGATGTCATCTTTTTATATAGTCTTTTTATATCTTTTTTTTAATACAGATATGTGACCTGAAAACCATATTATTGTTGGAATAACATTTTCTGTGATTTTTATGTTTTTGTGAAAGCACTTTGTGAAGCTACTTCTGAAAGGTGCTATATAAATAAAAGTATTATTATTATTATATCTTGCTGCCCAATATGTACAAACATGCCACGACCTGAGGGACACTGAATGACCGACAAACACACACACACACACACACACACACACACACACACATATATCTATATATCTATATAGATATATAGATATATAATTAATATAAATTAATCTTAATGTTGTGTTAATGTTCGTATTACTGTATTTTGTATTCTGTCCGAATATTCGTACAATTTGTATTTTGATGCTTTGGCAACATTGTTATTGAAACGTTCATACCAATAAAGCCCTTTGAATCGAAAATGGAATTGAATTGAGAGAGAGAGAGAGAGAGAGAGAGAGAGAGTGTGGGGAGAGAAGAGAGAGGGAGGTGGGAGAGAGAGTGAGAGAGGGAGGGGGGCGAGAGAGAAAGGGGGGGGGGGGGAGCGATATATATATATATGTATATGACCATTCTGTACAGGCACTGTCATGGGCAGCTCATCGGTTGTAAACAGAGGTCCTTCCGGTCCCGGGCGCACGTTTCGATTCCTCCTGATGGCGCAGAGCTGCCGAGCCTCTCTGACGACTGTGACCGCTCCGCTCCGGCGTCACACTGAAATGGTATTTCATCAGGTCTCGTTCAAGCTCGTGTGACTGTAGTGACTTTGTATTTACGCCGCGTTGACACGCGGAACATGTTAGCACACAGGAGAGTCACGTGTGCTGTTGCGTTAGGCTAGTCGCTAGCTTGTTGCTAACCCTTCTTGTTGTTTACAACTCACAGACCAGACTCCATTCAGGATCAGGCCCATTTAACGTAAAACCGTCCTGCTCATCCTCAGTGAACGCGTACCCCGCCTCCTCCCTCTCTCCCGTTGTTCCGTCTCATGTTTGCATGTAGATCGGCTGCGTTTCAATCATAAGTCATAAAAAAAACAACTAAAAAATATTTAAAAATCAATATTTGATCGCAGTATCACTTTAAGAATTGCATGCGACGCCACTTTAAAAAAGTTAAGCTTCTTGTTGATTATTAATGAGGAAATCCCATTATCCATTTTTGTAATTGAGCCCCGCCCACAAACCCTCTGTTGTATCACAGATGGTTCCCAGATATTTCATGGAATCATCTACCAGCAGTCACACCAAACTTCATACATGCACAAGATGTGTGTGCAAAGATGTGGACACGCCCCTGGGCTAATATCATCATTTGTTGATTTTTGAAGTAAACAAAGTAAAATCAAACCCCCACGAAAATGAAGCTTCAGATGTCACTTCACTGCAACGTCATATTCCATTTATAAAAATAAAAGTATATAAAACATTAAACTGGCTCTGGCACCCCACTGAGTCAGTATTTAGGCTTTCAGCTTGTCTTTCTTGAAGTAGTTCATGGTGGATTTAGATTTTTGCTTTGGACGATTGTACTGTTGTAGAGGTCCGCCTCTTCTCGCGTTCAGTCAGTCAGTCAGGAATCTGATAAGTCAGCTACATTTTCAGATCCTCAGTCTGTTGCTCAAATGATTCCTGGGGTTGTTGAGTGTTACAACAACGTTCTCTGAAGACTCAGAGAAATTACTGTTAACATCAGCTGCTGGTTCCTAATGACGATTCTTAACCTAATGAATCAATAAAGACCCTGAAGAGTTGATGAAGTTCTGAGCGTTATAAAAGTAGACAGGTGCCCCAACTTTTTGGCACACAAGCTGCGAAATCTTTCAATGGAGTCTGGTGTGACTGTCCAAGGATAAGCTCATAAAAAGTATTGAGGAATGGGCTATGCAAGAACAGCAAATTACAGTAAATTAAACACATATTTAATGAATTTCTCAACATTAGATAAAGCAAGATTAAGCATTACAAGATTTTGTCCCTCTGCACAAGGAGAACGCTGGTACAAGTGTCCTAGGATTGTCTAGATGCAAATTTTAAAGTTCAACATATTTTCTATTGTATTCATTCATATTATTATAACTATTGTTAACTGTGGGCTCACAATGACATGCTAATTGAACTTACTCTTAAGTTGTGAGATTGATCATTGAGCTCCTATATCACTGTTTCTGCACAACTTGGATTCATGCTAGTTTTGTGTCTGCTTATTGGAGCATTTTATTCTGTGTTATGGACAGTTTGGACTGATCACTAGAAGCTGTCCACCACGTAGAAATAGTTACACTCTGTCGATCCTTCTACGGTTCCTTGCTCAGTCTGCATTAAGTTGCTCGAAAACACCCCTAAAGAAGGCTGACAGTTTGAACAATGGAGCCTGTGCTTTTTTGATAAACTGTAACCTTTGTTTTCCTTGTTCCATATTGTTGCATGTTGTCTTTTTTGGGATTACACAGCAACATTGACTTGCTTTCTTGCCTTCGCTGTGTGGACAGCGAAAATCCCCCCACAGGTCCCAAAAAGGCATCACACCCAAAATGTGTGGAGATGTGTGATGACACTCGAGCTGTCGACCCTCTTGTGTTCCTTTATCCTCTAGTGTCCAGGCAAATGACCTCATGGAGGAAATGGGTGATAATGCAAACAGATAAGGCTCCTGGTACCTGTTGACCACAGTCGGGACCCCCTAAATCAGGGCCCTCTGACACAGTGCTCCATCAGTGCCTGCCTCAATGACACCCACAAGGCATTGAGCCCTTATCTGCAGTGGCCCCTGCTTAGCATTCACGCCATTCACGCGAACAATGCCACCCCTTCCCGCTCATTGGGTCTGTGACTGACAGTGGGTGTTGGTGCACTTGTGTCCGACTTCGGCCTCTATCAGAAACCGAACTGTTTATCCAGTCCAGATACCCCCTCCAAGACACAATAAAGGGCGTGTGTCTTCCTCGCCACTTCCCGTGTTGTTTGTCTAACTGGACTTTTATAATGGACCTCGCTCTCTATTTGGCACGTTGGTTTCCTCCTCTGGGGGGGATCGGCGGTTTGGGCAGAAGGCCTGACTAATGGTTGCAGGGCCAGCTCACCGCCCACCCTCCGACCAGCATGCGAGTTGGAAGTGCCTCCTTGGCGAGACGGTGAAAAGCAGGGAAGCCGCAGATAAGACCACAGCCTGTGATAAACCGCAGAATGACTAATAGCTGAGGTATGATGTAGCAGAAATGGACGGATTTGGCGTCTTTCTCTTCCGAGTTCAAGTTTACTGGAAAAGATGGTACAGAAAAAATACTATTGGCCTAATAGGTTATCAATATGGCTTCACCCGGAGAGCTATCTAGAGTGCAGCTCTTGAGCTGTGTGTAATCTACTTTTGGTTTTCATCACGCAGCTCAGATCTCATATTTGACGAGGCTGGTATCAGCGGGGGATCGTGGGATCCCATGCCTCCATAATGGCTCCTGTGAAGCTGGAGCTTTATAGAGCTTCTATAATAAACCCCTGTGATCAGCATACCCCCCCCCCCCCCCCCCCCCCCCCCTGCTCTTATTTATGAATGGACGAATTTGACAAGGGGACAGCTCAGGTGGGTAGCTGCCGATCACATGATACCAAAAAGCTAAGAGAGGAATGTGGGCAGGACTGTCCCTCTCACATCTCGAAAAAAAAAACACCAAAAAAACTTTGATGCCCCATATCATAACGAATACCCTGTCTGACCCCTCCCTCCTCATGTGTGCAGCGATGCCGAGAAGGGGAACGGGTGCCGCAGTGGAAGAGGGTGGTGTGTCGGCGGGGGGGGGGGGGTCGCAGATAGTGGCTGCGTTTGATCTGAAGGTCGCCAGCCCCTTGCTGGTGTTGAGAGATCCTTGGCGGACGAGGCTGGCTCTTATTTAATAACATGAAGGGGAAGCGGACCTTTCTCTAATAATTAGGCCTAATTACCCAGTAGGTGTGGACAGACGGCCCAAGAAGAGACAAACTGCCTTTATCCACGGACTTAGAGTCAGATTACCTGTCTTATCTGTTACGGGGCCAGCGGGAGCCTCCGTCCTCCTCTCTTGCCTCTTCCCACTGGCTCCCACGTCCAGCCCGAGGTACATTAATCAGTCACAGTGATTTATTATGCCCCATCCAGGACACGCAGGTTTAATTGGGCCTAGCTTGTTACCGTCATGCCGTAATAGCTGAGATTTTTGTCGGGAACATGATTAACAAGAAAGTTAACTGACCTGATCTGCTGCCCACTCACTTTTGTGATCAGGTTCATTAAACTGCAGGAGAACAATCCTGGAGGATCTTTGAACAAAGGGACCACGGCTACACACTGTCGCTTCCCCAGCGAGGTGTCTTTGCATTGGCTTAAGATGTGTGTATGTGTCAAATGTACATGGCTGACAAGTGACTGGCTCGATTGTTTGTCTGGCCGCCTCTCTCTGTAAGCAGAGAACAATTTAAGGGCCCTCGCAAACAGGTTTGAGTGACATCCTGCCACCGTGTTGTTTGTTTACAGTATCTGTCTCCCCCTTCCTGAGCCGCCTGCATGCTTGTATTTGAGTTGGAGCCACCACAACTGATCCATTGTTGGAGGCAATCCAGCGCCTGGAAATTCTGACGCCGAGAAAAAAACAAGGAACGGTTCGCCGAGGAAGTGGCGGCAGGGGGAGAGTGGCCGTTGTTACTCATCTTTCAGATGCAGGTTTGGTTCGGCCGTCCCCCGAGTCCTGTGAAGTGACATCTCTGTCACGGTCCCCCGAGTATTGTCTTTGAGTGACAGCCAGCTGTGATAGCCAGTGGAAACTGTAACAGCCCCTGTTATTGTGGCGATGACAATACAGCCAGTTTCGGGTCTGCTGTGTCCGTGACTCACAGCCCCAACGCCAGACCCGCTTGCTAGAGGACAATAAGCAGTGCCTAATCCACCTGTTGTCAGGGTGAGCTTCCCCCTGTCAGACGCTCGCACAAGGCGCAGGACTCCGGAATGCAGCCTTACCCACCCACTCACAGGAGGAGCAGCTTAACTGATGGACCCTCACAAAAACACTGTTGATGGTTTTTGCCATTTTCTCCATACCCCACAAAAACACGTTTGTAGAGTTGTTGGTTGAAGGGCTTCCTGACGGTTTGGTTCAGAGGTTCGTGTGGAGTTCATTGGCCAAAACCAAATGTTCTTTTGTCATTTTATATATTTTGGGCATTATTAGTACTATATTTTCTATAGTGAGCATGGAAAACTGCCTTATTGTGCTCCTGTAAGCACACAGTGTCCTCCGATTGTAAAACTGATGGGTTGACTGTGTCCATTTGAG
Source organism: Scophthalmus maximus (assembly GCF_022379125.1). Lineage (NCBI taxonomy): Eukaryota > Metazoa > Chordata > Actinopteri > Pleuronectiformes > Scophthalmidae > Scophthalmus > Scophthalmus maximus. Next base: position 23,806,416 of record NC_061517.1, on the reverse strand, counting down.
TCACACTGGCTGCGGTGTTGTGTCCTTAATTTGGCAGGCCGGTCAGGGGTCCGTCTCTCCGCTTCACAGGTTCACATGGACAATTTAACCACTAACCTCCTGAAATGAGCAGCTCCCGAATGCCTCGGGGCTCCAGTTTCAGTTTCTGCTGATTGCGGGGAGCAAGGGGTTATGATAAGTAAAAGTAGAGGTCGGTGGGGAGGGGGCGAGGAGGTGCTTAGTAGCCTTTGCCTAGGAGATATCTATTCTGTGCTTAAGTCTTTATGATGGACTTTCTTGTTTAAAGTCAGTGTTTCTCACCAGAGTTCACTGTGTATCTTTAAGGTCTAGAAATCACTCTGCATGTATTTCTTTGTAGAGCATTTTTTTCTTTTTTTAAAAAGTCTAAAATCTTACAATCGTTTCATCGTCTTCTTTGATCAGGGCCTGCAACCAACGATTATTTTCATTATCAATTAATCTGCCGATTATTTTCTTGATTAATCGGTTAGTTTGTTTGGTCTTTAAAATGACAATCGTGTTTCTCAAACCCCGACGTGATGTTTTGTTTTGTCCACACATCAAAGTTTTTTAGTTAACTGTCACAGAGGAGCGAAGAAACCAGAAAATATTCACATTTAAGAAGCTGAAATCAGAGAATTTCGACTCTTTATTTCATAAAAACTACTTGAACCGATTAATCAATTATCAAAATAAATGACAGTTGATTTAGAAGTCGATTACTAATCGATTAACTGTTGCAGCTCTAATTTAGATAAATGCTAACATCAGCATGCAAACATGAAACCATCATTCCATATTCCAGTATCCTATATTTGTGTGCCAGCATGGGATGTTTCTAAAGGAAAACTCAGGTTCACCCAAGTGTGAGATATAAGATATTTCAGCGTGGATCGACAGATTGACCAACATTGCCGTCTCTTAAAAAACGTTGCTCCATGTGGCCACTAGTGCTCAGAGACTCCGCAGGGTACCTGCGAGGTAAAGTTGGCGCAATTTTAGTCTCGTGGTCCAACAGTGTTGTGGTGAGGCTGACGTTGGTCTTTTTGAAAAAAAAGGATTTGTTCTTGCGTCGAGATGGCGAACATGTCATTGCAGATAACTTGGAAGAGAAATGTATTCGGTGTGCCAAGGGAGGAATCTACTCGCTAGCCTCGGGGATGTCAGACGGTAAAACCAACAAGCCTCTATGAAAAATTGAGAGTAATTGTTGACATTTATGTGAATGGATTGTTATTTTAAAAAGTCATTGCCGGTCCATTGTTTCCCATTACAGTGACTACACTGCGATGCGTTTTCCTGAGTTCCTTTTTTCTTTTGGGTATTAAAAATGTTCCAATTTGAATATTTAGCAAACCTCACGTGGCGTGGAACAGGCTAAGGACTTTTAGAAAGTGCATGACAAGATGGATATTAGCGATCTGAAAGCCAGACACTTTGCATGCGATTATACCGCAATTCAACGTTGACGAATTATTTCCTTGCTGCATACCTGTGGTCGGTTGGGTTTCCGCAGCTGCCCGGCCTACAAACGACATTAAAGCCTGAGCTCTTTACCTCTGCCTTTGGGACAACGGCTGTTGATCACAGGAGGAGTGAGGTGCTTGAATATCCGTCTGTTTGCTGTAATTAAGCTGTCAGAGGTCGTGATTTATGACGTATTGAGTAAGAGAGGTGTTATCATGTAGGTTGGGGAGAGAAAGACGGGGAGAGAGAGAGAGAGAGAGAGAGAGAGAGAGCGAGAGAGAGCCACAGGGTTTGTAGCTACTAACAATAGAGAAAATAGAGACAGTGCATGAAACACAACTGTCTGCTGTGTGGCAGAGAAAGGCTTCAAGGCAAAATGTAGCTGCTTCTCTGACTGTCTGTGCTTAATGTCTGTGCAAAGAAAAAAAAACCCGGTTTCTGCGGATATGGGTTGCCAGGCTTTCACTTAACTTTCATCATATTCTATTATTCCCAAAAAGACAAATTAACTGGATTGTGGTGCAACCTTTTTTCATTCCCGTTAGCCGTTTTTTTTGGCGGGGCAATTCGGACTTGACCTCACACTGTGTTTTACCGCTTTTCCACCTCTTCGTATCAGTCAAAGAAGTAACTGGTATCTTTACTCACTTTGCCTGTTGTCTGTTTCCAGTAGCCGCAACGGCGTCGGAGCATCCACACATTGATTGCATGAACCGGGGATGTCTCGTCCCGCTCCGTCCCCCATCTACACCCTGAGGGGGGCTGGTGGGCCCCTCAACACCCTGCACTTTAGCTGCTTCGGAGGGGACACGCCCCTCCTATTTTCCGGGTGAGTCATTTATCTCAATATTCCTATTTCGACTCTTCCTCAAACAGTAAAGATTGGTTTTCCTCTTTTTGTTGTGTATATTGATGAACAAGTCCATCATAATAGACACATGCATGTCAACATGTTTGTTTTATTAGTAGATACCAAGCCAACAATAAGGATTCACAGATTTCGTCCTTACAGCCAAAAATCTTGATGTTATTTTAATATTTGTTAATTTGGATCAGAGCAAATCTGACCACTTTGGTATTTTCTATGTATCGGTGTGGGTGCGAGCAATGTAAACATCCTTCATAAAGCATCCTGTTGGGCCCTGCAGGTCGGGGAAGGGTGCCATCCACATCTGGAACCTGAACAGCAGGAGGGCTGAGAAGATTTTAGAAGGTCATTCTGGTAACTCGGTCATCTGGGTCGACACACTGGAGTCGACAGGCGCCCTCATCAGGTCAGGATGACTGGGGTTTCTTGGTCGTAGCTTTCGGATAAGGTTCCTCACTTATATCAAATTCCTGTTCTTTTTTCTTCTGTTGGTGGAGTAGCCAGGGACGGGACACGCGTGTCTGGCTGTGGGACCTCAGAGAAGGTCGTAGTGAGGTGGTGGACTCTGTGTGGACCGGCAGCGTTGGATTCTGTCAGAGCTCTCTGCTGGAGTCGAGCCCCGGGATCTACCTGCTGGCCTTCGCCGGACAACAGACGGAGGAGGTTAGACACCACCGTGGCTGTAAATTCTGTCTATGGAGTGTGAATGTGTCTGTGTGCTTTTGCCCACTTAAGAAACCATTTTGTACCCTGCTTCTCACCCCAGTGCATGATTGGATGTGGACATTAACGGCTTAATATATGCAAACTAGAATGGCGCTCAGTAGAGCGCTTACCTCCGCCAAGGCCAAGCAGTCCCCTTATAGCCGCACCAAACTGCACACACTAAAAGGTATCAGTCCCCTAAATATGCCAGATTTCATTTCCATCAGGATCCACTCATTATTTCCCAGGAAATCAGTGAAAATGTATAAAAAAAACCACCCTCTCCCGTCCCCCATTATTTATCCAGATCCACACCAAAATTCAGTTTGGTTTTTCAAGTTTTGTGGAAATACATCAGTAGTTTTTGTGTAATCCTGCGGACAGACAAACAGACAAACAAATCAACAAGCAGACGGGGACCAAATGTGTACTTCTGCCAAAATGTTGTATGTTGTTCATTTGAGGGCTTTCTTTAGGCAACTAGTATAAAACAGATTCTACAAAAATTTGTGTAAATGTCTCAGTTTTTAAGATGTTGCTGTTTGTTAACCTTTAACCATTTATTGAGAAATTAATTGGGTGACCAATTAAGAGCAAAGTATCCACTGACACATGTTGCTCTGTGTTCAGCAGGGGGTACCGTCTGAATCTTTAGGCATGTGAGAGGTTGGATTGTGAATTGGTTAATCGGTCTGGCATGACTATAAAAAACACTAACCTGTACGAACCTGACAAGACTTGCTGTTGCCAGTTTACTTGTTTGACACACGCATGCAAACACACATTGCAAAAGACTTTTTGTATTGTTTAGTATGTTGGTTAGTCGCGCAGAAGACTGCTGTGATGCTTTTGGATGAGATCTGATCCATAAATGTGATTTACATTTGAATCCAGTCAGGCGTTCAACATGATATTCTTAGCCTATCGTCGGTGAATGTGTCATGAGTCAGATGTGACATGTAAGTGTTCAGTTTGAAGCCAGAAGCTGTCACACAGCATCATTAACAAACCAGCATGCTCAATGCAAGGATAGTGGCTCAGTGAATGCTTTTGTCCAAAGCAGGTCTGTGAATGTGTAAGAAAAAAAGTGCTTTCTAGAAAGTAATTAATAAGGATGCTCCTACTTTGAAAATGATTCTAACTGATGGAATGGTCAACGTAGCTTTGTTACTCTTTTAATCTCTGACTGTAGATGTACAGAGAGAATTCCCAGGCTTGATCAGATTGCACTGGAATGACATCACGTTCGGCCCGCCTCGCGGTTAATGTTCGACAAGTCTGTGTAGCTTTGTATGGAGCCAGTGTGTGAACGGTGCGGCGGGATGGGGCGAGGGTCGGCCAGCGATTCAGCCATCTTTTATTGCCTCCAGATTCATGTTACTTGTTCCACTGCAGAGGAGCCACACTTGAAAGGGACAGAGTGGTCACCTGATCCAGCCAAACGTGCCTCCGCTAACCCCAGTCCGGCAAGCCAGGCATCAGGGCGCCTGTGACTCCCAGCACCTCAATAATGCCATTGTCCCAACAGACACAGACAGACAGAAACACACACACACCCATAAAAGGTCGACGAAAACAGGCCACAGCCGATTTTGTCATTTTCTCTCCCCGCCCCATTCCACAGACATAACTGGCCAAGACAGATGCTTATCTTGTGTCTGCAAATCAAACGCCCACATAATTGAATTCCCCGGAGAAACAATTCAAATGCACTTGCCACAAAACCTTCACAATGGCATAAACAGCGTGCATGTAGGTCAATATTTAGACATGTAACCAAGAAAACACACAACGGTTTCCTCCTGAGATATATCAGGTGGTTTTGCTGTTTACTGCTCACAGTGAGATCCCTGCCAGCAGATTGCTGGCGTGGCAGGAACATTAATTAATAGTGTGGGTGTTTTATTTTTGGCCAGTGTGATGCCACACAAGAACAGCGATCACCTGAGGCACAGAGAAGTCCTTAAAGGCCCTCTTTGTGAGGCATGCAGGGGTAAACATGCAGGACAGATGTGGCCAAGCGCTAAAGTACAGATCACTCCCTTAAAGGGGCTGTTTAATCTGAAGTCTAATGAGGATGAATATGCGGATCCTCAGCGTAGAGGAAGTTGAGGGAATGAGTTTTGGTAGTGATGTGGGCGCACGCGCACACACACACACACACACACACACACGTGTACACTTCTCTGGGTTCATTAGGCTGTGTATTTTATCAAAATCAATGCCAATGTGTACAGGAAAACACCATTCATGTCGCAGGGTCAGACTTTAGCAGGATTTATTATAGACAGCGGGGCGGCTGTTTTGCACTAATGGATTGTGCTGCACTGCTGCTCGGAGGTGCTCTGATCTGCAGTCGTCCCGAATATTCAGAGGACACGGAAATCATGACTTTGCAGACGGATTGTAGACAAGACTGTATATACGAACAACTGCAGTTTGTGTGTGTTTCGAACCAGGTCTCAATAATGAAAACGGATACACCCTGAGATATAATGGGTAAAAGTGTAATAACATTTTCATGAAAGTGCGCCAGCTTACGCAGTAGGGGTCGACAAATTATCGGCCTGGGCGATTATTGGAGCCACTATTAATTTTTTTTTATGATTTTAATTTTTTTTTGTGATTTGCAGACAAGATCATTTCATTTTAAAATGTGCTAATTTGGCTCTGATGCAGCCGCAGTCACGACTCTCTGTCTCTATGTCCCATCCATGTTTCCATAAAAATGCTGTAGATAGTTCTCTAGATAGATAGACTCCCCCAGATTTCCTTAAATACATTTCAAACGTAAAATACAATTTTTTCTAGGGCTTGGCTGAATACTTAAAGGGCTAGTTAGCGATTTTGGAAAGAGTTTGTCTCTCTCTTTATTGATTTTACTGCTCTGGCCGGGCCACGAACCCACGACCTCAGGAATGGGATCCAAACGCGCTAACCACTAGGCCAAAACTGAGAGTTGCAGTATCGCCCGATAGCAGTTCCCTTGAGGTGTCGACGATATTTACAGATAGATCTACAGAGCCAGGGCTGAGTCGAAAACCCCGATTTTTTTTCAGGGCACAGGCAGAAGCGACAGCTAGCAGGCCGTGGGGAAATATTCTCGGACTTTTACAAAACGTGTATTGCTTTAGAATCGCTTACTACCCCTTTAATGGTTATTACGTACTGAGAGATGCGCAACCATATTGCCCTGCAGTATGCCCCCCCCCGTAAAATACAGTTTTATTTAAATATTTGATCAGTCAATCTCAATCAATAGCTTTCCATCCTGCATTAGTCCCTTTTAAAATTGTGTATTCCTCACTGATTGCTCCTTGAAGTGAATGTGAGCGCATGTTTATGCATGACGCCGTTATTTTTTCCATGCTGCAATTTATAAACACGTTGCCCGACGGTTTATTGCTGACATCAGCCTTGGAGAGGAGAGAACACACGATTACCTGACTGCTGTTCCTGCAGTTCACTCTCGTGGATTTTCTTTTTTCTGCTCTTCTCATGCCCAGAAGGATAGTTCCGTTTCTTCCTCTCATTAAATTGTCAATATTGACAAACTTGCTTTGACATGACGGTGGAGGCGGGGCCCTACACAACGTGCGTAGTGAGCGTATAGGGAGGTCTGGCTCTGAGCTCATGTCTTTAGGGAGATCGCTCCCGAGCTGTGTGGGTGGGATGCAATGCAATTTTATATAGAAATCCATGGTTCATGAAGCCATGGTTCATCGCGTTCATCTAGTAAAACAAAACAAGAACAAAAAATAAGTACATAATGAGTAAAACATTTTAATATCTCTACATCTACTTTATTGACAGGCATATTCTTTTTGTTTACGGTCATCAACGTGGCCACTTGCTCGCTGTGAATTCTCCAGAGATTTTTCCTGCTGTGTTCTCACTGTGTTCTAAAACTGAAATTCTCTGGAGATTTTACTAGGTGGCTGTTCCGGAAAATGTCTGGAGCAAAATGTGCGGACATTTGCGCCCTCGCATGCGGCCCCTCTCGATTCCGGTAAAATGCCTGGACATCAGTGCATGTCTGGAAGCGGCTCTAGTGCAAAGAGCAGCTGGCATAGATGTAAAAAAAAAAGTGTACAGGTTCTGCTGTTTCTCTTGAGTTTTAATTGTCATGTGTTCTCTGCAGATCAAGATCATTGAGCTGCCCAGTAAGACTCCAGTCTGCACCCTGGTACCAGACACCAAGCTGGGGATGGTGATGTGTATCAAACTGTGGCAGGTAAGCACCAGGCATTCGCCTAGACAGCAGCATTGTGTATCCCTCTGTAACTACATGTCAAGTTCATAGATTTCACTCTGGCAGTCACTGTACAGAACAGCAGGTTCTCCACCTCTTGTTTCCTCTTTGTTTTATTGTTCTTTTTCTACACTTACCTGCTTTATTCTTATTGGCCGGCAGCCCATGACAAGACGCAATAATAGAAGAGTCAACAGAAATGCGCATGTGAGACGTGGCACATGATTTACAGCCCAACAACTCGTCCCGATTCCATTTTTCCAAGCGTTTCTTCTCGGCTGGCAGCAAGTCCCAACACTGTAATTAGAGCATTTGGAAGGGCCGTGGGTTCACAGCCATATATCAGCCTGCAGCTGTACATCCAATCGGATCCCCCCCCCCCCACAAAAAAAGGTTTGCGCTCTGTTTTGTAAACTCTTTCCAGAGTTTTATTTTCCAGCTATTAACGAGACCCTATAATTATTTTCACGCTTAATTATTAACTCTTTGCGTTTGCGGCTTTGGGGAGGGGCAGATCATGGTTTTCAGACTTATGCAAGACTGTGGCGGGTTCAAATGAATTTTACGGGCTGTGCAGTTTACAGGCAACTGAAATCAAAACACAACTCATCATTTGAAAGCCTGAGTGAGTCAAGCGGCTGGGCCTAAACACATTCAGTCCTGTACTCCTGTAATACTAATTAGATATACTTTAATAAGTCAAATATAAAAGCCATAAAGATGTCATAGTGTTTGTGATATTATTATAGAGACATGTAGACAAGTCAAAGTCTCCCTGTGCCTGTTGACAGGGTGTTTGTGTTTTTCCTTCCTTTGCCTTTGATTTCACTGTTAACACCCACCTTTCATCATCTGATTTATGAACCAATGCTGCTCCAGTGTTGAGTGCCAGAAAAAATAATGATCAATTATATCATTATAAATTATATAATATCATTGTAATACAGCGCAGGCAGCTGTCTGACTTCAAAGCCGAATGGCCCAGGTGATTCTAAATCATTTCAGGCCGATTCCTTTCATGGCCGAGGCGCGTTCATCTGTTACACTGACTGAGCAACATCAGACTTCACCGAGACATCCAGGCAGTGTGAAGGGACTGAAAACCCAGTCTGCAAACCCTCTCACACACACAGACCCACACAGAGGCAATTTGGAAGCACATTCTGTCAGTCAGTCATAAGAGAAACAAAAGAGACTCATCCTGTCTTTCATATGAAATGCTCATATGCTTCCCACTGTTTCCTTAACCTCACACAGCAGGAGGCAACATCTGACACAGTCATCCCCTCTCTCTCTCTCTCTCTGTCACACACACTCCAGGAAGAAGCTACTAACAATTAACTCCTCTCCCTGTCTTTCCTCTCACCATCCCTCCCTCTCTTCTTCCCGCCGCCGAGACCAGGAGAGATTGTTTTCCAAGATGGACTCACCAACAGATTTATTGTCGGCCTGTGAGCCCTGTCTGATGGATTTTATGGAACAGATTATATGCAGTGTTAAACTTCACTTTCTTCTCAATTCCGGAAAGATCCCACACGGCTTTTAGTTCAACCGCCGAGCTATATGTCCCACGAGGTGACGGAGCTCGCGTCTGATGTTAAAGTGGAGAAACGATACGGCGGGACGTGGAGAGGCAGAAAGTACCTCCACATGTGGGTTTGCCTTGTGCGGGGATGCAGGGCCCTGGCTAGGGGGACAGTATTGATGTATGATGTGCAAGGCTTTTAATGTGAACAGAGGCTGGCGGGGAAAAGGAAATGTTCCTATACAGATATCCATCACTCTCAGCTCATCACCTCGCAGCCTCGTGGCCATGACATCATGGCGGAACGGGACAAAAAACCCGAGGAAACGATTGGTTCCTTATGTTGAAGCGGTGCCGGCCTGCGGCGGCCACATCAGCTAATATAACTGTTGGTCTCTTGGTTGCTCAGTATGTCACACACATATTTCTTTCTAATTACATTTAGATTGTACATATTTGTTCTTGATTGTATTGGTTTATTTGACAGGGGGAAAAAAATGATAATTAGTCACCTTGAATCCTAATAGTCAGCTGTTGTTCTTCGGATGTTAAAATGCCCCATACAAATAATCAGATATTTCCTTTAGATTAATATCTACAATGAGATATATACAAAATAGCACAGCACACCTATATATAATGTCACAGCACAACTAATGGCAGTCGGTTCCATAACACAGAAAATGTGTTTACATATAATGATTTGTAATGTAATTACACAAACAGAATAAGAACAAATTTGGCTTTCAGAGTTAAGGTGCATGTCATCCGAATTATAGTAATAAGAGTGGGGTCAGTTATGTTGGAAAAAGTCCCAACGTTCATACGTATTGAGTCAATGCTGCAGGCTAAAGGAGGTGCAGAAAAGTGTATGTAGTCTAGAAAGTTTTATACTTAGTGGCCAGGATCTGTTCATGGGATCATAAGTAGTGACATGAGGAAACATTGGTTAAGTATCTAGAAATGGAAGTATATTATGATTGATCAACTAAAAAAATTATTGGCCATTATTTTTGATAGTTTACACTTTATTAAGTGCTAAAGTTATATTCAAGGGGAAATGCTGAAAATGGCCCAGTTCTAACTTCTGACTGTTATTTGCTGCTTTTTATTTTTTTTGACTTATGGATGGATTTGGACTAGAGCTGCAACAGTTGATCGATTAATTGATCATTAATCGACTACTAAATTAAATTGCCAACTACTTTAATAATCGATTAATCGGTTCAAGTAGTTTTCATGAAAAAAAAAAAGTCAAAATTATCTGATTTCACCTAATTAAATCTGAATATTCCCTGGTTTCTTTGCTCCTCTATGACAGTAAACTAAATATCTTTGGTGTGTGGACAAAACAAAACATCAAAAAACACGGTCGTCATTATTCACCATTTTATGACATTTTTAGGACCTAACAAATAATCAAGAAAATAATCGATGATGAAAATAATCGTTAGTTGCATCCCTAATTTGTTTAGTTTTTTATGGTAAAATGGATTGCTTGTATAAAGCACCTTTCTAGTCTTCAATTTTTCAATCGCATGCTGTTGGCACAGCCGTCAGAGGCAATTTGGCGTTCAGAGTCTTGGCCAAGGACACTTCATCATGTGCAGTGGATGAGACGGGAATTGAACCGCTGACCCCCTGATTAGTGGACAACCCGCTCCACCTCCCGAGCCACACAGTGAAGGATGACATTTTATATATCAAACAATTCATGGAATAACTGAAAAATAAAACGTTGGTCGGAACCCTGGCAAAACTGGCTGTGTTGTGGAAATGTCTTTTGTTGGAAAGTCAGGGGGAATAAAATATAATTAGGATCTAATGGTTCAGCAGTTTTTATTATTATGTCTCTATTTGTTAGAGGCTGCAGTTTACCTCTGGAACTATGGTTGAGGCTGTGTTCTTGGGCCACAACCAGCTAAGAGATCACAACGTGATTGGTTTTACACTCTTCTTCGTAGTTGGCAACCAGCGTAATTGGCGCATTATCAGCACTTTCTGCTCCGGAGTTTTCCCCTTGTCCTTTGACAGTGGCAAATATTTAAATGTGGCGTAAATGCGGTAGATGTAGTGAATGTTTTAAAATTGTAGTGCTTATTTGTATTTAAAACCAATATATTGGTCGTTTGATGTTAAATGTAGTCTACAACGATAACGAACCCTAACCGAATTCAACGCTGCATTTAAATGCTTCAAAAGTTTAAAATCAAAGCAAATACTTTAGATGTTGCGTCGTTGCCCGCCATCTTTTGAATTCGGGGAGACGTGGCAACACGCATGCACTGGCAGTGGACCAATGAACAAGCTCATTCTCATCTGGTCCTTGGAACCGTGTTCTCCGTCGCGGACATACCTCTGCGCATCTTATTGTTGCTTCAGCAACGAAGTGGGAAGCAGCTCCCTTAACAATGATACTGATGTTTACTGCCGCAAACTCTTCACGATACATTTTAACACACGTTGTGTGCACAGTCCTCCCATTGCACTTCATTGTGGTCCATTAATACAGCTGTGAAAAAACGGCAGGGGTCACATGACTGCTAACAGCCGTGCTCGAGAAGACCTGGCTTCGCTGCTCTGGCCTCCACCAACCAGCTCCCATCCATCTGTCTTTCCAGCTGCTCTGTGGTGATGAATCTGCTCCCGGAGCCCAGGCCCCACTCCAGCAGAGAGCCCTCTTGTAGAAAGACCTGTGGAGGATATAATGAATTAGGTGTCTACCCAGGGTTCCCTGACCTCCGACCCGTGACATCATCAATCAAGGAGGTCCTCCACTTAAGTGAAACGGTGGGCCCCAAGCCTGGAACGCTTCTCCCGGGCCCTGCTGGCGAGCTGGGGCCGCTGATTTTCGGTTTGTTTTTATTTGTTTTCATAATCCCCTTCGTGTTCGTCCTTCGCTGGTGTGTTTGGAAGGAATACATAACCCTGTCTATAATTTGTTTAAAGCCCAAAGAAGAGAAATATGGTGCGTTAAGTGAGAAGAGGACTTAAAGATGGATGAATAACTGGACAGACATGGCCCCCTCACACATATGGAAAACATTTCTTTCCCCTTCTTACTTCTGCAGGGCACCGTGCTTTCGCTGGCGGCATGACGAGCGAAGGCACGGTTCACCACAAAGTGCCCTGTGTGTTTTTGGCCTGAATTCATAGGTCTTATGAAATTGTTAAACCTGGAAAAGTTGAAAACCATTGTTTGTAAGACCTTGGTATGTGCATAGGGTCAGAGGTGCGTTCAAGGTAGCAAAAGGTTCGCAGGAGAGTGGATGGGAGGTTAGATGAAACAGTTGTCCCTCCCTCCTGCTTCTTCCTTCCTTTCCCTATGTCCTTCATTCCTTCCTTTCTTCCCTCTAGCTGTGTAAAGATAAATGAAGCGTCTTTTTTTTTTTTCATCAGTTCACCTCTGTTCTTCGCTGAGGTGATTTACGCGCTCGCTGAATGCCTCCACGCAACTTCTCTGCCCATCTGATCACACACACTCGTTCGGAAGAAGCTAGCAGCCACTGAGCGGTTAACTGAGAAGGCCCTACGTGATCATTCCTTTTTTATGCATATATCTACACTAGTGCTTGACACGTTTTGTCTGTGTTTATCGTTAACACGGGGAAAAAAAACGGGGTTTAGTTTGTGCCGGATTTCATTTCAGGTGCTTTACTCTGGACCTTCAGTATTCCGGGGTTAAATGAAGAAGAATCAGGACTGTTGTGTGTTTTTGTGTGTAAGTTTGTGTTAGTATTGGAACATGTATGTGGTCAACCAAAAATGCAATTTGAACATGCAATGTTAACTATAAAATGACAATACAACTATTTAATAATTAAAAGAAATAATTGATGATGAAAACAATTGCCACAGCCTTAATGGTGCTTGTGAGGCAATGTTCTTTCTATTTTTACTCTGTGGTAGACAATGTTGTAGTTTTTCTTTTTGCTAAGATAAAATACCTGTGCTGAAATTTGCAGCAGCAATATTTTAGGAAAATAAGTCTTAACATGTAAAATGTAGCAAATGTTCGCTTCAAAAATGTCTTAATAATAATAGAGGCAGAATATTAAAATGTTTAAGAAGAAGAGGTTAAAAAAAGAAAACAATATATGAGACGCGCACAAAAGAAACCCTCTACTTGAGGAGAAACGGTGTATTTGCACTATTTCCCCTCCACTCTGTTTATTGGAGCCGGCAGCGAGGTCTGTGGCTGGGTAATACAGATGAGGAGCAAAGTGAGGAGTAGTGTAATGGAGTGCCGGAAAGACAGAGCTGACGAATGGAGCCCACAGCGTCTCTCCGAGTGTCAGCGGGAGCTTCCAGGATGATAACCTCTGCTCCACTCAGCTTCCAGCATCACGCAGCGGTTTCTGTGGTTTTGACTACGGCTGCTCTCAATCTCACGTCGTGCCTCGCGCCGCTCTTTGTGCTCTTCTTTCCCCACCTCGCGGTTCCCGCCTCCTCTCTCTTATCGTTCTCCCTTTTTTTTTTTTTCTTCCTGCAGCCAGACTCGGGCCCCGGACCTCTCCTGTTGGCGGGATACGAGGACGGCTCCCTGTTGCTGTGGGACGTTACCCAGAGGTCCAAGCTGAGCCAGGCCAAAGCCCACCCTGAGCCGGTGATGTGCCTGACCTTTGACACCGAGCGTCTGAGGGGCATATCGGGCTCCTCTGAGAAGAAGCTCTCCCCCTGGATGCTGGACAGACAGAACAACTTGCAGGTCAGCCGAACACAGGCTTAGAGAGTTTGTCTCGGGATCCCCCACAGCCCTGTCAGAGGAACTGAAGCACCTCCTCATCTGCACCACCAATCATATTCCATGTTCATTTGAGGAGATATTAAATTGGTTACAGTAATCGGTGGTTAGTGTCACATCAAGCTTTTCAAACCAATACGATTGTCAGTGTTTAGGTCGGCTTGAGTGACTGAAGCTGAACATTTCAACCATTGATTAATTTCTTTCAGGTTCTTCTTCAACCATTTATCTATCACTAAAGTTTAATACTCTAAAACTTTTTTTTTTTTTTATCTTTTAACAGTTTATCCTTTAGATATAATTTCAAATATAATTTTTCTCACTTTTAGCAAGCTTTCTATTTACTTTTATCAATATGTTTTTTTTTATCAATTACTGTTAACTAACTGTTTAAACCCACAAATCCATTACTTCAGATATCTTTTTGTACTTTGCTTGCTTCCTACCACAATGTGTAGTTTTCAGACATTACAGATAACTTGTGTATATTTTTTTCAAAATCAAATCATAATAGCTTTTTTCCCAAATTAACTGTAAATTATTGTAGTTTTAAAAATTCCTCTGCATCTGCAGAAGTACTCCCTAGGGCACAAGTGGCACTACTGGCTGGTCATGATAATGTCCACGTGGTCTATTGAAAATGTCAGTGGTTAAAGACCTGAACCCCCAACCTGATAACTCACAGGTTTGCAAGAGATTCTGCTAAATACCATAATATATCTATATTTTTAAAGTAACGGTGGAGATGTGAGGAGACGAGTGTTGCCTTTCTCTGGGCTCTTTCGGAAAACATTAGGGGCCAAAGAGGAAGCGGCTCTGCGGGGCCATAAATCAGCTGCTGGTTACACAGTGTTGGCAGGGCCAGGGGCCAAGGGCCGGGCCGGGGCTGTCACTCCGGAGTCTAGCCATCCTTATACACACTTAGTCACACATTAGGTCAGGATGGTATCTATGAAAAAACGACATCACAATATCAAATGTTACTTAATATTGTATGATAATAAATAGGAAATGTGTCCGCGTACACTGATTTTATTTAGCAGTTAAAAAAGAGCAACTAATCCAACTTTCCTTTTGACCAGGATACTGACAAAACACAGAAGTTCATGGGAGTGGTCTAAACTTTCTTCTGCCGCAGCAAAAGAGATCACATCGGCTTTGTACCATAATTCATTCTACATAACAGCCAAGGCTTCAGAGACTTAACGCCTCATTTCAAGCTATATTTTCTCTTGATTTCATGAGCTGAAGGGAATGGTCCTATTTTTCAGCCAAGCCCCATGAATCAGAGCCGAAGGGGAACCTGAAGCTGATATAGGACACTCCTGCACAGTGAAGGGGGTATTATTCTTTCCAGGGCTTTTTACAAATGAATGCTTGAATTAGAAATATTTGCAAAGCCATTTTTTTTTTCCCACCCTGAAAATGCGTCTAGAAACGGCGTTGATTCAATATACCAAAAAGAGGAGGAGAGCGGTTATTCGGTTTATTTTGCTCGAGCAACAAAATATTGATTCAGCATGCAAACCAGGATGAGGACGACAGGAAAAAGGCACAAGGAGAAGGAAAGGATCCAACAGGGGCTTTTAAATTATCCTGAAGTGCAGCTCAGTGTGACGTCCAGACAGCTATCCTCAGCTCTTCCCACAAAAGTATTTTTGTGTGGCAGGAGTAAAGGGGGGGAGGGGCGGGGGGGAGATGCCGGGTGGCAGACCCGGGCCCCGGGTCCTGACGGACGACCCGTGAGAGGTAATAAAAATATCAAAACCTCGGAGGCCCCTTAACCAAACAAAAAACACATCTGCTGTAAAGGGAACAGTAGTTCACAGTGGGAGGCTGCAATAAAGGCTGAGGAGGCTATAAGTGCCACGGCATCCCACTTCCCACAAAACTGCCCCTGCGATGCAGTCCAGTGCAGTGGAACCAGCTGGCGGGGCAGATAGATGCTTTTTGGAGAAAATGGAGGGGGAAACTGAATGTGACACAACACAGCGCAGTTATGATTTAGTGGAGCTGAAGGGCTGTGAAGTGAGCTTATCAAGGCCAGATAAAGACAGATAGCTTCAGGAATGGGGGTTAATGTATTACACATGGCTCCCGGAGGCCTTTATCTGCCGGTTTGACCCGGGCCGGCCTGATATCTTTTCGCAGTAGTGAGGCATCGTCCTCAGCCCTTTCTTCCGCTTTTCCTTCTACAAGCGTGCATTTTTGGAAAGGTGTCAGGGCGCGACTTTGAGGGCGTGGGTGTCGGGGCTTTACAAGCTGTTAAGCCAGATGGACATATATTCAGGCGGCCACACGAATGTATTGACATGTGCAGTGACAGGCTTGCACCAGGAGACAGAACGAGACAAAGGGGTCAGAGGCAGGAAGAAGAGAAAGCAGGTAAAGACAGAGGAAGATTGGCAGCGCAAATCAAGCATGGCTGACAGCGAGCTATTTCTGAGGCTGATGACAGCTCTCTGCTGGTGAAACTCATATTCAGTACCATATGAAAATATCCCCTCTGCCTCCCTTCAATATTTCCCTTCGTGGGTATCTTCTGTGAGTTCTGGTACCTGTCAACCAGGGCCTGATGTGACCTGACCCATCAGTCAGGGTCACATCATGCCCAAACTATAGTCCCACTATTGGACTAATGTATGTCCAAGCTGGCTGTCATAAGAATTATTGCTCCATTTATTGAGTGATCCCACCCCCATCTTTTTCTGAATGGGACCGCTCACCTGTTTGACACATCCATCTCCTGTCAGCCGGAGCCAGGCTCCGACTAGCAAGGTGACAAAAGGCTGTAATCTCCCCGCTGCCGAGTGTGTTTCTGGGACAGGGTGTGTCAGAAAATACCTGCGTAAAGCCTCCCAGCTGCTCGGCTCGAGTAAGTGAGCGATGATGGGACGTTTCAGTAGATCAGCGCGAACGCCGAGATCGGTGCCAAGACGGGGCGGGAAAGGACGGGGGAGAAAAAAGCGAAGGCAAAGGCTTGAGCGAGATCTGCCAGGCGGACGCTCCTTCCTTGAACGTCTCCTCTTGTCGGCGAGACGCTACAAGAGAGAGGATCCTGAAGTGTGAGGTTGTGTTGGATCCGTCACAGAACCTCAGCGAGTCTGGCGGGCCCAGCTGCGGAGCAGAGCTGGGTAGCCTCCTGACAGCTGAGAAAGCAACAAAAAGCATGAGCGATGAAGCCCTGAGACGGATCCTGTCTGTGATGAGATAGTGAGAAGGCAGATGGAAGAGAAATGGGGTCGTCCGGTAAAACGAACCAAGGCTCTCCCCTTGTTAGAACGAGTGGATTTCATTACAGACCGGGACCTTGTCTGAAGCCAGCAGTGTTGTCTCGGTGTTCGTGCAGATTAATCGACTACTAAATGAATCGCCGGCTATTTTGATGATCGATTAATCCGTTCAAGGCGTTTTTATGAGGGGGAAATTATCGACATTTTCTGATTTCAGCTTTTTAAATGTGAATGTTTTCTGATTGCTTTGGTCCTTTATGGCAGTAAACTGAATATCTTTGGTTTGTGGCCAAAAAAACAAAAGTCCGGGTTTTGGGAAAACACAATCAGCATTTTTCAGCATTTTATGACATTTTATGGACCAAACAACCAATCGATTAATCAAGAAAATAATCAACAGATTAATAGATAATGAAAAAATTCATTAATTGCAGCCCTGAATTAATGACATTATATCATTTTGACCATTTTCCTTTTCATGATTAGGAGAAATTACACCTTCAGAGGCTATAACTAAATGTTATGCTTATTATCCATCAATCTGCCAAGTATTTTCTCAATTAATACATTAATACGCTTTAGTCACTAAAATGACATAAAAAGTAAAATGGCATATTTCCCCCCGAGCCTAAGGTCACGACTTGTGATCACTTGTTTTGTCTGACCAACAAAATGATCAATAAAAATGTTGAAAACAATATATTGTTTAACAATAATAACTATTTTGGGGGTCCTTTTAAAAAAATTTTTTTTTAAGAAATTCTATCAATCAGCTAGTTGATTAATTATCCAATCATTTCACTACTGTTTTTGATATTATACTTTATCCAACCAAAGCTTTCAGGAAGAGGATTCAGGCAGAGATATTATGTGTCAAAAATATATCTATGTATGTATATGTAGGTATGAAGATAGGACATAGGCTACATGTTGTATATATAGTTGATGCTGTATTTTTATTTTAGTCTAGTTTTCAAGAAATGACGATACAAGACTTTATCAAAAAACATTTTATTAAATATCAGAATTGCTGATGATTATCGATTATAAATCAAATAATCAATCTAGTATCAACTAATTGTTTCAGCACCACTGTCACACGAAATCTCAGCTTGAGCTCTGGTCACTGGCAGTCAACATCATTCCTTTCAAATTAACAGAACAACGTTTTTTTCCCCATCGCCTCCTCTATCCGCTTTCTCAAACTGCGGAAAAAGTAAAAGAAACAACAACAATTCTTTGACCATTACTACATCATTAGCCGTCCGCTGCTTACATCTGACCCTTAAATGAAACAAATGCCTTTTTCCTGACACAAACTATGGGAAGCAAAAACAAACAAAAACAGACACTTAAACCCATCATTATCAGGCCTCTAATGCAAACCAGATGGGGCGAGGCATGGGGCATACCAGATTCTTGAGGTAATAACAAAGCTCCAAACAATCTCTCACCCCCCCCCCCCCCCCCCGGGTTTCTTTGTATCAGTGTATCTGGCTTGTTTGGTATAACCAATCACTCTGATTCATACCAGTGATACAAGCAGGTTATTTTTTTTTTTTAAGAAAGAAAGAAATCACATCATTGCGTGTTCTGAACTCTGCTTTGTTGCTCTGTTTTGATCAATGACATTCCTCCCAGCTCTCTCTCTCTCTCTCTCTCTCTCTCTCCCCCTCTCCCTTGCATTCCACTTTATCCACTCGGGCTACGAGTACCTGGCTTATATTTTCCACATGCATGCTTGTGGACGGTTCCTGCCCAGAACAGGAGCACGCAGATAAATTCTCCCGTGTCTCCCCCCGTCCAAGGCCATTAGTCTCCCCAGACACAACTTATGAAGGCAATTTTTACGCTGTCCAGTTTTGATTTCGGCTCCCCCATCCAGATGTTTGCGTCCCGTCTGGCGATCCGAGCGGGGGGATCCCTGCCCTGCGGGAAGAGCACGTTCGCGCCGCAGGAATGCCCCTCGCAGCGGGCCCTTCAGATAGGGATCTTGGCCGCCATTCATTACGGTGTGTCAGAGAGTTGCCCCTTTTAGAGAGATTGATACAGTCCTTGGGACACTGTAGATCACAGGGAGAGTGGAGCCGTGGCTAATCTTTAGCAGGCAGATGTTACAACAGTGTATTTATCGGGTCTCTTCTCCCGCTGACCGGACCTTTCAGTGCGAATGTAATTCATCAGAGGCGCTTAAAGCAACAAGGCCTCTGCAAACAAGTGTTTCAGCGAGACGGTCCATCTCTCTCTTTCAAACTGTGACAAAGGTAACTCAAAGCCTCCCCCCCGACAGGTCTCCAGAACAGATCTCCCTAACTCCAAACCAAATAGTGGGACGCAGAGAGATTTGCTCGTGGCCCTCGTGCCGTAATGCTTCGTGGCCGATGATTGAGTCCCAGGCGTTCCACGGCCAGGTTCGACAGACATCCTCAGCCTCACACTCGGACCTCAGTCATCGGATCAGCTGATAAGTCTCTCCCGGTCCGTGTTGATGTTGGCTGCAGTTTCTTGGATGGCAGTGATTAATCGACCCACCGACCTATTTGCCACGTCTGATCATTTCTTTTTTGGTTTCAGATTTTTTTTCTGATTCCACGAAGAAATCTGCTATGCAGCATCCTTGGCCTGTGCAGAGTAGAAATCGCGGCAGAGCCTAGAATACCCGCGGAGGTGTTTTAAGATTCTAACGCCTGATAATATCTTTCCATCCCTCTCTCTTTTACAGCTCCAGGACTGTGTGCCGCTGGTCAACCCCGGTGTTTCCCACCTGTGCATCAGGCAGGACGGTAAGCTTCTGGCGTCGGCGGGCTGGGACCATCGGGTGCGGGTCTTCGGTTGGAAGAGGCTGCGACCGCTGGCAGCGCTTCAGTACCACACGGACATGGTGCTGAGCGTCGCCTTCTCAGACCACCAGGACCCCAGACGAAGGCTGCTGGCTGCTGGATCCAAGGACCACAGGGTGAGCCTGTGGTCAATATACAGCAGCAACGACGGCGACAACGACGGCTGAACCTCTGACATTTGGGAGGACTCACACTTTCACCCGAGCATTCGCGACCGTCGTCCGTGCTGAGGCAATGTGATGCAACTGCTGCTGGATGCTTCCAACGTTCTTGTCTGCTGCATGGTTTAAAAAAAAAAACTGTTTCGCCAAGTAGCACCATAGAGAGGCTTTTCTGGTATTTACAAATATAGAAACACTTTGCAACAGCACCACAAACTACACCCTGCAGAATGATTGAACTGCTCTTTAAATGCAGCTTTATAAAAATAAAACTTCTTGAAGCTAAGACTAATCTCAGGTCTTTATTTGACTGTACTAGCCTTTGCCAGGTGTACCTAATAAACTGGCTACTCTCTGGGTTTTTTGAGAGAGTGAAAATGAAGACTGCATTCCACATCAAGGCCTCGTGGTTTGAATTTACTTCTTGCATTCAAATGTAACCTGTCGGAGCTGTTTCTTTTGCTATTCCAAATTGGAATAGCTGCCATCTTTCAAATAGTTAATTAGGCACCGGCAAAGTTTTTAAGACCGCTGTTGTTGCTTTTTAAAAAAAAAAAAAATTCTTAAACCCGATGCGATGCCCTGTAGCAGCTAAGTGATTGTGTTGACTGGTCTGATGGGCGATTTGCTCCAGCGGACTTGAATTTGAGGCGTACAACGCACCTGAGCGGCTCTGTAATCCCGCGTTGTTATTCCTGCAGGTCTTGGCTTAACGCACAGGCGCTCCGGTCTGACCCGAGCGCGGGGTTTGTCAAACAATGTTAATCGCAGCAAGGGCGAGAGAGAATAGAGGGATGTTGGTTTAGCAAAGGTGCTGGTCTGCCGTTGGCTCTCCCGGGTCAGCATTATCTGCGTATGAGCTGATTTCTTTTTTCTCTCAGTCTTCTTTTTTACGACAGCTTTTTTAAATGAAAAGAATCTGCGTTTTAACATATTTTATGATATAATAGAATAGGTCTTTATTGTCAACAGAGGTGACGACTTTTGGGAAGAAGACGTTTTTTTCAGTCTGTTAATTCTGCATCTTCTGTATAGTCAGACTATCAATAACTTACACATTAATACAGTTGAATACATATAATGCTTGATAGAGATTTCCTTTTCAGAAGCTGACGTTTGTCAAGAGGGTGGCCACGGGTCTTGTTCTCGAAGTCCCAGAGAAAATAGAGGTGTTGTTTTTCTGTCCACCGTCTCTAATTATATCTCCCTGTGAGTCGACGAGCAGCACGGGAGCTCATGTGTTACGACGCTGCGGCGAGAGGAGGGCCGGGAGGCCGGGGGGCTTCAAAAGGCTCGACGTTCTGCTCCATGAAGGCTTTCGTCTCCTGGGACGACCCACCAAAATTGAGAAGCCCATCGCGCTGTACAGGAAAAGCCTGAGAAATCAAAGAGCCATGCAGGGCCCGGCGTAATGGCCACGAATCATTAGCGAACAGAGGAAAGACGAGGTCATCCGCCAGACGAGCCGCCTCGACTGTGACGCTGCTGTCATGGAAAAAAAAAGGGTGCAACTGCGGCTTTGGGCTTTTTCTGGCTTGAATTCAGTGTTGCGTCCTGAAGGATTTGTGTTTCGTATTCGGAAACTGTTGAAAACCCTTCATCATTTGAAAAAAGGCCTTTTTTTCCCCACTTCCTTTTCTTTTTTCTCTCTCCCCCAAGTGCCTGGTTTTAATGACATGTTTTCCTTGTTCCCCCGCGGAGCTCCGTCTATACCTTTTGTGTCTGACCCCTCCGGTGACATCTCGCATCCATAATAGCTTCCTAACTCTCCTGTTGGCTTTGAACAAACACTGGAGGTGGCGCGGGCCAGCTTCCGTCCATTCTCTGATAAATCAAATGCCGCGTCCACTGGTGCAGATGTCCGCTGAATGGGGCAGACGAGCCACCCACCGGCCTCAGAAGTGACTGGTGGACCTCGTAAATCACTTCATAATGGATCATTTAGGAAGTCAATAAATGGACAGAGAAGCTGTCAGCACAACAGGCCCTGTGCCTCACTTATCACCGAATGTGTGTCTTCCTTGGTCTCAAAGGTCAGAGGTCAGCCTGGCTTTTGGGATAGGACATGATCTGCTGGATTGCGTCTGTGAGGAAATGTGCGTGTGTGTGTGGTGTTAATGCTGGCAATCCCTGACCTTTCTAGTGTACTCGTGGATTACATTACCCGCTAAGACGTCACACCGAAGCTGATTATTTTACAAAACGTAAACGATTAAAAAAAAATGGAATGATTATTAAGTAAAATAATCCCTCTCGCTGTACAGTCGACGTTTCACCTCACGGTGAAGTTCGGTTTTTTATTTATTTTTCCAAATGTGAATTAATACAAACGCATTCAAGACTCTCGCCCGGTGACGGTGATGTGTTTTGATGGGCCGCATAAAATGTCCGTCAGCGGCCCCGTGCGCTCCATAAACTGTTAGCGCCTTGTGTATTAGTGGAGAGGCCGGGGGGGTGAAACATGTGTTCTGTTGTTTAGGTGGATGTCTGGTTGCTTTACCTGTCTTGTTTTTAAATAACTGTCCACGTGAGGCTTTTCAGCAGAACTGTACGGAGGTGGAGCGAACGCATATCGAGACGCCGCTTACGGCCTGTCGTGACAGATGTTCCAGATGCGGCCGAGTGTCAGATGATGCCTCGGGTCCCATTATCATCCATCCTCCGCCTCCTCATACGTCAGTGGCAAGTCCCTGGCACCCAAGTCTCCTGGAGAGCAGAGAGCTGCACGGGCATAGAAACCGTGCAAGTGGGCCCTAAGAAAGTGGGATGTTCTCCTCTGTGAGAAATGAACGATACAATGAAACAAAATATTGGGCTTGAAAATGGCCTAAACCCGTCGGAAAGAATGCCAGAGCCTGTTTAGGCGCATGTGTAGAAATGTAATGGCCCCATGCTGGTGAGATTGATTGTTATTGAGGTGCAATTCATCATCATTCCTCCAGTAGGCGCAATTTCCCTGATATGCCACAGTTTGCGCCAAAAAAAATGATTAAGTTATTGCAAGGATTCCAAATAATCTATAATGTCAGGCTATTAAACTATATATCTTTGTACCTCAATATAATCTCATGTCTTCCATATTGCTTTTTTCTATAAAGCTTTTCATGTGCCTTCAGTCTGCAGGGTCAGGCCTAACCAGGCAGCAGAGAAGAGATTCTGAGAACATATAACCAGCGTTTTCATGTCTGGATATGTGGAGAAAACAATTTAATGAATTTCTTTTTTCGCAGCGGAGGAAAGTTTCTGAGTGTATTGATTCAAGCACTGTACCAAAAATACAAATCTGAGCTATTCAATGCTTTATTAGTTCAGAGGGTAATTGGTTGCATCTCGCTCCACCAGACAACTTGAGTCATTTTCCATCACCATGATCATGATTTGTTAAAGGTTATATGCTGATGTAATGGATCAACTACGATGGTAAAATTCTATCAGGAAGAATAATTGATTTATGTAGAGACATTTTAAATTTTTTTAATTTTTTATTTGTAATGAATTGTTTTCCCTATTTTCTCATAAATATAGTTTTTATTCAAATAAGACATTGCATAGTTCTATATAGTCAACTTTCTCCATTTTAGGTCCTAACTGTAAATGAATATGATATACATTAGAGGAACCTCAGGGGTGCAAGTGAATGTAATGAAGGACTCAAACTGTTTAGGCGTAGTTTATCATTGCAGCGGAGTATATAGGCCTTATACCACGTTTTGTCCATTTTTTTTTAATCTTCGTCAAATTAATGATAATTCAAACTATTAATAAGGTGAACTTTACTCATGAAATGACTTTACCCCCTGAAAATAGAAGATATAGGTGTCAGTTCTCCTCATAGAGACTGGCTCCACCAAATGTGCGTGCATCCCGCATGTTGTGGAAAAACCTATAATTAGTCCGAATATCACCTTTTGACCTTGTCACCACATGTTGACTCTCCCTCCACGGGTCCCTGCGGTGTCGGTGCTTCTCAGCTTCCAAGCGGCTGATTCTCAGCACCTGCAGGCCGCCGCCGGTTCGCACCAGGCGGCTTCCCAAGTCTCCTCCAGACCTTCCCTTCCCGTCCAGACTGTACACAGGAACTTGAATATGTTTTTTCCACACGAGAAAAAAAAAAGGCTAAAGATAGGCTCGTAGAGATAGGGCTGTGATTTAAAATATCCAAAATTACAGAAATGTAGCAATTGGGCAGTTTGTAAAAATGAAAAGCTTTCTCTCTGAACTACAGATGATGGATTTTTAAAATGCCAAAACAAGAGGTTATTAATAAGGGAAATACCGACTGAATTTGGAAGATTTATTGTCAAACTATCAGCCAACTTTGTTTCATAAGGCTAAGCGGGAGCTGACGAAAACCTTGCAGCCTTAAAAAAAAATGTTTTTAATTAGATGACATTGTCCATATTTGGCTTCATAAAAAAAAAAAAGGTTCCAATATGAAGTAAAAGGTGCCAGAGCTTTGGTCGCAGCCACAAACCTACAATCAAACAAGCAAACAAACAAAAAATGACAGAGCCAATTAGTCTGCGTTTAAATGCGTGGAAACATTATTTAACCCTTGTCACCTTTACAAGCCATTAAACGGTCAGAGGTCAGGCGGCCCCCTCAGGCGGCCCTTTCCCCCACTGCTCTCTCTAACCCAATGGCAGCTGGGTTCGAGGAGGGGGGAAGAAAACAAATATATACATTATTGAAATGAATCGTTACGTTTTCCTTTGTGTCGTGACAGGCACAGATCCCAAAGTAGACCCCCCCCCCTCTCCCCCCTCCCCAAACTAGATTAACCTTGACAACAAAGCATTCCTCATAGGACTTCAAATGGGAGATGGAAATGGCTGCGCGGACAGGAGGGGGGGATGACATTCTTAAAATATCAGCCAACTGTCCCATTAAATATGAGCAATGATATCCTTTCGGGGAGAGGGGAAATGTAAGTGCTGTCTTTTTTCTTTTCTTTTTTCCACATTGGGTGTGTGTGTGTCATGAAATGTTATTACTACTCTCTGGAAAAACGAGTGCCCGGAAGCAGAAATTTCAGAATCTTTGTTTTATCAAATGATTTTTTGCACAAAATCTTAGTTTTTTTTGAATTTGTTCAAAGCTATTTTCATCACTTTAAGGTATCAAGTGTTTATTTAAATGTGTTTAAAGTATTTCACTGCAATAATTCAGTTTTAACTGTGTCTTATAATCAGTAGTGAAAGTGAAAAGTCCACCAGTGTGGCTGCACATGCAGTTCATTAAAAGTGTGTATGGAAGTAGGAAGAATGGTTAGTGACAATTTTTTGTGTGAGTGTGTGCTTCTTTTCTTTTTTTGGGTTAAAACCAGATGCAGATTTCAACATTTGAACTACAGTGCAGTCTAATGTTTATACAGCTTCAAGATCCCGACTCCAAATGACTGCAGGAGCAGCGGACACGTCAACCTATTCCAACAGGGGCAAATCCGGACAGAGAAAAACTGAACAGTAATATCAGTGAGGTAAGCTTTTTTTTTTTTACCCTCCCCTTTTCACAGCACTGCAACAAGCAGCAGACTCTGAACGGAAGATCGGCACAAAGAACGTTCCTCTTTTTTTCTTATGAATTACAAGAATTTAATGTTTATTTTACAGATACAGAACAGTCATTCTGGTTCATTCATTTACTTTGTATTGCTGCGAGTCAGTGCCATGGTGCAAGCTCCTCCGAGCGGCTCGAACGGTTCAGAACGTTTTTTCTAAATCAAATCTTGTATCTTCTTCTTCTTTTTTTTTTTTTTTCCTCAAACAAAAACATTTTGCGTGTTTCGACATCCCCTCTGATGAGCTCAACATGCAGACATCTCTGCTACCCCTAGAAGGTTGATGGACTATATGACATATGGCTTTTTTGAAAGCGATAAAAACAAAAGGCAAAATCAAAAAGTGCATCCAACACAAAAAAAAAAGGAAGAAAAAAACCCCAGTTCCAGTCTGCGATCAACGGTATTGTCTGGTATTCAGGAGCGGTCCCTCCTGTCTCCTTTGTTTTTGCTGGCTCAATGTCCGCACCGCTCGGCCAAGAGGTGACCTGGTGTAGAGCTGTTGTCATTGGGGTTCAAAGGTCAAATCGGACCTCTTCTATGGGGCTCAGAGCAGGTGCCCGTGTTTACCCCCAAAGATGCATTTCCTTTTAATAAATACGGCAGGGTTTATCCAGCAGAAAGGAGTTTCAGCCTGTAAACGCAGCCAAGGCTGCGCAAGGCACTCATAGACAGAACTGTGACGCCTTCCCTGCCTTTTTTTTTTTTTTTCCCATTCCCACAGTGCTGTGTGCTGTTAGCGCCCGGTGGACAGCAGCCATTATCTGGGCCCATAGTCGTAGTTAGAGGGGCCACTGGTGGCTGAGTACATATTAGCTGTCGCTGGGTTCATGTGGTGATGGTATGTGTGTCCTCTGATACCGGGCAAAGGGTAGGGCGACGGCCTGGTCTTGGCCCCCAGGTAGTGTTCATAGGTGGTGGGGTACTTGTACGGGTGGTGGTGGTGCAGGGTGTCCGGGGCAATGGGGTGGGCGTCGGGCCGGAGGTCATGAGGAGGGCTGGGCCGACCGCCGGTGAGCGGGACGGCGTGGAGGCCTCCCGGGACGGGCAGGGCGGGGCTGAGGACCCGGGACATCAGCTGGTGAGCCGGGTCGGCGTGTATGGGCGTGCCGCTGGGGTCTCGCTCGTATTCCCGCCTACCGTCCTCTGCGGAAGGGAATGAGACGCGAGGACAGGTCAGAGACAAGCCAACATGTGAACACCGAGTCCCGGCAGGGTGTGTACATTGTCCTAGACAGTGAGTGTGTTCAGCTGCAGTATGTTGTGACATGTACAGGGTTTTTTTTTTTAAAGAATTGTACTGACACCAGTGTTTGCGGGTGGAAGCCGGGAACAGTTTACACTGTGTGCTGATTCGCAATAAAACCTCATCTCACTTATTGTTATTCACATGGTGAAAGCATTGCCGACATCACTATAATAGTAAAAGGTTGATCTGAAACTCGAATTATCTGTTAGACTCAGACACATTTTGCATCCGAATAGATAATAAATAGAAACCATTATTAAAAATGTCTTCATACATATAAGAAGCTTTTTCACAGCCAAGGTGTAACCCCTCATTTTAACCTCCAATTTACCAGGTAATGATTATTGAACTGATAAATAAAATCAGAACAAATTCAAAGCAGGTTTTACTTTATAGTGAAATTATATAAATGATATAAAATATTATATAAGAGCATGTCAGCAGTTGATGACAGTGACCTGCTTGATACTTGATGTTTAATTAAAAAGACAGCATTCTCCTGATGCTGCAAATGCACCGCTGTGCTTATATTATGGATAAGAAGAATTAAAAAGAATGAGCGAATGAGTTAAATAAACCAGCGATAGAATGAAAAGCATATCTCTTTCTATGCCTAACAACCTGAGATGACTTGTAAACTGTTTGATAGCAGGCATATGCGTTTGAAACGAAAACACGGCGCGAGCGAGCAAGCAGACCTTTCTCTGTGCCGTTCTGCTGAGGCGGAGATGACATTGGGTTTCTTGTTCTGGCAAAGGCACTCATTATTGGCAGAGAGCCTGGCCTGTGATTCCTGGGCCTGGAGCGGAGAGAATGGATTCGGTTACACACTTATTTAACGAATGTCACGGGGCACATTTTCTTCGTTATATATGAGAAATGATGAATGCACATTTTAAAGGGGGTTTACGCTGATGCATGTAATGAGCATTTACACCTAGACGTTTCGGCTAATTTGCAGTGACTGAAACTCAAAGGGACTCGGATTGGTCTGTTTTAATATAAAATAATCAAAAAATTCCCGTAAACTTAAGCACCATGGCTTCAGTAAATGCTCTAAAAAAGAGGGGAAAAAGACATTTGAAGATCTGGATGAACAGCATTTGTGTAAGAAAAAGTTTTTTTGTTTGTTTGTTTCATCGGCCGGATTATCCCGGGTGGGTGGGTCTTGTCTGGTAATTTGTCAATGACAGAAAAGCTTGGATGGTTGACCTTCAAACAACATCCAGCGACCATGAAACATCAGGGGCACTCCTCGTGTAAATGCTCTCTGGTCCGGGGGCGGCTCTGATGTAAATTATTACATCATGTGGAATTAAGTTTTTTTTTTGAAAAATGATCATTGTAAACACTCACCAGTCCTCTGGGTCACAGTCCCTGAAGCCCTTTGCGAAGGGGTTGCTGGCTATCTTCAGCTGTGTGATCTGAAATCCGGAGCACATCACCAGATAAACCTCTGCACGTTACACACAATGGCATTTCCATTCATGACAGTCATTGTATTTGATTTCTATTAATATGGACAGTAGTGGCATATGGGATAACATGATGGTCTGAAAAGTTTAGGTGGAAAAGCTGCTCTGTCATTGGAAAAAGAGAGGACAGCGCTTTCTTTAATGAACCATGTGCAGTTACATGTTCAGAATCATGTTCAGTGTTATTTAAAAACCAAGTGCATTTACAGTTGACACAGATTTCATCTTAGTATTGATTTCTGAACTCCCTGTAATACTGACAGCTGCACGGCGTCACATTTGTTTCACACGTGGCACAGCATGGTCCGATCTGAACGTATTCGTATAATCATATTTGAATAGATTTGACATCGTCGTCATTTTACGATTACTCGAATTGAATTCTGCTGATTTGTACTATTTTGTCACGAGCCGTCGCTAATTTACCGGCCGTGACTGAAACTGTATATATAGCCTGCAAGGGGTAAACGTGATGAACACACCCTGACATTTAATATGAAACAGCGCAGGAATTTCATTTACGCCGTAAGGGGAAATATTGGCGACCCTAACCCACTCTTCGCCATCACTCGTAAAAAAAAACGCCGATAGGAGCTGAACTCCTGCATCTTATATTTCAATCGCCACGAATGCGCTGGTGTGTGTGAATCTTATCAGACGCACCATGGA
Organism: Scophthalmus maximus; assembly: GCF_022379125.1. Taxonomy (NCBI): domain Eukaryota; kingdom Metazoa; phylum Chordata; class Actinopteri; order Pleuronectiformes; family Scophthalmidae; genus Scophthalmus; species Scophthalmus maximus. Next base: position 23,777,668 of record NC_061517.1, on the reverse strand, counting down.
CTGATGGAAAACAGAGCCGGAGGGGGTGTACGGCGCAGAGGAGCGAACCGCAGTTGCGCGCAAAGAGCAGCACGCTCCATTTACGCACGGAGAGCGCGCGCAGTGAAAGCTATAAAGGCTGATAAATGATAAATAATCACGACATTTTTTACAATGTGACATTATCAATAGTGTCAAAAAAGGTCATTGGTTTATTTTTGCCATATTGTTCTAATGAAATGAAATATCGTAAATCTCATAATATCGTTCATATTGTTAATCGTATATCTTAATGCTTTCTCGATGCGCATTTTCAGCGGGGGACCCGCTTCACATTCTATATATAAATTATTTATAACTCTGCGCATCTCGCCGCGTGAGTCTCATTCGGGGGGTTTATAGGGGGGTAAAAAAAAACCAAAAAACTACAAGCGTCTTACCCGGTGGTTCTGATACGCAGTGACTGCCGTGAAGCGGGTCTCCTCGAACACGAAGGTCTTGTAATTCTCCTCCGCGTATTTCTCGCTGTCCTTGCGGGGGTCCACGTAGACCACGTGGAACCGGGGCTGGTAGCGGTGCATGGAGTTCAGAATGATCTGTGAAATGAAACACACACACGAAGGGTGGATCAGCACTCTTATGGAACACTATACACGAAAGGTTTGTAAGTGCCAAAACTCCGGAGGTCGACTGGATTTAGCAAATTAATACAACTTGATAAAATAACACAATTTACGTTGAAATGCTATTTAAAGGCCTAAACAAGAAAACAACTGTGGTGGCTTCCCATTTCCAATAAGCAACTTGAAGATATAAAAACATGTTTGGCACAAATAACCTGACGCTTCTGTGAAATGTGCAGAAGCATTTCTCCTCTGAATACATAAATGCTGCCTGGTAAGATTATATTTTAGAAGTATTTTCATTTAAAAGCCCGAACATGGAGCAGGAGTGACGGTCCAGAACTTAGCACGTCAGGCCCTCGACATATCCTCATTTCCTCGCTGCAGTCCTGTGCGTATATGTCACCAAACTTTCTTTCCTTTTTAACCAGTATTGGCTAAAATATCCACCGACATCACACGAGCAGTTCCCTTTTTCTTTTCTGATTTCAATCACTAACTAATGAACCGACGCACGGAGAACCTCGGCCAAGGGGCTGAAATCATTCCCAGCGGTGAAATGTTCCACTTCATTGCCGTCACTTAATTTGCAGTTAAGCCTGATTGTGAGGGGTGTCATTTCTGTGAACTGAATCGGCTTTTGACAACATCTGACTATAAATCCAAATATCATGGTTTAATTATATTGTATCAATCAGTCTGGGGGGCGAATAAAAAAAATGCAACCTTATAATAATCTTCCTGCTGGGGCTTTCTTTAGTAAACATTTGATGAAATGTAATAATCTTCCACAGTGCTGATGAATAATGCCGCTCTTATCTGGACTGTCAGTCAAATCGCTGCGTCTCGTATTTTTGCAAAATTGTTTTCGTAGTGATCTTTGGAGCTGATGCCAATATATGCTGTTTTACACGGAAGCGTAATGAAGCGCCGGGGCCTGTACACGCTGCGCTGTGCGTTTTTGTGTGGTCAAAAGGACAATCGGTAATACTCACATGTCCGTTGTCATCCAGCAGGTTGTTGGTGAGCTTGAGCTTGTCGAAGGAGACGATCTGCTTCATCCACTGCGCGCCCTTGGCCGGAGAGTCCGGGTGGTAGTGGACCCTGCCCGGTGTGGCGGGGTCGGCTTTGCCCGCCACCAACCACGACGAGCTGTGGAAAGCATACCTGCCAAATCGAAAAGAAAAAAAAAAAACAGTTTGTAAGACCCGAGGCTACCACAAATAGTCATAAAAATGAAACGCCTGGGGCTGAAATATCTGATATATAAAAAAATACAATAAGCTAAGTGAAAAAATGACAGACTCTACCGCAAATAGTTCTGACACAGATTGGTATTTACACATGTTATAATTTGAATATAGGTAAAACATGTAGGCTACATTCATACACAAATTAATCCATGCATTTATCTATTTGACCAGAGCTGCAACTTTTTATCATTAGTAATTTACTACTACAATAATCGCCAACTATTTTGATAATCGATTTATCGCTTCAAGTAGCTTTTATGACAAAAAACAAGTCAAAATGATTTGATTTCAGCTTCTTAAATGTGAATATTTTCTGGTTTCTTTGCTCCGCTGTGACAGTAAACTGAATATCTTTGGTGCGTTGGGAAAACAAAACATCATCTTGGGGTTTTGGGAAACACGATCGAGATTTTTCACCATCTTATGACATTTTATGGACCGAACAACTAATCGATTAATCGAGAAAATTATTGACGGATTAACCGATAATGAAAATAATTGTTAGTTGCACCCCAAATTTGATGTGTATTGATATATATATATATATTTTGCTCTGGAAATTGTATCTAACAGTTACTGCAAAAATGTGGATGTGTGCGCATCAGTTAAAAAAAACCAACGAGCTGGTGCAGTGTCTCAGATGTGCAGAGATGTCCACTGAAGGTATACCTGTAGCGTTTGTCGTCCACGGGCAGGAAGTCCATCAAGAGCATGTAGTCCGCCATGGGATCCATCCCAAATATTTTCACTTGGAAAGTTGGAAACATTCTCCTGGCGAGGGAAGAAGAAGAAGAAAAAAACATGGGGCGACTGTTACAGCTTGGGCTTTAAATGGTCGTTACTGCTGCGGAGGACACATTCAAATGACTTTGCCAAAGTATTTTCTGTGATTATTATCATTCTTCTTACTATTTCAAGACAGTGTGTTTGCACTGCGCTGCCCCCGGGCCAACCGGAGCTCGGGTTCGGCCTGAGCTGGAGGCTACGAGAAAGACGGAGGCTTCGAACTATTGGAGATGACATTCTGAGCCCGTGCGTAAAACTCCCCTGTGATGCAAGTGGAGCTTTCGCTGCGTTGTCGTTTAACTTCTCCTTCTCCTTCTTCTTCTTTTTCTTCTGCTTCTCTGATGAATGCCAGACACACCGACCGAGGCCTACACGCATGTAATGGAAATAACACGCGCACATGGACATTTTTTTTTTTTTTAATTTTGCTTAATATGCGAGGAACTGCACTCAGGGTCAGGGTCAAAAGCGGGGATTATATTTGCTAAGAATAAACGCTTTAGTCTTCTCTGCGTGCCGATATATCGTTGCCCCTCGTTGTGGTTATTAACAATTAATCATCTGCTTCTTTTTTATGTTTTATCTGCTGTTGAACCAGTCTCCTTTAGAGGTTTTGAGTCTCTATCAATGGCCACGCACACTAAAATGTTTGGTTTTTTTCTCCCCCCCTCTCCCCTCCATCTCCAGCTCGTCTATAGGTTAAGGTTACTGTGTGTAAGGGGGCTAGATCCGTATATCCCCCCCAACAACATCAGCTGAAAGTTGAGTAATCCGCCGAGTCAGTGAAAGGGAATCCAAAAAAAAAAAAAAAAAAAATCAACGCTCAATTAACGTCAGTGTTGTGGCTAGGTGAGGCTGAAGGAGCCTTTAAAGTGCCCCCCCGCCCCCCCCCCCTGCAGGTTCTGCGCTTTCTCATTGTCACCGTGCGCGCGTTCAACCACTGCAGGCTCGCGCACGATTTAATCAATAATGATCTGCACGTCTCTTTTTATTATTACAGTACAGGAAAAACTCAGACACCCACACAGTCAGTGTGCAGTGTGTTGAAAGATTATACCTCCACAGAGGGTCAGAGGTCAACGCTGGTCAGAACTTTGGGCGACACAAGTGTAAATTCTGAAGTAAAAAAACATTTCTTCTAAAATGTGGATATAAAAAGACACAATCAGCTCTCTTTAAATTACCATATTCTATTTTTTTTTATTATTATTAATAACCGAAATCAAAACCAGTCTTTGTGTGAGACTGAAGAAATAGCGAGCGGGACGCAGACGTGTGTAATTATGAAATAAACTGGGGGTGAAATAGGTAAACACGTGTCGAGGCTCGAGTAAAAACCAAAGAGTCTATAACGCTAATCATCTTGCACTCGAGAGGATCTTTGTCCACACGCGTTAAGCCTCTCAGGTTAAAAGGCCGCAGTGTTGCATTGTAACGGAGGTGGACATCATTTATAAAACACACACACACACACACACACACACACACGTTTGACCTCCTGTTTTACGTGACTTTTCATAATCGTCCCTGCAGCAGGCCTGAACATATTCCCCTGCATCTTTACATAAAATATATTTAATAACTGATGCTCGCGCCACTGTTCGTCCATGTAATCAAGTCGGGTTTCGTCTTTTTTTATTTTTAGTCTTATTTTGAATGTCTGGTTTTTTTTTTGAAGATCAACATGAAGTTGCATAGTCAAACAAAGTCTGTGCGTTATTAACTCAAGAAGAAAAAGAAAATAAACAATGTATTTTTTTTATGAAACTCCTAATTTGATTTGCAATGAAGGCATGTATGCGTTTCCAAATTAAAAGACAGGTAAACTTAATCGAAATATAAGCCTTTATCCCGCATGTGTGATAAAGGCACATTATCTTTTTTTCATTATCAGCAAGATGATAGAGGGACTGGAATTAGAAACATAGAAATGTCAGTATTATGATGCCACTGTTCTTCCTATAAAGGCAGGATATGGAGCAATGCTAGTTGACATCTTTGTGTCCAGCTCACCTGCCGGCCTTGGTGACGATCATCTCCGTGCCCAGCTGATTAAATTCGTCCCACAGAGCCTTCATCTCCAGCTGCACGTTAATGTTGGCCACCTTGGGGTTCTTCTTCACGATGGATTTGCTGTTCGGCGTGGAGCTGGAGGACGACGAGGAGCAGTTGGGAGTCCCGCCGTCGCTCGGCGGGGCCTGGCCCGGGTTAGACCCCGGGTAGTTGTAGCTGTGCTGGGCGGCCGGGCACGGCTCGAAGTGGGACTCATGCTGGCTATAGGGGTCCCCGGGGGACGGGGAGAGGTGGTAGCCCCCCGGCGTGTTGAGGCTGCTCAGGCTGCTCGTCGTGAAGGCTGCAACATCGCAAAAATGGGACAGCTGCGTCAGCCACGGACTGGATATGGCTGAAATCATCCCAAAAGAAACCTGGATTTACTCAATGCGCCTCGCGCCCGAGAGTCGGTCACAACACAGATCAGTGAAAAAAAAAGCAGACGCAGGATTCAGTTGCTCTCCAAAAACGAGGGTGTCAGGCACAAACGCAGCCCCACTCTCGGCTTGAAAAGTTTCCGTCTCGGCTGCTGATTAATCCCCGAGGTTGCATCCACGGCGGGCGGTGCAGTCTGCCGCATTTAACGCACGAAGCGTCCCGAGTGCCTCCGAAGCCGTAGAATCTCCGAAACGAGCTTTGGAGTGCGCGTGATTTAGTTTTAGCCTCGGGTCGATTGAGCTCCGAGCGGCCTCTGTTGTGCTGCTGCTGCGGCAGTTGTGTGTGCGCGCGTGTGTGTGTGTGTGTGTTACACCGCAACCCCGTCCCCGCTCTTATCTGTCACAGAGGGCCTCCCCTTTGCGATAAAACTGGTTCTTATTTCTATTTAGATAAGGAGCTGCAGGTAATGTGCCTTTTCCTCGCCTTGGGACGAGATTGATTGACAGAGAAGTGCGCCCCTTTTTTTTTTTTCTTCTTTTTTTTTAAATGGGCTTTCCGGCACCCATTTAACTTACGGGATAAGGGTCTCGCCCACTTCAGCCCCGTTAACAAACAATAGAGGGACCCGACCGGCGGGAGCGGGGGTGGAAACGGTTTACAAGGTAAACACGCGCCGATTTGCATGAACAAACAAACGGGCAGGCAGGTGACTGTTGCTTTGTCGTTATTGGACAAATGGATGTAGGTCTATTGAGCGGATACATACCCTCCTCCGCGCTCGATGCGCTTATTATGGTCTCTTTTTTTTTACCATTAACACACAGGGTGCCAGGTTAAACCCTCCTCCCGCTGGCTTCGTTGTCAACGTCTGTGATCCCGTCCACGAAATTGAACTTCACTCGTTGTGCAGCGCTTTGGGTTTTTGGAATGTTTTTTTTTCCACCCACTCTGATTTCTTTTTACGCAGACTTCTCATTGGTGGATATAACTAGGGCTGGATCTCCATTACTTTTTTTAATAATAAGCCAACTTTGTCAGAATTCAATTTTTAACACACATTTCATTCATGCACCCACAGTAACGCGCCGTGTCTGTGGCTTTGCGCATTAAACAGATGTCGATTAACCGAGCAGATGCGAGGAGGCTGAAACTGTGTGGTTTCGGGTGCGATGTGTACATGCTACAGAGCAGCTCTGTGGGCATCAACAAACAGTTTTACCTTCCATTTCCCGGGTCACAGTGCTGTAGTGCATTTTAAAGGAACTGTGGTTATGCAGGTCTGGCTTGTTTAGGCCGGTTCCCTGTTTGTCAAACGCCGCGTTTCCTGCTCGCTCTGCGGCCGAAATCAGAGAGGCAATACTGAACGCATTCGCCTTTGGAGAGAGGGGACCGCCGTCGTCCATAGGCGAGGGATCGAGTCGGGGAAAGCCGTCCCTCCTCCTCCTTCTCCTCTTCCCCCTCCGCTTTCCAGCCGCGCAGAAAGCAGGAGAAGGCAGCGCACAATGGAGAGGAACATGCGCCAAAAATGAGGTTTTCACATTCCGCCACCGGCGCTCGGCGGGTGCAAGAGTCTGGGGGGGAAGGGGGTGGACTGTTCTCAAAGTATTCCCACGGCCACTTGCGAAGCTTCCCGGTGTCGTCTAATTCATTGGTGAACCTCTAAACACGTCCCGGTGTCAAAACATAGTTCATCCGCGGCGAAGACACGCGCTCACACTCACACACAGAGAGAGAGAGAGAGAGAAAGAGGGCGAGAGAGAGTTGTTTCTCCTCCGATCGGTGGCGGGGTGGTGTCATCTGAGTCCTGCCTCGAGGAGAAGCTACTGCTGCTACGAGTATGTCAAAAGTGAGCGAGATCCACGCCTCCCCTGCACCACTAGGAAGAAAGAAAAAAAAAAAGTGTCTGCGCTCTGCACTGGATGTTTTATTTCAATAAGACCTCGTCAGTCATTTGAATTCCAACTCCAACGTCACTGCCATGTCCGGCTTCAAAGTGCGACACTTTTCCAGTAAATTACGCGACTGTATATGTTTGCGCATATGTGCATATTTTAGGTGCCAAAGCCCGGATTGAGCGGCCCCCGTCCCAGGGTTGGTGTGGAGCATCAATGAGGGCTGCCACGCAAACAAATATCCACGTTTATGAGTCTTTTACGCGCAAAGCTCGGTGTGTTTTCAACAGGTTCCACATACAGAAATATGAATGCTGATTTTAATTCCAGGAGAAAAGATACGTTTAGAAACTTGCAGAGGTGGATGTAATTGAGAGGTGACAGATATTTAACTTTTACGTGCCAATGTTTTAGATGGAGTTGTTTTTTGCGCATCCACACCAACCATCCCGTGCGCCCATCTGTCTCCATCTGGCTCCACTGTCCCCCAAAGGGCGAACAAACACACGTGGCATGAGGCGCGAGGCCGGAGCTGGACTTGACCTCTCCGCGTCGCGCCACGACGGCTCTCGGCTTATCGAGGGGATTCAAGCTTTAACGATGCGTGTTGTTGGCGGAGACGCACCGCGCGCGATCGAGACCGGATCGAGTCTTAATTTTCACCGGAGTCCAGTGGAGAGAGTGTGAAGGCAGCGGCGGGGTTCTAATGGGATAAAGCAGTTAGAGGGTTTAGCCCTGTTTGTTTTGGATGTTCCCTCCGCGGGAGGGGAGGGAGGGAGCACAAATAAACCACTGCAGCGTGTTGTGTTGGGCAAATATTTAGATGGAGGGATAGATAGATAGACGTTTCCCTGCAGTCTTTTTTAAAAAACCTGATATGATGCCATCGATTGCGTCTCACTTCAATCATTGCCAAGTCGGAAGCTCTCCTTTGTAAATACTCACGTGATAACAGACAAAATGCACGGGCAGATCAAAAATGGGAAGAGACTGTGCTTGGAATTCGCTTGCAAGGGGCCTCGGGAGTGGTAGTCCAAAGCTCTCATAGCGGCACCTGAAACGCGACAGACTCTACTAAAAGGTGACATTTCAGCAGGATTTAAAAAAAAAAGATTTATTTTACGCACGGAAAAAAACGCTCTCTAAATGCTCAATTAGAAAGATCGCCAGAGCAGAACTTTGAGGGAAAAAAAACTCGAGGCCTTGTCAATACAATAAAGCACGCTTTTAAAAGCCCATGTACAGTATGATTCGGTTGTGATTACAGTTGTGGAGTCCGGCGCACATCCTCGACTTTACTTGTGATAAAATGCGTAGACCGCGTCCTGGAGGAATTTGACAACAACTAGATGAAGTGGGCAAAGTGTGCAAGGAGCCCTGCCCGAGCCGAGGATGCACGTTTCTCTCACCGACTGTTGGACAGAGAGGAGCGTGGACGCGCTGCACAGTCACATCTCTCTGCAGCTGCCGCTCTCGCGTCAGAGAACCCGCGACCGCTGCATGATTATTGGCTTTATTTGCCTGAACTGTTTTGATATCAGAAATGATATATTTAGCTAGATTAATCCCACTTATTCCACACTGACCTTAATTGCAACAAAAATACGTAGTAAGTCGTTCAATGATTTGGAAATTGCAGGCCATCGTGTCGTCCCATGCAGAGGGAAAGCCTTTAGGGATTCCTTTGTGATTCATTTCAGCATTTTGGTTAAAAAAAAAAGAACATCGTCGATCAAAAAAAATGGCAACACTCGGGATATTTGAATTGTCCGACTGCTGGATAAATATCCATCAGGACATTTCATTTATTTGTTTCATATTGCGCATCCTCAAATTCAATTAGCGGTGGTTCGCCTGGAGTGCGCTGCGACAGGCTACCTCTAATATATATTACCTTAAAAAAATAGGCGAAATTTGGATACACTATCAACTTTACCGATCCTGGCTTATATAATATATAATTTTCAATGATAATAATATTTATTTATTATTAGAATTCTCTTTGAAACTTCCTTTTATGATTTTGCCCCCCCCCCCCCCCCCCCACATAGTTATTTTACCCTTGAACCAGTTGCACAAAGGTGACAGGAGGCATCAGAAGGTAAACCTGGCGACCGCCCGAGCCATTTGGTGCGCGCTTTTACGCTGTAAAATTAAAACACTACTCATAATAATAATAATAACAAAAATTATAATAATGATAATAATAAATCAAAAAATATAGCATGAACTCTTTTCCAAAAGATTACTGCTGACACGTCGGTCTGAATGTAGTTTTTGTCTTTATAGTACCAGTGGTTTGACACGTTTTTAACACACACACACACACACACACACACACACACTCTCTCTCTGTCTGTTGTATTTTACAGGATAATCGGAGGCCTCTGTTCCTCGGACCAATGAGGCCCGTAGGGTCCCGTGTGTCCTGTTGTGGTTACATGACAAATCACTAAACACCCTTTAGCCCTCCGCAAAAAAACCCAGAAGAAATCTAGAAATCTTAAAAACTCCCACCCACATGGCGCACGGATCTCGTAAAATGCTATTTTGTGTTGTTATTAAGTCGAAATGCAATTGTGTCATCGGTTTATCAGGAAGGACCTGTTGGGTCTGCGCTCCGTTCCTCCTCTCTCCTTCTCTTTCTACCACCGACAAATTCTCACACACACACACACACACACAATAAAAAAACAACATGAAATCTCCTTTGATGTTTTCACGCACAGTCTTTTAATTTAACGACACTGTCTGTGCCACAATCAGGCAAATTAAGAAAAAAAACATTGACGTCACATTAACATCATTTAACAGATGATAAATCACAACTCATAAAACCAATTCTTTTCCACGTCTACGTTGCGCTTCCCGAAGCCATGCGCGGGAAACCGAGGAGGCGCACTCCGAGCGTAAAACCTTATCCTGTCTAAATATTGGTCTAAATCCCCGAGTATGAGGGAGAGGAAGTGAGCAGTTGACCGCTGACAGCGGAGGGCCCGGGGTGTCCCCTCTCTCCGCGGGGGCTTGGGGAAACACACAGAGAGATGCAGGTATGCGAGAGGAAATAGACAAAAAAATAGAAGTTTGCCTCAGATATCTGCAGGACCTCCGGCCGGTGGCCACCACGAGGGAGAAAAGAAAAGAAAATACATAAACAAATTTAACTCTTTATTGAGAGAAAAGTTGAGAAAAACCGCTCAATTAGTCACCACTTTATTTGGAATTAAAGGAGGAGGAAAAAACTATTAGATTTCTCTTTTCTTAGCATTATTTAATTATGTATTTATCGACCCGACCAATGATAAAACGACGAGAATAACTGTGGTGGTCAGTTATGAACTCATTAGTGCTTTGAAGCAATTCATAAATGAATAAATTGTTGTTCTGCTGTCGCTGCAGTTCATGTGGGTATATAGTTTCAGGTTTGCTGTCGTTTCGCCGGTTCTGATTGTTTATTTCCTAATAATTCAATCATTGGACGAGCATAGTCGAGGATGCGATGAACTAGATTTTGGTGCAGACTTTAAATCTTTTGAGAAGTGTCTTGCAGGTGTAAGCAGTCTGCTGTCGTATTCATTTCGGTCGGTCAAATCTGTGTATGCCTATTAAAAAAAAAAGAGAGAAGAAAACAAAATAAAACAAATAAGAAAATGAGAGGTCCACATCAGCGCAAATACCAATTTGTGTTCTTCATAATAAAAACGTCCAAACATTTCCACCGCGTGATGGATGTCTTTCATTATTTATTTTCCCCCTTATTTGTAATTTCATTTCTACCATCTGTCATTGGGTGGTTATAGTTGGATATTTGGAGGATATTTTTTACCCCGTGGCTTTGCTTGGTTGCTATATGATTATTATTTTTTTGGAAGCTGTATAAAAATTCTCATTAGTCAACGTGCGTGTGTCCGTGTTTGCAGCAGCACTGCAAATGCCACCGGGAGTTTTCTGCTCACATTGTGTCACAGGTGTTTGCGGATCTATACACGATCCTTCAACAGGTCTCCAGTCATGCGTAAAGGTAATCCTATAGTCAATTTCCAGCAGATACAGTAACCTCATAATACAAATATCATTTAAAAAAATATATATTGTAAATGGGAGATTTAATCTATTCATGTGTTGGTCTACTACAGCATTTAAGGATGAATTAACATCTTCTAGATAAAACAGGGAATTCTTCCTTCCCCCCCCCCCCCCCCCCCCAAAAAAAACATCATAGGAAAAAAAAAGGAAAAGGCAAAAATGAGTCAAAACACATTTCCTTGTTGGCATGTAAATGCTGTTTTTCCTGTTCAGCCCAGTTCTCTTTGTATTTTGGGGGTCATCATAAAAAGGACATGTGCATAAAAAAACACAATGGCCGTGAACACAATGGCTGACCAAAGGTGAAAATCACGATTCCCATGGTGTCTGTCCCAGTGAAATTCCACATTCATAAAACGCGGGAAAACAGGGTGTTTGTCTAAGTTGAGCTCCAAATATTACTCATTTAAAAAAAAAAACAACCCCTGCAGGATGAAGGTTAATGTTTCAGAAACAACCCTGCTGTATCCCCCATAATGGAATCATTTGTTTATACATCATATGAAAATTTATAAGATTTTCCCCTTTTGTAAGTTTTATCTTTGTTGAGCTTCACTCGGTCGTTTGCATGCAGAGGTATTTAAGAGATAAAAAAGAAGAGAAAGGAGGTCATTTTCACTTTCTCCCCTGCCCCTTTGCTTGTTGTCCGGGAAGACGTGTGCCACCACGGTTTGTTGATTTTGGGACTGTAGGAAGGCTCCTCTCTCCACACGTCTCCTCGGTGTTACCGAATGGGCCCGACAGCTGCCCTCCGTGCCCTTCAGCAGTGCTCCGAGCAGCCCGGTCGATGCAGGCCGGGCCTCAAACCCGCTGCTCCCTGCACCTGGAGCAACACTGTGGAGGGGAAACGGGCGAACACAGTCAATGATCATCCCACTGCCAGGAGGTTACTGTAAAAAACAGTGGTAGCGCACAGGAAAAATACCAAAAATGTTCATTTCATCAGGAGAGAAAAACTGCATGTGTAGTCACATGATGGTCAGAGTTGTTATCAGTTGAATTTCTCATGGAGAAGACGGAGACAGAGGAAAAGAAGGTATGGAATGTCTGTGCAGCACATAGGACGGTTGGGGGGGGGTCGGAGGTTGCCTGGAGTCAGATCCCTTTTCAAAAATCACTTCTTCTCTTTCCCTACCCGTCTTTGTTTTAAAACTGGGAAGCTTTTAGCTTTTGAAAAGTATCCTTTTCCTATCTGCCGCGCGGCCGCCCCAGTCGTCATCACCTCGCCTCTCCCCGCAGGCCCCATTGGAGCGCCGGTAAATAGCTGGCATTCCTGCCACAAAGAACCGATGATGTGGGCCGTGGGGCCTCCGTGATCTCCCTAAATTAATTAAGGGCCTTTCTTCTCCCCCCCCCGAGCAGGATCCGTGGCCTTTGTCTCTCTAATGCGTCTTGATCCTGGTATTAAATGCGATGGCAGGGTCTCCGCTCATTATAAATCTGTCACTGCCTGCTTTGCTCATCTCGGGCCCAGGCCCGTGATCCTAAATGGGCCTCAGTGTAGCAGAGAAGCCATCCTCCAGTCTGGCCCTCGCCCCCTTCCTCCTCCTTATCTGCCGCCCCTCCCTGCTCCCCACTGGCTTGGTATTTATTTGAATATGAGAAGGCCTGCTTGTTGTTTCTGGCAGAGGGGGCTCAAGACTTGAGACCCCCTTCCCACCACCGCCACCACCACCACCACCACCCCATGCCCCTCAAACCCCCCCCCCCCCAAACTTCTTCCATCCCTCCATCCCCAGATCACTCTCCATCTGTCCTTCCTCAGCCCCCCCCACCCCCTGGATTGTTCACTCTTCCCTGGCCTCCGCTGCTTTCGTGAACTTAAACCGCAGACCTCTGGTCAAAGGGCCCTCACAAACAGGTCCACTGTGGCACGTGTGTTCGAGTTCATCTGTGCATGTCCCATTAACTTCTCTTCCTCCCTATAGGTAAAAATTAATAACTGTGTTAACTCAGCGTGAGTGAACGTTTCCTTTAAAGTCGCCCCATGTCAGTAAATGCACCTTTCAGGGGCCGATCCTGTTTCTTTGCGTGGTCGTCCCTCCGGCCCGTCTGAGGGGAAAGGCTCCGACCTCAGGGGTCGGTAAGATGATGAGTCCTCCAGTACGTCTCCGATTCGAAACGCCGAAGGCGTTTAGTGGGGTTTTAACGTGGCAATTCGTTCTGTGACAGCGGGATCAAGATGGCCTCTTCTACCAGCAGCAGGAAGTGGATAACATGTCCATTAGAGCCGCCCCCCCCCTCCCGTCTTCCTCCTCACACCAGCTCCAGACAGTGAAATTAGGGGATCAGAGGCGTGCAGAGATTTGACCTTGAGGAATGCCAATGCCACACCCCCCCAAACCCGGTTGGAAATGCTCGGCGGAGGACACAGGAAAATGAGCTACAATGTGGCTTTTTGTTTGGGCGAACAGGAGATTTGGGTCGAGGGGGGGGGGAACATATTGGGCCTTCCTGTGCTCCTCTTCCAAGATGAAGAAGCAGGAAGTCACACAGGCGGTAAACAATGCCCAGAATGGAGCCGATACCGAGGCCTGGAATTCAGTCGATAATGGACACGGCGCCCACGTTTCAAATATTTCCTCACCTTAGAAAAATGTCAAATTCACCCCGTGGCTCGGCGTGAAATCGACCTGCCGACTTGCCTTGATGGTGGTTTTGCTCCAATCTGCCACGTCTCAGGTCACAGATCTCGCCCCTTGTGAGTCGTGTCACTCAGTCGCCCGGAGAGAGCAGCCTCTGCCAATCAGAGCAGGGGCTGAGCCCATCCGAGGCTGATTACAGTGATTCATCATGTCAGGCGCTCCCTGCCACCACATGTTTGTTTTGATCTCTTCCCCCTTCCAGCAGGGTGACAGTGAAAGATGAGGGACCATGTGGCCGGGGCCGCACTGCGCAGCCCTGGGTCCCTTGCTCGGAGCTCTGCGCACTGGCCACGGCCCCCAGCCCGGAGCTCGGGAAAGAGCGAGCTCAGTAGGGCGTGGGGTTGGATTTGGCCCGCTGGCTAATTGCAGACCCAAAAGTGTAACTTTAGGTGATGGTGGTGGGGGGGGGGGGGGGGGGGGGGGGGGGGGGATTAAGGCATGTTGACTTGTGTTCACTAGGGGGCTAAACTGACACCCAGCTCCCTCAGAGCGGACGGTTCTCGAAACCCACTGGAGTTGGCTGGGGGGTCTGGGTCACATTAAGGGGGTACTGTGTGGCCTGCTAGGGCAGACCACATGACCAGCTCCTCTAAAACAAGCACTGCTGTGTCCGTAATGTCAAACACTTCCTCCATCTGCATCCATTAGGCAGCTCAGGAGGTGGCGAGGAACATTTGAGAGCCAAACGAAAACAAAGGGGCCAGAGATTACATGGCCCCTTGTATAATGAAAAAGTTCCCTCACCTATTGTACCGAGGCAGGAACAAAGTTGACTGAAGGAGCCCGTTCATTTTGGACATATTGATAAGGCTCTCTGTCTGTATGAATTAGTATTTTTTTCATAGTTTCAAATTAGATTATTTGATTATATAATAATTGCTTAAATTGATCAACTCCAATCAGAAGTGTTTGTTTTAATCACATAATGTTTCTAGCATTTCTGGCTTTATTTTAAGTACACTAATATACACTCTTATTTTTTAATGGGAATTCTTGAAAATGTTAACTCACATATCCTTTCAAAAGTGAATTAATCCAAAAAAAAAAATCATAATTTGTAAAACTTCATGTAGAATAGTACCGCAAATGTAACTTTTTAAACTTTATCTTTAACTTTATACAGTACTTTATTGTTATACATTATATACTTATAATTGCAAATCTAAGTTGATTGACATATTTTTTTCTCTAAAAAATATTTTTGAAAAATGTTATGTCTAAAAATGTTGTACGAATTATTCCTATAAAGTACAATAGATAAAAAAAATTAGGTCATGTCAGGAAAGAATTTGTTTGTTGGTCATAAGCAAATCAAATTATCATACATCCAGTTAAAATTCTTGCCTGGATTATTTAAAAATTCATCTTTACTATTCTTATAAATTTGGTAGTCATGAATTACCTTTGTTAAAACATGTATAAATAAATAGAAAATGAAATAAATATACTGTACAATCATGTAACTAAATCTCCATTATTTATTTAAATAAATACTTTTATTTATGCAGCCTGCACCAATTAAGGACATAATGCTGATAATTTAACAATGCAAAGGGGCCGTGGAAAAATAATCAATAACAATGAGCAAAAAACATAGAGGGTTTTATTATCCAATTTTCGTATGAATTAAATTCAGTTATTCCATTCAAGAGACTTCCTGTTCCACAATAAAACTCTAAGTAAGTACAGTATATTCACTGGCCCATATTTGCAGCTTGTTCAAATACCTTTATTTACCCTGATATTACACTGCTGTAACCCTCCTTTCATACAGGTATCCCACGGGCCCCCTATAGTCCTGTCCCGCACCGTGAAAAATATGGATGGAGCCTCTGACAGATGAACCAAGCGACACAGATGAGCAGAAACGCTTCGTGTTGTAGCAACCTCCCATGCGGCTCGCGTTGAGAGGACCTGGACGCCAGGGTGAGCCGGCTGAAGAGAGAAGTAGCCCTTGTGTTTGGGTGTGATTTCTCAGATCATTAATCTTGACTCTAGCCCTACTGGCACATTTTCAGCCAGCCTGAATGTAATGATATTATTACGAACATGTCCTCGCTTGCTGCATGTCTCTTACCGTATCTGACATCACTGTCCTAGTTACTGAGTTGTGTTTGTGTATGACTAAGAGGAAGAGAGTTGGACGCAAGTATTTTTCACTTTGTAACCCCCCCCCCCTTTGAAAACACATTTTTTTCTTTTTAACTTTTTTATCTTGTTGATACCTTTTAACCAAGATGTCTCAAAAAGCAACGTTATAATAAACAACTAAAAATACATATAGCAAAATCTAAATTCTTGATATGAACAAGCTTCCCCTCTTACCACACAAATCACTGTACTACACTGTAGAAAAATGAATTGAACCTTTTTAGTTCTGCCGAAACCTTAAAATCGTCCGACCTGCCCGTGAAAGAAACACGAGATCACACTTTTCTTAAAGGGGCTGTTTGAAAGGCACAGCTTCTCCTACGCTCATGAGTAAAAACACAACCAAAAATTCCGAAATGAAATCATCGGTTGGGACAAAATCCAAAATATTTGAGGACTAGCTCGAAATGTCAACCCGGCATTCACGTATCTAAGTTTTCTGTATTTTGATTGATAGATCAGTTGCAGACAGTAACTTATCAGCGATCATTTGTTGTTTGGGAAGCCAACACCTATGTTGTCACAGGTTAGATTATCATAACTAACACACAGCAGAACAAATAATAATTAAAAAAACAACAACTTTAGACGCGTTATTAAATCTTCCTCTTCTGGCTGCAAAGAGAAATCACGGCCTTTCTGTTCGAGCTCATGCTGCTGAGGTTGAGGCCTGTGCTGCAGGTTGACTGAAGGGAATGTTTGGCTGGAGAGACAGAATGAGCTCTCTCTCTCTCTCTCTCTCTCTCTCTCTCTCTGTGTATGTGTGTGTTTCTCTATTACAGACCTTGGAAAAAGCAGTAGCTCCCCTGTGTGGTCTGCTGCTGTAAGAGCACCTGGCACCGCAGGGGGATAGGGTGGGCATTCGGGTACCAGGACATACCTGGCACGGCTGGAGCTGGCACAGCCGCAGGTAAGACTTTGACCCCTGCAGTGGCACTGACAATAACAAATGCGACGCCTCTCCGACTGCGACTGTACCTGGATGGAAGCAGCCACCGAACTGGAAGTGAAGCATCCCCGGTATTCTTAAGAGTCTAGTCTCCCGCAAATGAGTTGGCGCCATGCTATTACTTCCATTTTTCCTTCTCCGTGCGCAAACCCCTCAGCCTGCCGTCTCGTTGTTGAAAACAGACCTAGGACAGACTCTGTCATCGCCCGTCTCTCCAAGTGACATGTGACAACAACCCTCCACAACACACACACACACACACACACACACACACGCACGCGCGCGTGCACAGGCCTGCATGCATACACATCCACACAGGTACGACGAGAGCTGAAAAACGATTACTCAACTTTTCTGCTGCGGACGAGCCTCCGCCGTCCGTCAAAGTTCTCTGATTTTGTTTTAGCCAACTGGATGTGCGAAGTTGAGAATATGCGCATGCACATTAAGCCGCTTGCTCATATACTGCATCATATATACCACACACACACACACACACACACACACACACACACACACACACACAAACAGTCACACAGAGTCGTTTGGCTGGGGGCCCTTGTTTGGGGTGAGCCATGACGTTGCTTGGCTTCAGAGGCGGCCTACAGCGGGATCAGGTGTCTCTGTCCGTATCAGATGCCTGAGTGGAGTGGATGGATAACTTCAGATGGCATGTGCCCTCTCTGGACGCTGGACACTTCATCGCGCCCCCCCCCCCCCCCTCTCCCCTCCCCTCCAAATATTTACCTGACATGTCTCCATGGATGGCGGCCCATCTAAAGAAACATGTATACACACATTCACATTGATGGATGCTTTAAGCGTACAGATGTACACACAGGGGGTTCGTGTTATGAAAGCCGATATAGATGCTGTTTGGACTCAACCTGTTTTCTGTTTTTGTTTCTTTCAGATGATATTGAGATTTTTTGGGGGTTTTTTTTACTTTTAATTGCTGACGCATCGGAAAACAAGATTACCATATACGTTTGCGAACACAGGTAGCCAGTGGAGGAGAGTCAGGAAGGTGTCCCATACACACACTGGTAGATAAATGGACACACACACACACACACCTGCACAGACGCTTGAACGCGAGTCCCATTCCCGCGTCAGGCCTCATTGGCGTCGACACTTTGATGTCGTCGGATGCTTGTTTACCGATGCAAATTAGCAGGCCGGCGGCCTTCAGAGGAGCAGAGAGCGTGGCAGCCGTCGTGGGTGGTGGGCCCTTCTTCTCGCGCCGCACCCCAAACTCATCTTCTTCCATCCACTCCCCGCCACGTCAGTGCAGGAATGCTTTCAGCCGGACTCACCTGGTCGAAGAGCCCGGGTCAGGCCGGAGTGACTGGGCCTGAAAAACGTGTTGTCACAATGCTAAAAAACATGGGGAAGGTTAAAAAAAAAAAACTGAAAAAAAGGTGGATGTTTAAGAGATACATGTGTTTAACAGGGCTGCAATGAAAAACATATTCATCCTTATCCATCCTTAGCCATATTAAATGGCTACAATAGACTTGTGGTGACCGAATGTAAAGTGGAGACCCAAGAATAGTTTAGAATTTTACATATATTCACATTTTTGAATCATTTTTTTAAACCTCCAATTCACTGAAAACATCACCATGAAAAAGCAAACATTTATTTCCATACTTTTGTATCAAACTACTACTGTCAGAGGTCTACTGAGGATTTACAATTGCGGAACACAAAAGAGGCATAGAGGCTTAAAAAAAACAGAAGATAGCCCAAACTATGACCATTTTTTTTCCCATTACATTGGAATTACTACATTATCAGTTTCCAAAGAGGCAATTGCACGGATCCCATTTCACGCACTGGGGTTTAGTGGTCGTGCCGAGGCCGAAACAGGAAATGGGAATTGCCTCAATACAGAGAAAGAGAGAGAGAGAGAGAGAGAGAGAGAGAGAGAGAGAGAGAGAACCCTCAGCTTGACCAAATGAGAGTGAGCGTCAGTGAGTCCACTGGGATCCCTGCTGCCGCTGCTTTCAATGGTGAGAACGCCACACTTCACCTCTTCCCACTTGCCGACCCAGACACACTGCCCTGCCATGTACGGTTACTTGCATTGTGTGTGTGTGTGTGTGTGTGAGTGAGTGTTTGATGAATGCAGTATAATATGTGAGTTGTGTGTTTATTTGTCTGCTGGGTGGAAAAAAAAGTCCATTATTTTGCGCGTGTGTTTGTGCACGTGCAGCTATGTTGTGCAGAAAGGCCGATGACGAGTGACGATCAGATGACTGTCACCGCAAGGGAAATAAAACTTGCACCTCAGTAACACACTTTGTGAATACACAATCAATGGCATACTGTACATGTGACAGTGTGGGATTTAAAAAGAAAATGGCATACCACCCCCTTTAGGCCGGTGGGTGTAGCGTTGGAAAAGGTTTAAATGGCTCCTCGAGTTGTGTCTAAGTCTCATCAGCGACATGCAGGAAACTGCTCTGCCCGCGTGTGAGTGACGGTCGGATTGTCTGATTTCAAACTGTACGACAGTTTGAAATCTGTAGGAGTATCTCCGCATCTGTAGGAGTGTGTGTGTGTGTGTGTGTGTGGTTTGTCACAGCCGTCAGTGTCAGTCACTTTGTGCGGTGTGCGTGTGCGTGTGCGTGTGCGTGCGTGCGTGCGTGTGTGTATGTGTGTAGGATTGTTTGCATTAGGGGTTGGGCTGAGTAAACAGGGCTCGGGTTGCATCCGGAGGCCTTTTCCATATCATCCATTCCTATTTAAAATTGGACAAATATCCCGTGGAGGGGGGGATATTACATCCCGTGGGGGGGGGGGGACATTGCTCGGTAGCACCATATCACATGTGTCTTCAAGTACAACAAGGGGTCCGATCACACGTTTGCATGTGATGAAGCTCCCGCTGCGTCCGTGGATGAAGGTCAACGTGTCAACATCTTTTTTAACCCATTTTTCCACTTGAATTGTGTTTTTATGCAGTCTATTTTCTAACCTCACGTGTGTGTGTGTGTGTGTGTGTGTGTGTGTGTGTGTGTGTGTGTGTGAAACTCTGACTTATTTTAAATTTGTTTTCTCTGCCAGTTTATCTTAGCTGTTGAGTCAAGACTCACATTATAATAACAACAGCTATTTTAAAGCATCACTTTTTTTTTTCATTGGTTTCCTCTATGTCTGAGCTCTGTCGGCTCTGTGATCATCACCAAGACACTTGTGAGTGACACACACACACACACACACACACACACACGCACGAACACACGCTAAGAGCCTGTGAGATCCCCCCTGGCCATATAATGTGCTTCCTTTCTGTCTGTCGGGACATTCCTGCTGCAGCTGGAGTCATCGGGTTTGTGTCTATATGTGAGTGTGTTGAATACAGTAAGAAGACACAGATCAACAAAGACCTCAGGCCACTTTGTGCTCACAACAACCACATCAATGCCAAAGCCAGATATTAAACCCAAGTTGCGTGATCATATTTCTTTAATTAGTTCTATATTTTTTCTAAATGATACAGGAGTTGACAAATTGAGCACAGCGCTAGTTCAGGCAAGCCACGAGGTCGAGTTCAGCCACCACACAGATCTCACATCAGCTGACAGCTCAGCTGATGCTCCTCCTTGCATTCTATTTGCATCACTTTATAACTGCGCGGTATATTTACGCTGCATTTGCCTGCTACGCTTCCTGCTTTCACGGCAAGCTCCCTTTGCAACCCGCCTCCGACCCAGCACCTCCTTTTGCATTTACTTACTGTTATTATTTATTTATTTAATCTCTCTTTTTGCTGTATCCGACCTAATCAATGTCACGGGGTCACCATTGTATAATTAGTTGCTGCACTCCCTGCCTCAATTTCCATGAAGGCTCACGGAAGGATAGGGAGGTGTGCTCTCCCTACCCCAGGCTTTCCACGTGTGCGCGTGGAAGGGAAGGGAGGCCCCAGAAAAGAGCCCTACTGCCAAACATAATTATATCGCAAATATCAAATAAATAAGACGTATTTTGCCTAAAGTTAGTATGAGCTCAGGTTCATGTGTCATTGTTTTGGGGAATTTGCATTAATGTATTACAACACTGTTTGCGTGGTGCACACGGTGGAATAGTCCTGAATATTGGTGAATTTTTTGCCCTGTCTCCCCTCGACCACGTAAGTCACCAATGCTCATGGTCTAAGTCCAGAGGCCATTGTGATACAACTGCACAACTCATCATCTCATGTTCTCATTTCTTTTCTCTGGTGTCTCTGACTTCTCTCCTCCCCTTTTCCTTGTCTCTCTATCTGTCTCCCACCCTCCCACCCACCACCTCTCTCCCCCTCTTTCCGTCTCTCTCCCCCGGTCGGTTGATTTATCCCCGGCTCTGTTTTCCCTGGACCACATGGCCCGGCAGTTTGCCCTAGCTCCACTCATCCAGAACCAATGTCATTCAGATCCAGTTAAATAAATGGCCCTATAAATTTCCTCCAATAATAAGCGGCGGCGCTGCTGGAATGCGCGGCTGCTTGTTGGGGACAGGACGGGTTTCGGGGTGGGGGGTGGGTTTCGCTGGGGTAGCTCGGGCCAGTGTGAGAAAGCACGGGTGCTGTGGGGATGGAGAGAAATCTGGGTTGAGAAAGTGTGTGTGTGTGTGTGTATATGAAGAGTGGAAGAGTGAGGGGAGCGGGAGGAGTAGGTGGGGGATTCCAGGCCCCCGTCTGTCTTCCTACCTGGAATGGGACCTCAGGGACACTTTAAATCAGCCCACCCAACGACAGAGACACCAATTTAGGCCTCTGCCAGACGTGGCTAAATCTAGTCAAGTCAAGTGCACTAGTGTGTGCAAATGTGCACGTGTGTTTTATATGTACTCGTGTGCCTAAAAATGTACGAAAGCGACTGCAGCTAACTCGTCTGCATGCCTGCATTTACAGTCATCACAACACAGGCACTCCTTGCAACTAAACTAGTGTGGGAAAACAAATTGTGTCCATGCACACATGGTTTAGCGGCAAATGTTTGTGGTGGGACATGTCCCCATCAAAGAGCAGCGAGAGGAACTGGACCTTTACACTGCAGAAACAATGCTTCTCTTGTCATTCCAGTTATAGTGTTTTTTCTCCTTGGATTAAAACTTGAAGTTGCTCGCGACTGAATGTTATGTAACTTCCAATTATGGATTCTCATGAATCGTTTCTTGTCCGTCTGACAATAGCATACTTAATGCTGATGGACAATTTTGGAGTTTCTTTGCAAGATTGTTCCTCCGGAGAACCCGCCCCACTTTTGTTGGTCTTGCTGAATGGTCACTGAGTGGAGCTTCTTCTCGAATAATGGATCTTTGGCAGACTGCAGACACATGTTTGCAGAGAGCAGATTAAATCGGAAAATAGCTGAAAAGTCTTCTTTCCTATATGACAGAAAGGCCATTCAGCTGCAACTGATATTATCAAATGATGTTGGGGATTTTCATTTTATCTAATTAAAAAACAAAAAAGAAGCCTGCTACCTGTTTAAAAACAGAGAAAAATAGAAAACAGGCTGAGTCTGGCACCATATCCAAAATGGATCCAGCTATTGGATCCCAACCCTGGTTATTCCCATAAAATTATATTGATCAATAATTATGATGTCATCATCAAGTTTGACCTTATATCCAATCCACACACCACTTCATTCAGGGTGAATTCTGTTGTCTTCTGTCCTTCTTTTTCACTCGGTCACAGTCTGTCCGTTTACCTTCGGCTGACTTATTGGCAAGTGGTAAATGGACTGTATTTATATAGCGCTTTTCTAGTCATATAGACCACTCAAAGCGCTTTACAGGAAAGTCACATTCACCCATTCCTACACTGTTGGAAGAGCCGTCAGAGGCAAGTTAGGGTTAAGTGGCTTGCCCTGGGACACAACGTCATGTGGACTGGCGGAAGCCTTCGGGTTGGTGGACGAACGACCGTCCCACTGCTGCGAGTCTCTATGGGAAACAGGGAAACCAACAACGGAGGGATGCGCTTAACACACGGGCGCGTGGCAGGTTTATGTGCTCTACATGTTCATTTCACACCACCGCAGCGGAGGCAGAGTAAGAAAAAAAAAATGTGCATAATGAAGCATCAAAGTGGTCCAACACACCTCCTCCAGTGTCATTTACAGTATGTGTTGGGCCGAGCGCGGCCCGCCCCTCCATGCACCACAGTGCAAACAACCCGCGCCTGGCACTGTAAAACAAACACACCCGGCCTGGCTTTGAACTGAAGGAACTTTAATTTAAAGAGGGCACGGGGCTACCATTTGCCACTGGCCTACAGGCTCTGGAGGGGAGTGGAGGCCAGCGGTGCGGGCGGGAGTAGGTGGAGGTTGACCATCTATCACCCCCGTCCCCGCACTCCACACTGCCTGACTCCATCCTGTTCCCTCTACCTTGTCCAGTTACGGAGCTGAGTGACTGGCCCACTGTGCGATGCCAGTGACCCGAAACCCGTTTACTGCCTTAAATCGCTGCCCTCCTCTCCGTCACCTACAAAGGTTGACAAATCATCGGCTGCTCCTTAAATGGGACTGAGACCCCGTGTGTCCCCTTGGCCCCCTTCCCTATACAGCCTGCCGTGTCTGCTTAGAGAGGGGATTCCTCACCCGGGAATGAGGCCCCCCCCCCCCGCCCATGAAAGCTCAAGCTTATATCTTTGTGTTTATCAAATCTACATGGAGAAAACAAACACTGTTTGAGCGTGATGTTGACAGATGGCCTGCAAATTTGAACGTCAGCCGTGGAGGAAAGAAGTGGGCATTTATCACCAGGAGAATGGATACTGATTCAAATGTGTACGTGTGTGTGTGTGTGTGTGTGTGTTACATCACTGCTGCACTGACATGATCCATCTGAGAGTGTGTGTGTGTGTGTGTGTGTGTGTGTGGCTTTGCATGTCTGTTTCTGTGTAGTTCATGTTTGCATACCTGCATGAACGTGCGTGCGTGCGTGCGTGCGTGTGTGTGTGTGTGTGTGTGAGCTCACTACATCACTGTCTGGCTCCCATGTGAGGCAGTAAATCTATCATTCCTGCCGCGTTTACCTACCACTTCACAGAGCTGTATGTCCAGTGTAAACAACGTTTATCACTTCATGCAAATGAGCCCGTAAAGCCGCAGATCTCCACAAAGACTCCATTCACTCCTGGCGCAGTGCTTCACCAGTACACTGAATCCGATACCGCGGATTACACGCCTGTTCCCCTGCACCGTGCGCTGCGTTACTGTCACTCACTCGTAGCAATCGCTTCCATTCCCGAACGTCGTTTCGCAAATGCCCTGCATTTTCCGGAGCCATTAGTGGAGTTACGACCAATACCAGTCCACATAAATGTCAGGTCTGAGCCGTGACAGGCCTGCTGTGAACACAAGAGACAAGATTTATCTCCTTTTCATCCTGCTCTCTTCCTTTTTTCGAATTATGTTTCCTCTTCTTGTATATCCCCCGTATGTTTTGCACTTCTTCCTCAAGGACGCGGTGGCATGCGCTGATTATGGTCATTTTGCCGGTGCAGTGCAATGTGCTCTTCTGCACTCGTGGAAACAGCAGCAAAGTTTAGATTAATATATATCAATATGTCTGTTGAGGCTGATGAGGCCAATATATATATATATAAACCCTATCTGATCCAGTTGATGTTATTCATCTCCAATGTGATGAAAACTAGAGATCGATGAATGGAGCAAACATTAACATATTCAGTAGAGCGATATGGCCACTAAACTTGTTTTAGTGTCCCATGATGGTCTCATCATTCTTGGCATAAGGTTTAAGTTGGCTTCCAGAAGCCATCAGCCCTCAGAAACACACACTGGCTGAAGCCCGAACATCAGCAGCACGTGTTGCTGTAAATTACGACTTCGGGCCCCCACTGGGAGGTGGAAAAGATTTATGGGCCACTAATAAGCACTATCTCCTCTGCAGATCACGATGCGAGACACACACACACACACGCACCCATGCACGCACACACACACACGCGCACACACACACAGATGAACGAAGACATGTGTGAGATTGTGGTTTAAAATAGTGTAATATAATATTTCACATGTGGAGACTGCAATGTGGAACTGTACAATGACAACCTACAGAAAGAAAAACTGGAATGTGGACTACAGATGATGATTGGACATAAGTACTAACACAAATACCCGATAAAGGAATGAAACAAATGCAAATAAATGAATGACAAATCAGACAAAAAAAATATAGGCAATGCATTATGAAGGTGCACAGTGTAAAAGCAGCAGGGAATAATGAGATTAAGAAAATGAATGACAGTTGTTACTCTTTTATTAATATTTTTTCACTGTCTATATATGAGTAACTATATAAAAATGGTAAATGTATACATTTACTGTTGAAAAATTAAGTTTTTAAGTTAGATACCATGAGGTAATTGACTGACTGGCAGCTGAGATGGTTGTATTGTGCTTAGGGATGCGACGATACCACTTTTCATGTCCGATCTGATACCGATTCTGCAACCTTGAGCATCTGCCGATACCGATCCGATACTAATCTGATACAATCTTTTCCCCACTCATTAAATAAAATATTAATAATGCATTGTTCAGGATGCACTTTGATTAACCAAGCCATGTAAAGACCTCATACTCAACTGTAAGACAAATAATCAACTCCCCTAAAGGAAGACATACATAGCCAGCAACATGGAATGGAGTTATGGAATACTGCTGATTTATTTTTCACAGAACTTTTGGCAGAGTGTTGTTTAGTCAGGACGGTTCAAACAAGCACAAAACAAATTGAACTGTTAACTGTTAATTTGATAATAATAAATGAACATAAAAATATGTTGCCGGAAGCTTAATAGATATGTAAATAGGCATTTATTTGGTATGTTTACTGTAATGTATCGGATCAGATTTTACTTGTTATTTATTCCGATATCCGATCCAGTGATTTTGGCGAATATTGCCCCGATACCGATTTGGAATATTGGATCGGGACATCCCTAATTGTGCTATCCCCTATAACAAATGGTCATCCATATTTAAGACCATAGATACTACAGTAAATATTGTAATGTCATATATTCTGATTTGAATGTATCCGATGTACCCGTTGGTAATGTTGTTAAGATTATTTCGACAGAGGACACTTGTTCCACAATGGTCCTGATAAAGAAGCTGCAGCCAAAATGCTTCCATGTTCGCCCTGGCTGTGTGTATGTGTGTGTGTGTGTATACACACCCGTGTGAGCCTTGTCTGACGTTTAGACATGTTCCCTCTCCGCACATCTTTTGGTTTTAGAAAGCGCTGCCTCCTTTTAAGAGCTCCCTTTGACAGAGCAACAATGGCATCAACTCTGACTGAAGAAAAAAGTGTCACAGTAAGAGAGAAAGAGGGCTAATATGTTGATGTTGTGAGTGAGTGTGTGTGTGTGTGTCTGCGTGTGTAAAGGCGCACATAATCGCCTATTTGCCCTCATTTGTTGTGCGGGTGTCCCTGTCAATCTGTGTGTGTTCACCTGTGACCGGAGCTATTCATTTAGGCAGAGATGAGCTCACGAGGGTGGGTCCGACAGGGGGATTGCTGAGTGTATGGGCCTGCTGCCCGTTTCAAATCCAAGGTTAATCCCGGCCTTTCACACCGGTGGGTCTGGTTAGCAGAGAGCGTGGTGGGTGGGTAGGGAATAAGGTGACAGGAGGATGAAGTCTTATTGGATACTACATGTTTGAAACCACTTAAGGTTTAAGGAGATGCACTTTTCGTTTGTGTTGGAAAATGAGCTGCTGGTTCCAGAAGCATTTATCCCCAATGGGAAGGTTTCCTATTAATGCTGCTCTTAATGCTCCACAGCAAACTCATTTGTAATCGCTAGGTATAAGTGATGACCATCATTTTAAATATTTTGATTTCATATCTGGGAAATACATTTCTCTTAGTTTGGTGTGGCACATTCAGAATGCTCTGCTGTTGCACACAGGGACAAAACCCAGTAGTATGTGAATATGAAAGTGTTAAAACGTTTGACTTTCAGCCACTTGGCACCGCACAAAGACGTATTATAAAGATAATATGGCAAATGTGTTGGTTCTCCATGGGAACTGCTTGTCAGATGAGCGAATAGCATCAGAAACTCAATCCCCACGCACCCTCTCTGACATTTGAATTAGGGAGGCTGCATCTGACCATCTGTGTAAGCTTCTGAGACCGAGCTGAGCGATTGGCCAGATGTATGGAGGTGAGAAAGTGGACAGGGTTTGAATCCTTGCTACATCACTTGCTACACATCTACACTTCTGCCTTTTCAGCGCCCAAAAACGTACTACAACCTGCTCTTTTTGAGCGCAATCCGGCACCGACGCATCCACCAGTCATGGAACAGAATTAGCATTCATTTAGCTGTTATTTTTCGCTCTGTTTTGGTCTCTACCAAACCCCTGTTGAGCTGAAATGAAATGCAGGATTGGGAGACAATTCGGTCCTGTTTTGTCAAGGAGTGGCTTGGAATAACAACATTGTTGAAGATCTATTGAATCTACTTATTTTTGAGATCAGTTTTTTTTTACTGTTGATTTCATGTTTCATGCTTCCTTTTTACGCCTCAGAAGTGCCTCAGCAGTCAGTCATCTAACAGGCATCTATGGAGAAGATTAACAGGGATTTTACCTCTGGAACCTTAGGACACCCGGAACACGTCCTCCTGGTCTGCAACTCTTTTGAACTTAAAGAGGGTAAGTAGGTGTGAAGAAAGTGGGACGGATGGTAGATAGTCACTGTGCATGTGTTTGTAACTGTAACTGTAACTTTACACTTTTTTATGCACATGCAGTCTCAGGTCCAGTGCCACCATACAGACAGACAGACACACACACACACACACACACACACACACACACACAGATGTCGTGCCACTTTCCCGAAACCCTCCCTTTCAGGATTCATGTGTGCTTCTTGGCAACAGCTGCAGCCCTTTATGCTGTGGAGTTAGCAGTTCATGATTCACTGTACATATACGACATGTACGTGTGTGTGTGTGTGTGTTAGTGTGTGTGTGTGTTCTTTCCCACTGCCACAGCTGACACCGCATTAAAGCTCTCTGAGCAGCATGTAGCCACTGGCATGTAGCCGGCGGGGGATTTAGAGGGCAGACAAAGTCACTATGTTTTTCCTCTTGGTTGCCCCACACACACTTTCTTTCTTTAATATGGGTGTCACTCCCTTTACTATTCTCCAACATGTGCGCACACACACACTCTAAAAAAAGGTGTAAATCCATTGTGAATGATGAAATTCATCCTTTGAGGTTTACTTTCGTGCTTCCCAGATTTATTCTCTCTCTCCCGCCTGATGGATTGTTTCGCCCTGTTTTCGTCAACAGAGAATTCCACAGGAAACAAGTGTAATTAAGAAATATTGATGCTGGATACATCTATTTGCTTTTCCAAAATGATCATTAGCAAAATTCGGCTACAGTCGTTCATCACTGTACAGAGGCACTTGGCATCGGACACACACGCTCGCTGCGGGCCTATCCCAGCATTTCTCTTGGCGATGACTTCATTAGAGCTTGATTTGGTGTCCTGTAAACATGTGTCTCAGAGGGAGATATGATATAATGACTGGACTAACTCTTCATCCGTCTTCCATACACATGGTAAAGCATAACACCCCTAAACGAAACAAGGCGGTGGACAAAATGTCGGAGATTACCGCGACAACTTTGAATGCTGGTAAGTTTTCTGTTTGCCTTGAATCTGAAGTGATGATATGCTTTCAGAGAAATACGAAGTAATTATGAAGCTCCTAAGAGTCTCAACATTAAGCAAAGTATCTGTCACATAAAGTGAGTAAAGCCTGGGAAATAATTACACACTGAAACAGCAACGAGGATCACTAGTTGAGGCACCCATTCAAGAAATACAAAATCCCTTCAGGATAATCACAGCACATCACCTCAAACATACATTTAAATTATGTAAACTAGAAAAGGATATCTAAACAATAATATTGCAGCTATTGTGCACAAGGATAAAACTGTTTTTATACACAACTGTGGAACTGTGCTTCAAGCTACTGGGTGGGTGTCGCCCATGTTTTACGTCTGACAATTCTGTCAGATGCGCCATCAACTTCTGGGGTGGCCCAACGACTGCAAACGAAGATGGAAGACGTATCTCGACTACATCATGGGAAAAATGTATTTGGTGTGCATTTAGTTTTTTGTAGTTTGGTCCATGTCCCACCATGAGGGGGTTTAAGCCAGTCATGTCATCCATCATGAGTGCAGTTTATTGGTGTGTCTTAGACAGGAGGTCATCGCCCTTTATACCCTACCAACATTCATCAACATTGATACAAGACTTCCCCCGCCATTTTTCAAGCCCACATGCTATACTTTTAGCTATGTTTTGTTACTGATTAAATACATTTGTCACTTTACAACATGTAGCATTTGTGAGGACGCATTATGCTCTTCAATTTGTTTCAATTTCAGTTGGAAAATCGAAAGCTAGCAAACTAGGCTAAGTAGTTTTGTGGAAGCAAGTTATTATAGCTTGCTAGCATTAGCACTACTTCCCACTCCTTTTTCCATGAATGCTATTTCAACACACGCCCAGTCGCACTCAGTAGTGCTTATTAAAGAGTAGACCTGTGACCTCAATAATCTGTATGTCACTTTCAATTCATGAATAAAAGCAGGAGTCATATACAGTAGAGAGTTAAAGAAACAAAGGGCGCTCAAGTCCCAACAGTATTATCCGTTTGGTGATTATCCAGGATTTTTCCAAGTGTGATTGCTGACAACTTTGGTGCGCTCTAGGTATGTATGTATATAATGGGTCTCAAATGCTACCTTAACTGCTTCTGCTCAGACTTCGTTGTGGCAATGTTGACATGTTCCAAGGTCTCAGCAGTTACTTTGGCGAGTACAATGTTATCATTACAGAGTGAACTTGTGATAAAAAATATATCCATACAAACCCAAATAGTTTCCCTTATAGTATGGTCTAGAACAGGGGTCCCAAAGTGGCCCGGGACCCACAACTGATAGATCATTGAGAATTATTAAATGTTGATGGAGCGTTTCCATTTTACTGGTGGAGCGTTAGCTGTCACTACATTGATGATCATCTTTTCCTGCTTGGCGTCCAGACCGTAGATGGGAAGCAGGGGGGACATATTCATTTTCTCCAGGGCCGAAGTGCCGTCTTTTTCCTGGACCAACCCTCTTACTTTCCCTAAAAGCATGACTAAGGACACACCATAACTTCTCTTTTAACTTGAGGCGCTGCAACATTATTTTTGTCAGTCATGTTCAAAACAGATGCTATCCAAGGCCGCACAGAAGCCTAATCACTCTGGTGGAGCTCAACCCTGGAAAACATGATGAGGTCTTATGTATTTTTTGTGCATCCAGACAGGTTTGCATGTAGAAGAAAACAAAGGAAGCCTTCAAACACAAAATATCTGTTGCCAACCATTGAAACACTGTTGATCCGTAACGATGTGGCAGACATCCACTGGGACTCACGAGGTCTAACGATTGCTCGACAGGTATGAGCAGTCATGTACTACAGCCAAAGACCGTAGCAGGTGATCTCTGGCTATCGTGTTGTTATTCGAATCACCTGACCAAAACTTAAAACAGATAAAATAACCACGAGGAGTTCATCGAAATCAGCAATATCTAGCAAACGTTTTTGACGATTTCTACACATATGAAATTATGCTTGAGTAAAAAGTTATAGTACTATAAATACAATGCAGCACAATAGCAGGGATCTGTGAGTACACCATATCCACACATGACAACAGTATCAAAACAGACGCAAACAGACAAAGAACCAGATAAACAAACATAACCAGCCTGACAAACTTACTGTTGTCGGAATATAACAATGGTGAAAGATTTAACAACCTGAGCTGCAGTGGTGGCGTTAGTTGTTATCTGTATTGATTTATATCCACCTCACACACACACACACACACACACACACTCACACACACACCCTCGGTTGGCTGAAGTGTGAGAATGGTGGGTGTGGACTTGATCAGTGAAGGTCCCAGAGAGTGTTTCCTGAGGGTTTGATTAATCCGGAGTTCAGCTCTTGAACTAATTCACAGCCAAAGTTTCTCTCATCGATATACAACCACACGCGCCCACAAGCCACCATACTTTGCTGCTGTTTAGCGCTGACCTCTGACCTGACAACACAGCAGGACCCCCCTCATAAATTACCCATCATTTGAAGTGAAGGGAGCCCATCTCTTGTGTGTGTCTTCGTGTGAACAGCTGTGGTCAAACCCTCTGTGCACACCAAATGGTGAAAGAGTGATTTGTGATGGGCTGCGGGATAATTTCCAAGAGTTTCCAAAGTTTCTTATATTCACTTTCTCTTCGAGATGCTTTTGAAACCAGTGTCCACACCAAGAAATGTTACTGAAACATGTTTAAGACCCTATAGTATAAGGTAGTATAGCATAGCATCGCAATAGTATTGCGGAAGAATGAAAGTGTAAAAAAAGGACAGAAATAGAGGATAGAGGGGAGCAAAGACCCTGTAGCCTGACCAGCCTCAATGTGCCTGTTTTCTAGCTGACCCCGACCTCTGCTCTCCCAGGAGGGATGGAAGACGGCCGGTTCCACATGAACAAAGTAAACCATTTAGAGGTTCACATATTTCACCATGGATGAAACCAGGTTGCAGACAGCAGTGGACGAGCTGCCGTTACTGCAGTGGCACCATATCTGTAAACATCCGTACGACAAGTCTTTTCAGGCGTTCCAAAAGAATTACTCATACTTTGAAAATATTTCAAAAATTCAAATTTCAAACTGCACAACATGAAGTTTTAGGCAAAATGTACCATGGGCCTTCGCTCAAGGAAATACATTTTTTTCTTCCATTTACTTCCCTTTTGATTGATTCAATCGCATAAAGAGTGGCTTGCCAACAAAAGGAGTGACTGGAGACCACTGAAGACCAAGAGAAAGTGAGTTACCCATGTTTTTCTGTCACTATCTTGGCACAGAAGTTTACTGGCTAAAGCTCCACTTCATTATTATCACATGTTCCCCATTTTAATTAAATGTTGTACTTTCAGTATTATTATGGTAAAAATCTTGATAAAAATTGATAAAACCTCTGTAACCTTTGCTGAACTGACCACAAGTGACAATTACGTAACGTAGCCCTGAATGCACCATAAGCTATACGGCGGCCCTGAGAGCTCAAGGCACTGCAACTTAAGAAAGCACATGCAAAAAGACAAAACACAAGCAAATTAAGAAATCATCTTCATGCGCAGCATTTAGAAAAATCGCTGCAAAGGCCGCAAAACAACACATTAAGAAAAAGCGCTGCAAATAGGCCGCAACGAAACGGAAGTGTTTCCAGAGGACACTTAAATGTGAAACACACTTCTGGACACGCTTTTCGAAATGTATTATTAAATCAAAAACACTTCCTTTTTATCTCATTTTCCTACACCACTGACGGGAAGAGAACCTTAATCGCGCTGAGTCAAAATCTGCGGCAGCAACAAGCGTGTCCGGACGTGTGCATCACTTTTTGCGTAGCGTTTTCCAAACTGTACGTGTTTTCTTAAGTTGCAGCGCTGTGAGCTCTCAGGGCCACCGTCATAAGCATCTGGTCATAACAGAACAGGTTAAGTTCACCGGAGGTTTTATTGCTTTTGATTTGAACTTTTCTTTTGTAAGGAATGGATTGTTAACTCATTCGTCACAAGTTACTTATTGTGCTATGAAGCATTAAAACTGCATAAAAAAAGGAATATTTTAATGGAAGTCTACTCTGATTAACTTACTTGCATTAAAAAAAATCACTTGTCTATCAAGTGTCTACCACAGGAGGTTTTATCTACAAATATCCCTTGAAGTAACAGTGATGCCTTGGCACACCGAGTTAACCCTGGAAGTTGTGTTGACTTGCCACCGGGGATGTGTTGATCATTTAGTTTTCTTAATTTATAGCATGTTCTCTTTGTGTTGCTGAATCACCTCCTCCCCGAGCAACAGACACGAGAGAAAAGGAGAGAGAGCGAGAGCACTGGCACTTGTTGCAACTCGCAGCATCCAGTGAAAGGAAGACAGCTTGTTTTCTAGAGAAAACCCACAGAATACGTTGCTCCAGTGGTTTCCATGCCAACAATAAAAACACCAAATTGAATATTATAGCAATATATATTCAAATATTTTATATGAACAATATTATTTTATAAGGAGGATGAACATGTCCTAACTATCTTCACTAATTAAACACTTAAAAACTTTAAATACTGTGTTTTCATCATGGAGACACACTGTATTGGAGGATCTCTAAATCTCTAATTAAATAGACACATACTTCAGTTTCATGCCAATAACATAACTTAAATATATAACACACCGTAAATCT
Source organism: Scophthalmus maximus (assembly GCF_022379125.1). Classification (NCBI taxonomy): domain Eukaryota; kingdom Metazoa; phylum Chordata; class Actinopteri; order Pleuronectiformes; family Scophthalmidae; genus Scophthalmus; species Scophthalmus maximus. Next base: position 23,744,483 of record NC_061517.1, on the reverse strand, counting down.
GAAATGTCCAACTTGACCAATGTGAAGCGTTGAGTGAAAGCTGAGATTAGCGGATCGATTCATACATATGTTAATCATTTCTTTTCTTTGAAACATAAAGCATCAGAGATAATAAATTTTAAAAAGTGTAACTTCATGTTGATTAAAGAAGACCCATATGATATATCTAAGTTGTTCCAAGCTGATTTCCTCTTTGAATAATTCTGCATGGTTAGCCTTCGGAGGATACACAAGTTTCCAGAGGTCAACCCGATGTCCTGTGTGGCCCCAAAGGATTCAGGGAAGGTCTCTTGGAACGGGGTTCTCGCTGTGTGTTTTAGACCCCACTTCCCCCCTCCAACATCTCAGGAGGTCCGGCCAGGCCTGGCAGCCCCTCAAAGACGCCCTTCTTTTGCCCTGTGCCCCTTGGGAGGGCAGCCCCCCGACCCCCAACATTTATGCAAAAAGTCAACAAGCCCTAATTGTAGGATCGGCTTACAAGCTAAATTCTTCTTGAGCCCATTAACAACTGCAGTTAATTATGAGTCAAGCATAGGGGTGTTTCAGTGAGTGACAGCGAGGAGAGGTGATATAGAAACACGGCGGAGAGGGGGGAAAAAAAGCCTGGAAACATTTCAAGTGACATCACAGATACATTACACACTTGCAAACACACACACGCATGTACACAGGCATATTAGCCTTTTTAGGCAGACCTCCCACACTTCACCAAATCTCTCCTTCATTGGTCTTTAGGGCAGGGATTTGCTCTAATGAAGGAGAGGATCAGGGCAGTGACTCACACATTGTCAAAGTCACAATTAGACCAATTTCCCCGCAGGTTCAATGTGTCAGCCTGACAGTGGGATCTATCTGCCGTCTAATTACACTCTTGGACAGCTGAGTGCACAGTAAGCTCAAAATAAGACTCTGGTAAGAGGAAGTGAGCCATCAGACTGGCAAAAACAGGTTCAATGGGTAAAAGCAGGCAGGTTGGAATGGTACATCTTGCTCTCTCTGGTACAAGATATGCACAATAATAATAATAATAATAATAATGAAAGGATTATTACTGCTATGGTTGTATGTATATATTTTTCTATGTATGCATTCAGTTCGGTGTGTTTATACTGCGTGTATGGGTATAGAAACTGCTCAAGAGACGGCTGTTGCAACATGTAAACTTCCTGTCTGTCCTTAGAAATCCAACCCATAAAAAAATCTCCATTGACAAGCAAGTGTATAATTTGATGGTTTTACATTTGCTTTTTATGATCTTATCTTAACTCGGGCCCTAGAGACAGATTCTGATTTTATTAAACACAGCGAGACAAGCTGTTCGCCAATTTTCCTTCAACCTTTTTCACTGCACAAGTCAGGGCATGGACAGGCCCCGCGGCCTCGCTCCCCCATTGATAAACCCGCTGTGGTTCATCCGATGTAAACACGATTGTTCAACTTCGATGCTGCCAAGAGCCCCGACCGCCTCAATCTTCCAAATGACATATCAAACGCTTGCTTGAGATTGAATTCCCAACTGCGTGGAAACAAAGAGGAGGAGGAGGAAGACCGCGACAGTGGGGTGAACGGAGGCACCGTCGGGCCTCGTGGCTCTAAGCCTGCTTTATTGAATTCTCTGTTGTCTTTATGAAGGCCAGGCTAAGACGGGGCCAACAGGTGCCAGTCTCAAGTGGGACGAGCATTAGGATGTTCCCTTTGACCCCGGAGGGAGATTGGACAGCTGCAGTGTCTGGGTGTTGGGGGAAGGGTGAGGAACGACTGTATTGACAGAGTTCACTAGGTTACAGGCAGGCTGTTTCCAGGTCAAGGCCAAAGACAAGTCCAACACAGACAGACAGACAGACAGATAGATACTGTATTTGAATGTTGCAAAAACAATTGTGCAACTGAGTCTCTGCTTCACAGAATTCATGGTGTCACAGTCCTTTGTACATATAAACAGCGGCTCATGTAGTTGTGTAAAAACGTATCAGTTGCATAAAGTTACCGACATTTTTGTGTGTTTTTTCCTTCTAAGCATAGAGACGCCGTGTCGGTTGCAAGATAAGTTAACTTGACCCGATTAGGGAGCACTGAGATTCAGTGGCACTGATCATTCAAGTTGTTTTGCTGACAGGTTGAAGGGGGTGTTATACTCGAACCGACCGCGCCAGAGTATGACTGAGCATGTTGGACCACGCGAGAAATCAACCGTTTTCATGAATGTCCGGAATCAAAGGCAGAGTAAGAAACCGTTGTTCATAGCAAGGGGACTGACGTGACATTGTTTTAATTCCGCCGACCACACAGGAGGTATGTCAGAGATAATGTCACGAAACAGTGTCACAAAGGACTGTTGCAAAATAAAGCAACAGCCCTTTCATGATGGCACGTTGGTGTGGCAAAAGCTTTGGTATAAATGTAGGCACAAAAACAATGTGGCTAAGGGAAAGATCATGGGTTGGATTGAAAAATGTAGGACATGAGCAACTGTTTCATATGTCGACGGCCGGCCTCCTTCCGACGCAGACTTTATCGCTCCGTAACAGCATCACAACGTCATCCTTTGCCCATGTTGCGACTGCATTTGTGTTGCACACGGACCTTTGAGGGGTCAGTGTCATTCAACAAGAACTTTTCATCCTCACTCACTTCTAATGGAGTTCATAAAAGCATTGAATACAGTCGCTTCATGTGCAGTTAATGTAGAGCACATGCACAGAATAATATAAAGTGTATTAACAGTAAAAACAACACTGCAAGCTAGGCTGACCTTGCCAAAAGGGTATTTAAATTTTTTTTTTTTTATAGCTGTTGACATTGATTTCCTTAGAAAGCTGAGTAAGATATACTATACATATAAAAAAAAGGTGCAAAAACAAGAGTCTGGTTGTCTTAACCTCCACTCTGGGCCTTGACTTGGTCAGCCTGGCAAAAACGGAGGGAAGAGAAGGGGGGAACCCGGCGAGATTATGGATGTGTTTATTAAGGGTCCCGAGGCAACAGCAGAGCAAATTGCTGGCACCGTGATCGGTCCGCATCTCTCTCTGTCTCTGTCGCTCTCGTTAACTTACCCTTCTACAGCACATTTCTCCTCCTGTGTCTCTGTCTGTCCTTTCAGCTGCAGACAAGGAAAGCCCCTAACCAGTTGGCCAGCGAAAACCCGTCAGCCAGTCACTCGGCCAGTCGCCTCTGCAGAGGGCCCTGCCAATCATCATCCGCCTCTTCGCATGCTGTTCTGCAGGAGTCTTTCCATTACACAAGTACCATGATCAACCTGCTGGGGTTGCACCAAGTCACATGCATTGAAGGCCCAAACCATTTCCAGTAGCTCTTCTTAGTCGTTTACTGCTTGCAAATGCATCAATAAGGAAAGCAATTTTTTCTTGTAGTTCAAGGAACTATTAAACTGAGCTTTTTTGCTCTAACAATAGGAATACGCCACATGTTTCTAGCTGTTTTGGCTGACGTGTTCTCTGGAAAATGGGTGTGGACATTTTCCGGAGGGCTGGCGTCCACATACTCGGCAGGTGATTGTCCAAGTCACAACAGCAAGACCATTTCCTGACAAGATTCAGGAGAGGGGCGAACGCCTGGCTGGATCGCCCACTCGCTCGCCTTGAATCTTCACAGGGAGTTCCGCTGTATTCTCAAGTGGGTTATTGGTTCCTAGGGGGCTGGCAGGAAAAGTTCCCGGAAATGTCCGCAGCAACATTTGCATTCTCACATACGGCCCCTCTGGAAGATTTCAGGAAAATAACTGGACTTCAGTGCATGTCTATAAGCAGCTAAGGTGAAATTGTCAAAAATGGTGTTGGTCACTGGTGTTGTTGTTTTGATAAAATTATAATAACACAATGTGGTCTTGATGTGTTCAATATGACTTTTTTGTATAATTCTGTTAGATATGATGAGAGTGATAGAACCTTATTCGTTACTAATAATCGGCCTCCGTGTGTTCCTGGCCAGCACAGACTTTGGCGTTTCAACTGCTCCCTGACTGGGGTGAGCTAACACTATTGCTCGTGCCAACTTCTGCTGTGGCTGACTGTCGAATGCCAAGTGCTGTGGGTTCGTAGCTGGCAGTTGTTTTCTTGCACAAAACTCCCAAACAGAAACGCGATGATGACTAATGATGTTTCACGGTGTCAAGTGTTATTCAAACAACTCAGATTGCAGTCGAAATAAGCCATGTGACTTCCGTGGGCTGTGAATGGCAATAGGATGACTGTGCTGTTAACCACTTCCTGATCACATGTCTCGAAGGGTGTGTTTGATTTATTGCTCCCATCCTTGCAGCAATTGTGGACTGGTTCCATTGTTTATGCTTTTGTTTGCCTCAGACAATTAAAGATATACAAACAAAAAATGTAATGATGATGATGATTATGACATCCAACGATGTACTTATTGTACTCTCTTATAGTGTAAATTTATCTAATATCTCATAGTGAAAGAGAATGATTGACAAGTTTTACTATAAGTGTATGGAGCACTTACTATTATTAAAAATATGGAGAGAAAAAGATATTTTCATTATTTTGGCTGCCAGGCCAGTGAGAATATACAAGGGGCCAGTAAAACGATATGCCGGAGGCTAGTACTGCTCATAGACCAAATGTCAGTTATTAACATGATTATACCCATCAGACCCCATAACAAACCTTTGCAGGTAGATTTCCATAAGGTCGGTGGGTGTTGGACGTCTCCCTGAGCAGAACACAGGTTGTCAAGTTCAACAATAGCTTTTAGATCTACAGGTGCTTCTCAGGGGTGTGTCGTCTCACCTCTGCTCCACTCGTTGTATGCCAACGACTGTGTCTTTCACTTCGGCTCGGTAAATGTGTGTTTTGGCAATTCTACAGCCCACTAGGAAAAAGGGAAAGATCATGGGTTAGATTGAACCCAAGTAGAGCTGCCGGACACGCAGTCAAACGCACAAAAAGAGTCGACTGGAAACTTGCCACCATCTCTGTATATGCCACATCCGCATCCAGGGGAAAGGTTCGATGATTTTAAAGGAGGTCTGTCTGTATATATTGGCATGTGCACTTAATCTGGCACTTAATCTGGCACTTTTAACCCATATGGTTGCACTAACTGCATTTATTGTATTGTAATTGTGACTTTTGTGGTCACTTCTTGTGTTAAGTGTGATTCTACAATTCTGTTGTTGAGCACACTGAAACAAATTCCAGTCAGCTGTCAGCCTGAACAGTGTGTGCACACATTGACTGTGTCCAGCACATCTGTCTGTTTCTATACTTATTCATGTTTTGACCCTTTATCCATGAAAAGGAGAAGGTTTGCTTAGAACACATGTTCCACGTTAGGTCCCGTGAAATAATCAAAGTTACACTTGGTGCCACTCATTGATATTGCCAAGCGAGGGGGGGATATCACAGATTCCCTTCCCTGCTTTTTCCAAAGACTTGTGTGTCACTAATTCATGTGTCTGCAGCTGTCACTGCTGTGTCAACTAGGTTGTGTGTGATAACATCTTGATATTACCAAGAGGCTCCAGGCACCAGTCCCACATTTTGGCATTTCATGCAAATGTCATGCAGCCAATCTCAACAGAAACACGAACGGGAAATTTAAGAAATGGAGAGGGCGGCACAGCACGGAGAGTCACCTGTTAGACTATGTAGTTTAAATTGAGTTAAGTCTGTCGACCAAGCTGAACGAATTACAGTAAAACGGTAAAAATATTAAAAGAAAAAAAACCAAGATTGGGTTCTTGTAGCCAGTATGATCCAATTCCTCGTTGACCGAATACTCTTTCATAAAATACTCTAGCAGCAATGCTGACAAATTTCTTCTTGAACAATTTATCTCTCCTCCTTATTTTGAATATATTGTGAAAAACATGTTGAGAGCGCGCAGGTAAACATTAGCAGGCTTGTCGTTTGTAGGTTGCGCCAAGGACAAACCGCCTACCTCTACATGTTTGAGTGATGCAGAGGGGCAATAGGGCAAAGAGTCTGACCCCACTGGTGCATCAGCCCACTTGGCAGCCCTCCAGGACTTTATCCCAATAATCATGATGGCCAGTCTGACTACAGTGGAGAGACCTCAGAGAATTGAAAGGGATGAAGACGGATGGCAAGGTTGCTCTGATCAGCAGGGTAAAATTAACTTTGTTATGTTCCACTGAGCCAGCACATCTGTATTGTTTTTGACATTTTGCTAATGTTCATGATGGTTAATCGTTAGTTCATTGTAATGAATGTAATGTAGCTAGCAAACAGGTACCGGTGTCATACTTGTGTGTCAGGTGTTGCTAATGTAAGCATTGCAGCAGCAACAGTTTCTCTTGTTGCTCTACGACAGGGATGGGCAACTGGCGGCCCGCGTCGTCACTTAGTGCGGCCCGCAAGTCGATTTCCACATAACAATACATTGTTGGTTGCACAGGCGTTAGGAAGCAAGCGGCCCATTTGACCACTTTCGAAACCGGATCCTCGAAATGCAAGAGGCTAATTGCCAAGCAACTGCGTTCTCGTCTGGTCCTGCCCGTCATTGCCAACGACATACAAACAAAGAGAGACATGAAAAAAGAAAACTTGCCCGAGAGAATCGTCACCAGGCAGAAATAGTTGGAAGGATGATTTAATTCTTGCATGTTTTGTTTTGTTGTGCACCTGTAACGGTGGTCAGAGCTCTAGTCGAGTCCTCATTCTAGTCGAGTCCTCATTTGGCGACACGTACGTCAGTCATTACTGCCCGTGGGTGTAGCGTCCCTGCTGGCGCGTCTGTTTCACACACCCGAGGTCGTGAGTACGAGGCCAACCTGTGACACATTCAGTCAGCTTCCACCAGCTCCAACCGGTGGAAGTGTCACAATCTGGCCCAATGTGGTAGTGAGGATAACATTTTTGTGGCCCTCTCTTTCATCAAAGTTGCCCATTCCTGCTCTATAACATGGTATTTATTTGGACATCGTGTGAAGGGTTTTATAGCCACGAAGACCCTGAAAACACGAGTTTGCTAGCACAGTGCATCTGTTTGGTTGGATGTGTAATTCAGAATGCTTTGCCATGGTGCTCTCTTATGTCTCTGTAGTTTGGTGAAAACAATTTTATTATTGCTATTACTATTATTACAATTACTAACTCTCTAGATTTTTTGTGTTTGCGCACATTTTTGGTTTGATGGCGTTTTATATCATAAGGTTTATTTTGAGAGTATGGCCACTTCCACCCTGAATAAGACACACTGTATTCCGCTATTGTGTCATCGCCTTGAAAATGCGTGTCCATGAATTTGGGGGCGGAGCTTCTGAAGGAGCACTGAAGGGAGGGTGTATTTTTTTTGCTGTTGAGTTCAAATATCAAGTCTTTTTCGACAATTGCCTACTTTAATTTCAAACTATTATTTGGCCAAGAAACGGTGCAATCTAAAAATGTCGACCATATTGAGCACCATGATTCTTAAAGAATGCACCATATGTAATTGGTGTGTAATTGTGGAATGAAAAATATCCCAAATTCCAAGAGTCAACACTGACGACATGACCTCTGTGTCCTCAATAGCTAGAGCTCTGTGCCAGGGACAGGTGCGAGGCATGTGGAGGGAATTCCACGAATGCGCATAAGCATCCATCATTCCTTTCAATCCAGATTACAGTAAAGATGAATGTAGTGTAAAGAAATGCTGTTGCTGGTTTCACTGAATGTGACTAAGTCGAAATAACACCAATAAAAATGTGTTCATCAAGAGATACAAGGCATTTAGTCACAAATGTCTTGCTGTGGAGGCTAAATATTCAGATATTTACCAAATTTTTCTCAAAAGGACACATCCAAATTAATTATTAATTCAGGCTTCTGAAAATGACATGAATTAGATGAGAGTTTTCTTAACACAATAGCTTGCACAGCCTATACATTTTCCACAGCTGTACCATTTACTGTCCCATCAGAGGAGATGACCAATCACTAGATTCCATCACAGACATGATTTTAGTTTTTTTTGACTGGTGAAAACATTCTATATAGGATTCCCCGATGGCTCCCTGCTCCAGGCTCTGTAGAGGCCTCCTTGCCTCTCAATAACTGGAACATCCGCGACTAATTTTGGATTGTACAGGCAGACAGAAAAAAGCACGAAGACGTGCAAGTAAGTAGAAGGCATAAACATGACCGTTCCAAAGTTAGCACATTAATTGATCTCCGTTAATACAGACACCAGGCTTTGTGAGAACACAGCTAAAATGTTTTCGCCTCCTTCATTTGATAATCCTTTGTGCCTGAGTCAACAATGTTGGATCAAACTGCCTCGTGTGCTGTGGGGTGAGTGAGAGTAATGCTCAGCCGAACTGAAGGAGATGGTGCCTCCGGCGCATCAAAGAGGGCATGGTGGCGGAGACTTGGCGGATCAGTGCGCAGGTGAAACAATTCCTGCATTGTCAGCATTGTCCACAGTCTTAATGTAACTGTTGTAAATGTTCTAAATGTCTGTTTGTGCCGACTAGACGCTGTGTGTTTTGGCGTGACAGTTGGGGAGCATGACACGGCTGTTTGATAAGCATTTAAAATGTGCCCTTTGTAGTCACGCGGCACACACACGAATGTTCACATTGAAAAACAAAGTAAAGGAGACAGCCAAGGGTTTGTGAACAGATAATTAGCTGTGTAAATGTTGATTATGAAACCCTGCTGGAAAGAGGAGGCACACCTGAGTGCAATTTCATATACATGCACACATCAGATATCATCCAGCGTCAGGGATCACCACTCCACAGTGTAGAGCAATGTGTGTTCATACAGAGCAATCCCCCCAAAAATGTTGGCTGTGTCTCTGAAACCACCGGCAAAGTGGTTCATGAAACATAAGCCACAAGACAAAGATGCCCTCAGGAAAGTAGCATGTGTTATACAATGATACCGGTCTGACTGCCCGATGGTTCTGCGCGCGTTGTGACAGATGTGTGAGGTAACACTCGTGGACATGAATTGCCGCACGTGTAACCTCACTCACTGTGACAGAATGGTAACTGATCCCCGGCGCAAACCACTGGAGGCTGACGACCGAAGAGGGAGAAAAATATGCAGATTTGGCTTCTTAAAATCCGACCAGACCCTCGGCCTTATCCTTTCTCAGGTAAACAGCGCACAAAGCAACATGAATATTGTATTTGTCTGACCTTTTGTGTCACATGCAATGCTCAACTGATTAATCATCTCATGGTTAGCTCATTTTGAAATCTGTTTTTGAATCTATGATATCAGCCTTTTGTTCCTATGATTTCTCCACACAGATCAACAGCGTCATCTCAACCATTGTATAAAGTGGTTTGCATTTAGAAATGAATCTTACTCACCTTAACATGCATGGAACTACAACAACATTTTCCTTATGACTCCTTGTTTGAACACTAAACTGTGCTCTGGAGCCTCAACACTTTCTGTATTATTCATGATCTAATGTATATAGTGTAGTTCTGGTTCAAAAACCAAGTAGTGTTTTGCCCTGACCATGGCAGCCCCTTCCTTTGTTTTATTGCAGGGATGATTGCAGTCTGAATTCCCTACTGAAACAGACTAACAAACCTACAAATATGCAGCTAGTGTAAGCCCCAGGGGCCGGATTCGACCTGACTCAACTCGGCTGCTCATGATACCAGCCCCTGAACATTCTCGCTGCCCTGTACTTTGCCAAATACTGGAGAGATTGCTGGGGCTGTTGGAGCTTCCCAGATTTTCCCATGTACCACAATCAGACAGTAAAATAATCCACGCTTCCTGGCTGCAGTTAGATAGATAGATAGATAGTTGCTTTATTTATCCCAAGCTGGGAAATTCCGGTTGGGTTGGTAGCTGGATTATTTGTGGTCTAGGTGTTGATTAGTTATCATATAATTTCTTATTTCTCAAACTTTTATTATACATACAATGTGGTCCACAAGTCTGAGACCACTTCCCCACAGACATATTTTTTTGTCGATATACTTTAAAAACAACAACAACACAATAATCAGTAAAGTTAAAGCTGTCATTGATTTAGTTTTATTATTATTATTATTAATATTTAATTGTACAATTAAATATTTTGCTAAAGGTAAATAAATTGTTTTTCTTCCACTATACAGTAGTAGTGATACCTGCACTAACACTTCGATATGTAAAGGTTTTACCCAGTTTGTACCGAGGTGACATAACACCTGAATGTCCCAGCCTCTTTATTTCAATAAACAAATAACAAAGTAAATGTAAAAGTAAATTTGCATAGATCATATTTAAAAGAACTTAATTAAATAAAAAGGATGGCATACCATAGGATTACCTGATGTGTGTAAATATTCAAAGCTTTTGCAAATGGAACTCAATGCAATTTCAAGAACTTAATTCATTCGTCAATCTTTCCATCTCTTTTTTCGTCTCCTTAGCCGGAGGTGTGCTGTGGCATGCATGATGTGAGGAATCAGGCCCTGGCGATCTGCCAAGCCAGTCGTCAAACAAAGAACTGATGCACTGCCCTCTAGGCTTTTCCTGGCCGTCTTTACACAGACTAGTATGAAAGCTTCGCAGCCAGGAAAGATTAAATGTCTTCTTTAAAACCCTCCTCCATCTCTGCCAACTGCCACAAAAACACCAGGTGGAGGGACGGGGGCTCCTTGATAATAAAATGCTTTGTAAGATACGCAGATATGGTGCTAAGCGCCATTCATTCCCTGTAGGAACACAAACCCCTCTGCCTCTAAATGACAATTTAGTTGGAGAATGTTATTTCATAGGGGTGACAAATTGCAGGTATCTCTTGTGGCTTTGGGTGAGCGTTTCAGGGCAACTCGCCAACTTGCTGAGTGGGAGCCAGAGCTTTGACTGACTGCTGCTACTGACTGCGCACAATCCCCGAGATCAGCCGTCGTCACTAGCGGACGCAGCAGTCCGCCAATGAAGACGGATGAGCGCTCCGTATGTCCCACCCACTTAGCACTCTCATCCAATGACGATGACTCTCCGGGAAGAAGGCCCAATCACCATTTTTTTTTCTTCCTTTTTGTAAGCCTCTTTAATGGGATGATGAATGATGTGGTGTCTCCCAGCAGGATGGCCACACACTCAAACCCACTACCTTGGATTTATGAAGTCAACTGCAGTTGTGTTGGCCATTTGTCTGATATTGTACTACAGTTCATCTACAGTTTTCGAGTGTTGTTTCAGGGGTTTCTTTGTGGATTATTTTTTGTTTTATCTCGGAGACTCTGGGGATAGCAAAACTTGAATTTGATCACTGAGACAAATTTCTGAAAATCTGATCTCAGTTTGGATCCTTTATTTATCTCTCAAGAGCCAACACAAGTGTCTGTACAGCACATGTGAGGGAAATACATGAAGATTATTAGGATCAGGATGAGACAGGCGGAGAGTTGCTTATTTTGTCACCTAAGAATTATGAGACAAAAAGACAAAATCCTATGTTGGATCAGTTAAAAAAGAAACTGCCTGGACAAAGACGAGATCTTTATTTGGATTTTCCCGATTTTCCCTCTGTCTGACAGTGGTTCAGTTATTTATAAGGTGAATTAAACATGGAGGCCTTTATATACAGTTTGAGTTGCCCTCTGTTTTATCCGTCTGCTGAGCTACATTTTTGCTTTACTGCAGTCGGTGGAAGTTCACGCTCACTGTGTGTCAAAAATCGGACAATCTTTACATTTTCTGTTTCTTTCATACGTCACACTGGATGTATGAGGTCAACTCAACAGACATCAGTAGCCACACCGCTAACGCTGCTCTTATTCATGCTAACATGCTCACATTCCTGATTTAAATCAGGTACCATCTTCGCTATCGTGGCAGTATATGCTAGCAGTTAAAAAGGCATGAAGTGCAACACACTACTGTCTTCCTGTCGGAAGTTTTTGGCAATTGTGCTCCGTGTTGTCTTCCAGTTAGGATCAACCCACAGGGCTCCCTGATCCTGCTGGTTGAGACTTGCTTGCTGTAACCGGAGAATGATTTTTGATTTACGCTCACCATCAGCCGCGTCTACACTGTTGGACACGGAGAGAACACATGCTCTCGCAAACATGCACGGTTGCTGCTGAAGCTCAAAAACATGCACAGACTCTGTAGTATGATGCACTTGAGTGATATCTTGAGCCCAGCTGTGTGTAATGCATAAACCATAGATCTTACGTCTGGATCGCATGTTAATTGCCTGTGGGGCTCTTCTCCGTGCGGCTCTCCTGACTAGACCACCCATGGTGAGGAGAGGGTGCATTCGTCTCCATTTCAATAAAGCGTGTCATTATCTCCTCGCCTGTGATGTGCCACTGCACCACTAAAAGATAAATGCTGTAATAACATATAAGTCGTCTCCAAGGAAACGTGATTGATGTTGCCAACCTGTGCGATACCCGCTCAAGTGTTTTGAAAGGTGTGATGGCGCGCTAGTGAGAGTTTGTTCCTTTGTTTCCCTGTGCAATGCCTTTGGGGAATTTTTTGACGAGACCTCTTTCTCTGCCAGATCTGGCCCTGCCGGTTTTGCAGGCACAGGGAGGATTTGGGGGTAATGCATGATTGGAAGTAGGTGGTGCTTGATGGTGGAAAAGCTGCTGCTGAGTGCGAGCAGACTTCCCTCCTCCTCTGATCAAAATCCTCTTTGGCCACGGACTCCTCCCTGTGCCAAGGCCTGCTGAGAAGGGCCTGAGCTAAACCAACAACTGGGCTGTTTGATGAAAGGGACGAGCAGCGGGGGGGCACGCCATGAACCCAGGGTCATCCCACAATCCTGATGACTCCATCCCCGGTTCCCCTTTCGCTGGCACATTGTATACACCACTAAAAGCATAAAGCTCACCACAGATTGCTGATGTACTTTAACATCGCTGCGCCACACTGAGCAGAATTATTGTGACCTGGGCTCTGCCACAATCGCTCGGCTCATACACGCCACGTAGTGTGTAGTAACGGTGGTGGAAAGGAATAATGTGATCTGACGAATAGATGCTGGTAGGAACGTGCGGAAACTACAGGAAATTAAATGGTTAAGGGAACCTTTTTTCTTATGTTAACCAAGTATGTGTACATGCGTCCCTCTGTGGATTTTTTCTCTCTGTTGAACTGAGGGCTACAATCCTCCCTCGGAAATCAGAGATGAGCCCTCCAACCCTCAATGTGGAAATCTCGTTCGACTCGTTTTTTTTCATTTGTGTTTTGTCAAAAGGCAAGACGGATGCGAGCTCCCGCGAGCTTGACTGACCCAGAACTTCACTGTCAACTCTGAGAGTCTGGATGGGGTTGGGCAATGGGAGGCTTTTTGTCTCGCAGACACAGAATGACATGAATGTGTTTGTCTTCCGTGCAGACAGTGTATGTGTGTGTGTGTGTGTGTGTGTGTGTGTGTGTGTGTGTGTGTGGGGGGGGGGGGGGGGTGTTCTAAGTTGAGACAAATATACAACAGGCCCTGTCAAACTCAGATAAAATACACTGCTCATCATCACTGTGTTGCAATGTTTGAAATAGTGGGAGTGGAAGAAAAAGAATAAGAAAATGTAAAGTGACCACCCAAGGTTGAGAATATAGCTGCAGGGAACAACGCTGCTTGTGAGCAAGAGCCATCTTGGCTCCTGACATGTCCCTGCAGCGGGCTGGAATACTTCCTGGAGATAAGACAAAGTATTCCTGAAATCTGCCATAAGAGAAATAAATCATGTAAAAAAAACCAATTTTTTAAGCTGCACATGCGTTTCCAAGGCTCCCATTTGCTGCCGCGATTCCAGCGAAAGCAGCAGAAACAAACACAGCCTTGTCCTGGGACATGCTATTTGTTTTCCTTCGGGCACACCACATTGTGCACCGCTCCACAGGATGTGAGGCGTGACAGAATACACATATGATTTTATTTCTCTGATCACAGGCTCTCCATTCCACTCGCCTTGTTTTTTTTTGCATATGGAGCTCGTCAAAGATGAACGGCTTGTTAATGCTAGACTTGCTCAGCTGGAAAGTTGTTTTCGGGCGCGAGGCCGGTGAAGAAACACAATGTAATGAAACACCAGCCAGAGCTGTTCCTTTGAGCTTCAGAGATTTCCCCCCCTCCGCAAAGAAGTCAACCTTTAAAAAGCCTTTGCTTGTGGCGTGGAGCACAGCAAAGCTTCTCGGAGCAGGTCTGCATCACCGTTGCTCAGATAAGGACCAGGAGGCAGGATTGGACTGTGAGCTTCTGCGGCGCAAGAGACGACCTACTGGCCCTCGAGTCAACCTGAGCACACGGAGTGAAGTGTCTCAGTTTGGTCCCAGACATGTTTTTAACACTTGGAACTCTGCGGGGCTGTATCATGGTGGTCTACATTTAGCCTCTGGAGGCCACTGTGCTTATGTGTAATGGTCAACCGAGACGCATTGTCCTCGGACAGAAGTCCTCGCGTATACCGTTCCCTCGGCAGCTGCCCCGGCTGAAACCCACCTCGTAGATTGGCGAGCCATGAAACATCAACAGAGGGAAGTGGGTTGGCATGAGAGTATGGGTTATTGTAGGAATGCTGGTGTCGCGGAAAGTGCAGTGGAGAGTAAAACGCCGAGCACGTGTGCAGCTGCTGCTGGTGCGAGCCGCCACTGGACTGTGCTGTATGACAGGCGGCATGTGTCTTTCACTTGGAGCTGCATTCTGTGACGTCTGGGGATGCTGTGGATGATTGACAAGGGGGATGGGCTTGAGCGTGACCCTGCTGTAAATACAAATATCACGCACATCAGATTCTCCATACGGCATGTGTAGTATGAAGTGAGATTTGCACACACACACACACACACACACACACACACACACACACACTGAACAGCCGTAATTACCCCTGGGAGAACTCGTTGATTTATGGGAAAGGTGTGTTGTGGATTCACACAGAGCTCTTCAGCATTAGCGTAGAGACGCCCGAGTTACTGATTCACTGATCATGTTTCACAGCGGCAAGTAGTCAGACGGAGACCCTGACAGTGGTGGCAGCTCAGACTCGCGCAGCACTGATTACCCCCCCCCCCCCCCCCCCCCCCCCCCGGGTCAATTGTAATATCATCAGTTATTTCCTGACTTAATCTGTCACCATTATCTCAGGTCATTTGTTTTTCAATTTGACCATCACTTTGGCTCATGAAGAAATAACGATAATATACTATGCAAGTGCATGGTCTCTTCATAAATTCGGGCGACTTCAATGATAAATTCTGAAATGTACACAGTGTACTTACACTTCTGCACGACCAATGCATGTTGTGAGTGACCACAAGCACTCAAATACACCCATACATGCTACACACACACACACACACACCATACACATGCATTTATTGTGCTATTGTGTCCAATTGGGAGCGATCAAACGTGATCCGCAAGAAAGGTATGTAAAGTAATGCTTATGAGCTTTGAAATGTGTCTCGTGGAAACTCACGGTCGGACGTGCGTCTGGTGTGCTTTGCCAGTTCAAACACATTACTGTAACTCCGCCGCATGCCGGAGTTCCCTTGAGATCCCCGCAGGTTTATTCAAACATATTATGTGTACAGAGAGACACTGACATCATTATGATACAATCTATCTCAGGGGAAATTGCATTCACTCGTCACCCTAATGCAGAAACGCTGATCCTCTGACACCGGTAGCACTTCTACTTTCTGGGACAGTGAAGGCTGGATGGTTTTGCCTGGGGGCAGCCAAATGGTTTCCTTGTTTTAGTCCCCCCCCCCCCTCTCTGTCTTATAATGTTCATTTGAATATTTGGGGGCTGACTCATGACACCTACACTCATTTCATGCTACTCACAACATCTTGATACTGTGTATATATATCACCTGTTGGGATGAATGACAGCTCCTACCAGCAAAGGTGTAATTAATCAGAACAAAGCCCTGCTATGCCTCGTGACAGCTCTGATAGATTGGGGAAGTTGCTCAAGCCGACTGGGTTTGTCAGGTCAAAGTTATGCCTGTCGTTTGGAATGCGTGAAAAGCGCCAGTGACAGTGCACTGTACCTGCGTGATTGATAACGCGGCTGTTAATGGCTATTGGTCGTCTGATCTGGAATGTGTCGGCCTGAAGCACAATGGTTATTTACGCAGGATATTCGTCTCGTCCCGAGACTTTTCAGAGACGTCAAGTGAGGAAAAAAGGCTGTGTAATGCTGCTGCTGCTGCTCCCTGCTTTTCCATAACGCGGCTATTAATGAATCTGTACAGTGAGAGTTATGCAATTGTGCAGTGAGCTTGGCAGTGTGCTGCAGACACATTTGTCAAACTCCTTGTGATTGCACAAAAGATTATGCTGCAATGTACAACAATAACAAATTAAGATTTGAACACACAGGCCATGTACACTTGCTAAGAAAATATTATCTTCCCTCACTGTGATCGCCCTCGTCCCTTCTTCTTTGTCCCCTCTCTCGAGTCCAAAAGTTACGTTCTCACACTGTTTCACATTTTGTTTCCTGTTAAACTTCATCGAGGCTCCTTGTGATTTACGATTCTGTTTGTGTGCCGAGGAGGGACGAGGAGAGTTGCGGTGAGGAGCTGGGCTGTTGCACATTCTGTTGTCTGTGATCGTAGACAGCAGCCAGAAACTTACCTGTCTGCATGTTTGCCCACTTGACACTTGGCAATCAGACCTTCGTCAATAAACTCAAAGAGATGCAATTGACGTATTGTTTGAGCATAAGGTGTCATGCAACAGTATTTTATGAAGCAGGTTGACAGTAAGAGACATGGGATCTATCATACGTGCAGCCATCATGAGGCCTTGCCAATATTCTGACTCTCCACCAATGCATTGTGAAGTTCCACTTCAAATAATCTGGGTAACAAATGACACCTGTTGACCTGCATCTCTAAATGTATATTTCAAAAATATACGATAATCTACTAGGATCACCTCAGTAATTTAAAACGTAATCATATGTTATAGTATTGTTTCATGACAACCTACAGTATAGTCCATTTGATATGGATAGAACAATAAATAGCATTGGTTGATATCAAGTTAAGAGTACACAAGCAAACAGCTAATTCTTGTTGAACTGTTACAAATACAGAATTACGCACAATACATTACCAAATCTATCTTCTTCTCCGCCATGTTGAAACGTTCTGGTCACCCCGACTCTGGAACTCGGGTACCAAAATTGTCTCTGAGTTTCCAACTCGACTACAGGGGGCGTTCAGGTGCAATTTCCAAGTCGGCAACTCGTACGTACCATTTCTCCGATACCGCTTGAAGGATTGATCAAGCTAGCGTCCGACTTCCTCGCTCTCTTTCTGCCAAGCCCTCTCCTCCTTCACCCAGGTCACGACGCAAATACCAACTCCAGTCAGAAAGCTCGGGGTGTCCACGTTCAGCAACAATAGTTCTATCCTCCATTTCTGATACAACGTGGGGATGTCTGACGATGGTGACAATAGAGAGGATCTCAATGCTAATTGGCTAATTGGCAAATTCTGGGTCAATCCCAACATGCTACTCGAGCCATGTGCGTCGTCTGACGACAGTGACGCGAATTCGCGTTTTCCGTTTTGACTTTGAATGTAATCTACTTGCGCAAAAGTAATTTGCGTTGCGTCCAGTGTGATTGCACCATATCAGTCAGCTAAGGAACACGGCACTTGGTTGTGGATATCCTTGCAGCCAACATACCTGGCGGGCACTTGGGGGTAATGGAACACGAGGATAACAAACTACTGTAATATTTTCTTCATTAGAGTATATGTTTACAATGTTTGAGGCTCATTCAAAGGGTGTTTCTCTCAGATGGTTTCATTTCACCTCCTTTCTTGCAGAAATTTTTTGCTGCTCTCCAATAAACTCACATGGGGATAGCAAACAAAATTGCTCCAACGTGAATTATGTTTACATGTAGTAAAACAAGCCCGTGCGGGTTAAGCGGCAGCCAATAAAAACCTGAGCCAGGTTCACTGACGGTGTAACACAGAAGCTAAATGGTAGTGTTTGAGTGATCTGAGCGTACATGAAAGCTGACAGCGCAGACAATGAGCTGTAAGACGGCTGTGCATAACAACTGAGAGTATGCAGGATGATTTCTGATTTTCAACGAAGGGGTCGCTAAAAGAATCCTGGTATGACAACTTCAGGAAGGGCACGTGACAATAAGAGAATATAAAACCTCATATAAGAAGTATTCACATTGTTCACCCCCTTACATTTCTTTTTTTCAAATGACAAATTCCTCTACACGTATCTGAAAACTTGTGAAGTTGTCTCATTGAATTACAAATCCAATGTGCAGGCAAGTATTATCAAAAGGTTGTTGATGCAGGAATTGCGGTTAAAAAATGTCAGGCAGATGTATAGGTTGTATATGTTGGGTTGTTAGCTTTAGGTTGTCTGCTGCATGCTAACTGACATACTGTTTGTAGCACAGCTGCCGGTATATTTGTTTATGATACTTTTATTGTTTTTAATGGATTAGTGCAGCAGTTCGGTGTCAGAACTGTGGCGTTAGCTTCTTATTGCTTCTCACCTGATATCAACTGGTCCTCATTACTTGCTGAGACTACTGGACGTCCAGAGGGTGTCTGAAGAAGTGATTGGGGATGGAGCAGAAGTCCTGCTGAGATTTAAAGAAGCCATGTGGGTTTAATCAACTAAACATCCATATTGGTGCAGAACAAAAATTGTTCCCTCGTGCCATTTTTCGGAAAATTTGCCTTTGACACTTGAATTCCTTTTCCATCTTTAAAAAAGAGCGGACAACAGCTAAAACTACAGCTGACTCATTCATTTGAATTGGGGCCACTGTGTTGCAAGAGCGGATCGCTGCTGCAGAAAATGCCCACAAGGTCGTCTTTGCAAATAAGTAGAAAATAGTTTAACATCTGCTGCAGCAAATTATGACATCATCCAATGACATTGTTTCTGCTGTTTGCACCTTGCTTTAATGCACTGTAATTCGGACAACTTTCCAGAGTTGATAAAATCATCATGATATTATAAATCAGTGGGGAAGTCTTTTAAATCCAAACCCTCAAACAAATTCAGCTACAGTGAAAACCACAGAAGAAAGGTTACCATCTTAACAGTGATCAGCTGCTTTCATGGATAAAGAAGCATGGGACAGAATCATCCCAATACAAATGCTGTCGAAGTGATTCACTCACATTATGAAGTAGTCTTACAGTGTTTATTGTTGAACTGTTGCTGCTCTATTACTGCAACTTGTCCTATGCTAAGGCTGTCAACTAATTTATTTGTTCAAGGTTTTTGCGCCCGCTCTCCCAACATAATCGTGTGTGTGTGTGTATTTATGTGCGTGTATGTAAGATTTTCCCCTCGCACCACTGTTGATCATCCCCACTCTCTCACAGCAGCAGCTTTGTTGTGTGAGTAGAGCATAATGCTCTCGCTCTGATCATTCACACTCGGAACAGGGGAGAGTCACGCATACTGTATAGCGATTCATTTTGGCCCCGGACAGACGTGACCAAGTGAACTTCCTACGTCATTTTAAATGCAGAATTATTTAAGGTCCCAACAAATACTGCAACAACATGTAACTCACCACATCTGTTCAGATGTTTTGTTCTTTATGTATATACATTTAAAGAACACACACACGCACGCACGCACATTTTTCCCCCCCTCCCTTTTCCAGTCAGTTGTTTTGGTTTCCCCGGGAAAGAGGCTGAAGGCCAATGTTAAGGCCAAGGTCTGGATCACAGCACATTCACCGCTGCCATTTCTGCTTTGTTCTGCCTCCTCTAACTCCAATCCTTCACACCATGAGCTGGCAACAGCAAGGTTAGTGTATGACCCCACTGTTAAGCCACAAGCTTTATAAATGGACACGCTAGCTGAAGAGACTCAGTCGGGATGGAAACGCACGCTTTGGAGATAAACTCAGGGAATGATCAAGGGTGGCGGTGTAGATAATTAATGATTTCTCTCTTTCCCTCCGCGGAAAAGAAAGCCCCCACCCCCTGTCGCTACAGCTGACCAACATTAGTAATAAATTCCTCATGGTTTGACAACATGTTGGGTGGACTTTCTGGCCCTGGGTAAAGCTCAGCACTATGTAGCCCCTCATTGTCCCATAGGTTTTACATTACATTTGGGATTGAGTAAGTCCCAGAGAGATCAGGATCCCGTCTTTTTTCCCCCCGCTCCGTCTCGCACTCACACAAACATATGCATATGCCTTCCGCCCTTTTCAGGCCTTGCTCCCACACAATGTTCGAGGTTGGAAGAGCTACAAATCCAGCCCGTTCAGAGAAGAATTACAAGCTGCTATTGAATTGGCACTGCAGTTGTGTTTGCATCACGATGGCATGTCAGTGCAAGTTGGCCTCTGCTGAGAAAAACTCCTGGCACCGCAGCTGCCAAGGAGATAAGCACAGGTCTGAAAATATTTGTCATAGTTAGGAATGTCACAAAATGTGATACATTAACCTTAATGTATGACAAATTTAGTTTTTGGTGGAATTTTGGTCTCATCTATCTGAAGGTGATGATGTGAAGGTGTTTAACAGTCATAGTCTTGTCATAGAAAAATGCCAGTAGTGCACCTTAGCAGACATGTTTGAGGCTTTGCTGTACATCATAAATCTTCTCGACCTTCAGCCCTGGAGGGACAGGAATCATTAACGGCGTAAGGAAAGTCAAATTTGGATGCAATGATTATGGGACTGTAGATAACCACTGAAAGTCAGCACAGTCACTCACAGAAGTGAGGACTCAGTGAGGGTTATATATATGAGGGAAATATACTGTATGTATTCATTTATTTATTTGTTTATTTTAGCTGCAGTGAGAGTAGTCTGTATTTTGGGGTAAAGTAGGGGAAGATGCTTTATTATTTTTCTTGATTTTGGTAGGTATTTTTATTTTTATCATTTTTATTTTCATTATCTTTGACACTTTGAATCCAGGTGTTGGTCAAAAAATATGTCCACACATCAGTAGCACATCATCTGTTCCTGGCTCATTCGAATAGTAAGAATCACTTGTGTTATGTGTCCAAAATTCAGCAATTCATGATACTGCTTTTAAAGGGTGCATTTGTGACTATGGTGCAAATGAATTACTTCATTAGTTCATCAAAGATTAAGTATACTAAACCCAGTAGAGAGTCTAGCGGGTGAAAATAAAGAGACTTGAAAGGGAAAGTTTTCTCCCTGAAGACTAAGTGGAGACGGAATTCCTAAATCCATAAAAGAGAGTGAATTTTTTTCTTACACACACACACAAACAAAAAAACGTGATTCCATTCATTTTTCTTATAGCGACAACTACAAAAAACTATTCCCAGATGAATAATGATAATAATTTTTAAAAATACTTTAAGGTGACAGTGTGTTTCAGAATAAATGGGATATTTTGGTGACAAATATTTGGATTATCCTGAAACCACAAATGCTTTTAAAGGGGTTCGAGAGCTTGAGGTTTAAATCATTTGTTTGAGGAAGCCTTGTTCTCATCTCAGCGTTAGTCGTTTTGGGCAATTTCACTCTCGGCCTGCCAAAGCACATCTGTCCCATCTGGATTGAAGTGGTTTGTGAATGTGGATCCTATTACAGTGAGGTAGCAAGGGGACGTCATATTTCGGGAGTAAAAAAAAAAATAAAAGGGAATACTTGCCCTGTATCATGAGCTTAAAATACAATTACCTTTTTCATAGTTTTATTGGGCTTTGCATTTATTTCGCTTGTAGTCATTCAGTTAATTTATACATGACTACGTCAGAACTGCAGTAACTGTACAGTGCAGTGCTGCTTCCAGTTTTGCTCTCCAAAGCCTTGGCATTAGCACAGCGAGTTTAAGAGTACAATGAGCACATTGACACCTACAAGACATCTCTCAGCACCTGCCCAGGGAGGGACAGGATGCTGAGCATCCTGCACACGGGCATTGCACACCGCCTGGCTTTGGCCATGTGCCACATGCCATGGGACCACTGTTGTCACACTCTGCAGCCATATCGTGCTTATACTGGTTATAAAAGGTACATGATGAAAAAAACTAAAACATACCATGTCCTAATCCAGTGAAATCACTCTGCAGTATGCGTTAGATAAGCTCCACTGCAAATGTCACAGTTGTTTGTTTAAGCCAGGATCTCTTCTCTTGATCTTTGTCAAAGTCACTGAGCTATTAAATGCTGCAGTGTCGATTCAGCCTCCAACAATACTACTGTTGTGTTCATGTCCATTAGATAGCTGATGTCAGTTGGATGTTTGCAATCCACTTCCCGGGAGGAGTGTTTCTAAATGGATTTTCGAGCTAAATCCCATTTCACACAAATGAAACAGCATTTTAGAAGCTAAAATGACCTCTGAAGCCAAGACATGAAATATGACTCCTGCTGATCCAAATTGGTGAATAATGTGAAATTCCAAAGCAGTGATGAAGATGATGAGACATTTGTTTGCCACAATGGATATTGTAACTGGTATTCTCTAATGCGAAGAAATATGGCCACTGCAAACATCCTTTTTTGTGATACATCGGTTCATAGGCTACATGTAGCTTTGAAGAATAACTTCACATTTCAGAAGCACCGACTGTAAATACGTTCCAAAGGTGTGGACTCTAGAGTCACATAGGTTGACTCATGTCCTATTTAGTCTTGACAAAATCAACCCACCTTTGACTCAAACACAAATGACTTCACTTGTGTACTACAGTATGTGTGCAGGGGTGTCGTGTAGCTGAGTGGTAAAGACGGAAACCACATGGTATAACCGTGTCTCAATGTCATCTCTGGCTGGAACGCTCGCACGTACCCATCCCTGCTTTTCCTGGCTGTTTCTGGAGCCTACCATTGCTACCAAGTGCCAATAAATAAATAGATCGAAATTAAAAAAGATTTAAATCAATAACTGGATGTCAGAATTCCAGGTGGGTTAACAATGGCAGAGAGACTCAACTCCAACTTTGTTCCACATTCGAGTACATACAAGAAACAGCAACAGCTAACATGCTCTTGGACTGGAAGTTTGGCAGTGTGGTGATGAAATCTTTGTACTTAAGCTTTGGTTGCATAATGTTCTTCTTTATAATGAATAACCAATCCGTCCCTATAGCTGTGTGGCTGGCAGTTGTCCCGTATTCACTTATTTGACATTTAAAACGCAAACTTGGGTCTTTAACTTAATAGCCAAGACTTTAGGCTCATGTTCTCATGTTTTGTCATGTCATATGTTGCCGCATGTTTATTTTCTATTGCACATTAAACACGCTGAGTCTATATGCTTGTCATAGGAAATGTTCTTTAAAACGAAACTTGACTTGACTTAGACCTACTTGTACTTTGAGGGATATGACTTTGTCCCACCTTTGATAGATTCGAAATCTCAAATACAAAGTGAATATTACAGTATATACTAAGGGCACATACAATTGCTAAAAGCACAACCAACTAATTTACACTTTTATGCTGTGTGCAGCACAAAATAAATATAAGTTAAGAGCATGAATTATAGTTTTTTTATGTTTACTATTGACTACATACTTGCCAAATTAGAATACAATAGGCCTATTAATAAAAGCCAATGTTTAATGGCTCAACTACTGTTGGACTTTGCTGTTTGTTTTACTCCTTAGAGTAAATGTCAGCTTTAAAGGTCACATTTTCAGTTCAGTGGTAGCTATATTTACTCTTTAATTTCAAATGAACCTTTAACTATTATCTCCTTTACAGCGGGTGGTGGTCTGGATGGCTGAACTGTCCATAATCACAGATAAACTGTGGGAAGGACAAATCGCTCCGCGCGTAATTGTGAGTTGTCTCAGAACCGAATGAAGTGGTATGTTTATAGGTTTTCCTTCATACCTCGGCAGTGCACGTCAGGCTAGAAAAATAACTGCTTTGAGTTTGATAAGATTGATTGCTGAGAGGAGCTTCTGCTGTTTCAGTCCAAACACCCCTAAATCAAACTTGTCACAAATGTCCGGATTTAACAAGGCATCCCGGACTGAAGGAGAAGAGAGACAAAAATCTATTGTGAGCAAACTCTGCAATGGGCTATTTTCCAAATCTGCGATAAGGATCTAAGGAAAATTCCGGTGCTGCAGACAAACTAACAAGTGGCTAGTGTATACATTTTACCTCGGCTGATAAAGACACGGCGTGAGCATAAAAAATGAATGGCTTTCCAAAACATCCTGTAGTTTTACATGAGGAACAATTAAAACTCACGTGTTCACTCACTGTATGTGAACACTTACATATCGCTGCTTTAATTTGAACATTTTGGCGATCACAAAAAAAAACCCAAACATTTTCCAGTCAGACATTGTGGCTCTCGAATGCCAGCAGGGCGTGAAGTGGATATGAAGGTTCTGGAAGGACCAATGATTTTTTTTCTTTCGGTCCCAGTTTCACAGGGGTCAAGTTGAGACTGCTTAAGTGGATTTACAATCCCACTGGGGATTTAGGGCTCAAAACATCGACTCTCCACGATTGTTTTCACTACTTATAATAATGGTCGCACATACAGATTTGATTTAGCACATACAGAACTTTTTAGAACAAACCAACTCTGCTATTACAGAGGAATGTGGCAGCTTTTATTTTCTCTCTTTCTTTTTCGCCAGCACAAAGTCAAGCCTTGATGCCACGGTGCATTTTGAGTTTGCATCATACTTAGGAGAATAAGGACTAATGTGCAAAAGTTCAAGGAACTTTCGATGTTCAGATTCTATATTCATCTGGTGAAGAGGGAAGCACATGCGGACGCAGTGGCTCTTTGCGATGAGGATGAAGCAATTTAGAAATTTTTGAATTCTGCAGCGGGCCAACAACCTGTTACTGAGCCATAAAGAACTATCTTTAGCGACATGGAGAACAAGGAGCCATGAAACAGATGTTATGGCCCCCGCAGAGCCCTGATCTCAACATCATGGAGTCAGCCTGGGATTATACGAAGAGGGACGACACTGAGACAGGCTAAATCCACATCCAACTCTGGCAAGTTCTCCCAGATGCTTTGAACAACCCTACCTGCCAAGTGCCTTGAAAAATGGTGCGCAGGTGTAGACTCGGTGCAGTGTTAAAGGCAAAGGGTGGTCACACCCAATATTAGCAATCCTTTTTTTCTGGTTACTGCAATTTTGTATGAAGGTAAATAAAAATATTCCCTGGATTTATTTCTGAAAGAATCCTCACTTTACTTTGAGTGCCGTGAACGTTTTCAGGCTGGATTATCTTACTTAGTATAGTGATGAATTAGGTGCAAAGGGCCTATAATGGCTGAAACACATATAAGACATACTGCAGAAATAAACAGTCATTCACTAATACTAATGCTGATGAATACAGTAACAGCTAGCGAGTAGCAGCCCACCTGTGGAACGCATGATTGTGCTGAAACATTGCTCAAATCCACAAAACTATTTTGATTTTAAATTCTGATATATACATATATATATTTAGTAAGTGCTTTTCAAAATAAAACATTTTCCATTTTATGTCAGCAGTATCTTTGAGAGGACGAATGATGAAGTTTGGATGTTTTCACTGTTCTGCAGCATGTCAAAGCAGAGCGGCCGAACTGAAGGTCCTGTGTGTGTGTGTGTGTGTGTGTTGTGTGTGTGTGTGTGTGTGTGTGTGTGTGAGAGACGCCGCCTTTCTCTCCACCTGGAGCACATCATGGCTGCCACAGTAGGTCTATAGCAGCTGCAGCACTGCACTCTGGGATACCGGACACCCTGAGCTGACGACTCTGATGAATCTGTCTGCTCCTTGCCCTGTGGCCCCTATCAGATCCATCCTACTGGGAAACAAGTGTGTCTGACTGACCCAGACCAAACACACACACACACACACACACACACATGCACACCCCAATTCTAACACACACTTCCCGTGGCCTCGACAACACGCCACACCATTAATACCAATTGGCCTTTCTTTATGGCCTCCAAATATTTTTCACATGCTCCCGGTATTCTCGGAGATCATCTTGAATCTCCACGGCCACAACAAACGCACACAGCCCCTTGTAGTCTCGGGTGAAAAACCACAGGATACTCAGCCCGGGATATTTGTTAACATGATTTGTGAAACGTTTCAGACCACAAGACAGACTGCAGCGGAGAGCTGCGCGGTGTGTGGGTGGAGAAGCAGTCAGAGCCCCCTCTGCCACGTCTGGTGGTTCCTTTATTGTGTCTACAACACAGCCAGCAGGGGAGTATGTTAAATGCCAGTCAGGCACACACACACACACACACACACACAGGCTCATTGTCAAAATAACGCCGAGCAGCGAGGTGTTTGCTCTTGACACATCAACAAACAGAGCTCGGGAGATATCACTGCACACACAGACTACAGTGGTCCCACTTCTTGGCAGATCCCTGGTGGGCCAATTTAGAAGAAAAAAAAGAATACAAGTTTCAATTATATTATTAATAATGTTTAAATCAATATGTAAGGAATACACTCGATATTTTCAATATTGTTTTCCTTCATACAGCTTCACTGCTTCCGCGTTACAATGCATGGTAAGTACTTCATTTGAAAAAATACAAGGAGTGAAAAGAAGAGAAATAAAAATCCAGAAGACGAGGTGGTTTAACATATATGGTTGGATGTGACCTATATACTCGTGTTAATTGTATGCGTATAATTTAAAAAACTTAATACGTTGTGCGATATGAACTCACACACCCGTATTGCCCTACAAAGCCCATAATGCAGCAACCATGCGAAGGGGTTAGGTCAGTGAAATGGACCATATGGATTTCAGTGATTGTGTGTGCTCTCCTGAGTGCACTTGCAAATTCAAATACATAGTCAAATATGCAAAAACATATACACATTCCTACGTATTTCAATTATATTATAATTTTCCAGCGTACAAATCCCAGGAATTTTCCATATTCCGGTTCTTCTCCCTACTTCTCCAACCTTTTTGTAATTTGTAATTGAACACTTACAGTAAGTAATGTAACCGCATCACGTTTGCCTTTGGGCTCAGTCTTTTATTGTGGGACATAGTTATGGTCTGCATCATCAGTTCCCAACCTGGGGTCAGAGCCCGCAAGGGAACACTAGATAAATTCAAGGTGTCGCGAGCTTATTAACAGGCATATTGTTAATAGGTAACGGGAACAACAACGTATTGACGTCCGAAAAATTCCCATCCCAAGCTCCACTTACTGCTGCAGCCTTTAGTCTTAACGGCTCACGGAGTTATAGTTCCCCAAACAAATACTGGGTTCACATCAACAGATTCACCTGAACTGAGCCGCGTCCAGTTGACGACGTTGGAGATGATGAAGACCATATGATTATATGTGCCACGCTCATTTTGTCAAATATTCAAATTAGGTTTCCTTTTTTAGCATTGAACCTTTCAAAATGGCACTATGGCTGACAGACCGTCTTGGAAGTTTCGTCCTCTCATTCCCAGAAACTCAGTGTGAAAAGTGAAAATATTTCCCCATTATCTAGATCGAGGACAGTGGGGGTTATGAGCAAATTGTAAAGCTTTTTCAGATTTTGTGATTTTAGGCTGCATAAATAAAATTAACTAGACTTACTCACAACGTCATGCTGTGAGGACACAGTGAGAATACATCCATCACCATAATTTACTGATTAATTAACAATTATTAACCCGGCCTTTCCCGCTTTTCCATTTTCCTCTTTGCAAATAACTTTTTCCATGAAAGCCTCTCCTGGTCCTGGGCTTGTTTTGAGTCAGATGGTATGTCAGTAAGCGGGAAGCCCTGATGCCACGGTGCCGTGTTTACTTTTCACTCACCATATTAGATATGGCTATACCCTACCCTTATGCTGGTATCAGCTGGGCGTCTGTGTGTCGGTGTGTGTGTGTGTGTGTGTGTCCATGGGCCGTTTCCCATGCCATCCTGCTGCCAAGACTCACACGTCAAGAGCACAGCACTTTGAAGAGTTTATCAGATGGAGATTCCATGCCAACCCCCTGAAACCAACCCCTCCCAACCCCGAATACATCATGCTCATCGTTATATTGGTGTCTGGCACAGATACAGATCCAAGATGGTTGCTGCAGATTTATCGCTTTCACTATTGTATGCATACTGCATAAACAAAAATAGAGACAGCTGTCAGCATCTGTGTGCAGTATGCCTTCAAAATGAAGATAGCACTTGAGTTCCCTACACTGCCGAGATTGTCCTCGCCCTGCAGTCGTCAGACTGAGTCTCAAGTGAATGTGGCTATGCAGGGGGACGTGGGGCTGCTGGACCGCGTTGCTCCTCAGATAAAGACGAGCATTCAAATGAAGGAACAAATAATGTTAGATTCATGTTATGGCAGAGTTGAAAATGAAGGCAGGTCCCTGAGGTTAAGTTCGGACCAAGGTTAACTGCAGGAGGCGTGATTGGTGAGCATGAGATGTGGTCAGGGGGATGAGAGGGGTCTCGGGGCAGGCAGGGGGTGTTCTGAGAGGGATTTTCTTTTTTTCTCTCTCCATAATGACAGGGTGCAGGGCAGCTGGATCCTGTTTTCCAGGGCAATCGGGGAGCGTAGCAGGGCATGGACAGCTCCGTCTGTGGGCCCTGTGTTCATTAGTGGAGCAACGCTGCAGCACTGGGGGTGATTCACAAGCATATCAAGTTAAAAAGAAATGCCTGGCCACAGAGGGATTTTCCTGCTGCGCCAGTGTGTGTGTGTGTGTGTGTGTGTGTTTGGTTGTTGGGGGGGGGGGGGCCTGGAAGACTGGAGTGGGATGGGATCAAAAGGATGGAATTAGCAAACTTCAATTGGAAAACTTCCCCGCGTCAGAGGAGAGACGCTTTCAAGTCATCCTCGATGAGACTTTCACGAACCATCCACAACACTCCTGTTCTCTCTTCTGTTCCATAAAAGCATCCTGAGGCCATTTTTGGGGGTCGTATCTGGCCTGCTCATCGCGCCATTGTTCCGAGACCTGCGTCCATGTGCCTGTGTGTGTTTGTCAGTGTTTTCTCCCCCTGACGCTGCACTGCGCCACCGCCGGTCCAGGCGCCGTGCCAGTCGATCAGATTTCACTCTGCTTGTGTTTGCTTCTCTGAGTGGCTTGGCAGGAACCAATAAACACCGTACTCCCACCCTTCTACCTCCGTCTCCGTCTCACCCTCTCAGGAAAAAAAAGGGCCGTTTCTTGCCAAGGCGCAAGGATCTATTTGATAGTTTTTGCATTCTTGGCAGCGTGCAACTTAACAATTAAAATTAAAAAACAGCAGGCGGAGTAAGAACGAGCTATTCCATAGATCACCATAATTGGATCTATTTTTCTGCGATGCCACTGAGCCTCACGGGTCCATTTGTCTTTGGTCAGACCACGGGTCGACTTTGGGGGTGGTCTTCCAAGTGTTTGAGCCCAGGCCACCTTCCACTGAGTGTTTGAATCTGGACATATCTGGACTCAATTGTTGGCCCCCATCCTCCTCTCACCCCCACATCTTCTCGTCTCATGTGGTTTCTACAGCACATGTGGCTGATATTGTTCAGCTCACAGTTCGGCTCCCGTCAAACTCATTATCAGAATCCAAATTGCTTGAATTGCCAAATGCAACAAAGTTGGAGTCAAATATGTCCTTGAGGAGCATTAATGACATACCGTCCTGTTTTACCGTAGTAATAAACTGCCAGAAAGTTCAAATTTTAACATGAAAATATCCAACATTTTAATACAGGTACAGTAACAGGCAATCATGGAACGTAATTTTGGTTGTCATACAAAATGTTATTGATATTTTTGTTGGAATTGGAAACAAAACAATTAAGTAATTCTTAAAAAATATATTTATTTCATGAGAAATCTGTATGATATTGGTAGAAAATATAAATAAGTAAAAGAAGGATATTTATGTTTTATACATTTGTCAGCAATTTTCCGTGCTTATGAAATTCCGAGTGCTTTCCAGTAATGTGACCAAAAATGTCATTTATTCTCTTTTTCATGGGAAAACACACACACACACACACACAAAAAAGCAACATATTGTTATAGTTGATATTTACTTACTCATATTGTGAGGAGAATTCAAATTTAGCTTAACCAATGAGTGAATGAGAGACCTAGAGGTTGTGTTTTGGGTCATAAAGGAGGAGTTACAGTATTTCTGTCATGCTATTAATAACACACTGCCGGGGCGCCGTCGTGCAGCCTCGTTTCCTCAGATTTCCATTGCAGAGATCATTTCTATGTCCAATCTCTCGTTCTATTGAATCAGAAGTATGTTTTTCAAAATTGTCATCCCTGCATGTGACAAACTATACAAGCCCTTATAGCTGTTAAACTGAGTGGAGTATTTTTTTTTTTTTCCCCCTCTGCGGGAGTTTTTATCTCTCTCTCTATCTCTATGCACAATACGCCACTATGCCTCCATGATGGCATATTTGGCCAAGACGTCAGTGTTTTGAGAATACACAGTTAGGGACCTTTTGAAATGTGCACGTGCTATGGCTTGACGTGTGCTATATAGGTGCAAGGATTCAGACCTACCTCCCACGCACGCACGAACGCACGCACACACACACACATACACACACAAGGAAATACACATTTAGTCTAAATAGAATGGAACCCTACTAGTCTGACTAGTTGCTCGCTATGACGTCCAACACAAAGAGCCCGTCACAGCACATGAAGAACAAAGATCATCCACAGTGGCTTTATTGTACAACATGCAAACTATGTTTATTTTACACCCATGTAGTTATGCCCGGCATCTCCACATCCAACAAGACAAAAGAATACCAGACATAACTCTGTGGACTAATTCACTAATTGCCCTTCGGTGTGATTGCGCATCATAGATGAACAGGAAATACTGAAAGGTTCACTCAACTTGGATAAATAATCCTCATTAAGGAATTTTCCGGGCGATTTGTTTAGTGGCCACGGTAGCTTGACCTACTCGCCGCTTCTCTCTGAAACTTATTCAAACCATATCACCCTTCTCTCCTCTCCCCAGAAAGCCCCATAAATCACTTTCCTGTAAACAGTAGTGACACACAGCCCGATGTGTACTTCGAGATATCTGTAGGAGACCACAAGGCCTGAAATCCGAGCCCGAGTGTTTGAGGGACACCACTGTAGGGAGACGCCGTGCTCACATGTGTTTCCGCGGGCACGCTCATTCCTCTGTGTTTTTCCCGCGGCTTGTATCTCGGCTCCCAGAGCCATGGATGCATGTTGTGCGCAGACGGCGTCAAGCAGATTTTGTTCTTATTGTTACAAATTGTGTTGTCGCACTTAAGCGCGGTAATGCCGCCAGCAACAATAACACAGATTCAGCAGCTGTGCGACGCCACCGCTGGCCCGGTCGGCTGCACAGAGCCACTCTGTGCGAATGGTTCCTGGTGTAAACACACTCTCGGCACGACACATGGCATGGGCCCGCAGACAAACCCGCAAGAGCGGCAGTTACATGTAAATAATATTCACCTCGCGGCACAAATAACTTTTAAGTTGTTATGCGTCACAACAAACATCCGCACCCAAGACACATTTACATTTTCAGATGTGGCATATACTTTCAATGTGATGAAGGAGTCAGTCTCTCTAAAAATGAAACGCACTTTAATAAAAATAATCCCCCATAACACCTTATGTACATCACGTATATTTGTATCTTATAATAATAAAGTTATTGGGGCTTGGGTAGTTGGGACCATGGGGTTCCCTGATGAAACACAGGGGCCAGCATAGGTTTTTTCACCCCTCCAAGTGAAGGCATAGGGTCCATCAATCCATCCATACCATCTATGCCACTTTATCCTTTAAGGGGGGCTGCAGAGCCAAACCCAGCTGACATTGCGGGACATGAAAACGATATCTTAGCCACATTTTCAGCGTATCAGCTGAGCTTGACCTCTGCCTGCACTCAAACTTTTCTTCGCAAATCGACGTTGCCAACGTGGCTTAATTTTGCTCAGCACAATTACGAACGAAATCCTTAAAAAACAAGCCAATGACCTTTATTGCTTAATGCTACTCTAATGCCAATCTACTGCATCCGTGATGTTGTGCA
Organism: Scophthalmus maximus; assembly: GCF_022379125.1. Classification (NCBI taxonomy): domain Eukaryota; kingdom Metazoa; phylum Chordata; class Actinopteri; order Pleuronectiformes; family Scophthalmidae; genus Scophthalmus; species Scophthalmus maximus. Next base: position 23,712,548 of record NC_061517.1, on the reverse strand, counting down.
TCAGCACTCCGCTAGACGCTTGGCTGACTGCTGCATGACATTCTTAACACGAAACTATTTACAAAATCAGATCAACATTTGATCTCGTGCTCGGTTAGAGTTGAGTAATGTATGCAAACCTAACCATGCACATGCATGTGCGTGTGTCATATGCACTGGGATTCTTAAAGAAATAGTTCTACATATCTGGAGGCGAGCGTCCCGCGCGCTCACATTCACAATGTTTATTCATTAAAGTTGCCGGGCACACGTGTTATACTTTTTTCTCATACATGTCCACAAGCGTGCTACTGATGCCATTACTACCAATGGCGTCATACTATTTCCCTGATCAACAGTTAGTGTTATTACTTCAAGAAAGGCAGCAGGACACTGGTGGAGTCACAACTTTTGAAATGTCCAAACAAATTAGCCTGGCAAATCGCGCTCGTTAGACCTTGAAGCTGGAGTATACGTTGAGCAACACTGAATCTCCGATTGCAGCCTGTAAGAGAAGCGGCCCTGTCATTTCCAAAATAAAGTCACAAAGAACATTTACTGTTCATCCCGAACATCTGTCCGAATGATATCATTTTAACAGACAGATGAAGCCAGCAATGTTACGTACGACATGTCTGACAGTGGCTTGGGAATTTGTACTAAGCACTTATTCATTTCCCTCCCTTTCTGTGTGTGTGTGTGTGTGTGTGTGTGTGTGTGTCTGTGAGCGTGCGTGTGCGTAAGATGGGTGCCAACAGAGACTTTTCATCAGGTGTTAGCCGGGTCTGGGCCTGTGACGCCCTCCTCAACACCGGATGACAACTGGCAACCGAAAATCCTGAAACCCAGGAGAGGCGCTGAAGAATGTCTCTGATTACAACCCATTATTAATTGTGAGAGCGGCGTGCGGAGGCTGGAGCGATCCTTTTTCTCGGCGACAAACCCAGCCTTGGCCTTCTGTTATCTCTCTAATCCTATCTCATCCCTTTCCTGTCCGCATCGGCTCCCAGCTTGACCCCAAAATGGCAGAGAGCAGAGAATGAGGGAGAAACGGGGGGGGGGGGATAAGTGGGGGGCGAATAAAGGGGCTGGGGACAGATTTAGGGGTCTGACTGGCGATGGCCATGAGGGGGTTCCCCATGGATCAGTTTTAGGCCCAGGTGCAGGGGTTTAATGAAGATGGTGGAGTGTGAGAGAGGGAGGAATACACTTTGAATACCCGTCCCAATGTGAAGTCTCACTCAACACCGTGGCCCTCTTTGACCCGGATTAGTTTCCTTTTCCAGGTTTAGAAGCAGGATGCTGACCCTCAGCGCCCCCCCCCCCTCCGCTACCTGAACACTAAGAGATAGCCCTGTTTCCCCGGGGACAGATATTGCGGTTGCGCCTGTTGTCTGGACCGAGGCCAGCTTGGACTTCTCACAGCGGCGACGTTGCCCATCTGGCGGGGCAGACAGGAAGCCTTGTTCCCCGCTCGGACTCATCCATCCTGTCCTTTTGCATCACGCGATGTTCTTCATGCTATGTCGCGTATTGTTTGTCATGGTGTTTCCGTGGGCAACCTTCGATAGCACGTTTTTTTGTATTTTCACAAAAAACACAACCCGACGTTTGCCTCTGATGCATTTTATCCCGATGATGGCCGCGTAAATCCTATCCCTTTTCCGAGTGCAAACTCCAGAGCGCGATGGAATAATTGATGCAGTTGAATCAGGGAGACGGAAACCGTAGACGTCTTAGGCATAAGTATGTTATTACAAGAGCTCAATATATATCGAGGAGATTTCTGGTTCGTTACACAGATCCACGGCGTCTTTGGTCTCTGTAGTGTATGTAGCTCTCGCAGTAATGTCGTCATCTCACAAACAGAAATATTTTTTCCATGGTAACGCTCTGTCTCTGTCAGAGCATGTTCTATATATGTGTCCTGCAAGGTGTGAACCTAAATTCTGCAACTATGACACCCCGAGACGGCCTTCGGCCGCCCCTCGACTGTCCCGGCCTGCCACAGATAACGTGACCTGAAACACTCATCACTGCAGTTGCTCGGGAGAAGACAGAAAATTCCTCGGCACAGAGCGTTGAGAAGACAGGAGGAACTCAAACAAACCCGCTCCGTATAATCTTTCCCTTTGTGTGTACGTTTGCATATCTGTGTGACGTACCCCTTTTAATGAGGAAAGTCCCGGTCGACTCAAAGGCATCAGCACTGTTTGCTCTCGATCGCTGGCTTCATTGTTTCGGCGCCGAACATTTGTCAGTGAGCTCGGGCAACGGGCGGCTTCTGCTAATTATGCTGGAGAGATCCTTAGCACATCCGCCTCCTTCAGATTTGGGGGAGAGATAAGCGTTCGCGCGCGCGTGTGCGGTTTCGCAGGCTGAGAATGTGGCTGTGGTTGTGCACACACACACACACACACACACACCCTGTCTGCGGTTTCTCTCCATCTCTCTCTTTCTGACTCTCTTCCTGGGCTGTGTGAAGCGCCCGCCTTGACTATCTGTCCTCATATCTCCATTGGCATCCTAACACCTGTTGATAAAAGACATCCTCACCTGTCAGCAGCAGCCACCCAGCTACTCGAGGGCCCAGTCCTTAGAAGAACCGAGAGCACTCCACGAATATCTGTCTCTCTCTCTGTTTGTAGTTACTTCCCCAAGTCACACGTCCTCATTCTTGTTATTCTGGTTGGAAATTGTCTCAATGCCCTGGAACAGCACCATTTCCATTTCATGATTAAGGATAAACCGGAAACCCACATATTTTCTCGAGGCGTCCGTTTATCTCAATTTGATTTGGTTTTATTTCAGTCTTCTTTTAATTCAATTTAGTTTTAATTTATATCACTTTGGTCAACGGTTGTTTTAAATGTGCTTTAAACTTGACTTGACTCTAGTCACTTAACAAATTAATGTACACAATTCATATTCACTTTGGGTCAGAGCGACACATCTCATTATCACATTCTGCAGTGGAAGTACACTATAGGAGAAAACTACGCAGCGCCGTGAAAACAGCTGTGTAAATCTTCCGTGGCTCCAGATCACTGTTGCCACGGCTCGGAAAAAAAGGACCCTGATGATGTCATAGGGGTTATTTAAGGTTAACGCAAGTCTGACATTACTTGTAACTTTTTAATGTGCTTTGCGTGTTCTTAATAGTTGTCCTACTTCATTTTCGGCAAGAAAAGCAAAAAAACAACAACAATTCGCTAATACTTAAAGCCGCAGTGTGTAATTTTTTGTACGTTGCTGGCTGCATCTGGTGGTAAAGTCGCAAACCGCAACCAACTGAGCACCCGACAGGGGACAATTTATGGTGGCGCGCCGCTTATTCAACGCGAATGCAACGTATCCTGGACCGTTTTCTGCAACCGTATTTAATGCTGCGTTCCGTTATACCTCGTAACTCGGACCTCCGAAGTCGGGGTGGTGTTTTTTTTCCGACCTCCCGAGTCGCAGTGGAACCGGAACGCAGCACAACACGACGTAGCAAACATGGAGACCTACACGGAGGTCGTTCTCGGTAAATATTACACAATGTAGCTTTAATAATCTAACAATAATTACTGCACATATACACAGTTCTGAGCCTAAATTTATTTTGAGTGTTTCTACAGGTTCTTGGGAGCAAAAACACACATCTGCACTTGGAGCAGGACTCCGCTCGACAGCATGTCTGTCATGCAAACTGTCTTTCATTGGTATTAGTTGAAATGTTGCCGTGTAGTTGAGTTTCAACTATTCTACCTGGTCAAACTGAGTTAGCTGTTAGTTTATACACTCCACTACTCATCCTGGCTACTGTATCTTGACTACAGTACCTGTCTGTATGGTGCATCTAATTTTGTGCTGTGGGTGTTGTTGCAATGCTACATGGTTAAAAAAAAAAGTGACAACAAGTCTTGCTATCTCAGAGCGTTCATATTTTCTCTCATGAGCCCCCAACATATTTAGTTGTAGTAAAAGCCCTCTGTACTAAGGCTTCAGACCGCAGAGTCACGGCACACATTTTGCTAGTTGATTGCAGACTTTCAGTTCGAGCATCGGGCCACAGAGAATGTCTGGACTTTGTCATTCATGGTGCACTCCTCTTGACTTGTCTCTTCCCACTCTTTTGCTTTTCTTGACGTGGCGTCACATCCTCCTGTTGTGCTTCTCACTCTTATAAACAGATGCGGGGGAGCTGAGAGACAACATCAGATCCTAGAAAGCCTTTTGTGAAGGAGAGTGGCGTTATGCTGCGTGTGTGTGTGTGTGTGTGATGACAGTGTGTTAAAGACGCGTGTGTCACCAAGGTGAATGGAGGTGGCGGGGTGCTGACAGCTGGAGACAGGTTCCAAGGCAGCGAGGTTACAATTGGTGTTAATAGATGTCTGCCTAAAGAGTGGATCACAATACACATTAAACACATCTCCAGCCCGTGCTCATTCAGATCCTGCTCTGCGTGTGTTTATATGTCAACCACAAAGAGCAGAGTATTTAACCTGTGTGTAGTTTATGGCACGGACACAAATTAATATGTGTGCAAAAAATAATTTTAAACCTAAGTGCACAGTGTGTAGTCTACAATTATATTATTATAACAAAAATAAACCTTCTACTGTACCTTTTTATACCAATACTACAGTAAATCCTTGTTAGGGCAGGATAAAATAATAATTTGCATTATTAATATCAGATATATCCGTTTGCCGATATTATCAAACCAATATATCGGTCGGGCTCTGATATTAATATGCAAATTATTATTTTATCCAGCCCTAACAAAGATTTACTGTAGTTTTGGTGATTTGTTTAGAGAAAATGTGCATTTATGTTTACATTTTGCGTAAAATAAATGTTTATATTCTTGATTCAAGTTCTATATGTTTGTGTTGTCATTTATATGTAATCATTTTATAGAAAAGGTCATGGTTAAACTAAAATATCTATCTTCAATTACATTTATTCGTCATAAAGGTTTGATATCGAAATCTTAGGAATCATTGACAGATTAAAAATACATATATATATCGGCCAATGTATGGGCATCGGAAATCTTGTACTCCCTAATATCGATATCGGCATCGGACCCCATGAATCCATATTGGTCGGGCTCTTAGTAATATTTTGTACACCATAAATAATATTTTTCATAGCAAAAGTCAAAAAATGTTCTTCTTGCAATGTAAATAAATATGTTCTCGTTCAAACTGTAGAGAGTCATTGGGCTAATCCTGCATGTAAATGATCACAGACGCACCAACAGACCACAGTAAAGTGCGTCATGACTAACCTGCTGCCGTGCAAGGGAAATCTTTCAGCCCAGTGTTGAACCAGTCCGACTCTTCGTTTGCCCTGGTTAGGCACAGTCGGGCTGACCTACAGCATGGACCCCTGGAGCTGACACCCAAGTCAACTCCAGGAGTCCACAAAGGGGGGAAAACGAGGCCTGAAGATGAATGAAGCACAATTACCCACGGTAACAAATGTGCCTCATGATTTATGCCCAGCTCAGGTTGCTTTATTTTCGCCCGGGTAAGATTCTCCAGGAGGACAGTGGTGGTGGTGGTGGTGGTGCTCACCCTGGGGCTGCTCTCTGCCGATGCTCGGCCGGGGATCTACAGACATTGACTAATGAGCTATGTGAGACCACCGCCACTGATATTTACCTTGTTTCTCCTCACCCAACCACTGTCTCAACAACGTCAAGGCCAGCCGTCATCCTTTTGAGTTTGTTTTTTCTCTTCTTTTTTTCAAGCCTAGGCAATGCCGGGGGGGGGGGGGGGCCCTCCTCGCTCGCTCCTCCTAAAGGCCCACCCATCGGCGCCTCAGGGCAGAGGAGAGAGAGGAGAGAGGCGAGAGGGAGATGGAGAGGGGAGAAGGTCAGACTGCAAGCTTCAGGCGCGGTGGAGAAACACACACTTCTCGGTGTTTTCCCTTGTCTGCTTGATGAACTATCTCACGCGCCACAGTGCTGAGGGAAAAAAAGAAAGGACGTGTTGTCTTTTTTTCATACGTTATTTGTTTGGTGTGATGGGGATGGAGTGCAGTTCATAAGAATTTTCAAGAAGGAACTCTGACTTCAAGTGAACAAGCAGTTTTGTGGCGAAGGTAACTCTACTCTCCTCGACGCCCTGAGGCCACGTGGAACTTCTCACCTCACATTTTACATACATATGAGCTATTCCCGCTTTGATATCTTGGCTTTTGTGCACGTGAGAGTTATGAGATTTGAAACGCTGCTTGCGTGCCGAGGTGAAAACCCACTCTCTGGTTACAAGAGCTGTGGCCCAGGTGGTCCCTGTCAGAGTCCAGACACTGGCCTCACCGCCATCGTGAAAAAGTCAGAGCCGCGATCCATATTTACAGTGGAAACAGTCAAGCCTCTCCTTTTTCTCTCGCGCTCTCCCTCTGCGGATGACAAATGGCCTCAGTGGTACATTCGTCAAGATCAGATTAATTGCGCAATAAAGCGTAGTCGTTCTCAATAAGCTATAAAAATGCGGGAGAAGCTCTCCACAGGAGGTTTCCTAATTTGTCACTTTGACGAAATGAATCACCTAATTGAAAAATGGCTCCGCTACGATGCAAGTGTCAGCGGAGGCGTGGCAAAGTGATATAAGTGATCATTCGGCTGAAACCATTAACCCAAGCAGCTGTTATTATGATAAATCATGCAGGAAACCCAAACAAGCCCAGCGCAGTGGGTCACCGTGAATGAATATTACCCGATTTTATCCCTGTGTGATTAATGCGGTGTTCGGTAATTATAAGAGGTACTCCCTGTGAAATGTTGAACGTACTGTACTTAAACGTGGATCGGGTTTCTCGGTGAATGGCTCGGTGCTTGTTTGTTTTAAGTACAAGCTCAAGTGATCTACAATAATTGTATTGTTCATGGTCGGGTTGTGTGATATTCTCTTGAAAAAAAACAACACAATGCATATGATATGATATGAGATCCTCTTTATGCTGCACATATCACACACTCCTTCGCCCACAGACTCACACATCCTCATGAGTCTACAAGAAGCAGTCCCCTATGCACATACGGTCCCACATATTACACAGATGCTCCCTTTAGAAATGCACTGCCCCCACATACACGCTGTATTCTTTCTCCCACAAACACACTCAGCCCGAAGGGGCATGGTATGTTTTCTCCACGTGGCCCACGCGGATCTGAATTGTTGGGGGGACTGACAGGAGGGTTTTGGGTCAAGCTGCGCTGGGTCTTTCATTTGCAGGTTGTCATCCTCTCTCCAACTGCTACTCGTCCCGCGGAGACGCCTGTCCCAAATTCCTGCCTTACGTGTCAGGGACACCCATTTCCCTATGCAGCCCTGCATGGTCGGGCCTTATAGACACAATCCAGTGGCGCGCTCGCTTTGCTGCGAGCGTATGTCGACAACTGGGGCCACAGAGAAAATGGTTGCAACCCTGGAGTGCACTGATACTTGAATGAATGTAGGTCTTCTTCCTGCTGTCGTTCATTAAACACGTCAGATTACACAACAATCAAGGTCCCAGCTGTAAAACAACGCAGACATTAGCTCATATTTTCTCTTGCTGCCACACAGGTTTCCATTGTGGTTTCAAGGCCGCCATGTGAATGTTTATTCAGAAACGCTTTCCAGCAACTCCTCCTCTTCCTCTAACCTCCTCCTCCCTCGCCCACCTCCTCCCTCATGCCCTCCTCGTCCCCCCTCCCATTCTCCTCTGGTTTAATGGGGATCAAGGGGAGTGAAAGTTAGACGTGACCCCCTCCCACCACACCAGGCACTTCAAGCTCGTGCTACCGCCGTGTCCAATGTCCGCGGGCGGTGCTTTGTGTTTGCATTCAAAATACACGGCTTCAAGCCGTAGCCGTTGTGAAATGCTCGTGGTTTGACTTTGGCGGACACCTCATCCTGAACCACCAGCCCTTCCTCTGCATCTACAAGTTGTTTAATTAGTTTGAATGGTATCAGGTTTACCAGATGTTGCATTTCTTAATATTTTTTGGCAATTAATTTAAAAAAGAAAAAAGAAGCTTGTTGTGGGACTGTTTTCACCAGGGGTGGAATTTCTTAACAATATTTCTCTCCTTCCAGTTTTTTTTTTTTTTCTTTCTGCAACACCAGGTACACTCCGAGCCGAAAAAAACACCTCTCGCCCCGAGGGAAACTGTCTCAGTTCCTGTGCAAATAAATAACAGCGCATGCAGTCAAGACAAAACAGCAATTATCCAGGAGAGAGAGAGTGAGCGAGAGAGACAGAGAGAGAGAGAGAGAACTTATGTAGTTCACGCACCACCGTTTCTGTCTTTACATGTTGCTTGTTTCCACTGAGCGCCGATTTGTGCCGTAAACTTCTCCGTGCAGTTCGCCGTGTTTGCATAAATACTGCTTAACACTTTGATGATCATAAGGTCTTTATGGACTGATCCATCAGCGAGAGACTGCTATTATCCCCAAAGACAACAGGGGTTCATTCCGAGTTGTGTTGACACTAAAGTCTGAGCTGCAAAACCGTGTGTGTGTGTGTGTGTGTGTGTGCGGTTGTTCCAGGCTCTGTCCATACTAAGTAGTCCGGGGGAGCAAATGCGGGCATGTTTCTCTGCTACTATGAGTCGGTGAATAAACGCAGTCCTAATCCGGGCTGACAGCGCAATTTGATTTTTTAAGATGCCTTGCAATGAAAGCCTCTCCACCCTGTCTTAAGTAATAAGAGATTACAGGTAATCTCCTGGTATTGGCAGGTGGCATTCCACCGCAGCGGGCGCTTCGGAGGCACGGTGGGAGACGTTGTTTTTTAGCCCAGAAGCCACCGTAATCTTTTTCTCGACACATCAATCGATGCCATTGACGGGTGCAGAAAAGGATCTTTACTGACTCAACAAGGTCTAGGCGAGATAGCTTGTGTTGTTCTATGTCGTCTGTGTGTTTTTTCAAGTAAAGATGTGCGCGTTTTTTTGCATTTGACAGCGCGGATATGCACCTATACCTGCGATGCATGTGGACGTAAACGCATCCACACAGGGTCATGGGCAATTTAGTTTTCATTCAAAATTGACATTCCAAAGTGCAGGAAGATTACTTTTTACATTATCAATGAGAGCACTGTGCTTCTCCGTTTGGCTTATTGGTTTGCCGCCTGCATGCATTAGACTTCAAATTTGGATATAGCATCATCATTTTGCAGGTGAAATGACAATATCAGGCATGAAAATGGGTCAGGGGTGAAAAAAGGTGAGAAGGATACGACCCCTCTAGGGGGGTCCGGGGGCATGCTCCCCCCTAAGAAAATTTTGAATATTTCATATTTAAAAGCATTAATGTGATGCATTTTGAGAGAAAAATCAAGCAGAATTACAAGACAGAATGAGTGTATAATAATGTACAGATAGATACTTTATTATACATTTATACTGTCTTGTACATTAACATTGTTGATGACCCTTACCATTCATACTGTCTTGTACATTAACATTGTTGATGACCCTGACCATTCATACTGCCTTGTACATTAACATTGTCGATGACCCTGACCCTTAGGGTTAACTTCTAGTTTAGCCCAACGTTAAAGTTAGCTAGCTAATCAGTCTCGAAAAGCTAGGTAGCACGAAAAGCTAGCTAGCACGAAAAGGTAACGTCGTTGGCTCGCGCCAACATTACCTTCAGCCCCCAGTCAGTCCCCCTCGCCTCAGCAGTATTCCCCTACCTTCCCAGAGAGAAAAAAAACATCGATGCGAGGCCCAATGCTCTCGCGCTTGTTGAGTGAAAGTTTTTATCGAATTCAAGGCTCCCTTCAGGTGCGCGGACATGTTCGCAGTTCACTGATAATCTCTGGTATACCTCCATGCCCCCCCCCCCCCCCCCAAAACAAAAAAAATTCTCATCGGATCTACACGATTCACGTGGGTCACCTATTTTGGTTTCAAAACGGCGGTGGTGAGTGATTTTCATGCCTGCAATATGAAATCACTCTCAGGTGCAGCAGAGGCTCCTTACTTGGACGGCAACTTGCAAGTTGACACATTAGTCGGAGTGTGAGAATTTTTCCCAGCACCTAAACTGTGAGATTTGTCATGTCAAAATCATTTTAATAAAGGGATGTATATTTTTTCATTTGGCGCGCAACTTTATCCGATTTTAGCCGAGCTTGCTCTTGAGTCACAAAGGGCTTTATAGTCATTCAGTAGCACTCCGGCACGTCGATGTCAAAAAACAGTGGACTTCCCCTTTTGAGAACGAAGATATCTACATTTGTAATTCTTGCCCGTTGACATCATTGCAAGTGAACGTTCAAATGTGAATTTAAGGTGGAAAACAAGTTCCCCTGCAGCTCTCTCCTGGTCTGCAGAGCGACGGCGTATCCACAAGGATGCAGTCATCACAAAGGGGCCAACGCTCTCATTTGTTTTAATGTAGTATCGTAGTTTATTTTCCAATGATGATGTTTTGCATCTTAAACCACATGACACGAAGCGAAGACCCAGGTCTCCTGTCGGCAGCCGTTCCTGTGAAGCATCCGATTACCATGGTTTTCCCGCCCTGCTGTGTAATTTGCCAGTTCTTGCAACAGGTGGGCGACATGTTTTTAAAAGTCCAATGTGGTGATTTTAAATTTAACTGGCTTATAGCTATTGGAAGACTGTAGTGATATCCCTTTTCTTCTGCTTTAATAATTCAAAGATGTAGCGGCTTATGCTGAATGGGGGAGATGTGTGTGTGTGTGTGTGTGTTTGTGTGTGTGTATGAAATAAGCTGCCTGTTTTCCACCTCATTTCCTCTCTGCCATCTCCTCGCTACCTTTCACTGCAAAGCCCACTTCAGTGGCACCCTGAAAGAAAAATAAATTACAACTACAGCACCAGCTCGATTAAAACCCACTGCAGCCGCTGAGAAGCATTATTGAGCTGCCCTCTTCCATGCCTGGTAATGTTTTTCTGGAGCCGAGCTTTCCCTCTGGCGTCGTCTGTGGTGCCGTGAGCGCTGCTCGCGATGTGTGCTTTTATACTTGAGCTGTTGTGTAAGCTCTGTAGCTGTCCCGGGGCAGATGTGAAGACTGGATTTGCTCGCACCGCTGCCAAATCACAGTTGTCTTTTCAAGGTCCCGGGCCCTGAGATGAATGAACCATGCGCAGCAAAATGTAACTCCTTTGATTTTTTTTTTTTTCATTACAGTGCAACATGACTACTTGCGCCCAGGAAAATAAACCTGCAAGATTGAGCGCATACCAACCTGAGAGACCTGTATACTTCCCCAAAAGATTGTATAATCACTGGTTGTTTGGAAAAGGGTTTTCAGGCCAATGGTTTGCACGTACTCCAGATACAAACGGAAAAGAGACAATTTTATTCCTGTTAAAATGAATTTTGGTTTAAATTTTTATTTTACTTATTTTACTAGAATATAACACGACTAATTTGACTTCTTCTTCTTCTTTTTTTTGCAGTTGTTTCTTTTGGCATGCATAGTCCAACTCAAATGATGTCAGATGAAGGACGCCTGTGTGAGGAAGGACGATGATAAAGTCCTCACATTGAAACGTGGCATCGCTGACGTGTTTGCACTGCATTAGCATTTCGTACGGGCGCCAGCCAGGAGCAGCAGCAATGGAGGCGGTATTCTGCCGTCTACGCGTGATTCACCCGAAAGGTCATAAAGCAACATGTTGAATCGTCGCTCGGCCCCCTGCTGATCGGCCGGCTGCCCGCTCTTCATTGTCGGGTGCTTATACTGAGCAGTGGGCTGTGCTGTTTTCTATTTTGGAGGGGATTTAGATCTGTCACACAAACACATACACACACACACACACACACACACACACACACACACACACACACACACACACAGTGGTTGTAAGGTAGTGGGGGTTAGAGGATTACAGAGAGGAGAAGTGAAAATTCCTGTTTGGAAGACTTGCTGAGGCTAAAGTTTCCCCATTGCACATGTCAGGGTGGAAAAAACTCCCAGGAGGAGGTGGGGATCGAAGCGTCAATCCCACACTAGGCCCAGGGTAAACACACAGGTATTCAATGACCCAAACACTGCTCCTTGGGTGTCTTTTAGCCCTGCTTGTGTTTCTTGCTTGTGTCGCTCCGAATTGTGACGTTGCCACGCAACCTCATACATATCCAACGCTTGCAGCAACAACATACCTGAGTTCTTTTCTTGACACATAAGCCAGTGGATCGCATGCTTTCACACCCATGGTTGACTGGGACCAAGCTGCAAAACGCTCTTATTGCAAATGACTCAAATGTAAAAATGAGTCTCAAACCACCGGGGATCTCGTTCCTAATGCTTCTCGCAGTTTATAATCAAAGAAGTGCACAATAGGATGATTTTGAAGGTGGTATCAATAATGAATTTAATGAAAATGAGAGTGAAGTTAAAATTCAAAAATATTGGAATCCTACAGAAATTGGCACAAAGCACTATTATAAAAGAAATGTTTTGTAACTATACATAAAATAGTGGAATTTCACTAAAATCTAGGTTGCATCAGACATTTTATTCACCAGATGAAAAGCAGGTGAAAGAAAATGGAGACGGGTTTCACGAGCACCTTCGTCCCACAATGTCTATTTGAGATCAAGCACCACAACAGTGGCCGGCTCCTTCAGGCAAAAAAAGAGCTTCCAGTTGTGTTCGGAGAGCACTGCAGCCACGAGTGAACATGCATTACAAAGCAGCAGCTCTTGAGTGACTAAGCTGAATGTCATCGTCTGAGAGAGAGAAAGAGAGACTGCAGGGACATGTCACAACAGAGAGAACAGCACTCAGCTCACCACCGACTGTCAGCCGCACAGTCATCTGAAATGTCGGCGTTTGTCAACACCTCCCGGAATCACTGTTCCTGCGTCAGTGTGTGTGTGTGTGTGTGTGCGCGCGTGGGCGTGTGTGTGTTTGTGTGTGTGTGTGTGTGTGAAGGAAAGATGTGTGCGTCTGTTGAATTCATGTGTTACATGTGTGTTTGTGCATAAATGAACAGCAGTGAGTGATGGCGTGTATAATAGGAAATAAAAATAGGGCTAATGATAAAAATTCCGCTACTAATAAAGCCACTTCCAAGTAATAATGATAATTATACTTAGGTAATACTAAGTATTACTTAGTCACACTGACTAAAGATAACGTCAGCATTATTCATCAGTATATGGTTCATCTGGATGTGCTTGTTGAGCCCAACATGAGGATCCAAGTATTTAATTTCATCCAAAATTTACATTTTGACCATTTACCGTACAGATTATATTAATACAATAATATAACTAATATAACTAATATCTCTGCTTATTTGTGAAGCACATTTACTGTTTTTAAGGCAATTTCTAACCCTTCGCACTGGTTTAGCATCTGTCCTATCGGTGAATATGACTGTGTCATCTGCATACATCAGGATTTTGACAGCACAGATGCGTGATCAGCAATGTACGACCTCAATAACAATAACTCTAGTATAGAGCCTTGTGGTACTCCAACAGTAATGAGTATAGCAAGGAAAGATTAAGTGCTTCCTTGCTGAGAGAGTCATTGATAACATTCAAATATCTCTCCATTAAATATGAAGCTATAGCTAGGTGTCAGATGGTTACTTTAGCGTAGCATAAAGACTGGATGCAGAGGGTGATAGCGAACAGCTCTGTCTAAAAGTATATAAAAAATCACAGAGCAGCACCTAAAAAGTTGACTAACTAGCCAAGAAAGTAAACAGTGTATTTTCCAAATATGTTCATCTATTCATTCAAGGCGTTGAGGATTGCAATGTGTTGTTTCCACTTTAACTGTAGACATTAATTTCTCATGCTGGCGTTCTTTCTGTTTCTCTTTCTGCTTCATCATTTTTAAACGTGGCGAGCATGTGATGGTTTCCGCCAAGGGAACTGTCATCAGGACACTCCCTGCTGCTATTCCCACGCTACAATCTAGCTCCAAAAATGATCCTGATAGAGACACAATAAGAACTTTTTTACATGCAAAAAGTTAAAATGTATTTGTAGCTTCAATGGCTCTGAAAACTGGCATTAGAAAACAGTTTTTAAGCACGAAGATTCACAATATATGTAGTATGTAGACAAAAGTGGAGTTATCACACCCACTGGCATTTCTGTTGACCTCTTCACAAAGAAAAAAAACATCAAGCTATACGGAATAATTGAATGTACACTACACCCCATTTAAAACAACTGAAGCTTCAAAAAAGTCAACCACCCATGAAAATATTTGAATCAGCAACTAGTGGCAGTGGAGGTGATGCTGACGTCAGTCTTTGGCTCGGGGTGCACCTCCAGGTCAGCCAGAGTTTAGCCATGCGGCGCAGGGCCCAGAATGTCCTGGGTTCCTCTGGGGGTTCTCAGGTGAGCTTAGGGCATGAGGGGTTTTACTTTCTCCAGCCAGTGCAAGGCCTGGCATTTCAGGGAGGGTTGCTGGAGTTGGTGGGAGCCGTGGCTCTCAGAGTGAGGTCATGGCGCAGGGACTCCAGCGCTCTCCCTCGGCTCTGGCGAGGCCCGAGGCTCCCTCACATCTGTGTGTTGTCTGAACCAGCAGCAGGCAGCTGCTCCCTCTCATTATATCCCCTAATGGATGGATCCGTTTCCCTCTGACCTCATCCTCCTTCTTCAACAACATCCCTCCATCACTCCATCCTGATACCCCTTCACCCTTGCATAGACCACCCCCCCCCCTTTTCTCTCACGTCTGAAGCGCTGAGCAGGCACAACACCAGCCTGCAGAAATAAAGGTAACGCTTACGACTACAGCCCACGCATTACAGTGTAATTATTTAGTATATGGTGTTTTGGTAAAATACTTATTTGGCACTTACATGTAAGTAAAAGTTAAGTTAAATGACATCTTTTGTGTGTGAAAGGACAGAATAGACTCAAGTTGTAATGTAGTTCAAGGGGCTTCCCTGTATCAAATGTCCTGGCCCACAATCACAACCTTTTCCATTCTTCAGGTGTTTTGATCAATTCGATTTTCATGTTGTTTGTCCTTGTTAAACACAAGCGCCACTGAAAGACATATCGCCTTCTGGTCCATTTCTCTGTTGCCACATTTCAATCTGGGTATTTTCACCTAAACCGCCTGATTGAGTCTGTGTGTGTGTGTGTGCGTGCGGTTTGCTCTTTGGAGTTGAATTTCAACATCTTCTGGCCCTTTTGATTCCTCCACAGAAGGCAAAGCGAGCTATCAACACAATCCCCCCCCCCCCCCCCCCCACGGAGGCTTCTCTCGAGACGTGATGGATAGAATCAATAATGCCTCGGTCTGCCCCAGATATTTGTCTTTATCATTAGTTGAGGCCTGCTCTGTTTGAAGTGCCGTGCGAGAGGCAGCCTCAGACTATTTATAGGCTGGGGGGGGGGGCCTTTTTTTCACCGTGCTCATCTGCTCTCATCTCATCACGTCGCCCCTCAACCCATCTCAGTTTTGCTGAGACGCCGACTGAGGAATCGCGTTTTTATCGCACAGCTTCTGTGTTCATTACCGGGCGGCGCCGATTAATCACTCGCATTGGTTAGCCGCAGCTCTCAGACCTGTCACTCAGCGAGCGCGGCGGGGTCGCGGGCCTCGCCTGCCGATCAGTAACACGGGGTGCCGACCAACAGAGAGGGAACGGGGGGAGAAAAAAGGAGATGGAGAGAGAAACAGAGGACTGAAAGATGGGGAGCAAGTGAATCGGTTTCAACGACTCAATGATAATCATTTCTGCAGATGAGGGGAAGCACAGAAAGAGAAAAGGGGGAGGTGTTATGGGCCTTGTGATGATCCATGGGAGATCATGAAGGCGTTTCAATGATGCAATCCCTGGGATACCTGAGTGTGTATGAATGTGTGTGTGTGTGTGTGTGTGTGGCGGACAGAAAAAAAAGGACAAAATATAAGCGCTGCAGCAAAACATTGAGGTTGCTGGGCAACAGGGCTTCAAGCAACAGTACTACTGAGTTATGAGGAACACTGGCGCATGACTCAACTCCTCAGATCTGGTTTCAGGACGGTGTGGGGCGGAGCAGCGGGAGGGGACAAAGACAGAGAAATGTCTCCACCTGTCCTGATTTGTCTCGGCAAGTGAACAATGACACTGGTCGCTAAGAACTCTGGGACTACGGCATAAGAACGGGGGCCTCCTTAAACGGGGGCTGAGGTGTAGGGGTCTCTTAGTAGTTGTTGTTTGGGTTTTGTTCAAGCCTTTAACACAGTATATGTAACCCAAAGAGGAGCTCGGTGCATTGTCTCATCATATGTCTGTCAGGTGGTTTATGGGCTAAGAGGCTTACGGCTCAGAGTTGAGAAAGAGAAGACATGTAGGGGTAGTACTCGGATCCCTTACTAACACAAAGGTACCATTACCAATATGTAAACACCATTACAAGTAAAAGATTGAAGAACTTTTGGTTCGAACTATTTAAAAAATATATATTTTGGTATTTTAGTCCAGTGTTTCCCAACCTGGTGGTCCTCCAACGGGTCTCGAGATTAATCTGAGGGTCCACGAGAGGACTGAAACCAAATTCCACCTTCATCGCTGCAGTGAATTGAAGTATTTCAAATTTGTACTTATTATTTATAGAAGGAGTACATATTATGTATATTTTATGTATACTAAACACTGTGAACTACATAAACTGTCAGGAATTCTAGAAACTATAAGTGTATCATACTTTTGCCAAAATATGTTTATGCAGAAGTATTGTGTATCTTGTTGGTACTAATGTCATAAAATTCATAAAACATAAAATGTCATAAAATATCTCCCACATGTCTTGTACAACTGCAAGTAAAAATAATCTAAAAATCTAAGTAATTATATATGTAGTATTAGGTACATTTTTTAAAGAACTGAAAATTCTAAATATTCTTGAACATAAAATTATTTAAAGGGTACGGCTGCTGATATTAGATAAATATATCACCTGGGTTCTTAGCAAACATTGCTCAAACAGGAAGACTAATCAAAACTTCAATAACTTTTAGGATCAATTCATTGTATCCTTTATCCATGCGTTCCATCATATCGAATATTCCTCAACCCGAGCTACAGCATCAGATGCCACCGGCCGCTCATGGCCCGAGGCCACGGGGTCTGAACCAGGCAGTGACGCTCGCTTGCAGTGAGCAGAGGGTCGCTCGGATGTACAGCTGAAAACCACTTCCTCAGGTAACGGGGCAAATAAGAGGCTGGGCACTCGAAACACAGTTGTACTCTCCCGTGCTGATTACAGTGAGCGTGCATACCAGATGGAAGGCACGCATGTTGCACTGTGGCGTGCAGTGAGTACGCTTGGTAGTTTCTCTCATCCTCAGCGGCGGAATTTGAGCTCGCACTGTAACATGTGCTTTTGCCTTCCGCTGAGCCTCCAAATGACAGTGTCTCATAGGGCGACGCTGAGGAACAAGTGATGTTTCCTGCGTGTCGGTGTGTTGCTTAACTCTAACTAATAATTATAAGAGAGAGGTTTGAAATGCACCCGTCTGTTCTGTGTGCGCGCCTGTGTGTTTTCTCATGTATGTGGTGTACAGGGTGTGAGTGTGTGCCAATGTGTATGGCAGATATTAATATTTTGTATTGTACTGTTATCATATTGATTGACAATGTTGCATCAATTTATTTCAATTTTCTTTTCTTTTTCCAATCAAAACCTCAGATGTTTAGTGAGAACCCCTGGAGAGGCCCCTGGAGAACGAATACAATCCTACAAACACGACGAAAGGGTAAATGATCGACACTAAGTTGTTTGTTGATAATGCGTAACCGTCGCCCTGTATTGTATGTTTTTCCAAAGATATGTCGTGATTGCAAAGATAATTTCACGCATCGTGGTGCGTAAGGTTCCCAAACCAACCATAACATTTCTGAGGCTGTAAATTGTGATTTCTTTCCATACACAAGAGGTTATTTCTCCACTAATGCTTTATTTAATGACTCCATAATTCCCAATTAAGTTTTCTAAAAAGAACTAGTTTGGTACTTAGCAAAGGCAAAATAGAGACAAAGGTGTAAGACAGTTGTTTGACTTCAGGAAGTTGTGTGGCATGTATAAGTAGATGAGGACTTTCCTGGGAGGAATAGTTCTGTAATGCAGACCGTTAGATGAGAGGATTGATACCACCGCCATATTTCTGTTCCAAATGAAGCTTAGCATAACCAGGGGGAAACTATGTGTGGTTCTCGTGTCACGTGTGGTTTATACCAAGAATTTGTGTGACACATGAAACCCTGTGCAACCACAAAATGTCATCCATATTGTTTGTCTCGTGTACAGATTATATAAATGATATAAAACATGACTTTGATAACGTCATGTTGGTCATTTCCTCATATAAACACCAAGCTAATCTAATTAGCTTCTGGTTGGTATGTTTTAAATTAGTTGCTTAATCATGCTGGCTTTAAAATACACCAGAATAGTGAAAATGCCCACTACAATTCCTTTCACCCCCAAAGTTAGAATTTTGGTTTTGGTCGGACAAAACGAGCAAATCGATTTCATTAAAAAGCTACGAAACAGTGAAAAGCAGCAAATCTTCACATTTGAAAAGCTTGAACCAGTGAATACTTAATCAGTAGGATTAACGTTGACCGTCATTATTGCTTTCAGTTAATTATGTGTCAGCCGATGAATTGATTACCAATATTGTTTCAGCGCTGCTGAACTCTCTAATGTGTGTAAAGTGTATATAACGGAGCAAAATGCCTTAACATGGTGGTACGTACGGCCTTTTTTCGATATAGAAAAGTGATTTTTTTTTTATAATTACTTATTTATTTTAAATTTCTTATATATTCTTATATTTATTGCAATCTCTAGGTCAAAATTAAGGAAGGGGAGTCAAGGAGAAGGTTCAAAAACAATAATATTCATATTTGCGATTTTCCCCAAATATTGTCTGTGCATGCTGTGCTCTCTTTCTGTCCCTGTGTAAATGTGACATGCAGTTAAAGCGTGCACACAAGGCACGCAGGAGACCATTTCATAAGAAATATTTAGCTTTTGGGGGGGACAACAGTCCTTCCCATTCTTGGAGTTTGTGGGTGTCTGGATGATGTCAGTGTTGTGCAGCAGACTCAACACTAGCTGTGCTGACGACACAAGGCCTTGTCTGATAAGACAGGCCTGCTGTTCGCCTGGGCGGCCCGCCGTGCCGTTCCCCTGGCACCTGCGAGCAACTCTTACTCTGGGTCAGTGTCAAAAGTCTTTCAGAGATGTCTGACCAACACTTCCTGCTGTGAATGCAGATGTGGGGACCGGCACTACTGACTTAGGGAAACTCCAACGTGTACAAGTACCAATCACCGACGGCTTATTTATACTCTGTCAATGTGGCCACACTTTTAAAAGAAAAGAAACCACAAAATATTGAAATTAAGAAATCAAAACTACTACCTGAAATTCACAATTCCTTCACTCGATTATTTTGGCACCAGGTAACAATAGCAATGTCCTGAGCAACTGCCTGAATGTCATCATTTGTTCCCATCCGTCTCGCAGAATCCTCACATTTCAGAGTGTCCTTCTCAGGTTCTCGCTATCAGTGCCTCGTCTACCTGTCAAAAGCCTCGATTTCACCCATGACTGGGTTTGTCAGCTCGCAGTAAGAAGCCAGATTAATCTACTGTTTATTTAGCTTGCCTGGACAATCTGCCCCGAGCTCAGCGGGGGAGTGATATTGGATCCTTTCTGCCGTACATACCAGTAATGTCACACTGAAACTTACTTGTCAGGTGCCTTTGTGCCGGGGGGAAGAGGCCTCAACATCTTGCTCAGCAACTTTACAAGGAGCCGAAAGGGTCAAGGGTCAAAGGAACGGGTAGCCTAACAAATGGAAGCAAAACTGGCGAGAATAATGATCATAAAAAAATAATATTTGCTGTTTGTCTGTTGTCTCCTTTCTTTGGATACCCAGTCACTTAATTGCAAATTACTGTTTGCCCTCTACAGCATGTTGTTATCGAGGTAAACCAGTTGATTGCAATTTGATCATGAACCCTTAAAAATAAAGACTTAAAATACCTTAAAAAGTGTCATTTAGCTCTAATTATATACCAGCATTTCCATATTTGTTATCATTTGGATGATATTGTTTTTATAAGCAAGGGGATTTAAAGGGCGACAATTTTTCACCTTCATCCCAGATTAATCTAAGAAAATAACCATGTTAGTGTAAAAAAAATAGACTGAATGTGTGAAAGACACTTGGGTCTAATTAAAGATGATGTCACGGGGAAAATGTTGGATCAGATATTTTTGGAGATAAAGTTAAGGTATCTTAAAACCTCTGCCTCTTTTATTTTGACAGTTCTTTTTATTTTAAACATCTCTCACATTCTCAGCTTAATTGAAGTAGAATGATTAATATATGGACTGACCTTATAAATAATATATGCACCCATAGAACCTCAAAATCAATGTTTTTTTCATGCAATCTTAAGCAAATTTGAGAAGACTTTAAATATCGGTCATTTCGCGCCTTTATTGTGGAAGCAAGAGAAATGCAACAGGAGGAGAGAGATGAGTAGTAAAAAATGTACCCAGCTGGTATCAAACCAGACATGTTGCAGTTCATTGTCAATGATCGGAACCCCGCAGGCCACAAGGGCACTTCAGGTTTACTGTAAAATTGCACGGCGTAATTCAATAAAACATGAGTGCAGATACAAGCACCTGTAAAAATACGTCTCAGCAGGAGAGGGCTGCCAAATACTCATACTTTTGGCATACTTTGAAAACAATAATCTAATATCTTGAATTTGAGACAACATACGTGCACACCATAGCTTGGTAAACCAGATTTGACACACGCTCTGTGTATGAGCACACGTGAATACAGTTCACCTCGGATGCAAAAGGCCTGTCGGCCGTCAGGCGGTTGTGTTCCCTTTCAAAGGTCTTGGCGCACAATTTGATGTCAACAAACGACATGGGGGGGAAAGTGGTGAGCTCACGACTGCAGTGATTCTCTCTTTCCTTTGTTAGGATCAACTCACTGCTCATGCGAGGATGTGGTGGGTTACTGGTCTGTTCAGGACAACACAGAGACTCGTCCGCTGGGTGCCCGGGTAAACAGTTTAACCAGAACAAGGCCTCAACCGGAGAATGGTCGATACCAAGCTACTTCAGTGCCTGTGAACGCTGCCAGCAACGCATGACGAGCTTTGGGTGAAGGGGAAACTCCTGGTTTTTAAGGAACCAGGCCTCTCGCTGCCAACGCCAACAAAACGCTACAGCGGGTCTCCTAACATTAGCCGAGCACCAGGCCTCCTCACTCCCAGAGCTGTCAGACAGCGGGGAGGCTCAGGGTGCTGTCACTTTGAATGACTCCATGAATGGGCCACGGCCTTTTAGAGCCCACTGTGCGGCTGTGAGCTGTTTTGACACGGGCACTAATACCTCCCTCTTGCACTTGGCCGAAGGGGCTTGGGTTCAGAGCCCCGTTTCGCGAGGAGCAACACCGCAGCGTGTTTGGCAGCTCGCCGCCTGCAGAGACAAGAGCGGGTGCTTTTTCTGCCCGGCTGCGATGGCGGTGACTGCAGCGCGTGGCTCACACGGCGCTGGACGGATGTCAGTCACTGCTGCTCCTCTAACCCCTCTCCCCCTCGGACCGTCTGTCTGTCTGCCTGTCATTCTGTCTGTCACTCTGCCTGTCTGGTTCCTGGCCCTCGGTGAATAATGACACAAGCGTCACAAACGCCGGATTCTATTATCTGGTCTTCCTTTTTATTTTAGTGTAATTTGACTGAACCACAGAGCCACTGTGTCCCTCCCACTCACACTTGTTGGTCGGATTCTTGTCTACAGCCCCTTGAGATGTCTTCCTTTGTATGCAACCCTCATTTAATGGTGCGCTCTCTGGTGCAGCTACGAGATTATCTTAGCCAGACTTGGGAAGTCACATCACGCCCATTACAAATCAATTCTCCTATCTGTAGACATTCATATGTATGTGAGCATAAATGTACACTTTCTGAGGCCTTATAACTGTGATGGAAAATCAACATCAACATTTCAAAATAAAATGTGGCAGAGCAATAGGTGTGTGGCAACAGAAAAATGCGCCCGCCCCTATACTACAATAAAGAAGTCTGGATAACCACATCCCACATCAGATTGCATGTGCTGAATAGAAAAGTGACACAGTCATAAATAGCATGGCAGGTCGAGGCAGCACATTGCCCTCTGGGGTAGGGAGACATGACTGATATTAGAGATGCGGTGGGGGATAAAGACCTGACCTTTATATAGATTTATTTCCCCTCACATTTTTATTGGCAGGATAGAGTTCAGTCTGACACGGATTTTTTACGAGCTCCATTCACAAGTACAATCGACTCCACAATCGTATCAAAGATGTGTTATACGATAAGATAAGGAGGCTTATTTCATGTTGTGCTGTGTATTTGTGATTGTGTTGCATGAATACTCTGCAGTGTGTCTTTTAAGGTTATTAAGATTAACACGCCGACATCCTTTATATTTCAATGGCCTACTTTTTTTTAGTGCCATCGGCGGTAAAAGTCCTTGAGGTCTAATATATACTTTTAATGTTCATGCATAACCTCGGCAAAGACCACTACTATTGAATTAACCGTGGTAAGAAACTAAAACCCACTGGAAGAATGGGCTGTCTGTGGAGTTATGCGTGTGCGTTAACAATGGATGCGCAGTGAGTCAAACTGTAACCACTTGTGGATACACAAATAATCATAATCTTGAATAAATAGGGGTATGAGGTTAAATCCTTTGCAGTGATAAAGGGGACTAGCTACGGGAAGCTGAGGCAAAACACAAACACTGGTGAGAGCAGCGCCTGCAGATAAGGCTGGTTTGATCCGCTGTGTGCGCCGCAGACCAAAGGGGCCCCGTGATGCCCTCCCCGTGTTGTCTTGTCACGGATAAAAGCCAGACCACGAAAAAACAGCCACTGCGGTCAGCTACCACGGAGTGGGTTATTCTCTCCGGCGAACGCGCTTTCCGTCGACTTGCTTGTTTGTTTATCGGCGGCCTGTGCCCCTTTGGAATCCGAGGGCCGATCCGATGCTCCCAGTAAACCCTGCAACAAAGTGGGGAACGCGCTCAGGTTTCCTCCGTTCGGTTCCTTGTCCGGACACCACCGGTAAAGAGCAAGGGATGTGAAGTAGTGTTGTGCACCTATGCTTTTTTAAAGTCTTTCCGCTCTGAACATCGCCCCCAAAAGGGGACCACGTCGGTAAATTGTTTGTTTGTAGTTTGCATGCACACGTGGCAGCGCTTTCTGGTTAACGTGACTTTGAAAAGAAAAGAAAAGTGCACGAGCCCAGATTGTTAGTGTAGGCCAGGGCCCTTGAAGTCAAGGTCTGCCTTTCATATTATACGAATCCCAATCTGGGCCCAAACTGAGCCGTGCTGACTCACTGATTTAAAACACACAAACCATCCAAAAACGTCCCTGTCTTTCCAGGAAAGCAGGAAATCACGGCCGTCGTCGCCGGCCGTCCAGCGGGGCTCAGCTATGCATTACTGCCATCTAATGGTCGCGGGGCTCTGAAGCACCGACGTGACACACTTCCACCACTTCCCCTTGACACGCTGTACACTGAGCTGTTACATAAGCCACAGTGCTGTGAACAAACGTTTGATTCCATGTTCTTTTTTTCATGCGCAAGAATCACAAGAGACAATGAATTGAACCCCTACGTCCATTGCTTCACACGCAGCCTCTCGCTGAGGATAGTTTCTTTCATGTGTGCGCATTTGTGTGTCCCTGAGTGTCACCTGCCCCGATCATTGTGCAGCGACAACCGAAATCATGAGCTCATTCGACCTTATCTGATCACGGCGGCCCACCTCCGCGTGCATCTGCGGCTTAGAGCGCCATTGTTCCTTTTGTGACTTAATTACATGTATCAGACATCGAATAGCGGCTTGCAGCTGGCTCGTGGCTGTGTGCACAGTGCAAGTAACTCGCAAACAAATCGCACGACCACAAGCACAAAAGGGGCACGGCAGAGAGTATCGGTGTCACGCGCGCTGGTTAAACAGAGCTCCAGATGCGGGAGAATACGAACTGGGTGGCGGTGGGGAGATAAACACACACACACAGACTTAAAAGCAGCACGTTGATACACTGTATCCGCTGTCAGAACAATTCACCTGCCGCCATCTCTCAGCGCGGCCATTCACAGCCTCCGCCATCTCCTTTTCCGCCAGAGCAAATTGACATGTCATCACTTGACTATATTGATCAAACCTCAGGTGCAAAGCAGAGCCGCACGCTGGACACCTTACATAGTTGTCGGTTTTTTTTCTTTCTTCTCCTTCTTTTTTCCTCCCCAAGCATTTGAAAGCCTCCCCGGCTCCTTCAGTGATGTGACACTCGCCGCCTCTTTGGAGTTCAGTGTCGGTAAACACGAGGGCTGAAAGCCGCCCCTGGCTCCTTTAGAAAAACACTACAAAACGTGCTTTAACTGTATCTAGCCGGCTTTCAGTGCCGTACAAACACAGAGCTAATGTGATCCCAGGTAACCCCGATGCCCGCGGTGGTCACACGAGTGTCGTCCGCTGACAGCTCCTGTTAGGACTCCATTGTGTCGACATGGACGTGGAAGACAAGGGAGGAGGTGGTTAAAAGCACAAAGGGGACACGGCACACACTCTTTTCTCTCCCTCTCATCACAGCTGCCTTCTCTTTTCTGGCTGCTGCCCTGTCGATCATTCCGTCCGAACGAATGGGGAACCCCAGGCCCTCTCCTCAGCTCCCGAGGATGGAGGGTAGTGGGGAGTCCGCTGGGTGCCAGAGACAGGTGCAGGCCAAGATGTGAGAGGCTCATGAAGGTGCTGACAGATCAGTTGCTCTCAGGGACTTTTGGACGGAGCCGCGTGGCTTCCTCGGCCGCTCCAGTCCCACTCCTCCTCCGGTCGTTAGTCTCGGTCCGGAGCGCACGGTGCTTTGTCACTTTGCACATGTTCAGGGCAAAGGACGGAAACATAACCGGCTCCGCTTTAGTCTCGCACCTTAACAGTGCCAGTTGAAAACAAGGCATAATCATCAGGGCAGACATCAAATGTGTGGAAACAAAAGCTTGTTCTAATAAATCTAAAGGCACTGAAACTACATCGGATATGATCAGCTATTGATTTTCAAGTTCATTTTCTCAAATTGCCAGAATGCGTATTGGTAATCTTTGTTGGCATTGATTATTGGCATTTAAAGAAAAAAGTTGCACCAACAAGCCAGGCTCATCTCTTCTTTAGGGAGAGAAAGACAGACGCAAATTCACCCGGGACGGAGCGAACTGCTCGACTTTAGTAAGAAAAAGGTAGAACTCTCCTAAAACATTATGAAGCAAGATGAAAGAAGAAAAAATAACACGATGAACTTTCTGAGACTTCCACGCACACAGACACACACATTACACACAGCGCTGGTGCTTCTGCGGTTGGTACATTGACAGAATATACACGTACTGCACAAATTAATGGGAATCATGCAAAGTATAAAATCCCACAACACAACTGAACACATTTATAATCTGAAACTGTGATTCATCCAAGGCGAGAAATGTATTTTAACTTTTGTTCTTTATATTGTGGAATTCCCTCCAACTTTACTCTATAGAAGACTTTTATTTAATTATACAATGTCATGTAATGTAATGAGATATGTTTGTCCGGCTAATGTCAGGTCAATTAAAGTTGTCCAGTTACCACTTCCATGACTTACGTTCATACTTTACATTCTTCTTAAATTAAGTTGGTCCAAAAACGTTTTTGCATACTTCCCAGCATGCATTGTATTTGGGTCCTATAATGTCCAGAAAGCTTTGTTCTTTACTGTTTTAATGAGAGTTACATGATGGAGGCTTGTAATGTTTTTCTTTCATACTCCTTCTGTACAAATCCATTCAGTCATACTTTAAGTGCCATGAAGTAATGGTTCATCTTACTGGAAGTTAAGTGAAAACTAAAACTTGATTCTCACTTTTATTTTTATTTTTTACAGTGCATAATTCATGAAGGGTACAACCTTGATCCTTTGTCCCAAATTCGGTTCCCCGAAGTGTTTCATGTCCTGTTTTGGGAGAGTTAATCAGACCTTCCTTATTAAAAAATGCTAAAGGTCACCAAGGTCACATAGACAAAGGCCTTTATGAGGGGGGTGGAAGCCCTGTGTGCCAGGGATGACAGATGCCGAGACGTGATTGGCCTGTTCCTGCGCGGATGGGATTCGCTGTCAACAGGTCCCAATTAGTCCAATCAGAGTGGAAGGAAACGCCACAGAAAGGATACTTTGTGAGCGCCACTGTTTGTGAAGCTGGAGGCAAAAACAAAAAAACAGTCACTGGTTCTTTCTTCCCACCCCACTGGGCTGTACCAGACTCCATGGGGGCAAATTAACTCGTGATTCAGACTCCTTGTAGCATCACTGTGTTGACACATGCTGCTGTATGGGGGCTACATTGTTGCAGCCTTGGACGTTGATGTAAATATTGCCTTGTTCGTGCTATTGTGTTTCTGAATGGTACTCAATGACCAGAGCAGCTTCCTGCCGCAAATGTGTCATCAAGGGTCTTTCAGATTGTGCGCAAACACAGCCGAGATGCACGCAGCAAGGCTGCAGTTCACATGAAGAGTTATTCATGTGAGAAAAATGGGGTCTGGGCGGCTGAGAAGAAGTGTGCACCGCGAAAAAAACAAATGCTGAGTCACATTCAGAAATCTAAACTATGGGGGGGAAGAGAAGTTCTTTGTCAACTGCTGCAAAAAGAGAATCAGACATAGCTATGGCTGGAAAAAGGAAATTGAAAAATTAAATGTGTTAAAATAAACACAGTGTGGATCATTTCATTTGCATGATTAAATATATAAAACAAACACAATAAGACAATACAAATGCTGTATTGTGACAATATCAGCACTTTAAGGATCTTAACAAAACACAGCAATATTTAATTAATTATGCAGAATTCTGAGTAAATAACAGCATCATTGTCATCAACAACATCATTAAATACATTGAAAAACAGGAAATCTAATATGCATCAGAAGTCATTTAAGCAAATAATCATCTTGGAACCTTGACCTAACTAACTAATCAACCAGGGTTTAGCGAGTGATGGGACATTGACCCCTGACCTGAGGAAGTCATTTGGATGGAGGGGCACTGAAGGTCTGATTCATGGTCTGAATATCAGTGGAGTCTTGATACCAGGGAAGGCAGAGGCGAGGATGGACAGGTAACTGTGGAGGTGGAGCGGGCATGTCTTCTTTCTCTGGACCTGTCACTCCCCCTGTAATTGAATCTGGCCAATGTCTGATCTAAGAAAAATTCCACTTCAGTGAAAATTTTCACATCTAATCTTAGTGCCGTCTCAGAAAGAAAAAAGTCTCTTATGAAAACCTCTCCTCCAGCTTTTGGTCCGTGGTTCTTGGTGTAGACACGAAGGGATTGGCGTGGGGATGGTTAAGAGGTCATGTATTATTTTGTCAAGCGTATTCCGAGGCCATAAAAATAATGCTCCCGCTAATATTATGACAGGCCTCCTATTGGAGCATGTTGTTGTGAATGGCCGGAGGAGCAGACGGATGCCAGACTCCCATGGCCAGATCTCGGATTGCTCGGATATGGTTTTTCCACTGTACAAGTGTACCGTGACACATTCTGACGACCATAGTGTGGCATGTTTTTCCATAGCGTTTGTGCAGCTTGGTTTGGTTAACTGCAACAATCTAAAACATTTATATACACAAATTGCATTTGCTACCCTGTATTGCTTGGATGAGACAATAAGTGAAGCAAATGCCTGACATTGAATACTTTTCTCTTTGGTCTTATGATCACTCATCTGCTGGTGAAGCCATGCCTGGAAAACATTCTTAGAAAATGATAGATTTGATGTTTCCAGCAGCAAAACAAAGCATGAGTAGCAATATTCTCTTGGACAGGCAATTGGGTGCCACATACATAAATCCATGTATAAAAGTGGCACTATACAACTCATCCTGACAACTATCTATGCACAGACACGGGTGATCACTTCTCACAAGAGAAGAGACAACATCTCAAGATTCTGCCCACACTATTGTAAGTTATGGCAAAATACTGGAGTACTTCAAAATATGTCCATCAGGCTTACTTCATTGCAAAGGCACATACCTTTTAGATTGCTACTTCACTTGGATGTTTGAGGTTCACTGTGCAGATGCATGTGAATGTGTATGCATGCATGAGTGTATAAGTGTACTTTTTACATTTTGGATTGAAGGCCAATAGTTGCCCAGTATGCGTTTTACAAGTGGTAACGTGAAACCTCTGGTGCACATAAACTGCGGAGGGACTTTTCAGTGGGAGACATCTTGTGTCCAGACGTCATGGTTAACAATGTTAACCCCTAAGCCATGAGGGTCGAACCAAGCAGTTAAAGATTTGAAGTGTACAATATTTATATTTAATAATACAAAGATTCTCAATAGTCATTAAGGGATGAAGGAGTGTAATGGAATCGTTCTCTTTTCCCTTTTTAAGAATTTTTATTAATATAATGTAACTTTTTGTGGGAAAAACAATATCAAACATAATTATTATCAAATAATTTATGTTGAATTAAAACAAACATGGATTGGTCTACAATCAAAGTATTATAGTACGTTTGCCCAGCAGGGCAGCGTGGCACTGTCACTGGGCTATAACAGTAAAGGACAGTTGATACTATGATAAAAGTGAAGTATTTGTGTGCTTACTCTACCATAACTCTTATGTCAAACACTCTAAACTGTCAGATAGCAAAATAGATCCCCCATATGCAGAAAACTCATTTTTTTTTAATGAAAACTGATAACATTACCTTCTGTGATTTGTCTCTTCACACAGATCAGGGGTAACACCTTATTCAGACAAACATCTGCATCATCTGCTTCGTTCCACACTAGTCATCTACTTGGACAAACATCACAGGGGAAAGAAAGGACGGACAACTGAAATGTAAAAATAACTTTTCTCTTTTGATGAACCACTTTGCAAAACAGTTTGGTCCCAGGAGGGTGTGACAGCCTGAAGGAGAGAGTAGACATTGTTATGAAGTGCCAGTCACTGGTTTCAGTCATCGTGCTATCTCATTGTAAGGGGATACGCTGGGCTTGGAGGTTATTTTAGGGTTCACAGTCACATCTAAGGATGTGAAGGATCTCTGGTTTTTCTCTGGCAGCAAAGGGACGACACTGAAGAATCTCTTTTAGATCAAAGCCTGGAGATCAAACGCACGGCATCCATAAGAGAAGGAACGCAGTCGTATGGATCTCAATCACCGTTTGTCCCTAGAACCGGCAGGCCTAGAGTAGGTACCCCACAGGTACTACTGCCTACCCCGCGGAGACTGCGGTACAGGGCCATAAAGGGGCTCAACGAGACTACCTTTTGTTCCCGTGGTTATTAATTAGCAGCCTTGTGGAGTTAAATCATACACTACGAGGTCTTCACCCAACTGTCAAGTCAATAATAGGACCAAAACAAGGACAGTGGTACTTTTAGATACTGCCAGAGGATAAAAAGAACTGTGAGACAAGAGTATTAATTAGCAATAGCCTTGACCTCCGAGCACCAAGGGTCAGCTCCATAAAGACCCCCCCCCCCCCCCCCCCCCCCCCCCCCCCCTTTTCCAAAACATTAAGCCCAAGGCATCATTTGTTGTGGGCCAAACACACAGTCTTACACAACCAGTCAGAAATATTTAAGGGCCCTCAGAGATTTACCCTTAAGGCAGTATTCTGAGCAAACAGGGGGCTGTATGTCATTTTATATGGAGTGTAAGAGTGACTGCTCTATCATTTAGGCTGGTGTAAAAAAAACAAAAAACTTTGAGAAATCTGTGACCGGTCAGACATTCCTCATTCTGAGCATTTTGGTGGTTTAGTGGGCTGAGGGACATGCCGAGTACATGCACATCTACATTTGGGTCCTCCTGACAAAGCACATAACACTAGCTGCTTGTTCAAACACTCGATACAGCCTATACTTATGTTTTACTGACAAGTGACCGGTTGTGGTCATGGAAATAACTGACTCTCCTCTCTCAGAAGCAAGGGGTAGCATGATGGTAAAAATGTACCACAAGGCACCACAAAGCCAGGCTTCGCTGTGTATGACAGCAGCTCACATCCCGTCTCCTTTCAACAGTCGGTGTTGGTTTTTGTTAAACATGATCAAAATCTGCAGCTAACCTCTACTAAGTTCCTCACCTCAAGCAAACTGGTGAATAACAGAACCTTGAAGAATTAGGATTGATTATCACCCAGCACACAGAAGCAGGGTATTGTTTTTGCCTGTGTACAAAATCACTCAATGACGCATGGCTGTTCTTCTATCGAACTTGGCAGAGATATTACTTGCGAGGTTATCTCCAGATGATTAGCTATTAAAGCTGATCGGTCGAAGGTCAAGCTCGAGGTCAACAAAATTATGGACCCTAAAAACACATTTTACCAAGATGTCTTTTCAAATAACAGAAACACAATTTAAAGCTGATGTCGATGTCATAGGATGAATTATGTCATGAAGAAGTCAGAAAATGTTGTCTTGCATATTTCAAAAATCTCTGCTTTCTACAGGACCATAGACACGACCTGAAACTCATATGTGCTGAAAAACAATTAAGGACCAAATGATAGATATTGTGTCACACTTACACCAGTATGAAGTCAGAAAACGTTGTTAATGTTTTATAGTGAGGTAATGTGTTAACTTTTGCAACCAATATGATCTGCTGCTTGTTTAGATTGACCAATCAGTCATCATCATATGGTAAAAATGACATCATGCTGATTTCATTATGAAATGGCATCCTTAAAATACAAAAAATGTCAGCATTGCCTGATTGGGCTTTGTACAATGCTCGAGCACAGTAAACAGAGATTGCTCTGGTGGAGTAAGGGTTCAGAGCACCCTGATAGCTGACTTGAAATGACCTGGTGGGGCGTTTGAATTTGCTACCTTCGGGGTCACAGTCTAACTTCTCTAACCTGTGGCTGCCTCAACCACTGGAGGCCTTTTTACAGGTGGAGGAAGGGAAAAAAATATACGTCTATCCTGAGGCTACATTCCTCCCTAGTCTGACTGACTGATCTGTTGGCGAAGACGGCCTTTGATGGACCAGCTATAGCTTCCTCCATTTGAACCTTGGACGAGTCTATCTCGCCTGAAGCAGGGGGAGCTCTTAACGCTCAGCATACCTGTCCGGCACTGATTGAAATAAAGTGACTGTCTGGGGGCTCGCTGGCCCCTGACGGAGCTACGAAACAGTAGAGACATATAGTCAGTTATACACAGTCATGTTTGTGCAAGTGTGTGTGTGTGTGTGTGTTTGTGTGTGTGAGAGAGAAAGTGTGATCTAGGCTGTTTAGTGCCCACTGCAGTCAATGACACCCCTTGTCAGTCTTAATATGTCCCAGCTCGCCGCTAAAACTGCAACTGCTGTTATTCTTCCAGCAGCATTCAGTCCACACAGACCGGGCTTCTCTTCACCAGCCCGCGTACACCGACACACTCGCATACACGCAGATAAAACATACATGCTCTACGGACGAATGTTCATAGTTTGGTGAATTGTGGGATTGCAGACGTTCACGGGGAATATGGTTAGACCTCAAGAAGCTCAAGATGAGTATGGGGAAAAAGACTGTACGCTTGTACATTACATGCTTGTAATCCAATTATTTGAAGTCGCGCAGGAGACTCAGCAAGGAACAAATGTAGAGAATCAGTGCAGACATGTTTATTTACACAGAATTTAAAATTAACTATGACAAATATAAATTATAGGCAGTGTTGATGTCGTAATGGTTACGGTATACACAATTATATGCATGTACATGCATGATACACAAACACTGCGTACTTGGAATGTGTATTAATATGTAATGTAACCTCTCGAACAGCTCTGTTGTTAGACCTCGTCTGTGATCCTGGTTAAATGAATGGGGTCCCTCGGGTGCGCTAGTGTGTAATTTATGGTCAAACCCAAACCGTTGAGACAAGGACTTATGGCCTGTGAATTGTTTGTGTTCGCTGCCCCATAAAAGGCATCACCTCGTCAGCTTCAGCAGTGTGCGAACTAAAAAAAGTGGACAAGGCAGCGCGTATGTGTGTGTGTGTATGTGTGTGTGTGTTTTGTACATGGAAAATCAGCTGCAGTCCAGATGGCCTTTAAGCTTACCCCTTGCCTCATCTCTGACCTGCTGCTGGACAACGACACATCTATAAGATACAGATATACGGAAATACAAGAAGGAAAAATGCATTCTTTTCTCATTAAAGACCACGGATACTTACACTATATTTGTTGGATCATCAGTGGCATTTTTAAGGCAGACGTCGTAGTTAATCTGGCAGGTTAGACAGTTGTTTTGCGACTGCTCCCTGCAGGCCTGCAATGAACGGTTGCGTTTCTAACCTGAAAACACTTCCCTAACATTGGTTCATTGAGGAAAATTGAGGGCGAAAAAATGCTTTTTTGACCAAATCTTGTCTATTACTTTAATTTGCCATAGTTGTAATCGTTTCATAAAAACAATAGCTCTCTTCAGTCCGTGATATACACTCATTATACCACAGTGAAGGGGCTCCGCCAGCCAACAACGCCCCTTAACTGTGGTATGATGAGCGTATTCCACGCCCGGTCATGAGCCATTACTTAATTGTGCCGCCAGATCGTGGTATGACACCACGTCAGTCCTGTTCTCGTACCTCCCAGCTTTTCCCGGATCCACCAACCAACTTACCCTCTGGTTTTATGGAATCCAGCCTCCGTCGGTCGCAGCCACCACGCCAGCTGAGGAACCTGCTTCGCCCCTTGTCACCAGACATGTTCATGTTTTTAACTTGTATTCATAATAGACAAAGAGTTGTAAAAGTGCTGAGGAGTAAATTGTAGCATTTACTAAGATTGCATGTCAATGTACCTCCGTGACAAGCAAGCATTATCGATTACATTGATGAATACCATGAGATACAGTCACAAGCTCAGGAAAATGTGAATGAGTTCACCTTGAGTTAAGAATGTTTTTTCAAGCTTCTATTTCAAAGGAGAAAGATAAAACATAATTCATGCAGATTTTAAAACGATGATAAACACAAAATTCAGATCAAGGTCTGCAAATGCTCTTGGTTAGACTGCATTTACTCTGAAAACTCAGAGTAAAGAAACTCAGTTTCTTAATGCATAATGCAGTTTGAAAGGCAGGATGTGGAGCCAACAATGACAGCAGCTGTACTAAAGCTCATTTCCCACTGTGACCATCCACACTAAATATATATGCAGTCACAGTTTCGGATAAAAGCACTCCCCAAATAGCATTATAGGTGTTAAGAGCAAAACGCCTTCTCCTGTGTCAACATGAACATGATAAACATGCTTAACTGTCTTTGTTATTCTCATAAATGCTCTACTGCAAATGGTATTCTCATCAAAAGCAACCACCAAAGTCTAATTTGCGGATTTATCGCAAAATCTGTAATCGCGGCGTACTCTGAGGTAATTCAACACCTCCCGTGAAATATGGACGATGACTTACCACCATGTGACACGGCAGCCTGCCTTAGCCTGTTTCCCAGGCTGTTTTTAGATGTGTTATGGTTGTGGGAATCATTCATAATGCCAAGGTCATGGCTTCTAGATGGCTTTTCCACTATTAGACATCATTATAGCTCATTAGGCCTCAGCTGCTCGTCTCCTCACCCCTCATAACATGCTCACACACACATTTGTGCACACATAACCCCCGCTCTAGACGGACAGTCGCACATGCACACACAAACACACATGCAATACACAAACACAAATACAACCGCTGCCCCCCCCCCCCCCCCCCCCCCCCCCGTCACACACACCCCTACCATGCCAAATGGCAAATAGCGGTGGCTGAGTGTTCCTAGAAACTGTTGTTTGGTAAACGGAGACGGCTGGGAGTCAGGGGGTAGAGTGGGCGAGCACAGCAGGTGGTTCAGTTTCAGGTCCCACTGGGTGCATTCCCTCATTCTAAACCACAGGCCAAGGTAGCACGGCTGTCTGGAAAACAAGTTCATCAACAGCTTCTGACACACTGCTCCTGGACTCAGTGTTGGGGGGGGGGTTGCATAGTGGGGTGACTAATGGGAGCCGTTGCGGGCCAAAGACCTGTCAGGGTCCAGTCAGGCTTCTCCTGTCCCGCCTCTCCTCAAGCAGCACAGTCCTCCATCAGAGCTGACCCCTCTTTGCATGGGGCTCCGACTTACTGCCATCAAAAACACAAGAGTGAACTTCAGCGGCGTTCCGCAGATGTTTAACGCAGGTCCAACGAGGGAGGGACGGATGTTCCTGGGAAGCTAATACGGCCTCAGTTGTAGCTAACTAAAGGTCTGTGAATTCTGGCTCCTACTGAGAGGCAAAGGAACAGCTGATTAAAGTGGGATTACGGGTAGGAATTGCGTTATACTGAGTGAAACAGGTTGAAAAAAGAAACCACCGGGTAAGCCAAACCCTCGGAAACAAACAACCCCAGAAGACTGAAAAATGATGACCTCAACTATTGGTTGAATAACACCACACTTTACAGACGAACGTCCTAAATCCTCTTTGAGCTGCCATACTTACCACTACATCCATTTTTTTTTCTACAATGAGGGATTCATTTTCATGAGCACAAATTTTTGGTTTTACTTGTCTCAACCAGACTGCTTGTGTTTCTTGTCCCAACGGACTTCACCGTGGTGATGCAATTACAGAGATGAGCACAATATTTTCAATCATAATCATTTAATCATAACAAATGATGACACAAATAAGTTAGGGCATTCGTTTTTAAGGGACTCTTCTTACACATTACAGCTCAAAAGACTTTTTTCGTAACAGCAGCCACTGTAGCAGTGACAAATACAGGAGGAATGCTAACACTATCATTACTCTGGAAAATCCATTATACAGAAATATCTACCTAAAGTTTGTTAATTTTAGCCACCGCAAGTGACTGCACCAAGTAAAGTTGGCAGCAAGAACCCGTGAGTGTGTTGAACCGAGCAATGGTGTGGTTTATTGCTCATGAAGTCTGCTTTTTTATTTGCAAGAGGAAGAACGTGTAATTT
Source organism: Scophthalmus maximus (assembly GCF_022379125.1). Lineage (NCBI taxonomy): Eukaryota > Metazoa > Chordata > Actinopteri > Pleuronectiformes > Scophthalmidae > Scophthalmus > Scophthalmus maximus. The sequence continues at coordinate 23,677,505 of NC_061517.1, read as the reverse complement.
TTTTCACAGTCTTGCTTTAATGCTTGACAGAGTTGGAAATGGCTCTTCAACAGCTTTCAGCCAAACACACTAACAGTCAGCCACAGTGATATGTTGTTTTGGGTGGGTGGCAGCTTTTTTCAGCTTGAATGAGGCAGTTTAAAGCGGATTCTGTTGACTACATGTTCAATATTTTAAGGGAACAATTTCTTTTTCATTAGAGTTCTTTAGAATCATCAATATAGAGTTTGTCATGGTGAGCAAATATTAGTTTTTCCTACCCAAAATTAAATTTTATATTAACCCTCGGGCATTTTAATCCCAGGTCAGGTTTAGACAAGAAGCAGGGGTGAAGAACACCTGAGGACAGTATGGTCTAGCCCGCGAAGCAAATTATAATTGAGAAACATAAAGAAATAAAACAAAAAAAAATTAAGAGTAGACTATCATATACTTCGCGGTGGTCCACCAGCTGTGTGCCTGTCAGTTTATGGTCAGGGTGAAATAAACCACAGCCATTATATGTCATTGCTGACAAGCATCACGGCGGCTGTCAAGAAAAGAGAAATAGGCTCAGAATGTAAGTGTCTAGTTTCCAGGGACACAGTAACAGTGATGAAAAAGGACTGTAGCCTCTTGAGTTCATCATCATCATCATCATGATAATCATCATCATCATGATCATCATGATTATCATCATCTGACACCAGACAACCTCACCATGAAGAAGCAGTTCCTGCAATTGCATCAGAGAGGTAAAATTGATGTAAAAAGAAAGCGTTCCCCACCCCATACATAAAGATTAGGTTAAGGTTAGAGTTGGTGGGAACTGGAGGGTCTCACCTCTTGTTTTTTACTGACACCTGTACTGACTGACTGGAAATACGTGTACTTCCTGATAGCTTAATGCTACATCATCCCCTCCCTGTTGGCAATTAAGGTACGGGTGGGTAGTGCAGGGTGAATTGGTCGGTTTGACAGGTTCACGGGTCAGTGGTATGGATGTTCTCCCCTGCTGGCAGCCATGTGGCGAGGTGTATCAGCCGGAAACGGTATGCTGAGAGAGAGAGAGCAGAGGACACAGCAGGAGAGGGACTCCAAATGGAGGAAGGGCTGTTACACTCAGTTAAACAGCAAGATGATAACAGCGGGAGATACAGCAAACAGAAGCCGGCCATAGTGGCTGTCTTCAGGAAAAATTGGAGCTGGGATTGATTCAGCTCGGCATTTAGGAAACACATGCTGCTGCGAACATTAATAAAGTAACTTTGTAGTCAATGGAGTATCAATTAAAACTAAAAATGAAATTTTCTTATTGAAATGACAATACAATGTGTAATATATCACAAAACTTGTTCCACCAGGTGGTCCCGCTTGAAATGTCTCAACAATCATTGAATGCATCTCCCTGATATGTTGCACAGACATTTTCGTTTGGACATTTTTGTTTCTGGACTTGAACATGTGGTTAAAAGAAAAAAATCCTGTTTTTCCAATCCTACAGACTTTCGAGGTTTCTAAGACTTAACCTCGTACGCCACAAGGCGGTCCGAATCTAAATTGGTCCCTTACTGACTTGCAAATGGACTGACAGCCTCAGCTGTCCTATGTGTTTGTGCTAATTAGCAAATGTCAGCATGCTAATAGACTACACGTAGATGGTGAACAAGGGGAAACATTATACCTGCTAAAAGTCTGTTAAAGCTTTGATGAGATCATGTCTCACAGAGCCATTGGTATGACTGTAGGCTGTTGCATAGAGATGTTTTTGCTGTTGGCATGACTTTGTTTGTGGGGCTGAGTAAGAAGGAGTGAACGCAATGAGAAAAGAAGGCAAAGCTTAAGATTCGCAGCAGATAAGACCTATTTAAATGCATCGTGAGCGTGTGGGATAAAAAAAACTGCCTACACTGTGAACATATCTGTCTTCACTGTCTGCTCCAAAATATCTGCTCCTCCAAAATATTCATTTAATCAATTTGAGTGTCGTCTTGTGCAATCGGTATGTCTTGCTTGCAGGGATCCAATATGAGGCGATTTGTCAGTGTATCAGTCTGTGGTTGATGGGTCTTGTCCGAACATACTATTGACAGGCACAACTATTGTTAGCCCAGTTCCTGAAGGGATGTGTTTTATGCTAAAGAACATGTGCTGAGAAACCCAACCCATAGGTTCAGGTTCAACCGCAGTAATCTCATCCTCTCTTCTTTTGTAGTCGGCACTGGGTGGCAAGTGGCAGGAGGTTTGTTGTGTAAGATGGCTGGGGGGATATTATTTTCTCTGTGTGCGCGCTAACATAGTTGTATAGATTCATATCACATACGTACAACCTAAGTATTGTACATCTCGCTTCCATCTCCCCACCCGTCACTGTGGAGTATCAGATATGGGCCTGGGCTATTTGTGAGGTTACAATAGTCCTGTCAGAGTGGCTGGGATTAATGAAGCCCTGTTCTGTGACTCGGAGGCTTTGAACGCTCACCTCCACTGCTGTATGTTTCCTCAGCCTGATGCTGTTGACCCCAGGCTACACTGTCTCACACACTGTCTGGTCATAACTCTGCTTGCAAAGAGACCCAAAGAATTCATGCCCAAGATTACTTTGGCATTAATTGTCAGCTTGACGATTATGGCATTTTTAGATTAAATTGACTGTGATTTTTGGCCAGTTATTTTCAGGTAATATTCTTATTGCACTCTATTGTCTGTCATATATTCTTGCCTAAGGAGCGTAGATGCAATTAGCTATATAGCTAACTCTGGCAAACAACGGTTGTGTTGTGCAATGATCCTTGTTAAATAAACAAATAAACCAAACTAAACCATTCCAAAAGTATTCATGTTTAAAGGATGTGAGTGACTCTCCTCGATACACTTTCACAAGCAGTCTCTGGCTCAATGTCCTGACCATCGTCAACATCAGGAAGTGATCAGCTACATGATCGCAGTACAGTACCCTCCCATAAATCATAGGTGCTTGAACCCAGGGGACAGCCACACAATGTCAGACATTGCGTGAACTCACCCCCTTCTCTGTGAACTTGCCTCCAGGTGGTCATATCAGGTGGTGTCCGTCCCATGGGACACACAATGGTCCGTGTTAGCCATTGCTGTCAGCACGTCAGCTCATCAGATGAGGGATGGCAACTTTAGAAAAGAATGGATCACCTGCGAGTTTGTACAATAGTCCGGCCTTGTAGTTCACACTCAGGGGATTGTGTGAAGTACTGCAGGAGAGGGAACTCTTAATGCACTCGCACTGGTATTGGTGTAATCCTGAGAAGGTTTGCGATTCAGCTCACTAGGCAAGCTGACATTAGTTCTCCAGATGCTAAAAACTTGCAATGAATCACTTCTTGGAAGTTATGGTATAGACTGAATATGCGTATAAATGTATAACTCTCCAGATTGTTTAATGATGTTATGCCTGTGAATCAAAAAAGCTAACGCAGAGGGTGGCACAATAGAGAGACATTTCTAACCCACATCACCACTGGGTAGATCTCCACATGAGAAACATGTGATTCTTGCCCGACAGGTTAGCTTGAAACCGCTGTAAACAATATGTTCATATCGACAATGATTCAAATATGCAATATTTAAAGGGTCACTCGTGGTGACAGAATTAATTCCCGACACTATAGTCCTCTCAGTTCTATGTACCATTTTAATATCTTTGAGCAGATTGTTTTGGTATTGCTGCCTGGAATTTGCTGTTCTCATCAGCATCATTTTTCAAGAAGCTGTTTTGAGGGAAAAAAATCTGTCATCCCATATTGTTGCCTTTTAGCTCTAAACAGAACAAAGTTAGCATCGAAAAGAAAGTGGAACATTTGGCTACTAAAGAGTCATATTTCCATGATGGTGAAACGTTTCAAACATGTCCAGAAACACAACTTGCTGATGCTAGTGTAGCTCTGTGGTTGCTGGATGCTGGGCACCATTTTTACCATATTAACTTAAAATCTGGTTTGTGTTGCCCCCAAGTGGACAAGAAATCTGTGCAAATTCAAATTATTTTTTAACAAAGTTACAGAGTACCACTTTATACTCTGGCTGTGCCATTTACAAGACTTAAGAAAATTGTTGTTAACCTCATATTATTTCTGTGTCAGTTTAAAAAAAATTAAGACAGTAGTGAAAGTTTCAATAGAAAGAGGGAGCTGTGAAGAATGCATATCTTGCCATGGCTAATATTTGACTGTGTGGGGGAGGGGGGTTGTATTTGTTGGGACAAGGCTCTGAGGCTCTGAACAGGTTGTTGAGTGTATAGCGAGTGGCATGTTTGGTGACAAGAAAAGATAGCTCGCCAACATCTCCCCGTGACGCTAGGTGTCAGTGATATTTCTTATCTTTCGAAAGTCTATGTTGAAAGAGTCTCGTATACACCTGCGGTCCCGCGGCACAATTTAACACTTCTGAGATTTTAGATGTATTTTTCACCACTTGTACAAATGGTCTCAGTAAAGTGAAACAACATACGCCTCTGTTCTGTTACAGCCAAAGTTGGCAATCGATACATTTCCCATTAATCTACAATAGAAGCGATATGCCGTCTCACAGCATGACTATGTGCTCATTCAACCAGTGTGTTAAGTGCAAGTGTGTGTGTGTGTGTGTGTGTGTGTGTGTGTGTGCGCGCGTGTGCAGCAGCTTAGCTGGTGTGAGATGCTATCTGGGACCATACATCAGGCCTGGTGTGGCAGTGAGCCCGTGTAATTATCAGGTCTCAATGGGACGCTGTGTTATTTTTGCCCAGGGTGAGATGCTTATCTGGCCCTGTCAGCAGTCCCCTGGATGGATGAGCCTGGCTCCTCAGAGCACCGGCTCACCTTCCCTCTACTACACCAAAGACAAACTGGCCAACTTCTCTCTTGCAGGCCACAGCAACCTGTGCTCACCTCCAAATCAGCTCTGCCAAGAGTGACACTCAGACAGGCAAGGCTGGAGTTCAGCTGATTGCAGTACATTTACACTGATATACCAATCTGGTGTTGGCTTTTGATTACAATTTAACAGCTTATCAATACAATTCATTTCTGATTAAGAAAAATGCAGAGCTTTGTTTCGACATGTTTGTGTAATGCATTAAAAGATCATTATTTGAATTATTAACCTAAATTAATAATACAACTTACATTCCCCTTTGTTTTGCTTCTAAGGTCATAGTATTGTTTGGGCAAAAATATATATTCAAAGAGTTGTGTTTGTACCAGATTCAGATCTAACCTGAAGAAAATCAAAAGCTGCAATCAGAAATATCTGATATATATTTGTAATTAATAAAATTATTATAGAATTCATGAACTTGTTGGAGGCATAACATGACCACATTAAAAATAACACATTTTATTTTCAAGCATAACAGTGCTGAAATATTTTATCTAATAATATTAAGAATCAGCATCTATGTAGATTTAGGCATAGCAGTGACATGAGCTAAATGCTCCGGCTGTGGCTCAGGAGGTAGGTCCGGTTAATCTTTGCTCTCTAAGTACAACACTCACTTAACATATAAAGAATAAAAACAGAAAGGACAGTAAGAAATTTTAAAAAAATATTGTTAAGTATACAGTGTAACAATGCAATAGAATTTACAAATTTACAAAAAATATACCATAACAATTGAAGAGAGGGAAGGAATGGTGCAATATCAGTATAGTCTGAGATTTAAGATTTAAATATAAATATAGTGCAAGGCAGTTCAGTGCAATGGCAATATATTAATAACTATATTGTAATTGTAAGATTGAAATATACATGAGGTAGATGAGCAGAACAGTGTTGATTGACTTTGTTCAGTGTGAGGGTGGGGGCTATTTCTGAGCATTCTACAGAGTGACTGATTAGGGAAAGAAGCTGTCTTTGTGTCGGCTGGTTTTGGCGAACATTGCCCTGTATCAACCTACCAGAGGGAAGGAGGTTGAACAGTTTGTGACCAGGATGTGAGGGGTCTGCAGAGATTTTTGCTGCCCTTTTCCTGACCCTGGACCGGTACAGGTCCTGGATTGAGGGAAGGTCAGCTCCAATGATCCTCTCTGCAGTCCTAATTGTCCATTGCAGTCTTGCCCTGTCCCGTTTGGTGGCTGTCCCAAACCAGACAGTGATGGAGGTGCAGGTGACAGACTGAATGATGGCTGAGTAGAAAGTGGTCAGCAGCTCCTTAGGCAGATTAAACTTCCTTAGCTGTCGCAGGAAGTATAACCTTTGCTGGGCCTTTTTCTGGATAGAGTCAATGTGAGGAGACCATTTTAGGTCCTGTGAAATGGTTGATCCCAGGAACCTAAATGAATCCACAGTGGACACTGTGTCGTTCTGGATGGTGAGGGGGGGAGTGAGGGGGGACTTCTCCTAAAGTCCACTGTCATCTCCACAGTCTTCTTGGGGTTTAACTCCAGGTGGTTGTGACTGCACCATTGGACCAGCTGTTCCACCATCCTGGATCAAACCAATGATGGTGGTGTCATCTGCAAACTTCAGGAGTTTTACAGAGGGGTCCTTTGAGGTGCAGTCATTAGTGTAGAGGGAGAAGAGCAGCGGGGAGAGGACACACCCCTGTGGGGCGCCAGTGCTGATGGACCGGGTTTTGGATGAGATTGTCCCCAGTCTGACATGTTGCTGCCTGTCAATCAGGAAGCTGATGATCCACTGACAGGTGGTAGCAGTCACTGAGAACTGGGTGAGCTTCTGATGTAGGAGTTCAGGGATGATGGTGTTGAACGCCGAGTTGAAGTCCACAAACAGGATCCTGGCATACGTCCCTGGGGACGTCCCTGCTAATAAGTACTATTAGTTTTGCCGGTATATGATCTTAAATCAAAGTATTCAAGCTACAGTGTGTAATATTTAGAATAATTGATTCACAGAAATTTAATATATTCTCCATCATTGTGTATAATTGCCTGCAACAAAGAAACAATGTCTTCCTGATTCAGCCTCCATTCCATCAATTATTCCATTTAAGCTGAGTCTGGCGAACAGGACTCTTTATTATTTCATTACAGTGTTGTGCTGCGTTCCAGTTCAAATTCGACTCAGGAGTTCGGGAAAAAATCACCACCCCGACTTCCGGGGTCCGAATTCTGAGGTATAATGGAACTCAACATTAAATACGGTGATGGGAATTTTCAACTTATTATTGAGGTTGTATTCAGACTATCTTGAAAGAATATGGAAATATGCTGTCTACATTTTGTAGTATGTGATTGTAGCCACAGATGTCATATGGCACAATGATCATTCAAGTTACCTGTCATTTTGTATTGTGGCATCACTATATCATATTATATTGTATTCTTTCTGTCTGGTCTGAAATTGATTTCCATTTCAATGCTTCTAAATCTGCTTGTGTTTGAAGCCTGAAGTAGCATAAATCAGCTCTCATCAGCCTCAGACTACAGTTTTGCTGGCGGAGGGCATAAAGTCACTGAACTGAGAAATTGTGTTGTTTGTGAGCCGTTACACAGTGATAGCACTGTGTATTGGGCCGGCGGGCTTTTTCTTTTTCTTCATTCTTTATTGCCGAGTGTCATTGTTTGGCTTAATTCAAAACGCTTAGGAAGTGTTCTTGAAATGAATCTGCCTCTAAGCTCTTGGATCTATCTTTTACTGTTTCACGCACACCAAGAAACACTATGAGCACTATAAAAAAAATGCACACACAGATAGATGCACAGCAAATAAATACGCCACATCAGTATGTAGTGACTGTGGCCCATTGTGCATCTGGGCCATTTCCTATTATTTTTCGCCCTGCGGTCTAGAAGGGAAAAAACATGGATTTATTTGGCACCATGATCAAAAGATTAAAAGCGTGGTGTGTTTTGGGGACACAGTGTCAACGTGAGCACAATTTACAGCCAGGAAAAAGAAAAAAAAACCCTTGTTTTATAGTTAGCCTGTTGGTGACACAAGGGTTTGATACATCTCTCAGCACCAACACAGTAGCCATTTATGTCTAAGCCTTATCCACCACCAAAGCCCTTTCCTGCACACTTCTTTCAACCTGTGTGCCAGTGTTGTAAGGTTTACTTTCATTCTGCAGGGATATGGGATCTGACGTAACCATATTCCTCCGAACGCAAATGTTTTGTTGACACTGAATACTGGGGTTCAAAAGAGAGGGAATAAATTAAAGATTGTCCCCACGGGCTTTCTGTTGGTGGAGATAATTGTTCTTCATTTTCTTGAAAGACGAATGGAAAAAAATGAATAGGGCATTGTTTTTTACAGTGGTGATTCTCTTGTGTGTTATGGTTATCATGTGGCTCTTATTAGACCGTTGCACCACAGCAATGAATCATCAATTATGATTGCCAAAGGGCGCTGAAAGTTGTCATTAAAAACTTTGATAACACAACACTTTGCGCTGCTTCTGTGTCGTCTTTCTTTGTTTTGGCAGTTTGGGAACCTACTTTATCAAGACTTAGTCTAAAGACGTGCTAGTAGCTCTGCAGTGCTCTCAACAATGGAAAGCCTGTTTGACACTTCATTAAAATTCTACTTGTCCCATGTGTACAGTTTCTTAGACTTCAAAAACATTACAGAAAGATGCTGCTTAACTGAAATGACTCTAACTACACTACTAACCTACTTTTGAACTATGCAACCCAAAATGTCATCAATAGAGACAACCGAGACACTCTCGGGTAACACTATCACTCTCGTACACTGAGAAATATTGGCCGCTCACCAATGCCATTGTGGTTCATCCTCTGTGGACCATGAACGTCCGTACACATTTTCACGACGATTCCGTCCAATAACTGTTGAGATACAATGTGGAACAAACTGGTGGACCGACCAATGCCACCCTTAAAACCATGCTGCCAAAAGACATTGGTTAGTTGTCACATTAATCAGATTGGTGTGATCAGGTTCACTTCAGTGGCGTAATCCCATTACATCCCGCCACCACAAATACTCACCTGACACCTGCTGATTGAAAGTGTGGCCTATTATTAGTCAACCTTATCGTTTCATTTTCTCGCTTACGGCTGGAATCAGAAGCACGTGTCTTTGAGGATCACTTTACATAAGTCCGTGCTACGAATGCAGTTTGTTTTGTAATGTAACGTGCACTGCTCTGCGTGCTTTGAGATAGACGGTATCAGGAGCTTAATCGTCTACCACTGGGCAGTATCAGAGATGACTTCATTCACTTGAGGGCACACAAACATGTCATTATGAAACTCATCATAGTCTCACCACAGCAACAGTGAGCTTAGTGGGACTGGCATCTGTTCCACTTGACTATCGCTGTATTCAGTTCATTTTTAACGTTTGTTTCGTTTGAATGACAGGAAACATCTGCAGCCAAAGTGGCCTAGCTTAAAGTGAGAAAACCCCCAAGAATAACTATTAACAATAAAACAAAGAAAAGCAGTGGTTTTCTTAACCCTATTTTAGATCATACTTATGTGGTTTGTATGTGTGCACACGCGTGCGAAATGTGGGTGATGTCCTTTTTTCTGCTGCATAACTTAGAAGAACTAAGAAGAAGTTCTACAGTGACACTCAGTATTGTTGCAGTTCTTTTAACCAGTCCATTAGTCTCAGATAACCTCTGCCTGATGAACCTTAGCTGCTTAAAACCCTGTGACCCCGCCCTTGACCTTTGCCCCGACCCCTTCCACCTTACCCCCTACACAGCCCAAGAAGAGCCTGCTGAGAAGACGTGGGCGCTCTCCCAGTGCCTCTAAAGGGGGGTTGGGTTACTGGAGCGTATGGATTCATTAACAAATATCTGTCTGTTTGCTGCAGTAATGAGTAAGGCAGCAATTGGAAGTTGAGCGAACAGCCGCCTGGAATTCAGACCGGCCGGACAGGCTGCCGGTGTCAATCAAAAGTCGAGGTTCACCCGCAGGGCATCTCCAGTCTACCTGCCTCCATCACCACCAGAACCTATATATTCATGGGTGAGGGTGTTCCACATTAACCATAGGCATGGTGGAGGGATACGTCCTCACAGATGAAGGGTCAGGGGGAGAGAGGGAAGAGACACATGGGGCTCTCACACCCCCTTCTGGCCAGGGACGGCCATGCAAACTCTGACACTTTCGTCTTTAAGTTTTTGCTTTGCATTTTTTATTTTTATTTTAAGGTCAAGCAGTCTACAAACAGTTTGGATTCAGTTGCCTTTAGTACCTAGGATTTCACACAGTGATCTGTTGTGATGCGTAACTAATTGGTGTCTGGTTGCATAGTTAAACCTGTATGTGCAGCACTACTTGACACTTGAATCATTCAAAGCAGTTGCTCTCATTTTTCTTTGGACTTGTGGCCATTTATAGTGAATGGATGGTTGTGACAAATACACATAATTATGTAAAAACAAAATACACAAATTTGAGCAGAAGCAATTTTTCCCCTTTCAATATGGAAGCTCATTACTGCTTCTTGGGGAAAGAAATTACAACCTCAGTTTTTTAGGTTACAATTAATCCCTCATAGGCATAATGAAAAAAATAAATAAAGGATTAAAAAAAATGTGGCTCATATCTTATAATGACATCCAAGTTTTGTGTCATGATGATGAGAAATCCTCCTGATTTTAATTAAAAGCCATTACCACGATTCTCTTCAGTTCATCATTTTGCAACCCCTAAGAATTTTCATGCAGCCAATCACGATTTTAACTCTGACTCAAAGCACTGTATGTATTAATCTGAGAAGCTGGTCCATTAGGTCTGAATGACAGCATCTGCTGCTCAATGTTGCGTTGGAACAAAAAAAGTACAAATGAAAGTTTGTGTCAAATCTATTCCTGTTAATGTATGACAACACTGATCTCCCCCAAATGTTACTAAACCTATTTAAATTGGTATACCAGTATACATTTTGGTGAAATTTACAAATGAAAGGTTTAATCAACTGCATGTTTGAACCAAGCTTTGGCTCAACACACACAATCTCCGACACAAACACATTAGAAATGATTCGACACTTAAGTGTGTGACCCTGAGTTATGTTGTGGAACAGCTGTATTACATGTAGTAGTGCTACGATGTAGTGGCGCTGCAGTCGAGTGAAGCCTGCTCAGTCTGTCAGCTGAGCTCAGGTCGGGGAAGCCGGAGCGTTTCATCTCAGCACTGACAGACGGACGAGCGGACAGATGGACGGGCTGATGGAGGGGTTGATGGAGCGTGGTGGCCGATGGACCGTCAAGCCAAACCAGTCCTGCTTTTTAAGTCACTCCATGCATGCTGGTGCTGATCTGGACCCCTGCTTGCTTGTGTCTGATTCTGTGTGCATGTAGATTTGTTTTGGTTTTGTCACAAAAAGGCTGTAGTTTGCATTTGAGGAAGTGCATATCTGTATGCAGGGTGTGTGTGTGTGTGTGTGTGTGTGTGTCTGTGTGTGTGTGCAGGGACGTTTATCGGTGTGCTATCTGATTAAGGCCCTGTTAAGCCCGGGGGAGCCCAGCGTCCCCACAAAGCTTTGGGAGCTGGAGCGGCGGCCTTTTGCAGAATAAGTGTAAACAGCTACGGGCAACAAGTGTCTCGATCAGGCGAACAGATAGCAGCTGTGAACAAGGACGGTGACTCATAGCATCCTATCAGATAAAACTGGACATGTGGTGCCAGCAGGCAACATAATGCATCATCAAGAGTTCATTTAGCCGAGCTGCTCGACGTAGACAGACGCTGGTCTCGTGAATGTTCAAATTGGATCGTGTAATGGGTATTTGTTTGATGCACATTATCATTATTCACTGTGTAGGGGCCCGAGCAAAGGCCTGTTCCAATTATGCATGTTGTTTATTTCAAACTTGGCTTTTGTATTTTTTCATGCATGAGCCTTTAAAAGAATGCGGGCATACACTGAAAGAAAAAAAAACATAATGTGTGGATTGTGTGCCTTTGTAACTGGTGTTGCTTTTATGCTGTTTCATCCTATTTACACAATTAAAACCCTTGTTGGTGTCAGATATGCGCGTCTGTAACGGAGCTTACGGACAGACAATCACGAATGCACACACCCACAGGCACTTTAACTCTCATCTGTCTCACTCGAATGTTTTCTTGGGGACTTTGGTAGAAATATGTGCAAAGACAGGGAGGAGAGAGAGAGAGAAAAAAACATTTTTAAGTAGTTTTCGCAGTGAAGTTGAATTTAGTTCTTTCATTGAGTGTGATAGAAAGGGTGGGTGGTGAGCAGTAGCCTTGCAGTATAGACGTCTTTGCGGGATGTGTGCTACTACTTCTCAATGTTGTCTTCAACAGTCTTAATGGCGCCGACAGTCCGTGTCGCCATCGGGCAACACAAGCGCCTCAAATCACGCATGATCGCGCAGCCGCCACATGCGTTTTCCACGGTCGGCATATTTCACCACGGTTTTGCACGTGGCACAGATCCGCGATAAAACTCCGTAGCGATGGGACACTGGTTTGATTCGATTTGAATCATTTCTTGAAGGGCTATCATTTATTGCAGCATTAAAAAATAGATAATGGTTTGTTTGAGTGGAGCTAAGCTCTCCCCCCCGCCCAGGCTCCGTTGTAATTTGTATTGTCAATATTGTAGTCACAATCCCGACATGTGGAGGCTCCATTGCTATGATGCAAATCCACGAATCAAGCTTAAGGAGGCAGCCACTGAGCCACTCGAGCTGATGAATTTTGTTTGGAGAAAGAAGAATTTTAACTCCCCCATGGATTTCGCTGATTGTGCCACCATAACTGTGCACCAGTGAAGCAGTGTGTTGTCCATGTACTGTTTGTTATACCCTAATCATTTGGTGACGCCTCCCTTCATTGCCATAGTCGGGTTTGCATTAAACCCTCAGGTATATCTTTTAAAACAACGATGGCATGGGCACGTCAGAGCAGGTCCCTGAAGCACCTATAGATCACCCAATAACGCTTCAGGGGAGAGCTTGTCGAGTTTGCCGGTGTTGCTGCGCTGTAGGTCAGAGATGAATGGTTAATGTCACACTGGGATACACACTCTGCATCAATCCTGCACCGTGAGTCACTGGCCGTGGCCCGGCCAAACTAAACCAAATATTTCATCTACAATGTAAAACACGCTCGCAGCCATAAACACGCTTTGAAATGTGGCGGGCCACAGCCTGAAAAATGATTTTAACCATAACCATGAGCGCTCTCTTTCTCTCTTGCCCAGGGAATGTTTATTTATGCAGATTGGAAAGAGTGGCGTATAATTATTCCAGTGCTGCCAATGTCTTCTTTTATTTATCCTTTGCTTCCTTTGCGAGGCAAGGACGAATATTGTCTTGGGATAGTGGGAAACAAGAAGCTACCATCTATCTTTAGACACGCTGGCCACTTGTGCGTGTATCTGATTACTCGTTTTAATTATTTGAAAGTTCCTCTGCAGGGAAAAGTGCTGAGGGGTGGCTTTCATAGCGTTGAGTGTATATTCCAACTATTAATTACAACTCTCAGATGTGAATTCAGTCCATTTTGGATTTAGTGAAGAGTGTGTGTTGTGTGTGTGTTTGAGTATGCTTGTCCATGCTCTTAATTGTTTTTGGGGTAGAAAGTTGAAACTTTTATGAAAGTGTGTGTAGTCTAGACTGAAAGTCTGAGCATTTTCTGCGTGTGTGTGTGCGTGTGTGGGTGCGTGTGTGCGCATGTGTATTTTTCCATTTCCCTTCTTGCCTTTAAAGAAGAGCAGTGCCACTGAGCTGTTTGTTGGCTCAAAGTTTCTGCAATGGTAATGATGCATGGAGAACGATGTGGGCTGTGCTGGAGACTGGGAGACCTGTGCACCCTGGCCTTTCTGAAGTTACATTTATGCCATGCAAAACGACTCAAAGACTGCATAGGAAACTCAATGTGTGCGCTCGCGTCTTAGTGTGTGTGTGTGTGTGTGTGGGTAAGTAGTATCCATATTTTGGTTGACCTTCTTTCATGTTTAAATCCAGAGTGGTTTTATTCATTGGGCTGGATTCAAGCTGTTGAAATATGTATTAGACATGCAGAGGGAGAGAATGTGAAGTGAGAACATTCAACTTTCAGCTGGCTATGGCTCAGGCCGTGTACTTGTAGCATAATACAATTTAGGTCAAGTCGTGACCTTTATGGAGCAGCAGAGTAGGGGGAGTTATTTCATTTGCAAAGCGAGGACTGTGGATTGGAAACGCGTAATTTTGCTGTGATTTCTATGACAAAAGAAAAGGGGGATTGACACAAAACAGTTATGCTGTCACCCAAATTTCTTGTGTCACATCAGGGAGCCTTCAGTTGTATTGAAGAAGTCCTCCAACCTAAATGACAATATAGGTTTTGTCCCTTCCCAAAGAAAAAACAATGGTCCCAACAGCAGCAGGAAATCTGCCACATCTGAACTGTAAAAAAACCTTTAAAAATATAAATTCAAAAAAATGTATGAATTAACTAACCTTTTTATGATGTGACTGTGCTATGGTAAAGATTTGATTAGGTTTAGCAGCATAAAAAAAATAACTGGCACCGGTTTAGGAGAAGACCATGGTTTGAGTTCAAATAAGTTCTTTGTTAATGTGAGAGGACCTTTGTCATCATGGTTATGGCAATCAACCCATGGTTAAGGTTGGTGAACCAGAAAGAAAGAAAGGTTTGCCTGCCGGTTTGAAAGATATTGATGAAAAAATTCTTGACAAATATTTAGTTGCAAAAATGTGTCCCCGATTAAATTAACCATTTTCTGCAACATTTGTTTTTGTTTCCTATCCCTTTAAATCTTGTGATGTCCTCTCAGATTGATCTGTGAAATCCTTGGTAATAAAGTAAATAAACAATTCTGCTGTATTGAGTTGTATTATTTTGGTAAAAATGATTTTACAGAAATACTACGGGTTTAAATCAAATATCTGCATGTACATCTTTGCTTGCAAATGGTAATCCCAGTGGGATTTGGTCACGGCCCTAAAAAGTGTGTTTATTCAAGTGATTGATTTCCCCTCGAGTCTTATCAGTTACAACATCTGTTGAACAACAGCGGTGTTTAGACCACTGAAAAACCGGACTAATGAGCCACCAAAGCATGTATACTTCTGACGGAACTGATGAGACATGGGCTGGATCCTTCATCGACAACATCCCCTCCCAGTGGGAAAAGAAAAAGTCCCCATTTGTCCTTGTTTGTTAGCGGACAGGGGGAAATGGCTGTGGCGTTGGGGGTCGCACAGGTGTGTTGAAGTTGAAAGCATTGGGCGTCCGAGTCCGTGGCGTGGGGCCCCTGGTATGGTGGTGAAATGCCTTGTTTAGCAAAGCGAAGGGCCCCGACATTAGACAGGGTGATGACAGTAACAGTTAGGAGGATTCAGCTGCACTCCAACACGCACAAGACCGGGAGAGAGAAGAGCTGAACGAATGTCACAAGCCATTTAAAGTAAAACTTTAATGTTATCATGGCTTATACATAATTCATTTGTTGAACAAATAATTTGGATAACATATTACATGTTCTTATCATCATGTGAAACAACAGGGAAAACGCAAAATCCTCATACCCAAACACAAGACAGGGCCTTTGTTATCACCCTCCAAAATGACCCATACAAGCAAACAAATATAGAGATACATACATGAACTCAGTACCATAGAACAGATGCTGTCAAAGTGCACATTTATGGAAAGCTGCGGGCCCTATTTTCCAATCTTTTTGGCTCTGAATTCTCAATTGGGACAAGCATATTTGTAATCAGTTTAAAGGATACACTCAAGGAGACTCAAAATCAATTTGTCTCTGAGGCCAACTGGGTGGAAAACTGCCCAATCTGGCAACGGCGTTGCTAGGGAATTTGTTATCCCTTCATATTGTCTTCAAGAGTAAGTCTGCCCTAAAGGTTTTTCTACAAACCCACTTTAACTTGTAGCATGAACGATGCATTTTGTTGCCACAGAGAAAAATAATTCCTGTTCAGTGAAAACAAGTTGAAAGTGTCTACCAACGTCTTTGATACTTTTTGAAACTATTAGTCAAATGACTAGGAAATCACTGCTGTCACTGAATGTCATGATGAGGTCAAGTATGCAAAACGATATGATTCTTTTCAATGTGTCTTTGGTCCGAACGAAGGTTGTGCTCGAGAGCTGCTCTCGTACGTCGCTCCCAAATTTCACTGTCTGCTGTAAATCCTCTGCTCTTGGCGTGAACAGTGAGAACCAGCCAGCCAAGACCACAGATGCGTTCAGATGCATTTTTCGGCGATAACAGCAAAAATAAAATCCGAATGTGAACCTATTTGTCAGAGCAGGTCAGCGAACGATCTTCATTGTCACTTACGAACCCAGTGATGATTTGACTTCATCACTCAGCCAGTCTGTGAGTCAAGGACAGACTTGTGTTCATTGGGCTGGCCTCCAGCCAAAAATATACGTAGACAAGTCATGAGACCTGACTCCCTTCAAAGAGCTGTTATTCCCATCTCTAATGATGACAGGCATGAATAAAAGGCTAACAGCAAGAGAAATCTTTCTGATTGTTGGAAGAGCCTGACATGACCAGGGTCGTCTTATATCTAGGCCAGTGTGATAGCGTCTGGTGTGGAAATTACACAAGGGGAACAGCAATGGGCGTTTTGACATTGAAAAACTCAAATGTGCTCAAATGGTATACAACATTAATGATGGCTCGGTTCTGTTCAGGTGTCCCGGCAGCGAGTCGGCATGGAAAATACCAGCAACACATAACTGAAGCAGCCCTCATCAGAGTTAGCAGGTGCTTTCTATTCATGGGTGATGAGGGATTTCTGTGGTAATGTTGTGGGTTCAACAACTCAATGTGTAACTACTGACACTGCCATTGGCTCACTTACATTCGCCTTTAATCAGGTGTCTTACAATGAAAGAGACCACGACTATCTAGATGGCATTGGCGCAACACAATCCATTTTTGTTTTTGTTTGATATTTTTTGACATTTCTGGCTGATTTGCTTTGGCAGGGAGCGGCTTGAGGCCGTCTCTGCCCCCCCAGCTGACCTTAGCTCCACTGACATTAAAATGAGTGTTGGCATAAAATATTAAATCTGACTGGGATTGGATTTGAAAGGCTGCCGTCTCTGAGATCCTGCTCTTTGTCTCGGTGTCCTGTGACCATTTTCACTTTTGCCCAACAGATGTACATGAATGTATTTATTGAGGAAAGGCTAATGGCATTCATGTCATTACACTCACATAGATCACACCCGCCAGATGATATGGTACACACAGATTCATTTTCTTGCACCCACAAGTGTCTCCATAATAAACTTTGCACGGTGTGCACAGCATCCATCTTTTTAATAATGTGACCAAAGCATTTCTGATGACCTTTTGATTTTCAGTACATCTTAAGGGGAATGTAAACCTGCAGTGTATTTATTTTTGGTGTCTGTACACACAAACACACACACACACACAGGGGGCCTGTTAATGCAAGTAGAGAGGAGCGGTGTGGTTTTCCTCTAAACCAGAACGGACTCATACGGACACTCCAGCAGCAGAACAACTGTGGGAAGGTCACTCTTACTGCATGGTTAAGCACATGCACGCACACAAACACACACACACACACAGGTGCTCATTGTTCACTGTTGGATGCTATCAACCTTCACGCCTGGGGCTATGAATCAATTGGAGGGAGGGAGGGAGAGACTTAGAGTCAGAGAGGGCTCTTAAAAGTAAACAGGGGTGAGCTGGTCTCTGCTTTCTGGTCAGATTTATTGGACTGGCAGTCGACCCCAACTGTCGCATGCTTGAGTGGGTCAGGTGATGGGCGTGTGTGTGTGTGTGTGTGTATTTGACTCAAGAAAATGTTAATTGATTGGTAGTGGTCAGTAGCAGGTCAACCGGAGGTCGCAGGAATGGACAGTGGGTCACTATGTAGAGACTTTTGTTTGTCACTGGGGGACATTAACTGACAAAACAAAAAGTGACAATGAAGAAGTACTTTCGTGGGAATAAAGCGGCACAGAGACTGCAGGGTGATTCCTTCTTGTACATACTGTATAGGTCACCAGACAGAGAGGGACGAATATGGAATCCAGTAAGATTCAGATGTTGTTTGTTCTGCATTGTAAAAATGTAAGTTTACTTGCATGAGTCACGCGAGTAAACACAACCCGCGAATATCCGCCCGTTTGTCGGACGCGGACACAGGTGACATCGGGAGGATCTCAACGGTAACTCGAGTGAGTGAATCCAATTATGCAAATTCCGCGTCTTTCAACGCTGCGTCCGTCTTGTCTCGTCAAGTCTCTGCCTTGACTTGTTTACGTAATCTTGACTTGTGTATGCAAACTCCTCGCCCGAAAAATTTGCTTTGTGATTGTTGTGAACGCACCATAAGGATTAACGAGATGTTTACAACTATCATCACTGGACTGTGATTGGATGTGGAGCCTTGTCAACAGACATGGCGTGTCCCAGGTTCAAGGGAAGCTGTCCGGATCCAGGTATGATGAACGTCCGTCCAAACTTTCATTGACATCGATTGAGACTTTCCACCCAAAACCACACATGTCTTCCTCATGGAGGCGCTTGAGGCTAAAAACGACAAAGTCAAATCATCATCATCAAGCTAGCGTGCACATCGACACCCATATGTCTCCAGATGTGATCTCTTGTCTGCGACTTAATTGAATTCCAGTTGCCCGCATAAAAGAGCTCTGTTAAGGCACGGGCCGTGTTTCAGTGACAGCCAAATAGATGCCACGATAGGAGGGGATAATCTCTGTGAGGGAGGGAGGAGGGGGCGGACGCTGTGATTAAGTCGGAGACATTGCGAGGGCGCAGCAGTTGAATCTGCCCACACAGATTCCTATCATATAATAAGATGATTACTTAGATGAATCTGTCCTTCTGCATCTCCATTTGTCTCTGCTCGTTTGACAACTGCACTCCTCCTGCCCCACAGGCAGGATTGTTCTTGCAGGTTGATCAGTCTATCGTTAAAATCAACCAAGATGACCGATGCACCGTTTCAACACTGTGCACTGTAAGATCAGACCTTAAAGAGACACAGAGATAAACAGATTTGATGTAATCGTTCATCAAAGTTGGCTCGGAGGTTGAAAAGTATAAAGGTGATATGTAAAAAGAAAGAAACTCTTCCTTGTTCATCCTCCAGATCAGTCTTAGTTTGGCTGGGGCAGTCGTAGACAAAAGCCCACACATGCCCACCCACCCAGATGCATAGAAATACTTACTGGCCAGATGCAAACATACTGTACATGCACTGACCCTGTGGCCTTGCACCGTGGTGCTCACCATTATTTACTGCATCCCAGGGACATGCTGTTTGCCTTACAACTAGACCTTGTTACCCCCGAGTCAGTAAATTTTGGAATCATGTTGCTTTAGCTTCCTCGGGGTCACCCCGCCGCTGGCTTATAGATGGGGCACTGGCCAAAGATTTGTCAAGTTCCTCTCTTCTTAACCTGTCAGCTTTGAATTCACAGTGAAGCCTCGTGAACTGCTTAATGATGTATGGTGCACGGTGTTTCAGCTGGAAGGCTCGAGAAATGTCTGCAGAGCTAATGTGTGTAAGATGCAGGTGCAAAAGGAAAAAAATGTATTGAAACAAAGTATGAAAAGGTCTTGAAACATTTTCTAGAGTCTTTCACTCCTCAAGTTTCACAGCTTGTAACATTGCTCATTTAATGATTTGAAGTCTGCTCTAAATACCGAAAATAAAATGTGTAAATGTCACTGAGAGGCTACATTGTAATACATCTTGATTTAATGCTTGCTGAGCTGTCAGGTTCGGACTATCGTCAGGACACACCATA
Source organism: Scophthalmus maximus (assembly GCF_022379125.1). Lineage (NCBI taxonomy): Eukaryota > Metazoa > Chordata > Actinopteri > Pleuronectiformes > Scophthalmidae > Scophthalmus > Scophthalmus maximus. The sequence goes on along the minus strand of NC_061517.1, from coordinate 23,657,805 downwards.
CCAGATGCTTTGCTAATGATCCAAGACAAAGCTGTAAAATTAGATATATCACAACGCGGCTGTTAAGAGTTTAGTTTTCATTAAATTTTTTACCAGCTGACATTTGTAATCAGACGAGATTCACCTATGCGTATTGTGGTTGGAAGTGAGGTTAGATTGAGGCGCATCATTACAATACTAAGTGTAATAAGTGTCAGTTCTGTGCATGCACTGATTTTGTGGCACTGATCACTGGTTTGATTTGAAGTATTAAAAAAACGAAAATAGTCAAACTGAATTATCGATGCTGTGCCGAAGTGGCTCAAATACATATTTTATATCAACAATTGATCGCATTGGCTACTTGTATTGACAAAGTGTCACTCACAACAATGGAAACAGTGAATTATGATCAACTCTTCACTTCCCCTCTGCTCAATGGAGCATTTTTGCATCTTTCAACCAACTGTTCTGGTTTCATGGCCTGCATTGACTCCTAGCCACTAGAAAGCAAAAAAGGTCTAATAATCCACTGTACAAAACCTGCCCAGCACCGAACAGTGACCACGGTGGAACATTTTATCAGCTAGTCAGCCACATATTTCGCGCTGGTGTTGGTGGCGACCAGAAACATAGCTGAAGCAGAGTGAATGTTGGATTTACATTCATCAGGTGGCCAGAACCAAGACTGCAAATGAATAATGATGTTGCTCTCTGTCTGCTGGATGTTTAAATAGGCAACTGTTTGCTCACACGTTCTCTGTATCAACTTAAGACTGAGAATACTGTGGTATTTGCAGCTGTGTCTTGCTACGCCCAAGGAGCCGACGGATAAGCTATGGCAAGTTTGATCACTGTTATCAATATTTTTGAGAAGTCACAGACTCAGGGATAAAAATTTCAATGGACAGTTTTCGCCAAGCAACCCCTTTTCCACACTTCAGTGCATAAATGTATGAATTATCATTGAATAAATACACTCTTGGATTTCCTGGCATGAAAATTGTAAGATTTAAGCACTGTGCAACTCTGATTCTCAACCTCAATCCAAAGATATCTGCACCGACCTTCAAACTGTCAAATCAGTTGGGTAACTTCTAGCAGACCTGTTGTTTGGATTAAATTCAATGCACCTGAAGTGGAACAATATAAACTCCCAGTGTGTGGTTATTGATGATAGCCAGGGGAGAGATAAATGAAGGGAAAGATGGTAGCCAAGCAAGGCAGAGGGTGCAGAAAGGCTTTACAAACGATAGGATTTTGTGCTTTATCTGCTCATGTGCGCTGAGCGGAGAACCAGAATTCTACTGGCAGGCCTTTGGAAGAAGTGTGTGTCAATTTCTGTTCCCTGCAGATAAGTGCTGGCTGCCCTCTCCTTCACCGCCAGCTTTGCCTCTGGTGCTGCTCAGTTGCCAGCAGCAGGAGGCTGTGGTTTTATTTCGAAACCCTCTGGTGCAACTGAGCATACCTGTACTAATCTGACGTTGGGTGGCAAACAAAAAGCAAAGGACGTTCAGCAAATCCTTCCCTGGGGAGAAGGAAGCTAAAGAGCAGAAGACAACCTCACCGGACCTCTGTTCTCCTTCCTCTACCCTTCAGGCCCGTTGTTCCCAGACAAGCAGACGTCTGATTTACACCCCTGCGGTCGGAGAGAGGGAACTGGACAGTCAGATACCTCTTGTCAGGACACCCTCTCAACCGTTGCATCTGTCTTATTTATGAGACCGGCAGCGTTCAGCTCCATGGATGATCATTTTTCCATGCAGGATGAGCCTGTCTGTGGATGCCGGCATCGGACCTACCGGGAGAAGAGATAGGGTGGGTTCAGTTCTCATGCTTACTAAAGGAAGGGGCTGGGGGTGTATACGCTCTCATATCAGCGGCAGTCACTATTTAATTATAGGCAGTTTATTGATCATAGTCAAGCCTGATGATGGATTTTTTAATTTCCCTTTGCTGCCTTCCTATCTCTTTCTCAAGTGAGCTTGGAATAATTACCTGGGCCTGTCATGCATTTTTCATTCAGCATGTCTGGTCAGTTCCTGCTCTCACAAATAGAAACATTTTCCTGTCACCGCAAGGAGCAAGTTTTCCTTCCCTATGCTGCCCATGTTAGACTGGGGAACTGCATATTCATACCATAAGAGTAGTCCAGTCTCCATTTTAACTGCAGGCAGCTTGTGCTTTGTCAGAGAGTGTTGGAGGTCACCGGGCCTGGTGTCATTACTCAGTGACTGACAGACTGACAAGGCCTCTTGTCTTGGCCCAGTTGGCTGCAGGTGAACCCAAATAACTGGGCCGTGATGGATGGCAACTGACAGAGGACTGACAGCGACTGGAGGGAGAGACCGGTGCTCTACCACCGCCATCTAAACATTTCGGAGGTCACCGCAGGAGTTTGGATTCGTGTGGGCAGGCATCTGTGTCGGCTGGCGAAGTTTCATCAAACAGAAGTGCAAATGTCTGTAGCAGTTGCCCAGAGGTGATAAACAGGAGTGCGGCATGAGTGTGTGTCCACTCTAAAACCCGGGCCATGAACCCATCCATCAGTTGGAGGGACAAAGACTCATGTCATGGTGCAGTGTGCTCTGTTTTGGCCATGTCACCGAACCCCTCACACACACAAAAAGCCCCCCGGGACAAATCTTGCCAGCAGTCCGGTAAACCAGGTGATCAGTCTGGTACTATTGTTATCTTTCCAACAACATTGTCCAACTGTGGCTCTTTCCTCCGTAATCCCTCCAGCACTCCCTTCACCTCCACTATCACTGGTAGTTTACTTACAAAGATAAAATAAATTACACGTTTTTTGTTTCCTGATCGCTAATATGCATTGGTCTAAACTGGTCAAAACTGAAGTCACATTATCAAAACTGCTCGCACAGTCAGTGAAATCATTTCCATTGCTTTGACACCAAATGCATTCAATGACTACATTTTCCAAAATCCATGTACTCTTTTGTCATTCATACTCCACCAACTGCAAAACACTATATGTCTGCATCACATTTTTCAAATGCGAACACAAAACTGTTCAAAACACAATCAAAACTGATTGATGGAAGATGTCATGGATTTCTAGAGAAACCATTTTAAAAGAAATAGAAAATCTCCACAGAATATTAATAGTAAATTGAAATAATAATTTTTCCAAACACGGCTGATTGCAATTTCAGCCCTGGAATTTAAGGATGTTTTTGTTTCAACCTTTTATTTTGTCAATTACTATATGCAAAGATAAAGAAAAATTAAAGGATATTGTAGCAATTTCTGATTAGTACAGTCAATAAAGTAACATGTTTCTCATTCTTTAATGTAATAGTTTAGTTTAGTAGATACTTTATTTATCCCGAGGGAAATTCAGGCATCCAGCAGCATTTACAAACATACATACATTAAACATACATCAATCCTACATAAAATAAAAATACAAAATTAAATTCAATATTAAACTAACTATAAAAACTAGCTTATTACTACTTATTACTTATACTGATTTATGAGAAAATCATTAAAGCTTCAAAGACGAAAGTTCATCATTTATGTGATGCTCCTTGCTGTTAGTGCTTTTTAAGTCAGTGTGTTGTGACTGACAGTGTTTGCTTTCTGAGAGACAATTGTCGCCAGTGTTCTGGTCGAACGAGCTAACTTTATTTGCAGGTAAAAAGTGAGTGAACCCAAAATGTCACTAATCACCCCCAATTTCAGACCAAAACAGAAGAAAGCTGTGTTTGGACGACGTGCTTCAGAGTCACTCCCTGTCCTGTCTGACATCTGACATCCCCACAAGTCTCCAGCTCACTTTCAGTTTTCAAACACATTGGCGCAGCTCGTTCCCTAACAGAAAAAAAATGAAATAAAAAAAATTAGTTTGTCATCTGTAATCTGATACAGTCCTAAATTTAACTGTCTGCAAACCATCCTTCTTTTTTGGACAGCTTTGTATTTGACAGAGCAGGCTTTTATTGAACTGGAGAGTGCAACACAGGCAAAAAAGAACAACATTTCTTATTTTGGAGTTGGCTCTTCATATCCTCAAAGGTCAACTCTGACAAGATAGTTTGCAATTGGTCAATGGTGCACAATTTTAACGTTCAGAAAATTTGGACGTGATTTGAAAAGGTTATGTGGATTTGTTTCCAATTGGTTTTCACGGCCGACTTTCTGTGTTTCACACGCTGTTCTCACCACACCAGTTTTCCTGTTCCTGCACAGCTAAACAATTATAGAATAAAGGAACTAAAGTTGACATCTCTACTGCCCACTTATCACTTCTGACCTCACCTTCACCTGCCATCTCCAGAACTCCAAAGCTTGTCAATCGGTGCCAGTTAATGGGGTGAAGTAAAATAAACACTTCAGAGGCCCGTCGTGTTCTTGTGAAAGCCTGGACTGGGGGTAAGCTGCCAAACACCTGGTCCTTGGTGAGAATACGTCCTGCACGCACCTTATAAAAATACCAAACTGGAACCATGGAAATCGCACAAATGGGGCAGACAACCAAAACGCACCAATAAGAAAAATACTCTGCGTACCCTTATAATCAACTGTGACAGTTCAAGTTTTATGTCACAATGGAAAGGCTTGCATATTTGAGTGCACGTTTATGATCTCACCCTGTGGTCAGCGCGAGGTTGAGCGAGTTCCTTCGACAGTTTGGTTTGGAAATGTCAAAGGACAAACACGAGTGCAGCCATGTTTTCTGCTCAGACCTGGCTGTGAGTCCGCGACTGGATGCCGAGAGAGACTTTTCTCCTCAGAGCTCTCCCACTGTGTTAGCATTGGGAATTGATCAAAGAGTAGACCTCGTCATATTTTTTCTTCTTCTGTTGAGCCCCTGAACTCCGTCAGTTGTTATGTCCTCAGAATGAAGTCAGCAGCTGTGGCAACACGGCTCCGAATCTGTTTCATTATTACATTTAAACATATTTCTCTGATCCATCTCTGTCCTTTCAACTTGTCTTTTTACTGTCAGATTTAATAATGAAACAGAACAGAACCACAAATATGAAGCCTGTCATGCTGTTCACTTAGATCTAACTGTGTGTCTGTCAGTGGGCCTTTTGCTTAGTACGTTAAGACTCACTTATGGGAGCATGAGATAATGAAAAATGTCAAATCTTCTTTAAAGTCCCCCTCCACTCAAAAAAGTATTATTCTTCTGTTTCTGTACTCTAAAATGTCTGACATTGATTAAGGGACTTGTATCTGAGCAAATTTTGTCACTATGGAGTTTATTTTCATATTCCTCTCCTGGTGGAGGAGATTCCTGAGCACTCTTCTGCAATTTGAAATTCAAACGAATTAGATCTGGTACGTCACAAATACAGAAAACCAATTGCTGTTGAATATGCAAATGTGAGGCAAAGAAACTGGAATCTTCCTGTGCAGCAGAGGCAGCGTGTCCACGAGAGGACGGCAGGTGTGTCCGCAGACAGTTAGCGTTAGCATTAGCAGTTGGTGAAAGTTTTTGGGCTGAATCTCGCCGATGTTGCCGCTAGCCATCTTGCTGCGCACATTCTTCCACCGGTCATCCTAGCGCAAGCGGCTGTGGTGGTATTCGCATAGCATTCATATTTGTAGTCTCAGAATTCCTCAATGAGGGAGAGAGACGGGATGGTTTCCATCCCCATTTCAGAGGGTTATCTAAAACTTTTTTGGGGGTAAACAATGTTAAACAAAATATTAGGCATAGCAGATTATTTTTATATAATTTAAAAACGTGATTGGAGGGCGTCTTTAATCATTAATCAGATCATTTATGAACTGTACTGGATCGCTCTGCCGTATGTTATATATGTTAAATTATATTAATCATTAATCAGATCATTTATGAACTGTACTGGATCGCTCTGCCGTATGTCCCTTGTCACAAAGATTACAGATTAAGAAGAAAAAAAATCTGCTCAGCATAAAGTCACAAACTTGTCGGAAATCACTGTAGCGAGATTAGAACAATTTTGAGTACCCTGGGAGCAATGACAGGCCGACAGCAGTGAGTCAGAAGTATTAGAGGTTGCCTGGCTTTTTTGGTTCTGCCCCATTAGCACTGCTCTTTTCTAGGTGATTTTTAAAATGTTTGTCTTTGGCTAAAGAAAGTTAAAAGTGAGTTGTGCTATGTGTGTTAGCTTTATGTGTCTGGGGGGGCATTACTGTATGTCTAAAGAAGTAAAAAGCAGTATGTGAGACCTCTTGAAAAAATATTTGTATTGCATTACAAGGCAGTTTCAACAGCAGGAATCTAGGCCGATGCTGTACAGGGAATGTGTATAAAGCCTTGCAAATTAGCCCTTATTTCTGGCTGGGAGGCTCGCGGAGCCCAGAACCTTGCATGCTAAGCTCTGTCATGCTCATTCAGTATGCAGACTGGCTCGCCGGCCCAGGAGTTTTTCTCGTCTGCGTCATGTAAGCTGACTGCTTGTTTATTGTTTCAGCTCCAGTACAGAGATAGCATGAGGTAAAGAGTGGGAGCCACACAACCACTATTAATCAAGGCGCAGACTGGGCTTCCCCAGGCAGAGGGACAGGATCCCTGGGTGTGTATTTATACATCTCTGCATGCATGCAACTACAGTACATGTACGATACAGTGTTGATATATCTGTGCTGGTTAGTTTATATGTGAGCAGTATGTGTTTTTTTTGTGTGTTTCTGTCATTCCCAAGTGCACGACAGTGCCCCATTTTTGCACCCACTTAAAAGGATGAAATATCCAAAATCCATTCGTCAAAGTCATAAAACAGGCTTTTATTGCACTAGTGTGGGTGTGTGTTAGCGTCTGCATGAATGTACATGTGCAGAGTCTGTGTTTTGTATATGTCGAGGCCAGTTTCTTTGTGTGTGTCCATGGGATCTGTGATGGAATATCATGGTGTCTGTGTCCTGTGTAACAGAATGTATGATGTGTGCTCTGTCTGGTGCACTATGTGCATGAGTGTGTAGGTTAAATTGTATTCAGATTGATATGAAATGTGTACATAAGGGCATCAGGTGTGTGTGTGTGTGTGTGTGTGTGTGTGTGTGTGGATGTTACAAGAGCACATTCCTCAATCATCAGCAACAGATGGGCAGATAAAATGGAAGAACCAGCAATTACTACCAATAAACCATTGCCGGCTGTTCCCTCAGTATAGGGTTGCCAGGTTTGAACATATATTTTACAGAAAAAAAAGTCACTCATCCTAACAAGCCATCTCTGGTCTTGTTCTTTACTAAAAGACGAGGTATCATTCATACATAGTTTAAACAGTTTGGAAAACCGAAATAAGAAATTACCAACCGTGCGACATCCTGGAGAACGCCATATTTTATAGTTTGTATAGTTGAAGATTGATGCCACTCTGATGCCCATCCATTACTGCTTATCATTTTTAGGGGCTGGAGCTGGTCCCAGCTGACTTTGGGTGAGAGGCAAAATACAGCCCGGACAGGACGCCAGTCCATCATTTTGTTTTTTCTTTCGGCGTTGTGATTTGCACTTCATGGCCACCGTACACTGCACCACTGAGCTGCTATTCGGATGTATGTACAGTAAATATGAAGCTACCGCCAGCAGCCTGTTAGCTTAGCTTTGCAGAAAGACTGGAGACAGAAGGTCACAGCTCAGGGTGACAAAAAACGCACCCTCAAAGATACAAAGTTATCATGTCAATCTAAGGTAACTGCTAGTGGTAGCTTCATAATTGGTTTTCAGACGTCACATGAGTATAGCATTGATCTTCTTCCTCAAGTCTTGGCCAAGCATAGGAGTATCTCTCAAAATGCTAAAACAATTTCTTACAGTTCTTCATTTGTGTACTCTTCTGAAAATGACTATGACGACAATCACAAAAAAGGCAAGCGTCTAATCTGTTAATGCATATATTACATGTTCATATTCATTCATTATTTTTGTATAGTCCTAGCACTGTTAAATCTCATAAAGAATGAAGTTGAGCAAGGTTTGGAAACAACTGGTACATCGGATTTTATTTTTCATTCACTGTGACTTAATAATAGACTATATAAGCTTTGATTATGAAAAATGTTTTTGTTTTTTTTTCATTTTTGTGTAAGAGAAAGTAACTGCTGTGCTGCCTCCTTCCTAAGCCTCCCCATGAGTTTTGGGAGTTCAGGCTCATGTACATTCAGGCACAAAACATTCCTCCAGGCAACACTATAGACTGTTTTAATATTCCCACTTTGGGAGCGCAGACTCGCAGCTTTTATCTGTGAAGACAAGTTGAATCACTGCACATAGAGCGAATAGTCCCTGTGGAGATATAACACCCACTCGACAAGATGAAGAACACACAGAGGGCAGCAAGGAAAACAAACTAGAGATGGATGTGCAGAGAAACACTCACATTCTCATCAAGCAAGACAATTGAGTTAGCGCCGCATGGGTGCATATAACACATCCTACAACATACGTGATGGGCCCGGCTGATCTACTGCGTATAGACAGAGTTCTGTCACACAGAACAGGGAGCTCTGAATGAAACATTAGTCAGAGGAAGTGACTCCCCTGTGAAGAGCTTCCAAACACAATGGCATCTTCCTCCAGCGGAGGGCCCTCTGTCAGCAGGATAGCTATCATCGGCCGCCCAGGAACAAGGGCCAATTCTCTCTGGGGTGGAGAGGAGCACTAGCCCTCCATCCCACCCCCAGGTCCCATCCTTTGGTGCACTGAATCCCCCTGCTGAGTGATATGGGTGCGGGCTGAAGTGGACTGGCTGAACACTTTGTGTACCCTTTTTGAGTAACCTCAGTGACTCCCTGTTTCTCTTTCCCTTCATTCCAACACTGGGGCCTTGTGCTGTTATATAGGCGTATACTGTACCGTCAGTGCCAACATTTCTGGAAACAGGTGCGGCCATCTTGCACGCTAGTGATGTCATTTGGAGGCAGAGCCTGCGCAGTGATGATTGGGGAGGGAAACTGGGGTATTGACCGATACAACGATACATCTGCCCGATCAATCGCCAGTCAATCTCAGTTGTCAATTATGACGTCTCTACTCGTTTTTTTGTAGCATCAAATAACCAACACTTGAACAATCATTAGTTTGATAAGTACGGAAGAGTATTAGGACCATCCATAAGAAAAAAAAACGAGAGGAGGAACATTTTTTTATATAGCATTTCGAGAATAAAGTCCAAATGTTGAGAATAAAATTGAAATACTATTTTGAGAATAAAGTCAGAAATTGTGACCCAGAAGCACTTTTCAGCAGCACCGAACAACCAGATGTTGATGTTTTGTAAGCCAGTTTGCTCGCAATATTACTTGCTGAATCTGGCAGAAACGATGCCTGACAAGGGGTGTTTGCACATGAACATCAAACGTGTGACCTGACACGATAACGTTCAATTGCAAATAACTGTTCTTTTAAATTTTGATAAGTGCAGCTACAGAAGCTAGCATAGCTTTGCTAACATTAGTTGACGTGGATGTGTGGCATCTAGCTGGTATCGCAACACGGCCGTTTAGGGCTATTTCGACTTTAATCTCGACATTTTGACTTCATTCTCGACTTTATGTTAAATAATTTTTAAAAAATCTTCCCCCTCATTTTTATTCCTTTTGCCTGGCCCTAATATTCTTCTGTAGATAAGAACTACCTAAAATGACAGAAACTATTTTGTCGAGAAAAAAGTATTTTGCATGTACTTTGAGTTTTTAGCTTAGATCGTGTCCCATCAGCCAACAAGGAGTGGGCGGGGTTTATGACATGTACTGCAGCTAGCCACCAGGGGGCGATTGAGATGTTTTTGCTTCATTTTAAGGGAGGTGTCATGTCATCCATCTTTATATACATCCTCTGGTATACAGACTGCAAAAAAAAAAATGGCAACGCTTTCTGGGATAAGGCTTACAGCTGCATGCTTTGTTACTGCAAATTAGATTTTATACAAAACAACAGTGTGGATTTTTTCTGACAGATATATTTCGCACACTGGATGCATGTTATGAAGGGGTCACTTAATGACTACTGCGAAGAAGAAGGAAGGATTACACCAGTCAAACTCAGTTTCAGTGTTCACATTTGCACGTGAGTATGAACTCTAGTATGTGAATCTATCCCTTAATATACACATCAGACATGTTGGCTTTAAATGGATAAAAGGATTTAAACTAATGCACACAATTGACCCAAAGTATAATTGTATAATTTTTGTATATTCCAATTAAAATGAAAGATTGATTTCCTTAATACGAAATTTTATTTAATAATCTGCTGCACATTTTGTTTATAATTCACAAAAAAAGGGGTTATTTGCTTTTGGAATTGCCTTGAAGAATTTCTACCTTCAGTTCCATGTGAATAGTTATTATTTATATCGAAATATAAACTATTTTAACATCAGCTGATATGAATAAAATTCCATGATAAAGCCTCTTGCCACATTTATCAGCCCTGCAGCAGATCTGATGATTAGTGTGGTGCCTCCATGTTCTCAGTAAGTTTCCTTAATTTCGTAAAATATTCTTGCTTTATGAGTCATTTAGATGATTTACATGCAGCCTCCTGGCTCTGTAAGTATTAAACTAGAAGTGACCCCAAAAAAGCTCTTGGTAAATACCCATGGCCATCAGCCACTAATGAGCGCCATCATTTCACAGTCAGCCATCATCACACAGTTACGTTGAGCATATTGTCCTGACCCAGGGTCTGCCAGCAGGTGCCCACTAAACACACTCATCCCATTCACTAGTTACTATATGAAATAATGCCAATGTCATAAGAGACAATAGGCCACTATGTACTCAACTGACTGTGCCTCATTACTAATAGATATAATGTCTGAGGGAGGAAATGGGTTTGTAATGAACATCTGTCCCTGTTGGCTGACAAGGATATGAGGGAGGAGTGGCCCTCGCCTATCCTGGGTAATGACGCCAGCTGGCGGTGACAGATTTTTGGGAGGTGGGGTGGGACGGGAGGGGCTGTTTTGGCTGTGACCCATGCACAGGCTGATACAAGCTCAAGGCTAGACAATGATCACACTGAAGACTCGTGTTGCTTTAACCTCAGATGCAGGAAAGGATATGTTTGTTTAATACATACAGTATTTCCCCTGACTTCCCCCCCCCCCCCCCCCCCCCCCCTTTAAGCACAAAATGGCCAAAACTGTAACTGAGTTTGTTTGATGGTTTGTCCCACAAGATGTGGATCCATAATTAACCCGAAAAAACATTGGGGTCAGTTACTATGAAAATGGATCCTGGGTGTGAGAGAGGTCATCAGGATCGGTCGGAGAATGAGCCCGTAGGCAGCAGGAGAAGGTCTGAGGAAAAGTTGTCAAGGTGCGAAAGCAAAATTACCCGTCACCGCTCCGAGGCCTGCTCGAAAAATAATGTGCATCAGGAAAACCTTCAGGCAGAGGGGAAATTTTCATAAACTTGGTTGACTTATGGCAAGGTGACCTCAGTGTATGGCAGTTAGAAAGTCACACAGAGTTTTCCCTGTGTGGAGCTTTTCACCACCATTGACCCAGTGTTTGGTCGAGTTGCTCCTTGTTCACTTATTTATCATCAGGTGCTCTAGTAGCATGGGCTCCACAGCAGATTACACGCCTGTGAGTGACATGATACACACCTCTGTTTATTGCAGAAGCACATTAAAGGGGCAGTAAGCGATTCTAAAGCAGTACATGTTTTGTGAAAAATCTGGGAATATTTCCTCACGGTTCACTAGCTGTCGGTTCTGTGTTGACAGAAGTGGAATTTTTTTGTTACTGCCGCAGCCCAGGCTCTGTAAATCGCAAACAAAACAAAAAAATGGTGCGGACCGCACCACACAACACTCAGCGATTCTAAAGCAATACACGTTTTGTAAAATATTTCCTCACATTCCACTAGCTGTCACTTTTGTGTGGGCTGCAAAAAAAATCTGGGCTTTCGCTTTAGCCCTTGCTCTGTAGATCGAAACCAGAAAAACAGCAATGCGAGTGCAGTTTGTAAACATCACTCGTTGACACGTGCTAGCGGGTAGCGATGCAACTTTGCCGCAATTTTGGCCTACTGGTCAGTGCGTCGGGCTCCCATACCGCAGGTCGCAGGATCACGGCCCGGCCAGAGCAGGGAAATCACAACCAGTACTAAGAGAGGAACAAGCTTTCTCCCAAATCGCTTAATGCGCCTTCAATGAATGAGAGGGATTTGCAGACAGCACTCAGGGATGAAAAAACTGCTGCAAACTCATCTGCACTTTTTTCAGGTCAAAGAAAAACGTAGCATGATTTATTGTTGACAGAATGTAGCAGTAATGATAATAATAATAATAATAATGACATTGATAATAATTAAAGTGTAACATTATGATTATGTAAAAAACCTCTTAAATTGAATAACAGTTAAAGATAAAGCAGGAAAAGCAACATGCAACATGAACGATACGTTGAACAGAGCATAATCAGTGAAGCTGAATGTTGTAAGAGATTTTACTGTAGAAACAGTATTAAAACTGCATTAAAATAAATGCATATCATTTTATACCATTATTATTCAGAGTATCACGGTGGTTATATGCTGTAAAAGGTTGCCAAAAATGTGCCATTAAAAAAAACATTTTCATTTCATCCATTTCCAAAACCAATTATTTGGTTTGAAACAACTGTGTGGCAACTTGTGTATTTCCATGCTCACCCAGTGAGTGTACAAGAAAACGAAACGAAAAAATTGTAACGCGGCAAGGGGAACTGATTAAAATCCAACCTCTTCCTGCCAGACATTTAACACTACACAAAAGTTTTAGAACAATTTCTTTTTCCCCCAGCCGTTACTGGAATTCACACTGTGCAATTGCTCACTGTCTCTGAAATTAAAGCACAGAAACATCATAACTGTTTAGTTAATGAGAATGAATCACGGAATGTTACAACACTAGATTCAATCTGTTTTCTTCTACTCACCGAGTTGCCAAACACACTCGTGATGTTCTTTCTACAATGGAAATGACATTACTGTTGTAGGAGTTCTAACAAACATTGCACTTAAAGTTTGCTTGTTTCTTTTGTTTTGTTTTTAACTTTCACTCTCTGTCCAGATCATCCCAAAAGCAGCTTGATGGGGTTGAAGTGTGGAGACGTGAAGCCTCTGTCTGGTTCTTTCCTCCTCATCTTTTGGCTCATTATCATGACCGACCAGTGTGTCTTCCCCTTGGTTCTTGCCTTTGTTCTCTTCCATTCTAATGGTAATGCAGAGTACTGCTCCCTTCAGTACAGTATTGTCCCAATGATGCATCGGAGGGTGTCGTAACACAGTTTGTCTTTGTAGAGACAGAGGGTTTGTGGGTGATCGACACCTGTAGGAATTGTTTGCATCAAGGTTCAAAGCACTGTTTTACTTCCATTATTGCAGGAAAGATGTACGTTAACCAATTTCATTTTCTTCTTTATCTGTCTTTGATGCCACGGAGGACTGGAACGAGTGTACATGAATTCCAATCGCCGGCTTTGTCAGGTTCCAAATCTCTGTGCGAGGCACAAAACAAGAGCAGCGTGTCCAAAAGGAACCAGCGTTTCTGCCGGCGACGACAACCTATCGGGCACATGTGCTGCAGCTGTCAATCCAAAGAACGCTAGCACCGATGTCTGGCACACTGCAGTATCCTTGCAGGGAAGAATTAGCATAATACTTTGTTATGGGAGACAAATGACACATGGGGGGGGGGGGGGGGGACAATGAGCCATGAGCAGCCCGTGTCATTGTCAAATAAACAAGGTAACAATGAACTGTGTGTCAACCGGTTTGTCAACATCACAATCAGCAGGGTTATGAGAGAGAGAGGTCTCAGTGGGCAACCGACAGTTACTCCTGCATGGAATTATTATTCAGTAAACCCCGCCTCCACCTGCAACTGCATAACTCCCGATGATTCCCGCCGAATACAGCGTAACATAGTGAAAATAAATAATTTTGTACTTATCTTTAGGAGTGGTCGTAAAGCAAAGCGCAAAAAAAGTTTCACTAATCATTCCTCACAGTGTCCAAGATCAGACGGAAAAAATAAAAAAAAACAACGACTCATTAAACATTTAGGACTGAAAACATTTTTCCAGCCGGTGTTATGGCCCAGTGGTCCAAGCAAAGGCAAATTTCCGAATGATTAAAAAACCAAACAACATTTACATGCTGCAACCTTCCCCACAACGAGCCAAAAGACACCAAGCGCCCTCACATAGGGGAACCACAGACAGCGCTGTAATTATTCAGACGTGATGGGCTGGTTTAGACACTGGAGGGGAATTTCACTGATGGATTTTCTTACACCAAATTGGATTTGGGATTTTGTGGAACCGCATTCCACATTAAGCAAAGGAGGATGTTGATGCCAAATGATGCCCAAAATGTCCACGCTGCTGTACTCCTGCAGACAAAGTTGCTGAGCGTGCGAGCCTTAGCTAGCAATGACTGTCTTTTTTTCTAGATGTATTTCTTTGCTATTTCCCTTCCTCAGTGGAAAGTGGAGAAAAACAATTCCTTTCGTAGCAAAGCTCAATTCCTTCTCGTAGGGTTGGCCAACAATTTAAAACATGCATCAGCAAATTTTTTTGGCTTATTCTTAGTGGTTACAGGAGCGTACCTCGTTGCAATCTCACCTTTCAGCCAACGGCTGCTTATTTACAAATCAAGCAGTCATGTCTCTGGCCACTGGGGCAAATGTAAGGTCGGTATATTCACCTTGCTTTCAGGTCTGTTTTAGCTGCTAAGGGCTCCGCTGTGTTCACGAGCTATACTTGTGAGTCCACCCTTTGTTGCTGGGCAGGGGCGGATTGCAGTGGGGTTTTTTAGCTTTCGCGCCATACCTTATCTTAAAAAAAGGCTAACGAGAGCAGTTAGTGCAAGTGAATCTAAACTGTATGAAATGTGGGCTACGGAACCAAAACAATAAGCTGGAAGATGCTCAAACTCAGGTGATGACACTCTGGGTAACCAATGTGCGACGTCTTTTACTTTACATTTATCTGTTGATATGAAACATTGCGTAGTGCATCTTTAACGCTAATGCATATCGGAATTTTTTGAAGTCACATTCTTTCCCCTTGCTGCAGCAGCTAACAAATCACTTTGACATTTGCACTCAGCTAAACATTGCATTTCTGCCAAATGTGGACAAATTACTAATAAAATGAATTAATAAAAACCTTTCATTAGGCAGGGGTATTCTTTGACAGTCCATCAAACATCAACATCTCCATCAACAGGCAGGTGTCTGTCAACTACGTGTGAGACACTGCCTTCTAATCCATTGTATGTCACGGACACAAATGATGGACTATTTGGGCATATCATAGCTCTGCCCGCACACTGCACTGTGAGGTTTCGGTGGGAATATCTTACAGCTGGCAGTGTGGGATCAAAAGAGGACCTTCTTTCCTTCCTTCAGAGACTAGAAGGCGTGAAAGGCTCTGACTGCATTTCCGAAAGAGACCACCCTGCTGAGAAGCTCTTATCGCCGCTGGCTCAGACGCCTGTCGCCATCTACTGTAAGCGCTGGTAAGAGCATATCAGCGGGGGGGCTTTGGCTTGGGGAATTGGTTTTCGGTGAGCACTCCCCTCTGAGAATACTAATGCTAAGAGCAGGGTGGAGGGAGAACATCCTGAACTCAAGAAGCGGGAATCGGAGGCGGGCTCTTTCGGGCTTTCTTCTAAATTTAGAGTAACCTACATTTCGGATGCAAACAGAACTTGTTGGTTTCTTCTGTGCAACACAGTGTTACCACCAAAGTTTGGATAGTACGTATACTGATATACTGTATATTCTCATGATGCGCACTGCTGATATAACTGTCTGTAATTCATGTTCAACCACCCAAACGCGACCTTTTCCCCCTTTCTTGACCCTGATATGCACGTCACTCTCGTTCTAGGACAACGTGGATGAGAACTTCAGAAGGCTGGAGGCTACATCCTGTACATTTCCCTTGACCCGTCCCTGTGGAGCAAATTGCGGAGCGAGGCAGTCCTCGGGGAGTCTGTCTGTGATATAACCAGCGGCACTGCGTTTGGGCACTGGAAGACAATCCTCCTGGCATCTTTTTTTCTTTTCTCTCACCCACAAACTTGCATCTGGAGCATGCTGCAGACTCGGCGTCCGTTCGTGTTGCGGCTGCCAGGCCGTGTTGGGCTCGTTCGCCACAGGATGGCGTTGCTGTGCTGCAGCAGAGCCTTGCTGGGCGGCCAGGGGAGCGGGCGGCCCTGCAGTCACTCAGCAGCTCGTGCAATTGAATCAGGGGGGCCACATCAGCACTCAGGAAGCAGCTACCTAAACTGTGTGGCCGATAGTCATCTCCCCCTTCCCTCCAGACCCCCTCCCCTCCAAGCACGCAGACACACTTAGAGACGCACGCATACTCTATGCTCACATTAACTGCCTGGGCCCGGCCCTCATTATTCTTTGTTCAAAACCTTGTTTAGAAAGCAGCTGCGTTCTTTTTCTGCCTCTCTCCGCGCGCTGAGCTCCAAGGTTTGCATTTGGCTTAATCGGAGTGTCTGGGACTGCGGACGCGGACATGTAGCCTTTCATGCATGAGCACGCACTCACGAGGCACACGAGGTCCGGGGTATGAAGCACGAAGGAAGCAGACGCGCCGAGGCACACTCGTCTCTTTCTTCCCCCCTTGCCACATGCTCCAAGCAGTTAGAGGAAAAAGATGTGCTGATACAAGGAGGAGGTGGAGCGACCGGGCTGCCCGACAACAAAGTAACCCTCTGTCTTATTGCTGCAGCACATGCACACCAATGATTCCTGTCATCCACGGTGCTCCGTTTGTTGCATGCAAGAGTGAGAGGGAGAGAGAGAGAGAAAGGGGGGGGGGTGAATGTTTGTACTTTGCATTTAAATTATGCCCCCAGATTATGCATCTTCATGCACAGTGCGAATTTGTAATGTGAAATAACAACGTAGCACCTGTTCATTTGATCAATTTCCTGGTCTGTTAAGAGTGGCTGCTGCTCCGATTTCCAGGGGCAGTAAACTTTTTTGAAATTCTAGTCCCGGTGCTTGGCAGTAATAAACTGCACGTGATTAACAGTTACATTATTCAATCGGTGTAGAAGATGAATGCCGCGCAAACATTGATATTCGGGTACGTATTCAAATCATTACAAATTGCGAGACAAAGGTCCCCTGGAGACAGACATGCATCACACTCCCCACTATTCCAACACGCAGTGACTACAAAGACACACAAAACCACCACAAAGACACGCAAATGACTTCAGAGAGATAAAAACTCAACTGCAAAGACACGCAAATGACTACAGAGAGATAAAAAAAAAAAGCAACCGCAAGGACGCGCAAATGAATTGAAAGGGACAAAATCGACCTCAAAGACACGCAAATGACTACAGAGAGATAAAAAAAAAAAGCAACCGCAAGGACGCGCAAATGAATTGAAAGGGACAAAATCGACCTCAAAGACACGCAGATGACTACAAAGAGATGCAAAACCGCCACAGAGACATGCAACTGGCTACGAAGACAGAGAACTTGACCGACTTTCCAAAAGATATATTTTTGTGTTACTTTATATGGAGGGTCTGGTCCACGGGCCCCCACCCGTCACCTTCTCACCACCACTGGCCACCCCTGTGACACCGCCCCTTCCCATGTCAAGCACTGTTCAGCTGAGGTCTGCCGCCAAGCAGCTGCTCAGCCACACACACACACACACACACACACACACACACACACACACACACACACACTGATCAGTAGAAATGCACACCTTCATAACTGGGAGAGTGCCACTACCCTTCGATTCTCACCCTCCCCTCAATAAGAAAGGAGCAGGGAGTTCATTTAAACAAACGTAAGTCCCTAACCCCCCCCCCCACCCCTCCCATCTCCAGAAACGTAATTGAACGGAGGACGTAGCTGCAGGACATTGTGACGACGCCGGGCTTCGAGACCCTTCTGTCGATGTCACAATGTACAGTGGCCTCTCAATATATGAGAAAGACTTGATTAATGACAGAGGGGCACAATCTAATTTGAGACAAATGCATCACATCTTTTCGTGTGAACACACGATGCTTATGAGGCGGCGTGATTGATGATTGGATCCCAGCAGTAGTGACAATGGAATAACATTATTCACCTTAGCTTTGTCCTCCTCAGGCACCGAGGCTGGTAGAGTTATCTTTGCTATCATTAGTCGAATATTGGGTAGAATATTCTCTGGCCTAGTTAAGGTGTGAGTTTTCTCCTTGCCATTAGTTTGTACCTTAAGTCAAATAAAACTAGTGCAGTGATTTCTGCTGAAAATATGAAAGGACCATGACTGTGCATGGTGGGTAGACATGGATGAGCACAAACTCACCCAAATTGGATGTTGGGGGGGGGCCTTTGGAGCCTTTTACTGTGTGTCAGGCCTAAATCTAATTATGGCTCCGTTAATTAGTGTATCTCAACACCGACTCGCTTGGAAGGATGCCACTTAGCTCAGCTTTTTCTCTGCCCCGTATCCCCTTCCCAAATCACGGCTGAGCTGCTTCCCCCTTTCCTCCTCGCTTCTCCCCCTTATCACTCCTCCTCCCCATCCCATCCCATCCCATCCCATCCCGTACCACTGCTGTCCATATATCTTGACAGCTCATAAGGCAAAGCAGCATATCAAAGCCGAGTGCGCCATCGCAGCCCTTAACCAAGCATCTTTTGCTTCAAATTGCTTCCCGAGGAGAGGGAGAAATGAGATAAGAAGGCAGAAAGAGAGAGGAGGAGGATGAAGTGGGGCAATACCGAGCAGTTCTCCTCGCAAGATGGAAAGGAGCGAACAGAGTAAAAGTTGAAATGTATAAAGTTGCCCTTATTTCTCTGGGGTGTCGGTTTAAGCCTCTGAGAGCCGAAGTGAGAGACGACAGCGGCGACCCCCCCCCCCCCCCCCCCCCCCAAGCACCGACAGAAATTAAGTCCCACATCAGTGACGAGATCAGGGAATAGACACATGTCACGGTGCCGCAAATTGAAGTCCTCACTCTGTATTTACTCGAGCAGAGCCCTTGGCACACATGCGGAGCCCCGTGCACACTCTCGAGCAACCAAGAACGCCACGATCCCCAGCTCCAACCCCCCCCCAGCCCCCCTTCCCAATCCAACAAATTCAAATTCTCGTCGTGGCTGCTATTCAAGCTCAGCGGCACTGCAAGATGCTGCGTAAATTAAGTTGCTGGAGGGAGCGAGGGGGGGGGGGGGCGAGCACCGTCTGCCTCCGCCGGATCGTATTAACTCCTGGGGCCTTGTTGGCAGACAGGAAACCCCTGTCCACTCTGTGGGTCTTCATCAAGGTCCCGCCGACGCAGTTCCTCCAGACTTTGTTTACAGCCTATGTGTGCTTTCTACATCCATAACCACACATAACCATTGTTCATTTTTTCTTTGCATTTGTTTTCTGTGTCCCTCATTTATATTTTGTAACAGACTGAGTGACGGAGGCAAAGGTGGGATAAAGGGAAAAGGGAAGTGTGGTAGCCCCCCCCCCCCCCCCCCCCCCCCCCATCCAATGTCAAAGGCAGCCTCCGTGATTGCAGCACTGACCCTTCACTCTCACCTCTCCACTCATCCCGCTGCTTTTCTGAGATTGTCTCCATTTGCTTGCTGCCATGCAACCTGTTATTTTCCCGAGGCAAGTAGTTTAGATACTCTGGAGGAGCAAATTTAAAGAAAGGGGGGAAGAAAATAAACTGTGGTTGTGGTCCTGATTGCGGGACAAAGTTCTGGTTGAGGCTGGGAAAGGGGTGGAGAGTTTGGGGGTGAGAAAGGATGGGCTGACAGGATGTGCGCTATTTCAGACCCACTGCTTTCAGGATAACTGTGCGTTCATTGTTCCATCAGTCGCCGGTAATGACTTCAACGCGGCTTCCTGTCACATGGTTATGACTCTACTGGCCCTGTAAGTGATGCAACAAGTAGATGGAAGACCTCACAGATACAGTCCTGACTGTATGTATATATAGGCCGACTGATTTGTTTTGGTAAGGGGGATTTTCAGGTTGGATAACACATTATTGTCTGACTGTGTGGCTCCCCTGTAGGCTTAAGGCCCCCGAGGGTTAAGTCTGCGACCTTGAACCACAACCTCCAGCAGTTGGAGTCTGACTGGGGATCATTGTCTCTCCTTCCTGCATTTCCTGTCATCTCTCCGCTAATGCTAAACGAAATCCAATAAAAAACGAGGCATGAAATGCGACTGTACAAATCTTCTCTGGCTGCGAATGTTGCAGAAAAAACTGTTTATGTTGTTATTAACTTTCTTTCGCCAAAAAGGGGAAGAGTGCTGGAAGCACAGATAGATAGATAGATGGATAGATAGATAGATAGGGGCTGTGAGCTATTCTACAGCGATACACGTTATTGTAAAAATCTGTGTGAATATTTCCTCCCATCCGTTAGCTGTCTGTTCTGTGTGTTAGCGCCAAAAAGAAAATCGGGTTTTCGGCTCGGCCCTGGCTCTGTAAATCTAAAACTAAAAAAAATGCCGCGGCCTGCACCACACAATGCATTTTGTAAACGTCACTTGTCGACACCTTAAGGGACGTGCTCGCAGTTGGCGCCGAAACTCCGCGGTTTTGGTCTAGTGGTTTTGCGCGTCGGCCTCCCATTCCCAAGGTCCCGGATTCGCGGCCCGGCCAGAGCAGTAAAAAAATCGCACCAATAACAAAGAGAGGGACAAGCTCTCTCCAAAATTGCTTCCTGCCCCTTTAAGTTGGACTTGAGCCTCAACCCCAAACCCAAGTCCCAGTTTGGATTATTTAAACTTTTACCCTGGTTGCCGCTGACCTTTCAAAGCGTAGCCAATGAGATAGGCCGCTGTATGTAACGTAACCTGAAGCGGCGGGCAGAGGAGATGAGGAGTGGGGTAAAATAAACTCATTCTCTGGGTTTCATGCGCCGCCCTACAGAGCGGTGGGGGAAGACAGGATTCCTCATCATCTGAAGGCAGCTTTGGGACCAGCAGTACAGTGTATCCTCGGTTGTAGGACATTGCTGTACAATTCTATTCTTGTATTATTGTATTCTTGTCTTGTGAGTGAATGATGTCATCACAGTGAAAGCGCTCACACATTGACACTGACACACACACACACACACACACGAATAAAACCTACAGCCTCACAGTGCCCAGCAACAGACTGCAGCCTTTTCTCCAAATCAGAGGATCCTATCAAATCTTGTCATTAGGCTTTGTTACCAGGACAACAGCGTTGCTCCAGCATCATCTGTGCCAAAGGCTGTCAGAGCGGCAGCAGTGTTAGTAACAGAGAGAGTGTACAGATACACAAAAATGAAATAAACACAGGGCAAGAATTCATGACAGCAAGCTTTCCCCTGCAGATGACCAGCCGGTTTACAGGGACCTGGGTCCACTCCGGTTTTTCTATAGTGGAGTGTGATGTGCCTGTCAAGTGTAGAGCAATTCTGCATTCTCCCGTGGCCTGATGAACACTCTTGTGTTTTTTTGTTTTTCCATCCCCGATATTATGTGAGAAAGCCAAGGCTGTGAGTTCACAGCTCAGATAAAGACCTGAATAATTGGCGCGTGGTTACGTAATGTGAGCCGTACAAGTCCATACGGCAGTGTTGTATAATTCATTGCACTAGTGGAATATGTAAAAGCAAAGCTCCAATCCCCTTTAGGTCTAATTAAAAGACGATCAGCCTTTTTACAATGAAAACTCCGGGGGATACAGTGTAATCACAAATTAATAGAATGATTACTAAAGAAATAAAGCTCCTTGTGCAGATAAGAGCCCCTGAATTTATTGCACAAAGCCCCCCTCGAAAAGAATTCACATAAATATTATTCCTAAGATCGTTGCCCAGCTCTAAATTTGTGAACACGAACAAGCCTTTCCCCAAGCCACAAAAAGAGTCAGATAACATCATGCTAGTCCGATAGAGTCATGTTCTCTTGATAATCATAACTTTTACCATCACAGTGTAATGAAGCTTATTTGAGTGTTGAAGGACCACTAGGCCAGAAAATGTGGACTTGCATTCAGTGTTAATTACAGGTTTTGTCTGTTAATCAGATCACAAATTAAAGCCTCATTTAATATACATTCATCCATGCTCAAAAATCAGTCAAGACTAAGGCTATGTCCACACCACAATACATTTCTGCAAACATTGCAGCAATGGAGAAGTTTGGAAAACCATCCGGCCCTTATATATTTAGAAAACTCTTGGGGGAGTGTTGTGGTGTGGACCGGCAAAAACTGAGACGTCGACGCAGGCACCCGCATTCGCTTCCTGATCGGTTCTTATCGGTCGTGACTCAACTGCCTGCGGTGAATGCAAAACGTTGCAAACACTTACTGGCAGTAGCGGTTCCATCGCACCGTCGCTCCGAGAAAAAGAAATCCTTCATCTTACTTCTCACCATTACCGTTTGTCGTTATTAGCCTTTTCTGTAACTAACCAACTAAACAGCATATGCCTAGTGTACGTGAATGGTCATGTGATATGCATTTTCAGGTGTGTTAGAATGGATGAGAGATTAATTCTGATAAAAACAACAAAAAAAACTTGACTGGACAAGAATCACATTAGTTTCAAATAAAGCGAAAAGTAGAAGTATGCATGTATCTCAGAGTCCACATCCATGCTGGCTGTTCTGTGAGGCACATCGGTGTTTAAAAATTCAGACTGTGGTTCTTGCATATTTGTTTGTATATATTGCCCGTACATTACTGTATATATCTTCATTTTTTAAAAATGTTTTCACATTTTATCTTATTGCTGCTATTTATGGTTTATTTAAATGCTGCACACTGCAGAACTGCGAACAAACTTTCATTATTTTTCGAAAAAACAATGACAATAAAGATCTATTCTATTCTAAAAGGTTTGCCAATATGCTCACAATGCTAATCTTTGCATCCTGATGTTTACCATGTTTGTCATCTTAGTTTGGAGTGTTAGCACACTTTGGCAGAGCACTAAAGTTGTACTTGCATCAGCACCTTCTAAGTTTTTTTAAAAAAAAATTTTGGTTTGCCTAAGTATTAAGTTTGTATTTATTTCTGGAAAAATTTCTGTCCCAGCAAAATCCTTGTTGGCGCTTGGAGTCTTTGAGAGCTCCCTCAAAGCGCAGATTGTTTACAGCTGTAAGCAAAAGCGTGGGCATGGTGCAATTCCATATTTAAGTGACTATTGATTGAAGTGACTATTTACTAACCCCCCCCCCCCCCTCTTGGCAGATATTGCAGGTTGTAAACACTTTTTTGAAGCTGCTGAGGGTCTTTCATCTCAAATTCTGACATATTTTTTAGGTTGTTCTGCACATAGTAGAGTTTTGGCGGTGGTCACTGTAACCGGTGTTACATGGTGTTTAGCCACACGCGATTACATAACTAAAACACCTCTGATTCATTTTCGGTGGTAGTGCCTGGGACCCAGTTGAATTCTTAGAGCTCATTTAAAATTGCCCTGCTAGAATATGGTCTGGATCCCCTCCATTGGGAAGTGATTTCCCCCCGGCAGAAAACTTGCCAGTCCAATCACAACCGATTGACCTGATAATGGGCTGGGTTTATACCACGACACGGACGGAAGCGACTTTTGGAAACAACCAAGGCTGCCGCTGACGAACGAGCATTTGACTATATATCTTCAACCCAGACATTGTGGAATCCTCATCACAGGCATCTCCTCTCTGTACGCTCTGGTCTGTTGACATTTTCCCATGGCTAAACAGTCGTCACATGATTCATCAGCGTCCGTTGGTAACGCCTCTTGGATATCGAAAATGAACCGAGAAGTCCCAGACTAATACCCAGTTGAGTATTCGGACTAAAGACTGCAGCATCTGGAGGGAACACACAGACACACACACAGACACACAGACACACACACAGACACACAGACACACACACCTCCAAGTGCACAACAAGAATGAGGCCGCCCACAGCAAAATCTGAAGTGTTAAAGGTCAAAGCTCCACAGATATTGAGCAATACATATCTTTTTTTCTAAAATGTCCAGTATAACCTTTAACTTTGTATGTGTGTGTGTGTGTGTGTGTGTGTGTGTGTGTGTACTTGTGTCCAGTGTTATCTGTAATACCGCTGTTGTCATAAGTTTATTACTCAGTGGGAACATTTCCACACAGTTCAGTTCACGTCAGGGGGACTGTGTCTTTTATTTATTTGTTTGCGTCGTGTTTCTTCAAAAGGTCCATAGTGGAATTTGAGCTCCGCTTAGGATTACTGTCGTGTTGTAGAAGCCAGCCATCACTTCCAGTTTCTTGTCAAACTGAAGCACATTAGACTTTGCTGATATTTAGTTCAAACCATTCTTCCCTCTGTGCGATTACTTCTGTATTTTCCACACAACCTCAACATGTTCTTTTATAGATAGAAGGTGTTCTTTTAATCGTGCTGCCTCCTTTTTTCTGCAAACACATCTTGGAGGTCAATTTTAACCATTGTCCACAGCACAAAAGCCACCTTGGCTCATTCAGATAAGACTTTGCAGACTTTTGACGTTAAAGTCGAAGTCCCTCTGGAATAATCATC
Source organism: Scophthalmus maximus (assembly GCF_022379125.1). Taxonomy (NCBI): domain Eukaryota; kingdom Metazoa; phylum Chordata; class Actinopteri; order Pleuronectiformes; family Scophthalmidae; genus Scophthalmus; species Scophthalmus maximus. The sequence continues at coordinate 23,633,319 of NC_061517.1, read as the reverse complement.
AGCTGATAATTCCTAACGGCCATTCTTGACCAGTCAAAGAAAGTCTAGGTGATCCACAAGTAGAAGGGTTTGCAATCATTACCACATACCATTATTGCAATTGCTGTTTGATTTTGTAATCCGTGTTTGCTGCAGGGCTTTTATTTACTTCCTGACAATTTGCCCTGGGGCACTCAAACTTGCGTACAACTGAAACTATTGGCTGTAAACGGCAGATTCCTTGATGCAAAGTGTTTCTCGCCGTGCAGGTGAGGCGGATGGGAATGTCGCTATTAAGAAGGTGTTACAGTAGGTCATAAACTTTTGACCTGATGCTGGCATTAGAGGAAACGTATCCAACATCCTAACTGCATTATGCTTTTTCAGTTTAAGATAAGATAAAATTAGATTTTCCTTTATTCATCCCAGCAGCAAAGGTGGATATCAGAATATAAAAAGCATGTACAAAATATTCAGACAGTTACACATTAGGCAATATTCATTATCATGACGCATATACTGTTGGAGCATTATTGTATGATGTTTTGTTTCAGCATCAGGGCTATGTTTTACACGTTGTGTGGCACCTGCAGAATGTCGGTCTTCTTTCAGACCTTGGGGGTGAATGCTCGTATATCAAACTATTGTTTTAGTATTGTTTAGAGATGTTGAATTTACTTTGTTCACATTTAACCAAATTTAGGATCAGAGGTGAATGGCACACCACAGTCTAAAAATGACAAGTGTTTAGAACAGTCTGCCGGCCGTTGATCTAAAAGCTGATCCAGTTTTATCACTGTAATAAATACATTTCAATGCCATACATCAGTAGTTAATTCCCGTTAATGTGCTTTCTATTCACGCTGCACCGATTGGAACAACTTGCAAATAAAAGTGTTTTACAGGTCAATGAAACATTAAAAACAAAAATAGCAAAGCATGCAGGGAATGGGAAGGGAGGGAGAGAAGTATGCAAGTATTTAAAACATCAGAGGATGAAGATACAGTATATGGGAACATTAATTAAGACAAATAAATAGTTTATGAGACTGCAAAAGTAGTTTTTTTTAAGGTTTTAAGTCTGTTTTCAAATGAACACAGCAGTCAGCTGTTACATGCTTTCAGGTGCCTGCATGCTGAACATAATGTGACCGGATTGTGTGAGCTCCAGAGATATGAGAGAGGTACATCAGGTGCCTGGAGACCTGAGACATCCACTCGCTTTGTAAATGGAGATCATGGCTGATGCCCACTGTGGAACTAGGCCATTAGGAGCCTTATAAGAGGAGTGGGATCTTGGAACTCAGTTGTAAAAGTAGCTGCATTGGGCTGTTGCATTCCCTTATGTGAGCCATGATAACGGTGATGCAGTGCAAAGAAGGAGGCGTGGGGTGAGAGAACTGTCTTTAGTTAGGACATAAATCAAAAATATTTTGTGAACTAAAAGTAATGATAACGCTGCATGGAAAGTAAAGGGATCACCACTTTTATTAACACGGACGTTTGAAGCGATTTTTCATCAATCCTACGGTTTTCAAGACATCTCTGTCCAAACCACAAATATCGACCGTTTCGGGAAGTCAGGGTCTCGTCAAAGTCAGTAAGGCTTCATCCTCTGGGTAATTTCCAAAAAACGTATCCATTTCTCAGGATGTATTCTAATCTGGACTAAAGTGGTGCAGTTGTACAGTGGGACAACTGAAAGACATTCCCATCCTTGGAGCTACACTGTGACCATGGCGCAAAATTGTTTGCGATTTGGGTGATTTGAACCCTATTCTGGATGAAATGGACTGTCAGATCATTAAGCATCTTTACCTGATTCTCACTAAATGCATAGCTCAAGCATTGCAATGAAACACGAATAAGTAGGTGTGGAAAATGACTGAATGAATTAAGCTGCTGGGTAGCTCACTGGTTTCTCCTGCCATCTCAATGTATGAGCAGCCACCTAACTATAATACATTGCTTCAAATTACTTGTAGTATTAAGTTAAATTTCATTCAACTAATCTTCATTTATGGGATTAAGGGTTGCGTGTCCTATAACAAGAATATATCTTAATTATGGAGTGTGAATGCTGGCACTGGTTTAGTGGGGAGTTGGAAACCGCACGGTACAGGTGCAGGCGTCTGGGCTAATAACAAGCACGCTCATTAGTGACTGGCTTCTGAGTAAGAGATAAAGAGGAGCGATTTTTAGGCCCGTTTGAGCGGAAGCTATGAACCAGGAGAGAGTTGTCATTTCAAGTTCAATCAGGAAAGCTACATTCAGTTCTCTTCTTTATCTGTTGCTCATCCGGACCAGTGCTTTGCTGTACGGTTTCAACACGCTTCATTGAAAAGCTGGAAAAATTGACAGAATATGTGTGAGTTAAAGACGCTGGTAAAAAAAAAAAACCCGGATCGTTTGATCAATCAAAATAGATTTTATCAGATTTTTTGGCACTACATTATCAGCCCTGAGACATCAGGCAGCCCTACTTTTTGAATAACACTGTTCTTGGTCTTCTTGGTTTGAATGTTAATCAGAGGGTGGATGAATCCGATATCACTGATATGGCGGGGCACAAACTATGAGAGCGCTTTTGAATTGTCTTACTGCGTTGCATGAGAAGGATTGGAATGTAGCTACATATGTTGCTCCTCCGGCTCTGTTGGGCCTATGCTCAAGGCCGTCCTCCCACATCATGCCATTGGCTGGTGACTCCGGGGACATGCAGCCAATCACATAACAACATAGCAGCATAACATAATTGGATGGGGGTGAGGGCCTTTCAACCACAGCTAAATAAAATGAGCAGCTAGTTTGTACAATTTCAGATTCTTCTATTGCCAGTTATGGACGCCTAATTTGAACCTCAGGGAGAGCTCAGGTCAAGATTACAAACCAATGAGTCCCAGCTTGACATGAATCCAAAATACTCTAAAAACGGTTTATAATAAATGAAAGAAAAATATAGCTGCAATGCTGAACTGAAGTCTCCAACTACACAAAATACAGGAGCCAAGAAGAAGAAAAACAAGACGGCAGCTCTGCTCAACATAGCTTCCTGTTAAAGAGTAAAAGGTGGGAACTAAGATAAAAAACAAATAAAACTTAAAATGACAGACAGACTTTTTTGTGGCGTCTGCTGGTTGCGAGCAGTTAGCGTGGTCTCTGAATCTGTGGTTTTGTCTTGCTGATGTTAACTGGTTGCTAATTGTAACCATTGTTGCCATAGTTGCAGTGGTGGATTTAGGATACTGATATTTGTGCCTATGTAAACTCATTATGAGTTGAACACAGCCTCAAATTTTCTTCAAGGACGATCAGGGAACACTTAGCCCCACTCATTTCTTTCTCTCTCTGATTCTCTCTTTGAAACGCACACAATCACAGAAGCTCGTCTCACCTGCCCACGCATTTGGCCCCGTAGATCTTCCACCAGTGTTGTTGTCAGTCTCCTCACGCCACAATGCCGGAGAGACAAAACCCACAGCCCACATGGACCAAAGAAAGGCCAGCTCACGTTTCATATTTGGAGAGAATGAGGGGGAGACGAGGATGTAATGCAATCAGACTCAGAGAAGAATGAGACCTTAATGAGACATTCTTCTCATTCTATGTATAGAGAGCTTTCCTCTTCCCTCGCCTGGAAACCTGCACTATCAGTGAATTCTAATTAGACACCACTTGATTAGAGTGCGTGCTTCTTGTGGCCTAGATAGGCCGGCTTCATCGGTATGAGCCCCGGTGCTCCGGTGTGGTTCGTCCCCAGCTGTGCCATCAAACGAGAGCTCCAGTCTCTGAGGGGTTGCTGGGAAAGTGGGAGGAGGGGGGTGGAGGGAGTAGATGGAGTGAGGTACACGGGGAGATAACAAGACTGGGCAATCGCCAGGGGTGGCGACGCAAGGGAGGGGGAGTCCAGATCTGAGAGGTACATTAGTGAGGCTGCGTGTGTTTGAAGTGGTTGTGTGTATGTTAGCGAGAAAGGCCATGTGTGTACGGCTCTGCAGCAGAGTATGTAAGGTTGTGTGAGCGGGTACAGAGTCGCAGATAGTGAGTTCACCTCCTGTGATCCGAGGGCAGGCGAGAACAGCAAGACTTTGCAGTCTCACAGTCAGCGGGTGACTCGCTCCCCCGAAGCCTTCACCACAGCTATACATTGGCGACTCTTGGCTTGTCTGACCAGGCCTAGTTTGACTGGCCTTACTGAGTGCATCCTCACTAAGACAGATAGGTATGGCGAGGAGTCTCTCCTCTCCATTTTGGCCCCCTCCCCACACTGAGGCTGCATTCACACCTGTGTTAAAACAAAAAGAAACCCTCAATAAGACCAGTCGGTTGACGAACATTGCGACTGTCTTGGCCAAGCAAGCAGGCCTTTGTAGCTTGAATATAAGATTTCCACTCACCTGGTGTACGTTGCGACGAAAGATAAGCTGCTGCCACAGTGATAAGTTACAGAACTATAATATTCCTCACTCACAGGTGTTTACTGTCTAATAAACCGTCAAACACTTGGATCTGTTACTCAAACTGAACAGCTTGGGTAATATTCTATCATCCACACTAACATGAAAGTGGTAAAAGTGGAGATCATTTGAACTATTTTTGTACTGCTGGATTGCTTGGGGATGTCCCCCTGAGGATCACTAGCTGTATCTTATCCTAATGTGAAACAATATATCTCATTGTATTTTTTGGTTATATATTTGTTTTATATAATATATATAATATATATTATGATCTGAACTGGTAAAGACAAACAACACAGTACAGACCTAATATATATAGCTAACATATGAAAGATGCTAACCTGCACTAATAGCCAAAATTAAACAATACATTTACACATAAGGAGGATAGCATAAACAATAGATAGCATACTAGACACAGTAAGCTACCATACCCCACCCACCACACACTCCCCCCACACATACCCCATACCCCCTATTCAACCCCCCACCTCCCCTCCGCAGACCAGTACACACTTCATTTAGTGTAACATTGTGCCACAGTGTGACAGAACACAACAATCTCACCTACCTCAGACACTATGAAACACAAAATTAGGCAATGAGGCCCTTGATCTGCTCTTTGACCTTATTTTGCATCTTAACATTATCCCAGTTTGTGGGATGTATCTTAGCCATGGAGCTCTCTAAACTCGGAATGTCCATAAAAGACAAATAACATTGCCAAGTGAGTGTGGTTGCTTCCATCGCGTTGCCACCAATTTCTTTGCAGCAGTTATGCCAGCCAAGATACTGCGGCAGAGAGGAATGGGAAAGTCACATTCCCGAGTCATCATTCAGTAGAAGAAATGCAGGGGAAGAAGGTGCATTCTTTCCAGCAATTGTTGCTAGTGCTGATGATACGGAGCGCCAGAATGTATTGACCGCCATGCACTGGCGTAACGTAATTGTGATTGGCCCCGGTGCAAATATTTTCTCTTGGGCCCTCCCTCGCACCGAACACACGCACATGCACATGCCGAATGAGCAGTTTGGGGAGTGATTGGGTGAAAACCTGGTGAGCTTGTACAAAATTAGAGTGTATCATTTGATGATCAGGGTTTCTGGAAGCAAGTTGAATGTTGGGCCATACCCTGGACCAGTTGATATTGGGAAGACCTAAATTATTCCAACTTCTTCAAACTGCCAATTGTTAACTTGTACCAAAAATAATCTTGAAATTGTTTAGAAGTACAGTGTTTCAGTAATAAAAAAAAAATAAGCATCCTACTTTCCAGCACTGGTAACGAAAAGGGAGAAGATGATAGAATGTAAAGGAATGGTTAGGTAGAAAAATGTTGAAGGTTATAAAGATTTGAAGGTTATAGGTTTGATGTTTTCAGACCAAAAGTTGGAGAGAAAAAAACAAAAGCTTCTAAGGGAGCTTAGTGTGGGTGGGGGCGGACAACCAAGTGGACAAAATGGAGGTGAAGAGGGCGAAAGGGGTGAACCATGGAAAATGTTTTCACCGCTGTTAAGTCATTCAGCAGCAGAGGCTACAAGCTATTACGCCTGAGCTTTAGCCGTGACAATAATAATAATTAAGAGAGGGCTAGGGCTGGAGAATCGAAGCGCCCATTTAGCAGATGAGCCTCCAAACGACCTCCTGAAAAGACGAAATGGCCCCTGGCCAACGAACGTGTCAGCACTCTGTCTCTCCCTCCCTCGGCCTCATGTGTTCCTTTGTTTTTTCTCACCCTGAATGTCGCACATTCACTGTCAACTTTTTCTCAGTGTCACTTTTGAAAAGTGGATGAAATGATGAGCATGCGCACACATATACAGCACGTATTCTTTACACTAAAGCAGTCACAAGAACTTTTTTTTTTCTCTCTCCCACACAATCCCTGTACAGAGTATGTACGCACATGTCCATCCCCACTGCTGAGGACACACAGACCCTCTGAATTTACAAAGAAAAGAAAAACTCCCCCCCCCCCCACACACACACACACACACACACACACCACTCCCTGGCGTAAAACCGCGCTATGTGTTGCCTCATCTTGTGATGTGGCTGCGGAGGAGCCGCATCACACTGACTACCCCCTGCAGAGACCGGGAGATGGAGAGGGAGGGAGAGAGAGAAGGAGAGAAGAAGAAAGAGGCTGAATTAGGGAGGGGAAACAAACAAATTGACTGAAAAAAGTTGCCAAATGTTTGTGTGCTCCACATAGATTTATGACAGAAAGAGGGATGGGGCAGACGGGAGGGTGGATCTGATGTCAAGGTGTCATAGGAAGACTGTAATTGGAAAAGAAAGAGGAAAAGATACAATAGACTGTAACCAGGACAATACTGTATTATATTAAGGATTCTGTATCATAACATTTTTTATTTCTAAATGGTGTGGTATGGTGTAACATATTAGAATTAATAGTAATACTTACATAATAATATAGTAAGTTAGTATTCATAATAGTATTATAATAGTTCTGGCTGATATTGGAATGGACAGTACAAAAGACATTTGACAGTGTTTGTGATTGTGATTACTCTTAAGAATGGACGAAGTAGTTAAATTTGAAGCACACACACACACACACACACACACACACACACACACACACACACACACACACACACACACACACACAGAGCAGGTCCTGGAATTTCTCTCCGGTGAAAGTATCTATTGAGTTTATGTTGTGTCCTGCCTGCCTGAAGAGGACGGTTAAAAACTTTATGGATGTTTTAACGGGACACCGCCAGTCTGTGTCCCAACAACTCGCGTGTTGGTGGATGAGAGAGAGAGAGAGAGAGAGAGAGAGAGAGAGAGAGAGAGAGGGTGACAACAGGGAAAAGAGCACACAACTCTACAATGCGCTACACTAAGTTAAAAATCTTTTACTTTTTGTATCATTATGAAACTGTAGTGGGACAAAATTAGTATATAGTATGTATTTATATATTTAGTGCATATATTGTAGCCCATGCAGGGTATGCATCGCCCCTCCGAGCATACTGTGTGTGTACTGTAAAGCATGTAACATTTCATAACACCTGTTGGCATTTGAATACTGCCATTTTGTGAAATGATGATTTACCAATGCCTTCTCTGAATAAATGATGCTAATAAAGTCAACAAGTAATGTAAAAGTGAACTGAAGCGGAAACTATGTGTACACTGAATGCGTTTCGCAGTGCAGCGAGACGATGGAAAAGGAGGAGGACGGAAAAAGAAAGAGAAGAGAGATGGGCAGTAAAAGGGTGAAATGATAACTGTAACCAGAAACACGGCAGAGAGCTATGGAAAGATAAAGAGAGATGTGGAGACAAGCTGTGGGCGAAAAATGTGACAGGATAAAAAGGCGGAGACATAAATTACAGTATAGGGGGAGACGGTGCCGGAGCACAGAGAGCGAGGGAGCGGGAAAGAGAGGCAGAACAGACCAGAGTGGCGTGATAAATGATTCGAGTGCTGCACCGGACGCTCTTGCCTCTTCATCTTACGTAGCTGACCTTGGGCTTATGAGCTGTAATAAAACGTGGCCAAGCACTCCTGAAATTGGTCCACCCGCCGTAATGCTCGGCAGCCTTCTGCTGCATTAGCATACTGCTTTTATAGGGTACAGTATATCCAACACATACAAATAGTGCACCGCAGGGACTTTGAGGGAGATGATGAGGGCGATGAAGACGAGGGATGCAGCCAGGGATTGATGGCGGAGATGGGAGTTGAAGAGACGGGGAGGACAAAAAGAAAATATAAGAGGAAAAGAACTGAGAAGTGTAAAGTAGAGCAGAGACGTGATTTCTGTGATGGCAGAAGTGAAGGTGATGATAGGGAAGGACAAGATGAAGTACTGTAATGGAGGGAGAGAAAGTAATAAGGTGAGGGAATAACATGAGACCAGGGCTGGGTAGATTGATGATGACAAAGGGAAGGCAGAGGAATAGGAAAATGGTAAGGATTGCATGAGGAGAAAATGACAAATGATGATTATGAGGATGGACAGGAGGAAAGAAATGCTGTGATGTTCATGGTAGTAAGAAAAGATAGCCTTTTCCAGAGTTGCCCCAATGTGCATAAAGTTCTCTGGGCTTTGCTGTTGTGGCGTCTGTCAAAATGAAATTTGAAATGTCACCTCTCAGCACAACATGTTCTGTTGCTGCAATCGTGGCAGCCATGAGTGGGAAGATGAAGATGAAAATAAAACAGGAGCAAGATTATTCAATCACTTTTTTTTATCATCCTCAAATTTCTCTTCTTCAGTCTCGTTACACTGAGCCAACCCTTCAGGATGAAAAAAAAAAAAAATCAAACACCTTTGCTTTATTGTCAGGACTAATAATAGCGGAACAAACAGAATGTGTCTCTCGGGGCCCGGCTTGTATCGTCTTCAGCCATTATTGTATTTCTACGAGGTCTCTGTGGTCCTCTCCTGAGGCTCATGCAGCGAAGTGCCAATCCTAGCAAAATACCGATTAATTGTATTGGTCTGTTTGTTTGTTTGGATTATTAATCAATTAATTCCAGTGTAGGCCTGATTAAGAAAAAGATGGAGGGAGGAGAAGAAAAGGGATGAGGAATAAATACCCGTGAGACTAGTAATTTCGCACTAAGATTTGAAAGCAGAGGTTTCTGACTCTGGACTGAAATGAAATCTCACTTTGATGTGGTTTTAAATATGTTTTAAGAATATGTTTATGATTTGAAATGTCCAGTTTTTTGTGAGTGATAAGGTCAACATACATCATTGAAAATATGCCTCGGCCTCGGGCAAGAAGATTTAAGTGTGGAGATCACGGTCAATTCACACATAGAGCTATGCAATAAGTTTAATATTTAAGCCTCCTTCGTTTTGTATGTCCTAATGAGACAGAAACTGGTCAAACCGTACATGTAACAATCGACATTTGTGTTAGTCATACTGTGATTTATAAACTCCTGTGTTGCTCTGTTCATGGTCGATCCTCCTCATAGCATGCAGAGACGGTATCGATCCAGCGCTATAACACAGTGTTTCAACTGCGTTTTATCTGTCACACATGTCTGAATTCAATAGTCCTCATTAAGACGAATCTTGTCCCACATCTTGAGAGAAACCCTAGCCATTATATATATTAAGCAGCTCGTATGCGCTCAGTGGGTAACACTGCTTACTTAGGTACAGGAGGATTCACTGGCAAAATCCAGTATGGATCCTTAGGCGAGGCCCTTAACCCTACAGGCCTACTTCTGACACAAGTTATACCACAAAAAGGAGAGTCCAACAAGCTTTGATGGTCAACAAAATACACACCAAGGCTTGAGACTACACAACATCAGCAGGACACTAAGAGCCTTCATCAATTCATGGGACTGTGGAAAAGGAATCTGGAGACCAACTCAAAGCCAATTGCTCATGATACCATCAGGCGTGGCATACACCCAGGAGATGCTCTGTCCCCGCTGCTGTTCTGCATAGGCCTGAACCTCCTCAGCCATCTTCACAAAAAGTGACTGCGGGTACCGGTTTTGAAGTGGAGCAACCATCAGCCACCCTCTCTACGTTGACGACATCAAGCTGTATGCCAGGAATGAGCGAGACATCGACTCGCTGATCCACATCACCAGGATCTACAGCACTGACATCAGAATGTCATTCAGACTAGATAAATGTGGTCGGATGGTATTAAAGAGAAGAATTAAAGAATCAGCCACAGCCTAGTGGTAAGATCCATCAACACATACTGTAGCTGCCTGTCATCAGATACCCTGCTAGTAAAATAACCTTGCCAAAGGAGAGAGAAGCCACTGATATCAAGACAAGGAAGCTCCTCGCAATACATCTATAGGTCCATGTATGGAAGTCCAGCAACCTGAAGATATGCAGTAGGCGGACAGACGGAGACCGAGGATAGATAGTGAGGATCAGAGCCACAATCCAGGATTAAACAACAAAGATCCATGATATCATCAGGAAGATGGCCCCAACTGATGACCTGCTAAGTGAATACCTCAGGCAGCAGACACCTGATGAGGTGGTAGAGGAGGAGAAACCATCATGGAAGGACAAGCTCCTGCACTACATGTACCACCGACAGATAGAAGAAGTGGCTGATATCGAGAAATACTACCATTTGCTGGAAAAGGCTGGTCTCAAAGACAGCACAGAGGCACTAATCATGGCAGCACTAGAAGAAGCTTTAGCAGAAGATCGATAGAGGCTGGGGTCTACCACACCAGACAGGACCCCAGGAGCTGTCTTACTCTGTTCACAGCAGTGCTGCAGGTGTGTGATGATGTGTGAATCCTTGCGTTATATTGTTGATGCTGCTGTTTGTACATTAAACTCCTGTTGTATTGATAGTTTTTAATGTGTCACACTCATCCATTCAAATAAGGACATTTTAATGTTGTTGATTAACTGTTAGTGGTCACTTAATGAGAAAAAAATCTAAATGTACGGCCCTAGGATTAACCCCAGTTAATTTGCTTATCGATTGACTAATCCATCAGGTTGTTTGTTTTTCACATCTGCTAGATGGATTGCCACAAAAATGTGGAGCAGGTAAGGTTCTAAGATGATGAATCCTAATGACTTTCTTAATCTTTTGACATTTATCTCAGAGCAATCATCAGGTCGAACAGGCTGCCTGCAACAGTGTACTGGTGGGTGGGTGTGAGTCAGAAATCAAAGGAAGCAAAAGAGATATCAAACAGGGCTACAAAAATAAAAACAATAAAGAAAACATTTAAAATACCAGATCTTAAAGACAGAGAAACTGTCTGAAATGACTGGGAGCAAGATACATCATTAGAGCCATAAAAATAAATAATGTCCCCGTTTAACTTAAGACAGATATGTTTTAAGATCCTTTTATAACATAATATGTGGGCTGAGCTCGAAGATAACTAGGGTTTTTAGTTTGAAATTATGGATGACTTTGGGATCATAAGCTACACAGTCATAGAATAAGGAGTCACAGATAGAACGTGCCGTGTCACCTCAAGACTTTGTAGGTGATTAAAGGAGTCTTAAAATGTATCCTGAATTTAAAGGACATCCTGTGCAGAAAAGCTAAAACAGGGGTTGTACGTATGTCATCTATAATTATGTTTGAGGATTGTTGCAGTTGGACTCTGGACCAGCTGCAGCGTTTTGACTGGAATGAAAATAAGATGCTGCAATAAACAGGAGATCATGATGACATATAATCATTTACAACATTGATTTATTATACATTGTTACATTTATTTTAAGCAAATGTCAACCAATCAACACAGAACTCAAAACCATGTGGTAAATGCAGGTGCATATCAATGGTTTTAACAACTCACTTTATGTACATCTTCTGACTTAATTGTTCACAGAAATGTGAGGTGGTCTACTATCAGTGTAACATACTAAAACATATGGAAATACATGGCACTCAGGCAATGGCGCCCCCAGGGATTATATTATGCCGTTGTAGTTCATTTTGGAGTTTTAAATTAGAGTTTTGTAGAGAGAGTCTGTTTTTTATTACCTTAGTTATTAAATACTCCTTTTCCCTTTACTTAAATATATTTTACCTCATGTAAAGTATCAGATAAAAGCAGAATTGACCATAATTCTGCTGCTCTTGTATATATCAAATACAATAATTAAGTGCACCTACAGCTGCTGGGCTGGCTGTATTTGTTTTCATTTATTATCATAATTAGACCTTACTATACTATTTAACTATTATTCAAAATGTATACTTTATTAATTTAAAGAGGCCATATTATGCTCCAGGTACCTTTTCAGCCTGCCTCCACGCATATTTGGTTATCTGGGGTGTCTGCCAGCCCACGGAGAATGAAAAGCCATAATTTTCTCGCGGCTGCCGGCGGACCTCGTGTTTTGCGGCTGCCGGCGGACCTCACGGCTCGCGGCTGCCGGTGGACCTCATGGCTCGCGGCTGCCGGCGGAGCTCGCGGCTTGCGGCTGCCGGCGGGCTCGGCCGGCCGGGATGTCGTTAACGTTCTATGCCCAGCCGCTTGTGCTCTGTGTGTAATTATGGAGAACGTGTTCGCTGTGCCTCACGGGTCTCTACGTCATGTATGTGCCTTGTTACGTGCGACTGTTGTCATGGCAGCGCAACGCCGTAGTTGCGCAGCAGACCTGGGGAGGAGCGAGGTGGAGCTTTGCGGAACACGAAGGGAGGGGGGCGAGGAGTGAGCAGGAAAGCGCTGGAATCGACCATAGTATCACAGAGCTGTTTATACAGAAAGAGGAGGGTGCTGTGTGGCTTGATCCTTGAGGTATTTTGACATGGAATGGCAAAGACATGTAGTGCACACACCTGAAAACCAATGTAACTTGTGTAAAAGGGGGCATAATATGGGCCCTTTAAATGAATAGTACCCAATGTAAAATATCAGATAGAAGCATTTACCACCTTGTAGCATATCATGCATATGCTACTGCAACTCGCCAGTGGTCCCCCCTGCCCGCCCCCTTGATTGCGTCACTGCAATCAGGAAGACATATAGAGGATTTAGAAATAACCAAGTCAAGAAACCAAGACTCTTAGTGGGTTGAAGTGCTTCTTTAGCACCTGCCTGAGGGAAGCAGTCAAATTCAGAGTGAAGTGGGTGTGAAGTGTCAAATTCTGTTAGACCAGTCCTCTGCCTGGCCTGATCTGCATATATATATATATGAGATTTGTTTTTGTGGCTATCCAATACATATGATGGCTATATTCATTATTATATTTTCTGCTCATGTGTTTCTGACCTTGGTTTCTGACTGAATGGTTAAGTTTGACTTCTACTAAAAAGTGCCCGGGGTGGTCAATAGACAAGAAAAGTGCTGTAAAAATGCAATGTCGATTTGCATCTGTTTGTGTGTAAGAAAACCTTTGTTTTACTAAACAAAAAAATTGAGATATCGGTTAAGTTTAAACATCAAATTCAAACAGTATACTTCATCACCCAACTAATTGAATGCATAAACAGCTCTTTGTTGAGTTTTTGAGACAATATACTCAAATTTTTTGTGTTTATGTTCTAAGCAGAAGAGACACATAGAGTTTGTGTTGGTGACACAGGGTGTGTGTTGGTCTTCACACTTTGCTTTGTGCGTGAGTAATTGCTGTTTGCGATGAATCCAGCTACATGTGTAGGAGGCCTACAGTTGCCCATGGCAGCCTGCCTGCCAGAGGAGGCGTATGTCACTTTCCTGTCCGACAACCACCAGAAGACACTGAAGTTCTCATTAACACAAATAAGTCCTCTTCTTTCTTTCTAACTATTTAGTATTGCCTCCTTAGTACTCTCCAAACTAGTGTTTAATCCCAGGAATGGGGATTAGCAGGAATCCATGTATCCCAGGAAATGTAAAACAGGAAACCAAGAAAGACTAGTAACATTTGGATTGTAAACTCAAGAGGCTGATATGTTTCAAATGTATTACATATTCCTATATTCCCTCCTTCAATACATCATGTCTTAACCTAAGTCCATTACATGCTTCAGTGTGTAAGCAGTTGCCAGTGTCGGCAGGGGGCATTTATTTTAAACCTATACAATTATTGCACCAAAATCAATGTGTATATGCAGATTTTTTTAGATGCAGGCAAACAGACTAGAAAAATATGATTGACTCCTTTCTTGATGACAGTAGTTTGCAGAGTTTGCCACATATACATTGTTGTTATTGCTGGCTGGGAGAACCCTGCAAACTAAAACAACAAGAAGGGATGGCATCCAATTGTCCTACAGACTTAAGTGGACCACACTTTCTGGTAAGCAACAATTTCTGAGAAAAAAATTTGATTATTTTGGGCAGGAGCACAAATTAGATTTTACAGTTGGATATTAGAATTTTTTTTCCTTATGAATTTCCTTTTCATATCCATATTTTTCATAATCTGCATGTAAGTTTTATGACATTTTCCAAACTGTTCCTAAATAATATAGAATGTTTCCTTGCAAACTACAAAGTATCTTGATGAGACTAACAGTTCATGGATCCAAAAGATCCATGTTCTTCAAGCCTAACTCAATTGTGTTTTGGATTGTTGTTTGCTGCAGATGCGAGTGAGGCTGTTAGCTGATTGATTTTGTAAGGCTTAAATGCTCAATGTTAACCTAGCAGTAATGCCTAAGAGTACTTATATCGAGTACTAGCAATAACTGATTCAAAATCACATCATTACAAGATTTCCCTTTATCAGAATAGCGTTAAAAGACTTATCTGAATGTAGGAATTAACTAATTTAATTTCTTAACCAAAATACAATAAATACATGGATAAACTTTCATTGTACTTTTACAAATTTCTCTGGCAAATATTCCTCTATGATCTACTTACCAACCTCCAAACTCCCAATCAGGAGTTGGCCACCAATGTAAAACCATTACTTTGCAAATGGCGTGAACCCTTTCACACAACACAGATTATTATTCTGGCTTGACGCTTCCCTTGACCTCACCAACAACTGTTAACAATTCATATGCCCTGCAGCCAAATCCCTGCTTTTTCAGTGTAGAATAAGTGGGAGATTGAAAAAGGAAATATCGTCAATGAAAGATTTTTTTTCTAGCAGCCAACCTTGAAAGATAATTTTTTGTATGGATAATTCCAGTCTTATAACATACTCAACCAAGTTGAATGATAAGATATAGAAATATGGTGACATCCGTAAAAGGTCAGCTGGAGAAAGAACACAAGCAGTCATACAATTTGACTTGGGTCCCAATTAATGTAACCTCAGGCAGAGATGAGGAGCAGGCTATAGAAGTCTGGTAAGCTCACCTCCTTTCTTACATTTTTCATGGCAGGGTCTGAAACTTCAGAACTGGCAAGTAAAAATCCTATTTTGTGTGATGAAACATCCATGACTGTTCCAGCTCCACTGTTTAACTTGTCCTGTCATGCAGATATTTCAGGTGTGTTCAGTGAGTTTAGTGAGTAAAATGTTACCATGACGAAAATAACCAATAGAAAAGATACTTTTTGCAATGATGAATGACACAACTGTTCACAAAATAGCAAGGTCTGTATGTAGCAGCTATTCACAAAAAAATGCCCTATTTATATATTTTTTTCTTTTTTGCCTCTTTCATCTAATTGTGCCTTCATCTCCTGCACACAGCAATTAAATGAAGAAGAGGCTGAGGGTTGGAGATAATGGAAATTTATTCCACCCAGTAAATTGAGTATTACAAAAAAGTACGCCCTGCTCAAACATGATGAAATAAAAGTGGACATCGGCGTTTTGGAAGTGAGTGCACAATTACTTGACGGTTTGGATCTCATGCTCTAGTGATCTACTACTAATGCCCAGACTGTCAACTTGGCTATGTTTTAACCTGTTCGAACAGCAGCAGACACAGAGCAAACTCCGTGTCCATCCTCTGCATTGACACATTGCTACGCTTTATTATTTTCCTTAAACCTTAAAAAAAAATTGAAAAAGGCAAAGACAGAAATAAACCACATACTTCAAGCAACACATACACAAGGATTAGACCTACTCATAAGCACACACGTGTGACTATATGCACAAAGACATATCAATGCACGTGCATGTTACACACAGAAAGCGTAAAAAGGGCATCCAGTCATGCACACACACCGGATTTAACCGGCTCACAGACAAGCACGCAACAGCACGGATCTTTCAAATTAAATCTCTGACTCACACACATAAACATGAGAAGAAAATCACACATCTCATACATAAGTACACAGACACACGCGCACATGTCGGCTCATTTCTCAGGGAATGACGACCGTGGAGGGTGTCACAGATGTCAGCAGTGACTGTCACGCCCCGGGGGATTCTGGAAAAAGAGGGGGACGGGGGGATTGGAGCAGTCTGCCTTTTGCAGACAGAAAGAGAGAGAGAGAGAGAGAGATGTAAGTACAAGCCAATAAGTAGAGAAGGTTGGGTTGAGATGAAGGCGAGGGGGGAACAATCAATTCTCTGACATCTCTAAATGTGCACTTGATGATGCATACCTAAACAGGCCTGAAACGGTCCACAGGGAGAGGAGAGGGGAGTGAAAGGGGTGAATGAGGGAATGTGGTGTAGGGAAAGTGAGAGATTAATGAAGAGAAATTGGGAATGAAAGAGATAAAGAAGGAACTAAGTTGGAGAGACTGTTACATCCCTCCATTTGGGCCCCGGAACAGTCATAGCTCCTGTGAGGACACCACTCAGCCTTGCAGGTCGTTCCTGGGTCCACAGTGAAAGAGGGAAGTGAACGAGAGAGAGAGGAGAGGAGGTGAATACTGATGAGGAGGAGGTGAAGGAGCGGCCACAGATTGTCCGTGGGACCTGTAAGCGAAACTTTGTCAGCCTATTTGCATTGAGTTTAATACACCAACACAATGTGGTCATTTAAGGAAGAACCAATGTGCAGTAGTTTTGAAATTCGGATATCGAACCTTTCTCAAAACCTTATTGAGAGATGAAGACAACAATAATCCACTCTTCTTAAATGGTCATTGTTATGTGTTTAAAAACACTTTTTTTTAAAGGATTTTGGGATGAGGGTAGTTGATTTTGAGTGGGATATTTTTAATTTTTTTATTTGTTGGCTTTGTAAATATTTTGAGTAGGGTATGAATTATAATAATTTGGTATAATTTGGTGTAAATAGGTGTTTATAGCTGCTAATGTTGCACCGGTTGACCAATCACAACAGACTGGGACAGCTGGCCAATCAGAGCAGACGGGTTTATCGGGAGGTGTTGGGCTAAATGAAATCCAAGTGTTTCAGACAGAGGGTGAAAGGAGGAGCTACAGTAATGTGCAATATGAGAACACTGATGCCTTTTCTGAACATTAGAGGATTTAACCCTTTTCAAGTGGTTACCCAAATTAAAAGTATGAACCTGAATATGAGCATAAAATGTCACCTTTAAACTCTTACCAACTATTGTTGATAGATTAGCAAACCTTGTGGCTGTGCCTCAAGAGTGAGAGCAGATCATCCACTATTTGAGGGTTGGTGATTTGAGCCTAACAAACACTGTAAGTGCTGCTGTTCTTCTTTTAGAGAAAACATCCCATCTGATTTGTTCAACACTCTCCTGAAACTGGGTTATTCAATTCAATTCAATTTTAATTGTATAGCGCCATATCACAACATACATTGTCTCAAGGCACTTTACATAGTGAGGTCAATATTACAATATTACAGGGGAAACGCAACTAATCTTACAATGAGCAAAGCACTTGGCGACGGTGGAGAGAAAAAAACTCCCTTTTAACAGGAAGAAATCTCTGACAGAACCGGACTCAGTTGTGGGCGGTCATCTCTCTCGACCGGTTGGGGTGAGGAGAGAAATGGGGAAGAGAGGAGAAGTGGGCAGAAAGAGGGTGGGAGGAGAGACAGTAGGAGAAAAGGGAGAGAGGACAGTTGTACAACCGCCGCTGTAATCTCTACCAGACTGATACTTATAATAAAAAAATACAATTATGTTGTTGTTATTATTAGTGATGATATTAATATTAATATTAATAATAACAATAATAATGACGGGTTTGGGTCCTGCAGCTCTGGGGTCAGAGATACACTAGGAGAGCTAGAAAACACAAACAGGGTTAGTGACATGTACTGTAAACATATCGGGGGATGGGGGGGGTAGTATAACAGTTGCTTTAATTTCTACCAGACTGATACTTATAATTAGTGAAAACTGATACTTATAAATACAATGATGTTATTAATAATAATAATAGTAAAAATAATAATGACGGGTTTGGATCCTGCAGCTCTGGGGTCAGATCTACTAGGGGAGAGAGAAAACTGAGTTAGTGACATGTAATGTAGATACATGGGGGCAGAGAGAGAGAGAGAGAGATCGAAAAAAGTGGGAGAAGGAGAGAGAGATAAAGAGAGAGAGAGAGAGAGAGAGGGAGAAGGAGAGAACGGGAGAGGGAGAAAGATGCTCATGATATAAGTTCCCCCAGCAGTCAAGGCCTATAACAGCATAATAGAGAAATGGTTTATTAAACACCTGAGCAGTTCTAACTATAAGCTTTATCAAAAAGGAAGGTTTTAAGTTTAACTCTAATGTAGAGATGTCATCTGCCTCCTGGTTCCAGAGGAGAGGAGCCTGGTGGCTGAAGGCTCTGCCTCCCATTCTACTTTTACAGATTCTGGGAACCACAAGTAGTCCTGCAGTTACAGAGCGAAGTGATCTATTGGGATAATATGAAACTATGAGCTCTGTAAGATATGATGGAGCTTGATTATTAAGGGCTCTGTAGGTTAGGAGCATTATTTTGAATTCTATTCTGAATTTTACAGGAAGCCAATGCAGAGATTCTAACACTGGAGAAATATGATCTCTTTTTCTAGTTCCTGTCAGAACTCATGCTGCGGCATTTTGGATTAGCTGGAGGCTTTTCACAGAATTCAAACTTATCCTGATTGGAATATCTTCCTACCTCTTGGTTAGGGGAAGAGTCGGCCGTCTACTTACTAAGGTTGGCGGTTCGACCCCAGCTTCCCCCAGTCCACATGTCGTTGTGTTCTTGGGCAATACACTTAACCCTAAATTGCCTTTGACAGTGTATGAATGTGTATGAATGGGGCTGGAAAAAAGGACCAGTAGTCAAACATACTAGAAAAGTGCAATATAAATATAGTCGAATTTACCATTTGCGCTTGGTCAGTCTTAGAATCAGTCCTCTGCCTCTTTAAGTAAATGGTTGTGATTGGCCCCTACAGGGATGAATGGACATTTCTCTGCTTGTGCGAATAAATAAGAGATCAGTGACTGGTCGGCTTTTCCAGCCTGTTACCTAATTTTACTTTCATTGAATTAGTTGCAAAGTTTCAGGTCTCATAACTATATTTTATGAAACAGCTGCAAATTTTGAAGACTGCTAATGGAGAGCAAAAGTCAGACAGAAATACAGTATACACAGTGGTTCCCTATCAAGGGGGGGAGTGTGAGAGAGTGTGAGGTGTGTGTGTGTGTGTGTGTGTGTGTGTGTGTAGGGTGTGAAGGGTTTGGTGGGAATGATGCATCAGGCTGGTATTGATGCAAAACATACATTACTTATTACACTCCATTGATGACAGTAATCTGTCATGTCTTTAGGCCCATCAGCACTGATTTTGTAACCACCTTTTGAAAGTTTCCCCAGTTACTTTGAGTAGTTGCTGTTTATTGCCAAGTAGGTTCTCACATACAAGGATTTTACTTTGGTAATTTGGTGCATAACAATGTAAATACCAAAATTAAGGGGAAGAATGAAGCAAATTAAAAAGCAAGTACTGTAAGTACAAAGGTAAAGATGAAGACAGGAACTTAAAGTTCAAGAGCAATAATTGAAGCAAACTGCACAGTGAAAAAGTTGACTGTATAAAAAATAAAAATATAAGAATATGTGGGTTCAGTGTCAGTGCGTGTCTCGGATCGTGTTAGGATAAGGTTGGATGCAGAGGGGAAGAAACTGTTCTTGAAAAAGAATCTGGAAGGCGAACACAGAGACACACACACACAAGCAGAAGTACCTTGTTCTTTTGTTGTATGGCACTAAAAAAACGAATGGTGCCTCCACCAGACCAAGTGTACTTATTAAACAAAGAGGTATGTGGGAAGGTGTCTAATTTCATGTCCCCTGGTCGCCCGGGTTTCCCACATCATTCAGTGTGGGAACATGGTTGATAACTTGAGGCAGGTGTGTAAGATGAGAACATGGTGAGCCAACAGGTGAGAGGAAAGCTGCATTCACAAACACACACACCAGGCAGAGCATTTTATGAGTATGATAGAGAGACTTGGAAATGTCGTTTTTAAGCCAAAGGCATTTTTTCTTGAAATAACAATTAATTGAATCTTTGGCTCCATATAGTAGTGAAATCTCTCACCCTTATTGGTTTTTTTGTCTTGTTTTTTACATGTACTGGTTAATGTTGCATATCAAATTATATTTTTTATACATTCATTCATTCAGCGCCACCTGCCCCTCATGCGCCATGTGTAAGATATTGTAAAGGCTTTGGAGCTTTATCTGTAATGGTCCGTGTTCCAATTGAATAGAGCAACTAACATAGATAACACATAAATGAAGCTAGGAATGCTGCATATTCCATTTCAAAAAAATTCTAAAGGGAAGGAATTAAAGAAAAATGATTCTGGTAGTACAATACAGTTGTCAAACATGAACGTTCATGAGATTTGTCCTTTAATGTTGCAGAGCAATTTTGGTCTTCAGACATGTTTGATTGTTAAATTCTCAATGGCAAAGAAGCCACGTTAGCGCAATGCCTAGTTCACACTACGTGATTTTTTTGGCCCTATTTTGCACTCGCCAACAAATATTGAAACTTACCGCCGATAGATCGGCAGTGGCCAATCGCTACATGTGATCTCTTCAAAGACGCGATTCAAGAGGCTCTCCTCAAACTAGATTTCAAGCAGGTTAGATATGTAGGCGAATCGGTGATGACAGCCAAGTGCAACTACAGCATAATAAGTGTGAACTGCACAGCAAACTCATTCATTTAAAAGTTGTGTAGGCTCAACTTGGAATTAGGTGTGGGTGTACACTTGAGCAGACGCTAATATAAATAGTGTATTTTTTAGATATTTTCAGGTTGCATGTCTACAAAAACTACAATCTGTAAACTCATTATAAGTGTGTGTTCTCTGAGAGGAAGACTAGGAAACATGGCGTTGCCAAACACAGCCGGTCATTAAGTGTAGAGTCTCAAAATTAAATTTTGTGTATTTCAAGATCATTACACACTATTTTTATTGGTTAATAATATTTTCTTCCAATATTGCATATGTTCAAATGGTAAATGGAATGCATTTGTATACTACTTTTTATGGATTATCGACCACTCAAAGCGCTTTTCAAGTCACATCCACCCATCCATACCACGCTTCTATTTACAGCGCTTTATATATCACACATCATTCACACACTGCCAGCAAAGCCCTCAGACCATTGGGAGGTTTATTGAAGGACACTTTGGCATGCAGATAGGAGGAGCTGGAGAATCGAACCACTGACCCTCTGGATTGTGGATAGCCCACTCTATTTCCTGAGCCACAGACGTCCTGTGTACATTAGTTCCTGTCACTGTGGGGGAAAAAAGCATACGACTGTGTCACATCAAATTTTGAGTTCAGTCAAAATAATGAATGTATGACTCAGTGACAGATGATCGTGTCAGATCCTTCAAACTGAACTTTGATGACACTGATTTTGTTGATCACTGATATTAAATGCCAACATCAGCCCATGTACAGTAGAAGCCTTTATCACTCTACTTTACTCCCATAAAAAGATTTAGGTGAGCTGTATCATACAGTGTTTCAGAAGCTACAATATGCAGCAACCCTGATATTACTCTGTAGATACAATGTGATATTTTGTTTCCGTACAACAGTATGTAAATATCACTTGTTTGGGTCATTGAGGTTATGGTTAGTGGAAGTGACACAAGACTTGTTTAAAAAATATGGTTTATGTTTGTCCATAAAAGCAAGACAACGTTCATCAAAATCAACATTCACTGGCTAAAATTAGAAGTAATTGTGTATCTTAATTTGTTTGACAGATTAGTACAGAACAGCATCCGGAACAGTCAGAAGTGTGCTCAAAGCAGAAAAAAGTGACAGAACATCAGTGACAGGAAGAGTCACTTGCATTAAAAAATAACAAGTCCCCCAACTCATATGAGAAACTCTGTTGTGTGTGGTTAAAACGACCATACAGACCTAAAATAGCGCCTCTACCGGTGAAAAGAGGTACCCCACAAATACTTTTTCCACCTCTCAGCATTGTGGTCTTCCCCATGGTTAGGGTTAGGGTGACAGGGCAGTGAATCATCACCATTACTTAACAGAATATAAGGAAATTCATTTAAATACACAAACTTGACGGACTTACCAGATCCACCGTCTACATACCTCTTAGTACGCTGTTTCAAAAACGTCATAAATCGTCAAATGAATTGGAGGACAGGCTCGAAAAAAAGGTCTGTATTGTAAACCATCCCTGTTAACTTATTAACTTTCATATATATCCCCTAACCTCTTCAAGTCAGTACAAACAACATGCTGCAGCCAAGTATTGTCTGTTCAAACAACTACATTCTTGCGGATGTCCCAAGCCTTGCAAGGAATCAAATGGCACAACCATAAAAAAAAAACCACTGTGTGTCTGGTTTGACTATTTTGTTCAGTGTAACAACATCATACTGCTGCTTCGACAGAGCTAATGAGAATAGCACAAACCCTGATATTGTCACATCAGGTTAATCTTCAGTGAACAGACTTCACCTGCTACAAAGACAGACGGCCTTGGACTTCACTCCAAAAGTAAAGTAGAACGAGGATGTTTTCTTGGGATAATCTGACCCTCCCAGTTTTGCTATCATTGCCATATGCCCATTTCTTCATGGCTACAATTGTTTATCTGTACCCGGCATATCCCACATCAGTGGATCTCCTCCCATTCAACTGAACCAATGATCCGTGTACATTATATGGTTTATGACAAGAAGCTGCACAATTTGGATGACATGTTGAAGGACCAATAGGGATCTCGTCTTGTATTGGCAGAAAAAACTTCCACCTACAACATCTTTTAGTACAGAGAAATGTGCACTTTGTATTATATGTTTGCGATGTTATTGTTTGTCAATAATTCATATAGTCAACATTACCTTTTATTCCCACTTCACAGGTCCCGCCTCCCCGGCCTTAGCGTGGTGAATGTCAGCCCCCCCTCCACATGACTCTTTGTTTTATTTCCTGTTTTACTTTGAAGTTACCACCTAGTGTGTCTGTTGGTTGTGCTTTCTTCCCGCCTTTGTTTGTTTTCCAGCTTATGTGATCATCTGGTTCACCTGTTCCCAGTTAAACTGTCTCTCTTGTGTGTTTAACTCTGTGTTCCCTTCACTCCTTGTCAGTTCCCTCTTGTTGTTCCCTCCTGTGTTTTTTACCACCTGCATTTGATTTCCTGTTTTGTTCCTGATTTAGTTCCCTGGTTTTCCTCCTGCCTTTTTTTCTGTTGTCTGTTGCTCTTTGGAATCCTTGCTTCCATCTTCAACCTGTACGACCGTATCGCTCATTAAAAGCTACTTCACTTATCCAACTTGCCTTTGTGTCTGTCTGCATTTGGGCCCCGTTTTTTTCCTGCAAACCATAATGGTGCCAGTCCACAATAGTCACACTCTTCGACTTTTTCATGCGCCGCGCTGAAGTGGGAAAGTAAGATGAAGGGGCCTCAACTCCTTTTCCTCTGGCTGTCTTGGGTGGAGAGGGAAGTTGTGACGGTGTCTTCACTGCAGCAAGGCTGCACTCTGTGTCTGGGCCCCTGCTGGGGACTCTGAAATATTCATGCTATAAATATTGCAAGGCTCTCTGCGTCTAATAAAAGCGCTGGTCTTTATTAACGAGGTGACTGAGGGATCCATTGATCAAGCTTTCTATTTCATGTCACTAAGATTTTCTCCGCCGCCACTTCTCTCTTTGTCTCACATTCCCACTCTTTGTACCTCCTCTCTCTTGCTCTCCCCCTGAGTGACTCCCTCTTTAATTCACATATTAAGTGCCTCTCTTACAAACTTCTCCTCTCACGACGCACATGCTGCTTTGCAAGTCGCCTGTTTATTAGTGGATGACCCTCTCTATTTATCGCTCTCTCTCTCCATCAGTCTTTTCATGTTTCTCACTGCGCTCAATATTTTCTCTCCCGGCAGCAGCTGCAGCAACAGCACCACTGGCCTGGTTTCAGCGGCAGCCCAATTAGGCTGCCTGTCTTGCGAGAGAGCTGGCACTTTTTGAGTCAGTTAAATGGTCGTCGTGTTGGTCTAAATGAGGAGCCCTTAACTTCAGAGTTCCTTGACGGAGAGAGCGAGAGTTTGCCGCTGATGTCTGTAAGTTCATTTTACTGCTGTAATTGTGAGTCATAAGGACATTGAACCTTGACCTCTACTCAGTGAACATCAAGGACAATACTTGTCCCACAAAGTGTGGAACAGAATCACCCCCTCTCTTCTACACACCGCACTCTTCCCCTTTGAATCAAACTTCATCAAAAATTGATTGAAGGATTAGTTCGGCAAACTGGAATGTACAGCAGGGCATATGGTACATAAGGTAGTGCAAGGGGAAATGAATTATTAATGCATGAAAAAAACATTTGAAATGCTGGAAGTACCAATCTATTATTTTGCTTTTAGATGGTGAAACATTTAGGTAAAACAAAGTCTACTGAAAGAAAAGGCACTGACGGACCAATTCTTTTTTGTTGTTTTTAATTGCTCCAGTTTTTGCTACCAGCAATATACAAGTATGATTTTACTGGTGGAGAAGAGTATTTAATATATATTTCAGCACAATTCAGATAGATGGATAGATAGAATAAGTAAGAAATATACCTCGTCAATACAGAAGAAAAAAGATGTGGCACCTAACCTTGTTTGGCGGGGCCCCTTTTAAGGTCCCATATTGTCAAAATTTAGATTTCTTGGCTTTTTTCATAACAAATAAGGTCTAGGGGCTCTGTAAGTACCATAAAAGTGTCAAAACGGTCAATAAACAGACAAATACACAAAGCCTGCATTCAGCAGCTGCTTTTTTTTACGAGGTGCAAGGACAACGCAGTCACTGCCTTCAGTCTGGCCACAAGCACCCACCCCCTCATTCCATTGCTGAGCAATCAACAGCACGAGAAAAGGTGGAGGAAACGCTGTTCAGTCGTTGGATGTCAGGAAGCTACATAATTGCACAGGCTTCCTAAGGTTATTATTACAAAATTCATCAGTAACCGTGTCGGCCGCGGCCCATGACGTGGAGCTGTAGCTGGGGCAGAGACGCCGGCTGTTCTGGACAGTGAGGGAGCGGGCGGACCTGCAGCAGCGAGTGCCAACTCCTTCACCATCCAGAACAGCCGACGTCTCTGCCCCAGCAACAGCTCCACCTCACGTCAGCTTTGTCCAGGTTCCAGACCCTCAGCAGATCGCTCTGGCGCCTTCCGCCTAGCGGGCCGCCGCCGACACCGGTTACTGAGGAATTTTGCGTAGTCGGGGAGGAGGGAGATAGTTTCTCCAGGGCAGAAGCTGCCTTGCTCTGGGACAGCACGGCTCTGAGCAGGGTGAACAGACACAGAGTGAACAGAGGAGGTGGTTGGCCTGGCCGTGTGTCACTCAGGAAGCCGACCAATCAGAAGAGAGGCTCATTACAATTAGACAGGCCATAATCAACCTGTTTTTTTGCAGAACTCATGAAAAAAAAGAGCTTTAAAACAATAATGATATGTTTTTTTGGAACTAAAAACAAACAAATATAACCTATCTATCAAAACAACAGAAAGGTGTACAACAAGGGCCCTTTGAAGACAGTGTTTGGCCAACCTTCAAATGTCTACAGGTTGTAAGCAGTGGATTAATTGTATTGACCCTGTCAAGGTTATGCAGGAACTGGACCCAAACGCTGATGGCAATTTATATAATAGTTTTTATAAATGGACAACAGACTTACTGTGTAAAGTAAAACAAAATTCAATGAGAGTGTCCACGAATGTAGCAAAAGAAACAGATAATCTCAGGCATAAGAACCAGTAGCAAAACACAGGAGCCAGGGGGAAATCAACAGACGAACGGAAGCACAGAGACTAAATGGACACAGGGTGGTGCGGGGCAAATTGAACACAGGGGAGGCACATCAGGAACAGGTGCAGACAATCACAGGGGCAGGAGACACTGGAAAAACAAAGACACCTGAAACAAGACATGGGAAAGGATGTGAAGCAACACAAGGAAAGGGACTTCAAAATAAAACGGGAAACTCAAGAAAGCACAAACACGGGAGAACAAAGATAACTTAACTGAGGCAAAGAAACACTAAGCACTAATCACAAAAATAAATAAAAGTCCACTAGAACTAAAGTTCTTGGGGGCAGAATCATGACATACCCATTGTTCGAACTATAATGATTACATCAGATACTATGAATCAATCTCAGTGACTATTGTTGTGTAGAGTGAGTTTTTTGGATACTTTATAAAGATTGCTCTGATCTTATTTCTGTACATTTTCCTCAGTAGAATTTTGAATCAAGGCTTTGTGACTTAGATTCAACACTTTTATCTGACTAAGCCCTGCCACTATAATGGAGTAACAAAGAGGCAAGTAAACTGCCTACTGGACTACACAATATTACTGTGTTGGATTAGGGGGTCATAAAGTTACAAATTATTGCAGTGATTAGCCGAGGCATATTGCAGGCTACACGTTGGAGCTGTATCTATTAAAGCTTGCCATCTTCAACAACATGCATGAGATGCATAGATAATTAGGGAGAATGTGCCAGAAATGACTTAACTGCGGGGAAAAAGTTGTTGATCTTGGCATGAGAAAGGACCAAAAAGAAATCTGTTGGTTGTCTTCCACTATGAAGCACTGCAGGAGATAAAAACGAGCAATGCTTGTGCCCAACATGTTTTGTTAACGATGCCCCACATGTGTCACGCTGGGCCATTACTGGGCTGATAAGATATAGTCTCAGGCCCAATCGCATTTCTCATTTTTTCCCTTACCTCTTGAAAATCAACCCCTACGAAATGGGACACCGCTTTCTAACGCGATACGTCATCACGTAGGCAGGCGCAACAGGTTTTTTACCAGAGATTCTTTTGTTTCTTTTCTGTTTTTAACCGGAGATTCAACATGCCTGGAATGACGGCGATATCATTGTAAAGAGTGACGCTGTTGCAGTTACTATGGTGACATACCCAGAATATTCAAATAACAAAAATGCTGATTACAGTTTGTTGGGCATGACAGGACTGAAAATACACCATGGTCTTATAACGACGAAACATCACATCACCTTAGTTGATAACGTTACATATGTGGTAATAATATAACGCATAATGCTGCTTGGTGACTATCGATTTTTTTCCTGAGGCTTTTATTAAGAAAAGTGCCATTATACATACATTGAAACGACGAACAAAGGTTGTCACACAAATTTGTGAGTTTCTTTGGTCGCCTTGGACATTTTTTGATCCGACTTGCCGGTGATTCGCAAGCCACATCTCACAGCCCTCCGTTTGGAGTGTGGGTCTGGAATATCTCAGTTTGGAGGGCCATCTAGCCCTCCGCCTTAACGCTTCCCCTCGATGGAGGGGGGAATTATGACACCCCTACCCATACACGTGAATGCGCAAAAAGGAGGGTAAGGGCTAAGGGGTAGGGGCAAGGGGTGAAATGGGATTGGGCCAAAGGCTGGTTTCAGACATGCACTAAAGTCTGGAAATTTTCCAAACTTTCCATGACAGCCCTTACCTGTTTGTGTGAATGCTTCTGACTCTCCTCTGACAATCTCCTGCCCATATGTATTTTCTTTTCTCACCTTGCTTTTATCATGCATGAGTTGGCTGCAGAGTAGTCTGGCACAACCTCAACTACTTCTAAGGTGCTAGGAGAAGGACAGAAGGTGTGAAGAGGTCAAAAACTTAGCAGTATCTAAATTATAAAGAAAAACTTGACACATTATTTGATACAATATTAATAATAATATGACTGAAATGTTAAGGGCTGGTCTGAAAGTCACCCAGATATCCATGCCACAATACACACGTGCAAACGCCTAATATATAGCCTCACTTCCTTCCTCACATCCTCTTCCTTCCTCTCCTACACCCTCCCATCCTGCCCCATCATCATTGTCCCAACAGATTGCATGTCTGAGACATTTTGTCGTCTCACAGAAGTCTGTCAGTGACAAATTGCTCTCATAAAGTCTATTCATTATGAGCTTCCTCCCACTTCCCAGCATCCGTCCATCATGTTTTGGCTGCAGAGAACAGCAGGGAACTCGGATATATGCATGCGTACACATATAATGAATATTTTTCTCAGTTTTATTTGTTCCCGGTTTTACGTCCTTTTCCTCACAATTCATAGAAATTCATTTGTGTTGCCATGCTGGCAATATAACCACATTGGTGTCATCTGCTGTGCTCAGTCCATCAGGTATTGCAGTGATTATGCATCCATAAACAAACTGTGAATGTCACAATTCGGGTTTGGTCTTTGGAGTGTGCTCTTGGAGGAAGATGGCACAAACTGAGATTACAACAAAATAGCTCTTTTTCAAGGGGTTTTCATGACAATTCGGAAGACCAGTTTCAAGATTCCAATTAAAGTTTTAAAAAAAAACAGTTGGACTTGTATCTTACTGATTGTCATGGAAATGAAAAGCTGCTGGAGGCGCAATCAGAATTGTCCAGAAATCCAAGAAAGATTGGAAGCGATGGGTGAAAGAAGACCAGCTGCGAAAGAAATACAGAATAAGCCAGTGAAATTGCAGACAATTTCGAGATTCTAAGGGTAAAACAGTCTTATTTCACCGCTGGAAGAGGATTAATAGAGGGGGAAAGTACAAAGATACACCACAGGATGTAAGCCTCTCATCTGTACCAAGAGCAGAGCCAAATACAGATGGAGGGGGGAAAAACAGCAGAGCACATCTCCTCACCTGTGAAGCATCTGGGAGGCAGCGTCAGGATTGCAGCATGCATGGCTGCGTCCGGACCTGGCTCAGTGGGTTCTACTGATGTTACTGATAATGGCAGCCAAATGAACTCTGACGCACACAGAGAGATCTTGTCTGTGCGGTCACATATAATTAGGAGGAGTCCGTTGGGAAGAAAAGGTGGGATGTGTGGGCCTTGCCAGCTCAATAAATTAAAGATCCACTCTGTCGGTGGCTGCGTTTCTATGGAGCTCTATTTTACTAATAATCACATCAATGGCTCATTCAGACAATAAATGTGTCACAGTGAGCTGGCATTAGGAGAGACATTTAATTCAACTAGCAACGGGTTTTATAAACCATAATCAAGATATTCATTGTCAATTTGCGTGATATTTTCTCAACTGCGCTCTTAATCTTTGCTCTCTCTGAGGATGCATACCCACTTGAGTTAAGTCAACAACTCGGGGAAAGCACACCGCCTTTTTTGGGGGGGTCATTTTTTGGGTGCGCGCTACCACTATTGGCCATTTTCCGAATGCTGTGTATTTCCCCGGAGGAACAATCTTTGATTAGGCTGAGTAGCTCCACCACACTCTGAATCATGGCAGGCAGCGGGAGGCTCAGCTTCTCCCATTCCAGTAAGTGCAATAGTGTATTCTGATGAAAGCATCTTTAGCACAACAGCGCATTAAGATAAAGCCAAGTGCTCAAATTGTCCTTTTCATGACTTTGCAAATGGATGTGAATGAATGGAGTGCTGGCTTCAGCATGAAGCTCATGCCAAAACTATTCTCACAGACTCTCCAGACTGGAGACTGATCAAGACCTCTATTTGTTTTTTTCACATTCACAGCCAGTGCAAAGCAGCTGTCAAACCACAAATTCATTCACTACCTATTTTTCCACAAAGAATAGTTTGGGCTGGAAGCTTGGTGATGAACTGTTTACTCCCCCCTCGGCATTTTGTTCTCCACTGCACACAATTTATTCCAATAGAAAGTTATTGAAGAAGGAAAACTAAAGCTCTCTGAGCTAACAGCCATTTCACAAGTTTGTTAGCTTTACCAGGTCTGACATCAAAAGACATATTGTATTATTGACTCCAGTCTTACAACTGTCTGCAAAGCGCTGATTTATTTTTGTAGAGGTTTTTACTCCAACAGAGGGAGTTTAAATAGAAATAAATGGTGCAACACAGCTGATAACAGTAGCCTCTTCCATGTTATGCTCTGCAGGTCACCATGTCCTCAAAGATCAGCGCTGTCAAGCTTCCTTTGGTCAGTGGTGCACATTCACCTATCAACTTTCATCAAAGCTGAACTCCACTTGAAATATTCACACGCTCCATTTTATATATAAAAATGAAAAAAAGAAAATAAGAGCAAGGAGTTGTTGGAAGGTGACAACAGTATATATTATACCATATATTATTTGTTTTAATAATATTTCTTTATATTATGTTAGAGGCTGTTAGGCAAAATAACATTACACAAATTTAAGACGACAAGTACATGTATTTAGTTTTATTGAAAGAAGGAAGAAAACATTTTTTTCTGAAAATGGCCAGCATATTGACACATACTGTAATTACTGACAATACATGATTTACATAAAAATGGTTACAGAGAAAGGTTTACATTGGATTGGTTAAGAAATAGTTGCCTCGCAGGGCACAATCACTGGAGCCTTATTGTCTGTCAATCCACATATTTTTGGACATAACAGTTGACGTCACAGGATCCCTGATTGCTGTAATCCACTCGTCTTGACACAATATGAATATTTGACATAAAAATAAATGAAAATAGCAGGAAACATACATCTGACACTGGGCTTGGCTATACACCGATACCAAACCCAAAGATATAAAAACCCACTAAATAACTGTGAAATGTTGAATTCAAAATTATTACAGATGCTCATATTTTTCCCAGCAGTTTCCATAACTCCACGTTGAACACTCTGGTGATTGCACACCATGCACATTTATCTTGCGATCTTCTGGCCCCTAACTACAAATACAGGCCAGCAACACGGACAGCTTCAGAAATGCACCATCTTGTTCAAATATTGACGGGTAACTTCTCACAAGTATTTACAAAATCCATAAATCCATCTATTATCTATACAACTTTATCCTTTAAGGATCACGGGGGGGCTGGAGCCAGTCCCAGCTGACATTAGACTCTCACATTCACATCAATTTCTAGTGTCTTAACCCCAATCTGCAAGTCTTTGGACTGTGTGAGGAAGCCGGAGTACCCAGAGAAAACCCACTGCACCACTGTCCTGCATGTTGTAACATAAGTGGGACATTATATTACGCATTGACAACAAGTTTGTCACCCAACTATTATAATTTTTGCATTGGCGAATAAGCTTTTTATCCAGGACTTCATTCGAGAGGAGCTGTGTGCCAGGTGGTTGAATCCACGATGGGGTGAAGACGTCAATATAATAATGACGAGGATGGAGGGTAACAAGTCAATCATATTATCCAGCAGCAACAAGACGCTGTACAGCAATGCTCGCTGAACATCATTTTTTATAATACAAATTTACAAATGATTAATATTCTGAGCTTTCACAAAGCCCCCTCTCCATAACGCTTTTGTTTCTCATAGAGGGTTTTTTAATTGGCCTTTCTGGGTTTTGCCATGCTCAGTCTAAACTAAATATACTGTTTATCTACACCAGAGTGGTATATGGGAGTTGTATTTCTTGAAGGGGGGCTGACATTTATTAATGTACGAACATACTTTCACGGTATCCTTAAAAAGAAAAACCTATTCAGACTTTAAGTTGCATTAATCTAATATAATGGGCTCATCCATAGCTAAAAAGGCCGTATTTCTACATTGATTTACTGTATCACAGCTGTTTTAAATGTACAACCGAGATGCTCATTTATATTATTGAGTATTACTTGCTGAATATCAGTCAAATAGCTGGTGTTCAGCCAACATGATCCTCAGTTGTCTACTGCATTAACATCATTTGCACGTGAAAACGTCACATCTGCTATACGCCTGTTCCACGTCACTCCCACTTCATATAGTATTTCCATTCCCGTTGTTGCAGAACAGGCAACACACATTATCAAACACGCCGTGATTGCGTTCTCAAAACATACCTGTTTCATAAGATAACTTTAACAACTTAATTTAAATTTCATTAAAATTTCCATCCTAGCTATCTACAATCCCTCTCTTTTTTGTCGCTTTTTCAAAAATACTCATTATGTTTCTTGCAATCGAAAGTGTTTTACATTACGTAGCATTAATGGGGAGAGACACGGAGAGTTACTGACTGACAGGCAGGCAGAGCGAGAGCGCGCGCGCGAGAGAGATAGAACAATATGGGATTTTAAAGGCCCATCGTGTTTCCCGAAACCTTGATAAAGTGCGAGGCTTGGCGTTTCGATACGGC
Source organism: Scophthalmus maximus (assembly GCF_022379125.1). NCBI lineage: Eukaryota > Metazoa > Chordata > Actinopteri > Pleuronectiformes > Scophthalmidae > Scophthalmus > Scophthalmus maximus. Next base: position 23,600,983 of record NC_061517.1, on the reverse strand, counting down.
CGTTAATTAGCTCTCTCTCCCTTGTGGGGTCTGCCTGATTGAGCGACTAATGGTTTGCTTTAAACTGCTGAATGAACAAATGTGTGTGTGTGTGTGTGTGTGTGTCTGTATAAAATTAGTGTGTGTGTTTGTTTCAAAGTGCTTTCTTTGTTTGTTGTTGGTATTTTTGTTATGGCTTATTTCCGAAAGTGTGTGTGTGTGTGTGTGTGTGTGTGTGTGTGTGCGTGCCCTAGTGCTGATGGGAGCTTATGTCTGTGGCTGTCCGTGTCTGTGTCAGCATTTCCACACACTTGACTAAGGTTGTCTCCGTGAGCTTGTGTAGGCGGCGGATGCCGCCGTGACACCTTGAGTTGAAATAATCCCATGTTTTCTTTTAATTGCTTGCTATTGGATTAGCTGTAAAAAAAAAAAATCCTTGATGGGGGTCGGGGTCTGGCTCACCATTCCCCATTCGAGTGCACATCCGCAGTGACGGCTGCTCAGACTGGGCCTCTAGAATAAGTCTGTGCCAGCAACAGTAGTGCTAACACAGCCGTGAGGCCATTTTTGTTGGCCGCAAGTCCGTATTTTTTTTTGCACTTGAACTTGTTGTGACCTGTGTTCGATCTGCTCTTAAAGATGGCCTCCATGTACTTGCATAAAAAAACCACGCATAATGGTGCTGACATCGATGAGAACACAACTCACAGCAGTGAAATCATCTTGAGAGCATCAGGCGTCCTCCAGATGCAACTTCAAAAAGTCGACACACATTGACTTTAATCCCTTTAATCCCCAAACTCCATCACCCCTCAATAAACAAATGATGCTCACTTTCTCTCCAATATTACACTGTAGAAAAATATGCGATATACTGTACCACTTTCACACCAAAATTACAGTGTAGACACAGATTTTTTAAACAAAAAGTCGTCAATCGGCCACTTTCACACTGAAAGCAGACGGTGGTGGTGCGTCATGTTTTGACGTCATGACGTTGGTGAACGCGCCGGAAAAAACAGTGCAGTGATAGGTGGCGGTAAAGAGCGGTGCGCGCCATTTAAACAAAGAAGAAGAACAGTGTAGTAAACGACAGAAAGAAGCCGGCATGGAAGCCAGTGAGACGGCGGTCAACGTTACCTTACACCTTGTACTTTTGTCACTCTTTCAACGTATGCAAACTCCGCGGCAGTTACCGACGGAGGAGACGAGCCTTCATTTCCTCCGTCATCGCGAAAACTTTGCGTGTTCACCCGGGTGTGACGTTCACATCAATGCCGATCGCAGGCGGAAGCCGATTATGACCCGGGTCTATTGCACCTAGTCATTTGAGCCGGGACTGAATGCCAATTGAACGTTTTCAAACTGCAGAAAATGCCGGCTGTTGGGTTTAAACGGGCTTTTTGGCCCAGTGTGGAAGGGGCTTTGGTTTCCCTTTGGTCCAGTGTGAGATCTTTGAACAACTACTAGTATGTGGAAATCTGTATGGTGAACATAATGGCTTAAATTTTCTATTAAGCTGTGAGCAAATAGACACAAAATACGGTTTCCTAATCTGCAAAATGTGTTAAAAACAAGATAACACGGATAATCACTCTACAGCACGAATCCCACAGTGATATGAACATGTAGGGGACTTAAGATTTTTTCTCAGATAAACAGACCTGGACTTTCATCCTGCTAAGCTGTCTCTATTCCAAAAAATCCTTTCATTTCTGCACCACTCCTACGACAACATCTGATTGGTGAAAAAATGCTAGCTCATTTTTTTTCTCTATGTTTGGCCTTCACGGGGTTAAAGGTGATGACAGACGCCGATGTACCTGGACTTCCTGGCTCACTCTGATTCCGCGCGCTCACTCTTGAGTTCCTGCTATCAATAATGCATTCCGTCCCTTTCCGCCGCGTTGCTGCGCCAGGATTGTGCTACGCAGTCCGTCTCTGCTCCTTAAAAGAAATGTGCCGGTCGCACTCACGCGCCCGCACCAATTGATCTCCTGCTGAATTAGAGAGAAGTAGATGCGTCAAGAGCCCTTCGGTGCATTGGCTCCAGTGACAGGACGCCTCCTCTCCTGCTCCTTCAAGCACAAAGAGCTCCTCTGCAGCGGCGGGACTTCACTCACCTCCGTCTCCCTTTCTCGTCGTCTCTTAACCTGCCGTAAACCCTTGTCTTTCTCTCTCAAAGTCGCCCACTTAACCTCTCTATAACCTCCCCATTGTCTCTCTCAGCCTTGTTCTCGTTGAAAGCGCTGCCGCCGCTCTTTCTCTACGCGCTGCCCTTCTCTCTCTGCCTTCCACACTCCGCGCCTTCCTTCTGCTTCATCACATCACCGCTGCAACAGAGAGACTTTGCTGAAGTCGACGCCATGCCAGCGGCACTGGGCATTTGCTTTTTCCGTCTCCCGGGATTTTTTTCTGTCCCTTTCTGGCTCCTTCTTAAAAAAACTGCCTTTTCTTCTTTCTTTTTTCTTCATTATTACTTTTTCATGTTATTCCGTAAGCAGGAGGCCGTCGTTTGGCCTTCATAGTCCTTCTTAGTCATCATCATCTTCATTGTCACCATTGCCTTATGCCTTTTTTACCTTCCCCAGCAACTCTCAGTGAAATGCGCAACTGTTCCCTCTTTACCTCTGGGTTCATCTGTTGCGTTTAATTATTTCCTGCCTCTTTTCATCGCCTCTTCCTAAGTAGTTCTTTCCTTTTCCTGCCATCTGTGGCCTCACGCTCCTGTTACTCTGTTTGGCCTCAATTTCTATTCATAGTGTTTCATTCAATGAGATTGAATGTGTGTGCCGTGAGACAAGGTTGTGCAGGTTTGACAAATAAAGAGACACTCCATTGGTCTGACCTGTTAAAGTCCACTAACTTGACACTGTGGTTACTGCTCGGCCTGTACCCGAAAATTAGTTAGCAACAGTTCTAAAAAGTAATTTTTTAAATCAAAAGTATCCGTTTCCAGCATCTCAACTATGGTTTCTTTACTGGTTTCCTTTCTTTCCATTAGCAATAAGTGAAATATTTTTTGGACACCTGGCGTGAAAATAATGTACAAATTAAAGACATAGTTTGACATTAAGAGAAGTCTGATTGACGAAAAGATCAATACTGCTCTCTAATCTGTACGATACATATGAAACTACTGCCAGCAGCCAGTAGTTGAGCTTAGCATTAAACCTTAAAGCTGACATATTACGCTCATATTCAGGTTCACTCTTTTAATTTCGGTTACCACAAGGTTTGCTAATCTTATGTTCAGACAAGGCATCAGTGTTCTCATGCTGCCCATTCGTGCAGCTCTACTTTTCACCCTCTGTCTAAAAATGCCTGGATTTCATTTAGCCCCCCTCCCGTTTAACCCAAGCTGGCCCAGTCAGTTGTGATTGGGCAACCGATTTCCAAACGTGTAGGAAATGTCACGCCCCTTCACCAGAGAAGTGGAGATTCTCAGATCGCAGGCGGGGTTACCCCAAAAGAGTCCAACTGTGACATCACAGTGGGAGAGAAATCTGAACCAGTTGTTCAGAGCCAGGCTGTGGCTCACAGTAAACCGACAGGTTGGTCTTTTTTCACAGTTTGTGGGCTGGCAGGCTCCACAGATACACTCATTTATGTGCACAAACACGTGAAAAGGGATTTTTGCATAATATGTCACCCTTAAGAATACCTGCCAAAGTTTCAAAAGATGCCTTTTATCAAACAATCAAAGTGTCAGCACACGTGATCAGGGCTTGAAGACTATTAATGTTCAACCAAATGTTTGTGACTTACGGTAAAAATCCAACATTCTGATAGGCAAACAACATACAGTACTGCTCCCCCATGAGTCTTGCTTTCACCATGTTATTCTCTTGGCCACCAGGACCACCAGGTTTTGGTGGAAAAATGACGATTCAGTTTGCGCGACGAAGGAACTGCATCGCATTTTGGGCAATCAAACAAGATAGAGAACAGTGTTCTCCTGGTATCCATACCCAGTGATGGAAATGGCAGATGGTGGAACAAGCAAAATTGAGAAAAACAACTCAAACTGGCATAAGAAAAAGAATCCCGTTTGACGGAGGCACAAAAGCAGGCGAAGGAAGAGAGTGATAGAAAAAGAAGATAGAGAGACAACACGAGAGGGAACCTCGCATGGGCATCCACTCCGTGGAGAGAGCTCCGAGACTTGAAAGGCTTCGAGAAAAATGACATGCAGTTTGTTTCCCTTTCTACCAGATCAGTAAGAAACGCAACTAGCCAACTTATAAAACAAATAACTAGTTTTATCTCAAGGTTATTTGTTAAATTTTGGATTGTTATGGTTGTTTCTGTTTTGGACAGTAGGCCGGCTGCAGGCGTTGCGTAAGCCATGATGCTAACACTGCCGTGAGGAGCCAGAAAACGAAGTAGGTGTTTCAGTGTACATGCTTGTTTCTTCCCCTCCATAATCCCCCAAACTTCCTCAGGAGCTCTGAGGAAAAGTCTCTGCTATTGCAGCATCTTTAAGACAGTTAACTAACAATAATACCACCTGGAACTCCCAGGGGCACGAAAGTTGTCTGTTGCCTCTTTTAAAAAAGAAAAACTGGATGCGGTGTTCAAAGATGGTGTTTCATTCCATCCAGTGAAAGTTGCTCATTATATGTGCACTGGAATAGTTTGCTGTGTTTTAGGGCCTTGCATGATAGTGGAGGCCCACTAGCAACTTGGACTAAATGCCAATGCAACTTCATTTTTTGTGTCGTTGGCATGTTGTGTTATAGGAGCTGGATACCAGACCTCAAGGCACCCACTCACTCGACTGAAAATTGCTCACCTGGATTTTGCTTCCTTGTTTTCCCACTTAGCCCATATACTTTACATTTTGATGATGTCACAAACATAAAACTCACTTTTCTGTGCTCTGGGAAAGTTGTACAGACGTCAAACCTCCAGGGATTGAACATTTAAATTACAAAGAGCAATACCTGATATTGTCTTTAATTTTTCCTCTCCACAGTTTCACAGATGTCTCTTTTACGATGGTGGTCTATGTGAAAAATGCTTTTTGGACTGCAGGGACTTTTTCACTGCAATTCCACTGAGACAAATTGGGTGAAAGGATGGTCATTAAGGCTGATCGTTCCATCCGGCTCTCTTAATGCGAGGTGCATGTCAGTGCCCACAAGCTAGTGAGTGGCTTGCTCATTAGCAAGAACTAAGGCAGATATTTTAAAATAACATTTTAAAGCTGCATTTTTTTTTTTTGAAAGCAAGCGACAAAAAACAATAAAAAAAGGTCCCAGAAACTACAGAAGAGCAAAGTTCTCCCTCACAGACCTTCATCCACAACAGGTGAAGATTAAACCACTGACTCAGCTGTGAACATGCTGCACTCGGCACAGGTAAACTGAAAACGCAGAAAGGTCACACTAAGCTTTGAGTATAATTTTACTGAAGCTTTAAGAAATAACATTATGTGGTGCATAACTCAGTAACTCACATTAAGCGACAGTAATCACAAATCAAAAAATAACAGCGTTTACTCTGTGCAGCTGGGATGTGTCGATTGAAAAGCAAAATGGAGAATGCAGCAATTTTGGGAAGGTGAAGTTCCTCAGCCTACGTGAGGGTTTTAGTAATTTACCATCGACACTGAATGGGGTCAGAACAAATCACTGCAGAACCGGCCGGCGATTTTTCACCCCAATTTGCATGAAATCTTTTGCCACATCACAGGGCGATCCTGTGGTTCCTGGACTCCTGCAGTTTCTTTTGAACTTGATATGCATGTATCCCATATAAAAATAAACGGGGGCCAATATTGTGTTGCTGAGCCAGCTGACTATTTGCTGGCTTCTCCCATACACACAAATAGCATGATAATTAATCTGGCCACAAAGAGTTTTGTGTGTTTGTGAAGGAAAATAATCAGGAATCATTTCTCTGCTTGACAGTGATAGAGTGCAAGAGTTTGTGTGAATACTGGGAGAGAGGGGTTATTATTGCACATTAATTTGGATTATGGTAAACATGCAAATACATCTATTGTGCACAGAATAGATTTTTATATGCTCAAAACAAAATATATATTTTTTGCTTGCGTGCCATTTCTATTCAAAATATATATATTTTATTTTTTTTTGCCTGCAAAATATATTTTCCTGTGCTCCGTTTCTTATGTTGCTCACTCAGGACAGAGGCAAAAAATAACGGCATCATTTTGTACATACCTAGAAATCAAGTGACTTTTTGGACAAACAGTGTGCCAAGCGACGAGAGGTTGGGCTTTCCCCACGCAGGCACATCTCTCAATGCTTCTCATTCAACTAACAGCACGTCATCTGAATGAGATATGAATGATCTTCTAACCGTCTCCGTGAGCGATCATCTTACAAGTAGGGTATGAGATCACATTGAACCCGTTGTCTTTAACTTATGGCCATGGTGATTTTGTCAAATGACGTTGTGGTAGTAAAATAGGGATTTTTATCAGAGCAGCAGCTTGGAAGTGACAGCTGGTTAACAAGTAGCGTTAATGTGCCGTGCTTCAGACACTATTTCATAGTTGTCTGACAGAGAGAAACAGAAAAACATGAAAACGAGCTTCACAGGGAATTAGATTGTATTAAAATACTGTGTTTGTGGGCACATGAAAGAAGCAAACAATTAAGGGATGAAAGAGGCTGAATGCAAATATGACACTATGATGATATGAATATGCTAATTGGAGTATTACGTCATCTAGCGACATTTAGGAACTTTTTGATTCGAATTAAAGGGGCGGTAAGAGATTCTTAAGCAAAACACGTTTTGTAAAAAGTTAGCGAAGATTTCCTCACGGTCCGCTAGCTGTCATTTCTGTGCGGCGAAAAAAAAATTCTGGGTTTTTCGGCTCAGCCCAGGCTCGTCGACACGTTAAGAGATGAGTTTGCACCTAGTGGTTTGCGCGTTGGTCTCCCATTCCCGAGGTCCCAAGTTCACTGCCCAACGGAGAAGGAAAATCACAACAACAACAAAAAGAGAGAGATAATCTCTCTCCAAAGTCACTAACTGCTCCTATAAGCTTCTTTACATTAAAAGCACTTCAGTGGTTACACAACAATTTTCCAATTGCTCTGCTTCTGCGGCATGTTTTTTGCATTTCCTTTTTTTTGGACTCTCATAAATCACTATTGTTATGGAATACTACATTTTTGTATTTCCTTTTCTAAACTCGATGAGCTCATCTTTTTTTATATTGCAGTTTTTCGATCTCACACAGTACAAACGGTATGAATGGTAAAGACAGTGCACGCTTCAAAGTTGTGTTCTGTGGTTGGTCATATGTAGATTATCCCACTGTTGAAGCCACAGATATGGATTTCTGGCAGTGTTTATTCTATAAGGGTGAAATAACTTACTACAGTAACACTACAGTATGTAATTTCCCTTTTATTTGTGCTATGATGCACATATCATGTGCAACTCAAGTGTAACTCCCTGGGACCTTTGTTTACCTGCTACCCTTCAGAAAATTCAATTATTTGATTTCCTTTTGCACTATCAATCATTTTGTGAGAGCAGCTGTCATTTTTCCCCCCTCTCCAAACAGTGGATATCTTATTTTGTAAATGAGACCCATCATTGCTTTTTACCGCAGACAGGCTTATCATTCCCTTCTTTCTTCCTTCTTGTTTATTGTATCTCTCTACTCTTCCGTCCACTCAGGGCCCCGGAGCCGGTCTATCGGCCCGTCAGGCAACCGGGATCTGACATATCCGTGAGGAATGAGTCAGCCTGCCAATCAGTCAGTCAGTCGGTCAGACTTTCCCTTCAGTCTCAGCTCTGCAGTAGTAAACATTAGCAAGAGGGGGCTGCATGGAAAAACATTTCCCTTTTAGCCACTGCTCACAAATGAGTGTATTAGTATTCCACACAGCGAGGCACTTTCCAGCGCTCTCTAATCGCTTGGCATTGCGCAGCTTCCAACCAGTGCAGAAAATCAATGACATCATAGCCACATAATTGCACGTTACCAGCAGAGGCACGAGACTCCAGCGCCTTCTCTGCATGCTTGTGTGTAAAGCGACGTGTGTGCACTCGCGTGCGCGTGCATTCGTGTTGAAATACCAGCATGTGTTCATTATGTGCATAAAAAGGAATAGAGATCATGGGCCCTCATCCCCAAAGCTATTTGAGTGATACGTCAGCCATGCATGCATGGCTCTCTGGTGAATGTGGGTGCGCTGCCGAATGGCTGCAAAGGTAGCGGAGAATAAAGTACATTCTCACACGCTTGGTCTCCTGGGTTTCTTAATATCTGCGGGGCGAACACTGCACCATCTGCACTGCTCACAACATAGAGGAGGAGGAGGAGGAGGGGGATTCGAGAGAGAGAAGGAGAGAGAGACAGAAGGAAAACTGGAGAGAGAGTAGCTGCAATGCCGATCAGTGACCTGCCACTCTGTTTCCAGATTCAAATGCAGGCCTTATTCTTAATAAACACTTCTCCCCCCTTTGTCTCTCTCCCTCTCGCTCTCTGACTTGTGTCCCTCCACTCGGCTTACCCCCTTCACTCCCTCTCGCCTTTCCATCTCATCCCATCCTGCTCTCAATTCGCTTTTTCAATTTTCGAAACGCTTTGAAGCCATTGCCAGCCACGGGATCCCCCCCGAGACTGAACTCTGGGACTCCTTACCTTTTTTCTCTCTCCACTCTATATTTCTCCTTACAATGTCATCAATCCTCTACCTCTCTCTCTCTCTCTCTTCATCCACTCCACCACCCACCCCCACCTGGCCCTGCCTATCTTGCTCCATTTCTTTTTCTACTGGCTGTATTGTTCTTGTTTAAAGAAAAAAGAAAAGAAAAAAAGTTTTTTGGACAGGGGTGAAGTAAATCTTTTGTGACCTGGTATTCCCTGCTGGGCCCCTCCCTCCCTTTCTTTGACTCTTTCAGTTAAGCCTCTCTCGGCTGACACAGGCACCAAGCTGTAACACGATACAGATGGAATATAGCATAAACAGAATAGCTGCACCCGAAAGAGAAAGGCCCTCTGATCCCCATCCTCCCCCATCTCTGTGTTCTTCCCTTACTGCGCCCTCTCCTCATCCTTTCTTCCTGAGCAACCAGGTTTTTGTTTCAGCGGTTTTGTTGTTTCCCCGAGGTTGAGTCAGTGACCGGAGAGCGGGTAATTTTTGTGAATGCGGTGTCTACTTGTCCTTGTGCAACGTGTGTCTTACAAACTTTCTTGTTGTTCATGCCTTGCGTGTCAGACTCAGACACAACACATACAGTATTCGGTGTTTTACAGGGACCAAGTGTTTTTCAGTCCTTCACACACTTGTGCCAACAACTCTGGGAAAACCAAACAATGATTGATGAATGAATGAATTTCCCCTTGCATTGCAAAATGCTTTCAGCATTTACTGTCTGGAATACTTGAGTAGATTTTTTTCTCTTTTGTTGTGTATTTATTAAGCCGTCCAGATTCCAAGTATTTGGTATTTCACAACCAAGGAAGTTCAAGGTCAAAAAAATCTGTCCGTATGTGAAGGTCTTGAGGGTTATCCGGTAGGAACGAGAGTCGAACCAGGGTACACCTAAGTAAAGTCACCACATTCATAATATTATCAATAAAATAATTGGATTTTTTTAGTTTGTTTGTTTTTTGTTCAAAGTGGACAAAAAGTTCAAGTGCAGAAGCCGGAGGAAGGGGAAATGGTCGGACAACTTAGTGGGAAAAGGGGTATAATTTATTGTAGCATTTAACTCAGAGGAAGACCACAGCACAGTCTGAGATAAAAACTAACCATAGTAGCTCTTATCTCATCTGAGTAACCATGTCATAAATTAACAGTACAATATATTTTATGTCAGTGTGTTGGATTTTAAAGAAGCAGTGGTGGTACAATCAGTAGAAAGTGGAACAATAAATTTTGTGGCATAATGCAGGGCAGTGACAATGTGTGTTTGATATATCTGCACGTAATAAGGTAATAAAACTCCCCATCGCCTCTCTGATCTGCTAATGACTTTCCCTCTGAAATACCACCTCTATCCGCTTTAATCTAATCTGTGGTGGGATGGGTGTCTATGGCTACCTTCCAGAAACCTTAAGTTTTTAAGTTTGTAATGGTTAAAAGCAAATGTACGGCATTGTGATAAACAAATCTTTTGTAAATGTGATGGCTAATGAGCAAGAAGATAGCATGTAATAATGAAAACACAAGAAAGTCTATGCGAATGCGAGTGGCTCTTCGAGGGTATACCGCGGCACAGCAAAGCTTTGAGCTAAATGCTAATGGCGATTTTGCTAACATACTCGCAATGATGCTTCAGCGTATAATTCTTACCACGTTCACTATTTTAGTGAAGTAATGTCATTAGTTTTGAAGTTATTTTAATTTTAAATCAAGGTAACCCTATTGCTAACATCAACAAGCTAACATGCGCACAATAATAGTGTTAGGCAGGGCTAGGCGAATGTTTACCCTATTCACCATAATAGCTTAGCAAGTCAGGTGATAATCCCAATTATTGTTGCTATATATGCAACCTTAGGGCTACATGAATGGCTGTGCCACATTTTATTGCAATCCATCCAATAGTTATTGAGCTGCACCAAAATTCCCATAGCCATGTTGCTAGCCTGAAAAAAAACAAAACAAAAAAAACAGCTAGCAGGGCAAACCCATCCAATTTATTAACAGATAGAGCAAGACTAACATAATAACTTCTATTTTTTTTTTTTACATAAATTTTTTACAGGTTGGCTTTCTGCTCTTTGAAGTTCTGTTCTCTGAATGTGTGGCGGAGAATGCCATGTCAAGCTGATACCTCAAAACCATTTGTTATACTAGTCAGATCCTCAAAGGCCACTGCCCCTAATGAAGCTATCAAATTAACTTGTGAAGCAGAGAGTACCCATTGATCTGGAGCCTATTTCAAACGGCACATTCAACAGGACTCCGCAACCACGAGGCAGTGATACGACCCCAAACGTCCTCTTTGAATGCCTTCCAGGTCTCTCCAATTGGGTTAAGGGAAAGGGAGAGCACCTGGTTAGTGATTCTCCATTCACACAGACACAGTGACGTTGATTAAACAGATGTTTGCAGTCAATTGAAAGGTCAGCGGGACTGGGTCTGAAACCCCAGTCCAGAGTTTCGAAAGAAGGATTAAGACTTTAACAATACTGTCAGTTTTGACTGAAACTTTGGAGAGAGAAAGAGAGAGAGAGATAGGTCATGTGTGGGCAAGTAAGCCATAACAGGCAAGCGTAGGAGGGAAGTGAATCTGAAACTTTATTTAGTAATGATGCAATGAAATACTGTCTAATTCTATGGTTCAGAAGAAGAGTCCTCGGTATTCACTGCAGATTGACGTCTCTGGTCACAATAACAACAATCATCCTGTATCCCAAATACTTAGTTCAGTGCAGGTAGATTATGGATTTATTTTACTATCTTTATTAAAGAGCGTGGTCTTTCAGTTTTAGCACATTATTTATATATTTCACGTTCAGATTTTTACTTCTTTCCTTCAAACTCTGCCCTCACACTCAAATAGCTCCTTCTTGTGCTCAAATAGTTTCTTCTTCCAATCACATTTATTCTGCTTCTGCTCAAACTGTACGCTTGTGTGCAAATATATTGTTGTTGCACTTAGATACATTGTTGCTCGCACAGATTTCTTGCTCCAGGCTTCAGCTCTTCTCCTCACACTCACACTGCTTCTGTGCGCTCTGGAGTTGTCTGCTTGCGGATTTCTGCAGCTCATTTGGATTTTTTGTGTGACAACCCTATCAAAAATCCTCAAACAATAAGATTCCAGGTGTAGTGTTGACCAAGGAAATGCTTTCTCCTCACTCCTTGCGGGGTGGTTCGCTTACTTCTTAGAGCGTCCCGTACGGGCGGTTACTCTTTAACCCGGTTCAAAAATTACTCTTGCAAAATGTTAACACTGTTGTTGATCTAACGTAAGTCAAAGAAGTTTGTGGATCTTTTGCTTGCAGTGAAAAAATACCGTTACAAGTGAAAGCCCAACATTCAAACTTTAATTTAAAAGTAAGGTACAATAGTATTTTAAACAAAACGTACTTTAAGTATGAAAGTAAAAATACTCTTGTAATACGAGTGTCAAATTATGTAATTATTATTTTTCTTAGCTGAGGTGGAGCTAATTCTAGCTGCCCTACTTTATATACTTCATTATGTTGTGCAATAGTTAGAAGCTGATTGTCAAACTTGAATCTTGAAAAATTACATTTGGCACAGTTCTTGAGTAAATGTACTTACTTCCCACAACTACAGTATGTTTTATTGTTATGTTGCTGACATCCACCCAGCCCAAACCATGTTGAGTTGCAGAAGGCCTCTTCTCCAAATCTCTTTGTTTGGTTTTCCTTACTTGTTGTTCATACATAAAGTTCATGCATTAACAATAGGTGCAAGTGGTGATACAAGTTACAAGTGTCCTGTGTATTTGCTATCATGTATCTTGCGTCGCATGCTGCATATCCCCTGTTGCATGTGTGTGGCCTTTTCCACTCAGTGATATATGACGTGTAACTATTGACACACTGTTTAACTCATTATCCATTTTCTTATTGGCCACTGTATTTCTCTTTTAACCTGTGGTTGTGTGTAACCAGAAATTGCATCAGGTGTAACCAGGAGATCAGAGACATTCCCATAAGTCAGATGCTTTATTGAGACTCACTTTTGTAGCGGAGAGGTAGTGGAGTGGAGAGAGAAAATGTGGAGGAAGTGGTTGGTAGAATGATTACATCATGTACAGGGTGGGTGTTACGTCTTGTGTTGCTCCACAGACAGGGGCGATGGAAAAGGCTGAAAGGACAGTCAGACAGATTGAATCCAAGGCCAGGCAGATACGTTAGCAGACAGACAAACAAAAAAGTCCATGAGGAAGACAGATAAACTGGGGAGGGGGGTGGGGGGGAAAGAGAGAGAGACAGAAGAGTAAGAACGGTGAGAGAAAGATGAACCGGGACAGACAAAGTGGGAGAGTCAGAATAAAAATGACAGTCAGGGACACAGAGATTTGAAAACCAGACACTGCATTAGGTGAGAAGGTAAGTGGCAGACAGTCTGACAGACAAAAGAAGCTAATCTAATGCACTCTCCTCCAGTAGGCCCTGTGTGTGAATGTGCTGATATGAGGCTTAGCTGGAGGAGGATTTTCACCCTTTAGTTTGGCTTTTCTGCTAAGTAGCACTGCGATACAATCGGCCACTGTACAGGCCGCGTGTGCGCTTACATATGGAATTCCATTAACCTTTCTGGCTCTGTTGGTTAAATGTCAGCATGGTGCATGAAATTGAATTGGTCATTGATTCAGAAGCAGGACGATTCTCCCACTCAGTTGTAGACACAGTGCCGTACAGCTGGACTGGATCTGTACGGCTTCAGGGGGCAGACCGTCGGCGAAGATTGCTGTGATACGTCTTCTCTGCAGTCGAACACAGCTCACAAGGAGGGGTTTTTTTTTGACAATGACTTCAAAACAGAATATTTATAATTAGCAGTCAGAGTTCAGGTGTCGAGTTTTGGAAATGTTACTCAGACCTTTTAAATTGAGATTTAAACGTATGCTGATGTCTGTATAATATGAAGCGCAATTGGAGTAATACATTTGTTCCGTCATAAACAGAACAATAGTCTTTTTAGTGGAAAATAGTTATATACAAAATGCTTGTCTAGTAACATTATATTTTTGTTTTTATATTGTTGGCTGCACTGCTACGTAAACATCCCCATCTGGAAAGGATGGTGTACCTCTCATTTTATTTGCAACACTTACTCTTGTCATAACACACCAAACCAGCGTTGTCAGTTAGAGGTCACAGTTCATGTTCGGCGCAATGCACGTCAGTGAATATCTGACTGCATGCCATCCCTCCAACCACCATCTATACCGGCTTGTCCTTTAATGCCTCGGCCACACTCAAAGTCGTAACACCGCTGTACCGTTCATACTACACGACATGCTGTCTTGTGATCGCAGGCTTTCGGTCCTTGTGCTGTTCACACTATGTGGGTGTCACGAAAACACACGCGAGAAGTGACGGGAAAATTTCCATTGTTCACGATGTTCGTCGAAAAAAAACTGCGTTCAATATATTGCATAAGACTCTTGTTTTGAAAGGTCAGAAACAGGAAGTAGTTTGAGCGGACGCTTTGTCCGTTGCAGTGACTATGCACAACACGACAGAAAAAAGGCCCGCTCATTACTGCGCGATGATGTGTTCAGGAATATGGAAAAGGAAAAGGAAAAGGCAGAGACTATGGGTGAAGAGTGTTGTTTCGTTGTTGCGCTACAGTTCTGCAGGAGATGGGTTCCCTGACTTGTCCAGATGTTTAACCTGCTACATATCATGGCAAACGTTGGCAAGGCCTCGTGAGTCGATTTGATTGCGTCGTTGCTAGTTCGCACATCGCGATCGGATGCCAATTTCACGTGGACTTTCCTCCATTTCGCTGGCTGGATTTGTCGGCGAGCTGAAGATCGGGCTTAAAATCGTGTAGTGTGAACTCGGCATGATGGTCGCAGCATTTTTGTTTAGCAATACATAATTTATCACTGCAATAAAGATAGCAGAAAATTGTAACAAAAAATATGACATTCAGACAGTGTTGGACTCACTTGAACTCCTGATCTCAACACACTGCGAGGCTTCATAACTAATTTTGAATGCAGCAGCCATTAATCAAAACATGATACAACAACCACATTTTGCCGAAGGGGTCAAACACTTTCCAGTTTGACACAGTACAAGTCGATGTTAAAGTCTTAGCATTTTCAAATCTACATGTTGCTGTTGAGTACAAGCACTCTACAGTTCTGCCAAATGCATAAACAAATTCTGACCTTTGTACTCATTTGTGGAGGTTCAATATTAATGGAAAGCGGGAGGTGGTGGCTCAGAGACAACACGGGAGAAGTTTTGGAATATATAGGAGTTCAGATACGAAAACAACGAGGAGTGGTAACAATGGTGCAGCTCAGGAGGTCGGCGGATCGATGTGCAGGGATTACATGGTGAGATGTAGATGTCGATAGGTCAGGAGACATATTCACTAATGAAGCTGAGTTATGACTCATTCATATGGCTGCTGGCCACACGCCCTGCTATCTGTTATTCTTTCTTTCTTTCTTTCTTTTTCTCTTTCTTTCATCTCCCACTCATGGTCTTTGTTTTTGCCTTCCCATCTCCTTTCTTGCACTGTCTCTCTCTCGAAGCTCTCAGTTACTTGTAACCATATCTCACGGATCTCCATTTCCTTCCTGCTAATAGCCACCTAATACCCTCTCCTATACACACACGCACACACACCTACACACACACACACATTCCAGTCTTAGCCTCAACACAGTCCAATTTGACAATACAAACAGTTAAAATGTGTGCATTCACACTTTGTGATATCTGTAAAAGACTTGTTCCTTTGATGAACAAGGAGAACATTTCACTCACAGAAGATGTGAGAAGTTTTTACCCACAGGCACAAAAGATTCTTGTTTTTACTTGAAGTTCTTCGATGTACAAGGTATTTGCGGCAGATACATAATGTGACGGGGGTTGAAGCTTTTTGACTTGACTTTGACTCTTTGTCTTCAAAGAGGATTTTAGAGAGATGCAGAAATGATGTGTAGCACTGGGTCAAATCTCAGCTTTTAGCACCGCTTTCATATACACTCTCTCACCAGACACCTTCAGCACTAAAACACTATATCAATACGATAACTCTCTGTCATCATGATGAGTTTCTCTTCTTCTTAACCTTCCCCTGGCCTGTCTACTTAGCTGCATTATCAGGGTCTGCTCACATAAACACCTGCCAAGACGGTGACAGAGTGGCTGAAATGGGCCCCCATTTTTGCTTGTGATGTTTGTCTAAAAGTGCATTAAATTCTGTGTCTCTCTTGTGTGTATTTTGGACTGTAGGTTTTTCAAGTTTAATGTCACACGTCACATGTGCATAACACTCAGAGCTCAGTTTCCATGTTAAAGGTGACATATTATGCAAAAATCACACCCTATCCTTTTTTTTTGTGAGCTGGTTAAATCGTACAGCCTGGCTCTGAACAACTGGTTCAGATTTCTCTCCCACTCTGATGTCACAGTTGGACTATTTTCAGGTTAAGCCCGCCTGCAATCTGAAAATCTCCACTTTTCTGGTGAAGGGGCGTGACACTTCCTACACATTTTGAAATCGGTTGACCAACCACAACAGACTGGGCCAGCTGGCCAATCAGAGCAGACTGGGGTTTATCGGGAGGCGGGGCTAAAAAGGAATACAGGCGTTTTAGAGGATGAAAAGAGCAGCTGCAGGAATGGACAGTATGAGAACACTGATGCCTTTTCTGACCTTTAGAGCATGTAAACCTTTTTCAAGTGATAACACAAATTAAAAGTATGAACCTGAATATCAGCATAATATGTCACCTTTAATATCAATGCATGCTATTCAAATAAAAGGAATAGGTTGTGTGGTAAGATTGTGAGAGGGGGCATTTCTAGCTGAGTTTTAAAGTTTATAAAAAGATAAAAGAACTTCAACATGACATCCTTCAGCCCACATTTAGCACTGGTGTGCGTTAAATTTGTTCCTCTCCATTTGTTTCATCCTTCATTTTAAAGGATATAAGACAGGGATTGCTGACAAATCAAAAGAACTAGCTCTTAGTTTTGTGTTCAGTAGGCGGACACCCTCTCTACTTTTATCATCAGGCTTAAAACTTTCCGCTTTGATAAAGCTGATAATTAGGGCTAACTCCTAAACCATCCCTGAGTTATGTTGTAGGCCAAGGCTGCCAGGGGAAACCCTCACCCACAACAAGTAGTTGGATACTGCTCGAATGCAATAATACAGCAGTTCCTAATCTCTCACTCTCTACTCCTTCGCTCTTTTTCCTCTCTCCCCTATTTACCTCCTCTCAACCTAACTGGCCGAGGGAGACGGCCCTGAGTCCCCTCCTGTCAGAGTTTTCTTCCAGTTAAAAGGGAGTTGTTTCTCTCCACTGTTGACAAGTCATTTTTCATGGCGGGAGCTTTTGGGGTTCTCTCTACAGTGTTGTAAGGTTTCAACCTCAAAAAGAACTTTAGCGCGCGAGCCTTCACAAGCATGACATTATTTATAAATAGTAACTGCTAGGAATTGGGTATTCAGTTCTCCTTAATATGTGAATGGACTCTGCCAGACCTTTATGTCACTGTTGACATACAGCCGCGGAGTTGCATAATTTATTGCCAACACTTAATCAGTGTTGTCTTTAACCAGACATTCTGCTTGTATTCTAGTTAAATGAGTAATCTAAGAGACAATCTAACTGAAAGAAATCAACTGCAAACAGAATTGCCATTTACAAAAACAATACAATAATTTTATATCAAGTGGGCAAACAAATCTGAGTATTAAATGAGTATTATAAGGGGGATATCTAAGCATCAGCTGTTTACTGTACTCTGACTGCACTCATCAATTCTGTTTCCAGCGGCACGCAACTGTATTTCAGTGAGAAATGTCAAATAAACCAAGGAATTTACCTGATCAGCACTGAAAAGCGGGATACATGTCCCTCTGGATTTGGTGGAGACCAAACCAAAGCTAAAAATGAGAGTGAAGGTGGAGACAAACTGACGGAAAAGGACGTTGCTCTGTTACCGATGTGTAAATGGAAACTCATGTTTTGTTTGGCTTCCCCCAATTAATCCTGATTTAATTATAACTGTATATTAAAATGATAACAGATATCTGGAAATAAATGTAAAAGTCATACAATTATGTCAAATTTTTCCGAAAGCTCATGAGTTACCATCTGTTTCACGTGTGTTTGTGCAGGGTTTCTTATTCCTCCTGTATCTATTGGAAGTCCTGTGCATAAAGTGAGTGCAGGACGTTCACCTGGAGACCTTGAGACGCTCTGCCTTAAGTCACTTAATACATGACGCAGTGCTGTAAAGCCAGCATTAAGTCCTGCAGGCTTTTATGGTTCCCACTTATCCCACGGTTCAACACTTCACTTTCCTTTTACTCTGACAAAGTTAATGTGCTGTAGATAAAATGAATAGCTCCCTTATGCTCGACGTGAGAAGGGAGGGGAGTTCCCATTTCCAAAAACCTGCCACATACTGTAGTCCAGAAAGAGAGAGAGGCACAGCAGGTACAAAATCACTTGAATCACAACATGCAACTGAATACAGATATTAAACATGACTTACACCAATGGTGACTCTACGCTGACAACCATCTTTTCTCTATCTCATAAATGACATTTTTTAATAGTCCAGCTTATCTCTTTTTCGTAACTCTGACTTTTAATTTAAATCATGATTGTCAGCACCGCTATTTACCCCTTACTGCTTCGAATCAATTCCTATCTCTTGCCGTGTATGTTTGTCTTCTTGTTTTGAGCCCAACCAACCTCGGCCATTCTCTCAGGCCTGTGGGGGACAAAGCACAATAGAGTGTTGACTTGATTTCCTATTACCCGAGCTGGAGGAACTCTTTTGTCTGTGGATGGCTGCTATAATGGAGTGTAATGAGAGAATTGAGGTGTTGGTGGAGCAGTGCAGTGCAACAAGAGGGACAATTTCTTCTCTCTAAATTTGTTTGTGTTTTCCCCCTGAACTATTTTCCTCTTTGTGTTAGCCCCTTGTGGTGTCAACACATCAAGAGTAAGCCAGAGAGATATTGTGTGTGTGTGTGTGTGTGTGTGTGTGTGTGTGTGTGTGTGTGTGTGTGTGTGTGTGTGTGTGCGTGATTAGACTGCATGTAAAAAGAGGGTGTACATGCAAATGTGTGTCATGTTACTTGGATCCTTCTGGTTTCTTATCTCGTTCTGAGATCTAACCACATTTTCTTATCTCCTTGTCTTTTCCCCACCACCTCTTTCCTGTCCATCTCTCTTTCTCTCTCTCTTCATCCTCCCACCGCCTCTCCGTCTCTCTCTCCTCTCTTCCCTCCCCCCAGGCTGCTCCCGTGAGGCTTCCCTGGGTGTATCTTTCCGGTTTCCCCCACCCCCAACCATCCGATACAATTTTCTCTCTATCAACATTTGATTTCCACCGAGTGACTTGTCTTTTGCGCAGAGAACAACAAGAGAGGCAGGGGCAGTGTAAGAAGAAAAAAGTGTTTATCTAACTTCCCCCTCCCCTGTTTCCAAACTTCAGTTGCTTTTTATCTCCTGTCACGTCTCTCTCTCTTACTCACGTCCCCTGTCTCTCTGCCAAATGTGGTCCTTTTATTACCAGATATGACCGTCAACTTGTACCGCTGCCCCACAGCAGCAGCCATTTGAACATTCACTAGGCCCTGCCGCCTCAACGTTGCCATGCCTGTCAATCATTCCAGTCTAGCACTGCAGGTGTGCACTTTGTCATGATAATGATGGCAGATTCATAACTCAAAATTCATAGTAATTTTTGTAACAATGGGAACAATGGATTGCAGGCACAGTTAGACCCAAGTATCTTCAACTCCCAGTGGCCACTGCAGATTATATCAGCTGAAGCTAGCTACATAATGAATCCAACATTTGTTTCATGAGCTCCAGGATGGTTCCAGTTGTCTTATCCTAAATTTCTCCGACGTTTGTTGGTACCGTGAGTTCTTAGGAACAGGCCACGTTGGATTCGTCAAACGTTTCCCTCTTCAGAAAAGTGTGTAAATTACGTGCGTACACAAGATGAATGCCACCAGTACATATTTGAGCAAGCGTGCACGAGATGACAAATTAGCATAATCAATGCCCCAAAAAACACCATATAAGGCTTCACTTCCTCCCACATGTCAGGAAGGGTTCATTCATGAAAACGGCATTAAAGAGTAAAAAGAAGAAGTTCGGGGATTGTAGTCTTGGCTTCAGAAACAAAAGTCTATATTTTAGCAGCGTCAGCAGGAATTAAGTGACGACCTAAAGCAGATATGTTAATACCTGTGAGTCACACACTGTCACTGATATAAAGATGAAATGCATCGACATAAAAATGGCTTAAAAAAAACGCAAGGCGATCGATTACTGCAAGACTTCACCTTACTGCAGTCGTGGAAGTCCTGCCCACATTTTCAGAAGTAGAGACTTCACCTACTGCAGTAACAAACATGTCACAACTCACAAACGGAAACATAAATTTCAGAGGTTGTAAATGCCGAAAGTGTGGGACATGCATATGGACTTTTCTCATGGACTCATTAAGCATGACCTTATTTGAAGGCAACAAAATCCAAAAACAGGCCTGTTGGACCTACAGTAGTCATGGTTACTAAGAAGTGATTGAACATCATTAGTATTTGGGGAGAGTTTATTTAACTGTTCATTTTGATGTTGTGCAATTTTTTTCCGTCTGCTTTTATTCATTAATGTCTATTTGCCATCCGTTATTGGCTTTAATACGCCAAACCCCCTCCCCTCCAGACACACACTTTCACAGTGAATTCAGAGCGTATGCCCTTTTTGGCCACATGGCCATGAAAATAGGGGAAAAAAATATCCCCCTTTCATTTTGCTCCCATGCCTAAAGACATCCATTGTGACAAATTCATAATAATTCAAAGTACTTTTAATGATGTGATTAAAAAGTCATTTTGAGCATTTTTGTTATCTTCACCCTCATGCTCACACCCACACACGCACACAGACACTATTCTTTTCCATATTCTTTCTTCCCACCCTCCACATTTTGTCTGCAGACTGAAAGTCTCTAATTTGCTCTTAATGAAGGTTAACTCTTAATGAGCCCCAAGTCGCCTCCCTCTCTTCTCCCTGTTTTTGCTTCTCTCCTCGGCAGCTTTGATCTTTTAGGGTGCCGTTGATAAATTGTTGCCCCGTGGTTGGGGGGCAGATGGATCACAGCTCATTGTGTGACAAAAACCCTCTGGGAGAGTTGCTGATGGAGGCTGAGTGGGAAGGTGATTGCTGGTTGGAGCCTATTTTTATGGGTTATTATTCAGATTGACGAGGATTCCTGTGTTCAACTTCCGCTCAACCATATTGCACATGTTATACATTGCAAATACATTAAAAGACAATATTGCGAAAACTTCTAAAATGGAAGAATCTTGCTTAGTCTGGCAAGATAGTCTTAAAACATATAGAAAGGCCCTCTGTAATGCCAGAGCAGCTCATCATCAATAGAGGAAAATAAAAGCAACCCTGGGTATCTTTTCAGCACTAAAGCCAGGAATAAGACTCAAAGCTCTATTGATCCATGCATTCCTATTGCTCTCAGTAGTAATGACTTCATGAGCTTCATTAATAATAAAATTCTAACGATTAGAGACTAAATGAATCACCTGCTCCCAACAGGCACTGATTTATCCTCAGACACAGACTCCTTAGAAACTATTGTAAAACATTTGTATTTATATCTAGACTGTTTTACTCCCATTGACCTTCAGCAACTGACTTCACTTTAACTTTCTTCATCTTAACCATGAACCTTTCTCTGGGACCATATCCCAACTTGGGTGCTCAAAGAAAGATATCTTCCCATTCTCTCTAAAATCCTTAAGAAAGCAGTCACCAATCAGTTGTGCGACTTTCCATGTAGCAATGGTTTATTTGAGGATTCAGAGTGCATCTTAGCACAGGGACAGGACATCCTGTTACAGAGACATCCATCCAATCCAATATATATATCGCTTTATCCATTAAGGGTCGCGGGGGCCTGGAGCCAATACCAGCTGGCATTGGGGCGAGAGGCGGGCTACACCCTGGAAAGGTTGCCAGCATATCGCAGGGCCAACATACAGAGGCAAACAACGATTCACTCTCACATTCACACCTACGGTCAATTTAGAGTCTCCACTTAACCTAACCCCATTCTGCATGTTTTCATGGACTGTGGGAGGAAGCCAGAGAACCTGGACAGAACCCACGCATACACGGGGAGAACATGCAAATCCACACAGAAAGGCCCTGGTTGGTTCAAACCGGGATTCAAACCCAGAAACTTCTTGCTGTGAGGCGACAGCGCTAACCACTGCACCACCGTGCAGCCCGTAACAGAGACAGGAACATTTTATCGGCATTGAAGGAACCACACTCCAAGTTAATTTAACCAGATTGATTTAGGTTATACACATCCTCAATATTCCAAAATGTCATGGAGTTCCACAGGGTTCTATGATTATATTTATCAGTGAAGCCAAATGAAACAAATTAGTTCGCAAAAATAAGATGACCTGCTATTTTCTGCTGGTAAACTCAGACGAAACTCACAAACACCTCAGTTATTTAATGGCATATTTAATCTAGATGATATTGCCCTTACACCAACTCCACTGGGAAAAGTCTCTGAGTTATATTTCCTTATGATATTTCCTAGAACTGCCTGTATTTCACAAATAAAACCAGGTACATCCTGTTCCAAAAAGATGTAGATGCATATAACATGTATACATGTTACTTCTAGCCAGGATCGCTGCAGTTCGTTATCATTAGGCTACCCAAGAAGACTCTAGAACTAGGAAAATAGATAATTTTTCTCATGTATAGCTTCCCTGCACTGGCTCTCTTTGTAATCCAGATTAAAAATAAAAATCCTCCTCCTCACCTACAAAGCCCATAATGGTCTGCCACCATTGTCTCAAAGAGCACTGTGCTTCCAGAATGCAAGCCTACTTGTAGTTTCCGGAATTACAATCGGAGGCAGAGTCTTGAGCTACCAGGCTTCCGTCCCAGTTTGGCTTTCAATTAGTCCCAAAACTTTCCCAAATAAAAAGAAGAGAGGTGCACACGATACTACAAGCACCATCACCAGTATCCGCAATCAGTAAACCATCCCTAGAGCATTTCTGCCACCGTCCCTGCCCCAACGTCAATTAAGAGTTGGAAAGTCGCGAGTGCACAAGTAGAGTCAAGCTTCCGCTAGTCACGAAACCCATTCATGCCGGCACCGCGTTTGTGCACGCAGAAACGAAATGCTCCTTTCCGGGAGCATGGTTTTTCTGCTCGTAGATGCTGTTTTATGCGCTCGTATCACCATTCCTGCGTGGTTTTTATGTGCTGGCTGTTGAGACAGATTAACAACAGTTTAAAAACTTTTGTGAAAGTTTTTATTTAGGGCTAGTTTGTGTGTGCGTGTGCGTGTGTGTTTGTGCGTGCATTTAAAAATACAGTACGTAAGTATATAGGGTATGTACAATTATTCATGCCTCTGCAAGGTAGCATCAATCATTGTATTGCACACCTGTATTTGTGTGTTTCTATGGCCTCTTTCAGTGTGTGTGTGTGTGTGTGTGTGTGTGTGTGGAGACAGACAGTTCGGTGGGCACAGTAGCTATTATGAGCCGACAGAGCCACGGTGCTCCATTAATAAAACAGGCAGAGGCAGTCAGAGGTTGGTCCCTGGATAGCTGGCCTGGCTCTGTCCAGTGTGTGTGTGTGTGTGTGTGTGTGTGTGTGTGTGTGCGTGTGTGTGTGTGTGTGTGTCTGTGTGTAAAAAAGCAGATCTGTCATTGAGGAAAGACCACAATGGGTTGCTTAGAATAATACGGTTACAGCAACCCCCTGCTGCCAGCACCACCCTGCCGTCCCTGTGTGGTCCTCTGACTCATCTCTGACACAGACTCACACACACACACACACACACACACGCACACACACACTCACACACACGCACAGTGACTGGTCTTATGCCAGCTGCTCACAGAGGTGTGTGCGTGTTGCTAAAGAAAGGTTGTGGTTTGTCAGTGTGTGGTACGGAAGGTCTCTGTGGACATGTCAAGGTGAATTGTGTGTGTGTGTGTGTGTGTGTGTGTGTGTGTGAGAGAGGGGGAAGGAGAGAGAGATGTGGACAGCTGTGCGGATGTATATTTCCTTTGCCGAGTCTTGCTTTGGAGTTGAAAGTAGATGAAGCAGGAAAGGGACGAGGAAACAACCCATCCCGCTGGATCGGGCACAAAGGCCACACACATACACACACATTAAATACACAAGTTTAATTATACACAAAAAACTATGTGTGCAAAAATTCAAACCTACCTCTTTCTGACTCTCACACACACACACACACACACACACACACACACACACACACACACAGAGTTCGACAAAGACATTTATTCCTGTTTTCCCAGAGTGAACGAGGACTCCTGCACGCGCAGATAGTGTACACGGACACACACACACACACACACACACACACACACTCTGACTCTCCACCTCTCCCCTCTGCCAAAAAACGTAGCAACTTGTCCGACATAAGAGGTGAGTGTCGGGCTGTGATGGAGCACTGCAGAACAACACCATTAAAATAAATGGTCAGGCTGTCATGGCATCAATTACACTGACAGGCTCTCTCTCTCACACACACACACACACACACACACACACACAAGCAAACACATCAGGCTGACTTTATTTCTCCATCCAAACTCTATCGCTTATTCTCCATCTCCTCCGGGCTCCCTCCAGGCCCCCCACTCTCTCTATTTCATCCTCTGTGGCACGCTCATTATCTTTCTCATGCTACAGTTCCGTCTCTCTGATCAATCCTTCCTGTCTTTTTCCTCTATCCAGACCTATCCTTTTCTCTCCTTCCTTTATCCCTCTTTTCCCCCCTCCCTCTTTGAATTTCTGACATGGCCATTTGGCCTTAGACATGACTACTCGCTATCGCAGCTTATCAGACTGCTGCTTTGGCCCCACTGTTCTGGTCTGGCTTGCCTGCTGTGTGTGTTTGTGTATGTGTGTGTGTGTGTGTGTGTGTGTGTGTGTGTGGTCTTGGTTTTAGTCATCTTGTAGAGGCATAAATCGGTTTGCACAGTTACATTTCGGGGCATTTGTCTTCATCACGGGGACAAAGAGTAAGTCCCCATAACGCCAATCGTTCAATGTTAATGTGACGACATGTTTCGAGGCTGCAGCAAGGGTTAGCCTTTAGTTGTAGTTACCGTTAAGTTGAGAGTAAGTCTCCGGGAAATGAACGTTAGTCACTCTTTGTGTGTGTGTGTGTGTGTGAGTGAGACAGAGACAGAGAGAGTGAGAGTGAGAAAGTTGGTGTGCGGGAAATAGGCTCAGTCATGGTCGGAGTGACAGTGCAAAAATCTAAACATGGGGTTTTAGAGATGAAGGGCCTGGTAGGAGCAGCACCTGGTGCCAGCTGTTGTCATTCTCTCTCTAAGTCACGCTCTCCTGGGCCTCTAGTTTCATGCCAGAACAGTGGTTTGAAACGAGAAACTCACAGATTGAGGCAGGCGGGGCCTCGCTTTAATCCCCCAATCTGTCTAGTAATATTGGAAATCCAAAAATGCAGTGACATTGGTTTGCATGTCGATGCCGTCAGCACTCTCAATCAACCTTCTTTAAATTAGATTTCTTACAGAGAGTTTTGAATAGGTTTTTGTAGGTGCTATAAAAAAATATGTCATGCAAAAGAAAATACGTGTATTTTTTGGACCTCTCGGTTCATTTTCGATTTCCAAGAGGCGTTACCAACAGACGCAGGCGACTCATGTGAGCGACCCTAACAGTGTCGACAGACCAGAGCGTGCAGAGAGGAGATGCCTGTGTTGATGATTCCACAATGTCTGTGAACGACTTTACTTTCAGTACTTTAGTACTTTTAGTCAGACTCGTTCATCAATCGGTTGTGATTTCTGCCGGGGGAAATCACTTCCCAACGGAGGGGATCCAGACCGTATTCTGGCCGAGCAAATTTTTATGAGCTCCCAGAATTCCTCTGGGTCCCAGGCTATGTATGTTACTATATAATATGTATATACTATGTATGTTACAAAAATAAAGTGTAGTTAGTCAATAAAATGTAAGAAAATGGTTAAAAAGAGAAGAAAAAGGAGCCCTCTCCATTTTTATCTGACCAAAAGGCCAAAACCCATACTCAGTTAAAATTAATAAAAAACAGAAAAGTAGTGAATCACATTTTAGACACAAGAAAAAGAGAACATTGAAGTTTTTGCTGAATTAATTGCTCCATTAATTAAATGTATCATAATTTCTGTTTTACCTGTCCAGGGTGTACCCCGCCTCTCGCCCAATGTTAGCTGGGATTGGCTCCAGCGCCCCCGCGACCCTTAAATGGATAAAGCGGTAGACGATGGATGGATGGATGGATAATTTCTGGTTTAGATGATAATAAATCCATAGCATAAATAAGCCTGTAATGCTCATACTGCAGGATTATTTTTTGTTTGTTGTTATTATGATTTTTGTATAGCGACTGAACCTATAAGATTAACATTTTAAGCCCCCAAAAGTAATTCCACAAACAAAAACACCAAATAAAGGCTATGTTACAATTCTCATTCATAGCGGCTCTTACCAAAAATCCTTCCTGAATTTGCATACACTCCTAGCTAATATATAAGACATTGATTATATATTATATGAAAAGATGATCAGTGATATATAACCAATATAAGTGTGTTGGGGGTTGTTACATAGCATTGTAAAAATTGTTGCATAAATAAGAGGAAATGGTAAGATAACCAGCTCAACCAAAATAATAATTTTGCAGCACAGGAGACATATTTCTTTATTAAGTCCCTCAAAACCTGTTCACTCGATCCCATCCCATTACTTGCCATGAAGGGGTCCTTTGTGAACATGCCATTTTGTGCCAAATTGGAAGTTATATTTTAGTCACAGGAGAGATTTTAATCCGTGTTGTTTTTAGTTGTGGTCACAGATTGGTTTCCTTTTCGCTTGTTTTGTTGAGAACATCCAGTTACTGTACAGAAAAGAACTGTAAGACATGGTTTCACTGTTCCTTGTCAGATTTCGGTCAGAAGACGTGGTCACCCGTTGTTTTGGTTGTCTGGGGGGTTGGTGGACCTCAAGTGATTCCGTTGCGCTGTCACGAGGTTTATGATGTGATCAGCTGATTTTGTTGGTAAGGGGACAACAACCCCACCTTTCCAGTCTTATTACTTCCAGCTTTGCGCACAAAGTACAGTCACAGCTCTTTTCGCCCAGCCTTCACCACAGACCACACCATGAAAACAGAGGCCTCCGACTTTCTGTCTGTTTCGCACTCCCTCTCTCTCTCCAGACATCCCGTCTTGTAGCAGCTGCAGCTTTTACTATACTGTACACATACACTACATGATGTAGTCAGCAGCACAATGTGTGTGCGTGTTTGTGTGTCTGTGTGTGTGTGAGACGGTGACCTAATTGCAGAGAGCTGGGACTGGCCGTTTCCTGTGTTTATTTTCTTGTCATTAGCAGGGCGCATAGGGGAAAGACTGTTCCTTCTCTTGGTCATTTGGACACTTTGTTGACTGGTCCTCCCCCCCCCTCAACCCCATCTGAGTGAAGACAAGGTGAGGGGAAGCAAACATAAATCCCTTTTCACTGGGATTATAAAAGCAGGGCACTGAGGCTAATAAAATATTAGCCAAACTCCTTACTCATTTCTCTAAATCGCTGCCAAATTAGACTTGTACAGTCACTTATTCCACAGTGAAAATGTCACTTTTAAAAAAAAAACACGGGTTAGTTATATTCAGAACAGCTAAAATGGGTTACAATAAGACTGTAATAGTCTCTCATAAAAAAGGGTGTATGGTAAATATAAATGGAGTTTACTGTCTGTTAAAATGTGCCATAAAGCATTAAAACCAATGCCATATTACTTTATTGCTACAGAACAATGACTGCCATGAACCTATCAAAAAAGTTATCAAAAAAGATTGGCTGTGTGATATTATACAATGGCAAATCCATAAAAACATTTGATACAGTGGGTCGTTGACTTCAGACAGAGGTGGACAAAGCAGCTCCTCATGTCTACCTGGCCATCATGGGCTTTGTCTGAAATTCAAACTGTGACAGGTAGACTTAAAGGGCCAGTAAGCGATTCTTAAGCAATAAACGTTTTGTAAAAATCTGCGAATATTTCCTCACAGTCAGCTAACTGTTGGTTATGTGAGTGCGCCATTTTTCGGCTCAGCCATGGCTCTGTTGATCGAAAAACAAAGAAATGGTGCGGACCGCACCTCACAACACTGCGGGTGCAGTTGGTAAACGTCACTCATCGACATCTTAAGAGGCGTGCTAGCAGGGTTGCGATGCAACTCTGCGGTTTTAGGCTAGTGGTGAGTGCATGGGTCTCCCATCCCTGAGGTTGCGGAAAAAAGATCACAACAACAAAGAGAGAAACAAGCTTTCTCCAAAATTGCTTACTGCCCCTTTAATCAGATCCCTATAAGCTGAGTGCCCAGGATTTTCCTCACTGCCGTTGTACACCTTCAACTTCCATCTGATTTAATAAGGTGGACAGTCATTGTTTTTGGTTTATCTTACCACTGGCTTCTTTATATTTATTTAGATTTCTTCTTTATATCTCCCACTATACTTCTTTTCCCCATGCAGCACTCCCCCACCTCTTTCTCAATTACTGATATGTATTTTTTGGACTGTTCCAAACTGATTCATGCACTTGATGACTATAAACAGGATATTGAGACAGAGGCAGAGGCTGCCTTTCAGTCAGTCCTTCCAGGAAAACGCGACCCCTGTGCATTCTGGGCGACCTTGCACTTTTTTTCCAATCATCACAAATTTTCAGACCATTCCCCCGCGCAAAACTGCTCAGTTGCAGGCATCACTACAATGTCTGTCAAACAAGAAACTCAATCAATCAGATGAAGAGACACATTACAAGCAAGTCAACGATGTCCAATGATGGAAAAAAAATCGGAGAATATAGTTAAGAATAAACAAGTACAAAACATGATTAGGCATCAGTGGCGGCTCGTCAATAAGGGGCACCGCCCCTATTAAATGTATACTTAAACACCAAAATAATTCTGAAATGAAAATTATTTTTTACTCATACGATGTGTCGGCTGGTAGTAAGCGCCTCAGCAGATGCGCCTATACTCAGAATCCTGAGTTACAATGCGTAACTACTGTTTTATGTGCGAGGGGCGCCAGACAAATGAGTGTATATGTACACCCTTCAACTTCAGGCAAGCATGTGACCTGAGGCCGGTCTCTAATTGGTTTCTTCAAGATTCTCCTCCGGGCGCGGCTCGCTGCGTCCCTGGCCAATCAGAATTGGATAAATGTTATTTTATCCAGTGGTAGTCTCGCGACAGCGTGTCAGGGGTCCTGCCATAAGGAAGTGGCCTTGGATGTAAGCAAGCTGGCGTTTAACACAATTAACTCTAAGTTCGGCTCGTGCCCGGTGAAACACGGAGGCAAGAGACCGAACATGGAGATGTTTCTCGTATATCAGCGTTACTGCCCGCTTAGCGACCCCCCCATCATCCCGGTGCTGCCCTGTCGAGCCACTTTGCCTGGGCACAGCCGGGAACGGACTCAGAGTAAACATACATTTTGGTAGTCACTATCTTCTTATGTTTGTAACTTGAATTTTTTTTTATGGTATTGTATTGCACAGCTCTTCTTAAATACATAATTGTTGGAAAAAAATAGTGATGCTGATTGTTTTGCAGAGCTTTGAAGTACTGCTTTCGGTTTGTTTGCGCCCCCCAATTTTATTTTTATCACCAGCCGCCACTGTTAGGCATTTTACTTGGAAAGATCATCTAACATGAGTAAGTTTTTTCTACCCAACCCAAACTTATCGGCTTCAGGTCTTTACTGGTTCAGGCATTTTTGTCACAGCACCGTGTAGAATCCTACAGGAGGTACATTTTATCTGACTTGAGGAAAGTCAGTCTGAGTGTGGATGTATGTTTGTACAGAAGTATCTGCAAAGTGTGTGTGTGTGTGTGTGTGTGTGTGTGTGTGAGCGTGCATGCGTGTGCATGTGCTTGTATTTGACTGTGACCTTTGCGATTCCACCAGGGACACCAGGCCCTGGCAGCAGAAACCCTGGAAGCAGAAAGACCAGGTAGCGTGCAGGCATCCATCTTCCATTCCCATTGATGATGTTCATTGACAGAATATAAATTTCTCATACTGCTGCGCTTTGTGAATTTCCATCTTTCAGTTTCTTTTGTCCACATTAAAGATACTCCAGATCAGAAAATGATTTTAAGGAGGCAGCCACAGGTGGAGTTTTGGGTGTCATGGTTGAACTCCCTCATCCTCGGTTACTGCAGGGCCCTTTGACATACTGTATCTTTAAAAATTCCCTCTGATTGGCTGTCGAGAATGAAGGCAAAAGGTTCACCATGACCTGGTCTCTCTCTTCCTTCCGTCTGTAACTCTTTACTTCTTTCCATTTCCTCTACCTCCCTCTTCAACTTTTTCCGTCTTTACCTCATCTATTGTTCTGAATCCCTACTGACTTTCCCCGCATTTCCTGTCTTTCACCCTTGCTCCGATCCCTTCCATCTTTTCGCACCTTCTAGGGACTCTCACTGGACTTACTACACCCAAACATTGTCCGTCCAGCCGTCTCTCTCTCCACTACTGCTGGTCCTCTCAAAACCTTCTCGTCATTTTTTTCAATCCCCTCTCTATTCCTTCATGCTTCCATGTTCTTGCTTCTCTCCTCACGGTCTTCCTTGTTCACTGCCTCCCTTCCTCGTCCATGTGTCAATCCTCGCCTTCCGGTCTTTGTCAGCCTGAGCTTCCAGGAATTCATCTGAAGGAAGTGTTCCTTTCCGAACTTGATAGTACTTCTCCTACCGTCAGCTGTTTCAGTCACAATGCAGCACATCCAGTTTATTTGGAACACATAATATATTGCGTACTCTACGTACTGCATGCTAAAAGAGTACAGTTCAACATTTTTTGAAAAATTGTTGATTGGCTTTGGAATCTGATATTTAGGAGATTGATATTACTGTTTTATATGTACAGTAAGTAGAGTATTAACTAGGATAATTAGGGAAACGGTCAAGCTTTGCCTTTTCCTTCGAATCTATATGATTAACTTTATCACATAATGGCTGTACCTTGATATTTAATAGACAGTAATGGCAGTGATCCTCTCACCTAAATCTCAGGAAGACAGCGAAAAAGTTTATTTCCCAAAATATCAATTTATTTACACACTGCAGTGGCAGCAAAGTAAAAGTTACCCCAGCCGAGATCTCCGGAGGGCAAACAAAAATGTCAAACCCCCACCTCCCACATTTATATAAGATTATAAATTGTATTTAAAACTATTTTTCTCTGTCTTCAGTTTGCTATACGGTCCAAGTTTCTCCTATTTCTTTAAATGAACACATATTATGTTGATTTTATCCACCACTGGATTTTTGACACCGGAGGTTTCGAGATATTGAAGTAATTAATTGTGATGTAAAAAATCCCTCGAGTGTCATTTCAAGCAGTCAAACTGTTTGATGAAAGTGTCATTATTTCGCAAGCAAAGGTTTTAAGCTGCTCCAGGTAATTTGATTTAATGATGCCGCATAATGAGGTCTCACCGTCATGTCAGCAATTCATTTTGTCAGAGTGGGTATTGTATTGTATTGTTTTTGCTAATGGCAGAGAGTCCGATTTTAGAGAGAAACTGCACAATGAGTGAAAAGTGTGGAGCACACACACACACACACACAGACACACACACACACACACATATATATATCGACCATATGTTCGCGCTGTCATCGTCTCTCTTAGCAACTAAATCTTGTAAAGGATTTTGATTGTTCCTTAATGCTGGAATCTGATCTTGCGCTCTGACTCACAGGCATGATCCTAATCGCCTTTGCGACGCTGCCTTTAACACACGATCAGCACCGCTGCAAGCTGGGAGAATCACTAAACACCCACCCGCATCGGTTCATCCAATTCCCAGCTCGCATACGCTGTGCTGCCAGTTCCTGACATGTAATGCAATCTCGTACCATTCATCCGGCTCTTTCTCTTCACAAGGGGGAATCTGCAAATGAGGTGAGAGAGCATTTTGTTTTTTTTTTGTTTTTTTTGTAAACTGTAATTCAACCAGTCTTCAAATAAATGATGTGGGATCTGCCATGCTCCTCGAGGCTACAAACATGTAAAATCTCATCACTTAAAATGTGAAGAAACCCAAATGCATCCCCATTGGCGAGTAATGGGGATAAATTTCAGTTACTTGCACTTATAATATGTCTATTTTTTGGGGGGCGGTTTTTTCTAGGCCCACGTGGCACATCTAAAGAGGATTCGATTTTTAACTCAGAACAAGGGAAGAGTGCCTGGCAGCATAACCCAAATATTAAGATTAATTTGCTTCCCCAGTCTAAACCTCCAGACAGCCGAAACACAGGCGAAGGGGTCCAGTGTGATGTTTTCTCTGAACACCTTTGCTGTGCCGAAACCACAATATACCTTTGGGTCATGCAGCACTCTCTCCTTATGAAAAATAGATGCTCTGAATAAAAAATAGATGCACCCGAAATGGTAATACAAGTGTATATTACAAACAGGCCGAAAGGTGTAACCAACATAAAACTGCAATAAAGCAGCCACGTGAAATACGATCCTGTCTCTGAAGGCGGAAAAGAGCAAGATGCAGGTGGGAATATACAGTTTTGGGTTCATGGAACTAGATATATTCAGAAAAAAAGACATATGTATTAATATGTATGTGCTCTTCACTGGTGCCAGGAGAAACATTTGTTGCACAATCTCAGCCCTGCTTGAATCAGCTTTATAAGCTGCTACATTAACTAATGCAAGTCTCCTCGAGTATTGTTGCCTTGGCCAATTTTTCTTCCTAACCTTTGTGTATTCCCCGTCCTTTGGGCAACTGGCAGGCTGAAAATTATGAGGTTCTAGTCCATAAAAAATGTGTATGTGTGCAATTTTTCGGCTTCAACACAGCCTTTTGGGTTCATATGTTATTGTTGTACTTGCCTTTGCTCCCTTTTTGTTGCATGATGTACTTTCTGATTCCCGGTATCTGATTTTGGTAGGCAACACTGAAATACACTTTTGTTTAAAGGTTTTGTGTGTGACATGATTTCTGGAAAGCTGAATCAAATAATTTTCTTCTAACTATTCTCTGCGTATCAATTTATCGTACTTAATGTTGTGCATGTTTAAACACAAGACAGTTTTTTAAAGGTAAATAACTTGCTCTTTACATGTTGTGATCATAACTGTGTGTACAACGAGCTACGGTTGCGGCCATGCTGGTTGTACAGTAGATTCTAATTTCCGTTATATTCTTCTTCCTCTTTGTTTTAAATGGCGCTTAGCAACCAGCGTAATAGACACATTATCGGCACCTCATGAGTTTTCCTTTTCCTCTGACAGTGGCAGATATTAAAAAGTGGACAGAAAAGCGAAAGAAGAGAGTCACCTATGTTGACGTCATAAAGATTATTTGTTTTTAAAAAGCAAATGTATTCTTCATTTTGCTAGGTAATACAAAAGATGTAGTTAGATGTTCACTTTAGTCTGCAATGAACCCTAACGCGACTGAAGTTAAACGCAGTATTTAAATGCCTTAAAAGTGTAAAATCAAAGAAAATATCTAAGATGTTACATCGATTATTGATACTTTGTATTTGTAGTATAGATAGTTTGTGGATTGATTCACCAACTATTCCTTCTGCATGTTTCAACCAATTAAAAAGACTTTTAGACCATTTTAAGATCAACACGAATATGATCCATATAAGACCAATTTCTCATCCATTCCAGTTAAAAAAGGGAGAATCGAGAGTCTCAGAATTGCTAGAAAAGTAAATGAGTTTGTTCCAATTCAACATGAACATTCAACTGAACAGATAGGTGTATACACAAGAGTGTGTGTAAGTGTATTTGTGTGTGTGTGTGTGTGTGTGTGTGTGTGTGTGTGTGTGTGTGTGTGTGTGTGTTTGCTGGTCGGCTTTTAAGATGAGCTTTTTTTAACATGACACGTGATGCCCTTCTGCACACAGTTCCCAAAATGAACGTTTTTTCACACAAGGTGCAGCAGGATTTACATTTTTAATTTTCAGCAGGCCTTAACGGAGCACGAAGCGCCCTGTTCTTACGCCAGATCTTGCTGAACTCGCACTTATAAAAATCCCTTCAATTTTAATGAGAGGAGACGCCTCACGCACCACATTGTGACACACATTCCCTGTTTGCTCTGATAAATTCTGCACAGTTTGCATTAGCTGTTATTAGTTAATGCAACCTTACTGTATGAAAGTAACATTAACTTCGTCCAATCAATTTTTGTGATCTGTTGATTTTAAGATATGTAATAATTGAGACATTATTGAATCCAAGACTTTTTACGAGCCTGCAGAAAACCTTGTATTGATCATATATTGAGAGATAAATTAACAATTAACACAGGGACATGGGATTACAACTTGGAGATATGTTTTTTCAATTTCACCGTCTTTGAAGGCTCAACACAGAAAGCAAAGGGTTTTTTTTTGTCGCGTTCTTTTGCTAATATTACTAGTGAAGTAATATGGTTTGGGTTTGCTGAACTAATGATTATTAGTTATCTGCCAAGTCTTGAGTTCTATGTGATATATGTTTTTCAGATATTGGTTTGGGGCACAAGGGAAAACATTTCTCACTGTCCTCTACCAAGACCCAGGCCCACTCCCCAGTTGTGGTACTGGCAGTGTTCACGCCCGGGCTGGGCGGGTCGGGGTTGTCTGCACAGGAGAATGTGTGGTCTGAGAGGATTGCAGAAAATCGTCCATGCATCTGCTCAGCGAAGGCCCTGACTGGAAGGTAAAAAGATCACCACCATTCTAATTTTGCAAAATCACAATGTGGCCTTGGCACAGTGCATCAGCAGGGGACGCGCCATGGCCTTGGCGGTGGTGAGCTGATATCTGAAGTAGGATATCCCAGGTCAAAGGTCACTCAGCACTAGCAGGATATCCTCCCCCCCCCCGCTCTCCCGTCTTACCGCTCTCCCTTACAAACCCCCTCAGAGCCAGAGCGTCTAGTCGAACGAGACGTTTAATCCTATTTACGGTGTTAAAATCCTGACTGTGGGGTGAAATTATTTCAATTCTCTCCACTATTGTCTCATGCGGCACGTAACAATATGAGGCAAATTGCACCACTTGTTTCAAGATAAAGCAACAAGACGACAGAGGAAGTGAACAAATGAAGTCTCAGCCCAGCAGCAGATCTTTTTTTTTCTCTCAACTGGCTCCCAAAACATCGAGCTGCTGTACAGTAAATAATTAGGCTTGATACACGAGACACTGTTTTATTCCCAGTCCCATATGGATCATGAGGGCAAAACCTTAAGAACTGGAAAGTGCTGACAAAAGCTTTCATGTTAGTATCTCATACACAAACTTGCTCTTTTCTTTTTTAACCAAGGTATTTTTCTTTCCACCAAGCAATACTCCAGATCTCCACGACCCAGGCTATGTGCTGGCTGCAGTCGTGGACACAGAAAGCAACGCCCTTCTCCACACCCAGGCTCTTCTACAACAGTCCTCATGGTGCAAACCTACATTGGATTACCAATTCCGCATAAGAGCCTATTATTTCAAATGAGAAATCAGAGGGTAGACACGGGCACAAAGCAGCGTACAACCGCGGCAAGCAGCCGTAAATCACCATAACTCGGCCCCCAAAACACGCTCCCATTGAGCCACTGTTCCGCTCACCATTATAATAACTCTTACAGCCGTGAAATATGGAGCGCATGTTCATACCTGCCTTTAGCAGAGAACAGAAAGAGCCCGAAATAAGACATTAAATATTGAAGTGCAGTCCATTAGGAGTTCCCTCGCAGCTTTCTGACGTGCCATTACTCTCCGTGACAGACTGGGGCCGATCCCTTTCCCTTTTGCCCGACGCGTTTTTCCTGAAACCCTGACAGTGACGACATCATTGCGTTTAATGAGCTCTCAGTCGATGCCCTCAGGATCACGTCTGGGGCACTCATTTTACTGCAACGTACGAGGATTTTGAGGTGTTTACAATATGTCCAGCAGGGTTGCAAAATGTTCTCTGAAAGTGTGAGCGCTACAGGATCCTACGGTGTCGGCCTGAAGCAAAAGACCCCTCTGAAGTCCTGCCATCGGCCAATCACGTTTTTGAAAGTGTCCAACAAAGGGTCCCTTCATCGAGGTCCCGTCTAATTTTGATGATTTGTTAACAACTCTTCCCTTGCAGGCGGACCACAGCACTTCCTCTAATAAACCGCGGCGAACCTGCTGAGCTGGCCTGATTGGAAGTCTTCTGAAGCGCCCTACTGTGCGATGAAAGTGTGTCGTCCTGAGACTGCACTGCACAAAAGCACTGAACGCGCAATAACCTCGAAGTTTTGCCGTAGCTCAAATTTTTTTTATGTCCCTCAATGACTTCTGTGTGCATCTACTTAGATAACGGGAAACATTAATTTCCATATCAGGGGACATTTAAAATCAACGCACACTAAAATTATGCAATGTGACCGTTCCCATGCGATGCAAAAATAATGAGTTCGAGCTGTATTCTGTTCATTGAAAAACACTGTTTTGGCTCACGGTGGTTTGAGAAAACAGACTGTGAACCCCAAACCTCGACATGTTCTATATTAGATTAGTGTTACTTGTTTAACTAGTGCAGAGGTGACTGGAGCACAGAACTTCCGGCTAGTGTGCACACTTAAACACAAGGATCCAAGAGCCATTTGGAAAGTGGAGAAGATACCAGATGGAGGAGTGGATAAGTGGATGATTTTTTTTTTTTGTACATCAAACGAAACATAAGTCAATATATTGCCATGCATACCATACCGCACTAATGTTGACTTACATTATTAATGTATCCACTAAGGCAAAGACTGAACAGATTGTCCTGATTTTTCAACACGCTGGCAGTTTTTTGAGAGCTCTAAACTTCAGGGGAAGGGCTGCTGATGGCTACATAATAATAATCTGGATGTGATGAAATTCAATGATTTATTTTCCCCATTAAGCTTGATATAATTCAGTTTGTTTTTTTCTGTGCTGGGTTGCACGGTGGTACAGTGGTCACCTCACACTGACAAGGTTCTCGCTTCGAACCTGATGGCCGAACGGAGACCTTTCTGAGTGGAAGTTTGCATGTTCTTGTGCATTCTCTTCGGGTACTCCGGCTTCCTCACACGGTCCAAAGACATCCACCTGAACTTATTTGGAGATTACTAAATTGCCCGTAGGTGTAAATGTTAGAGTGAATGATTGTTTGTCTCTGTACGTTGGCCCGTTTGATGGGCTGCCAACCTGTCTAGGGTGTATCCCACCTCTCGCACAGTGTCAGCTTGGATTGGCCGCAGGACCCGCATAGGATAAGCGGTATAGATAATGAAGGGGGGGGACCAGTTGACAGATTCTCTGAGGTCATGGAAAGTATACAAAAATGCATATCTGCACTGGAGAAGGACGTAGCATACATTGAATTCACAATAAGTTCTTACTTCAAAAGCAGGCCAATCCAAAAAAGCTGCTAGATTTGTAATTTTGGCCTTGAAAACGCCCACAGTGCCGACCGAGGTCTCCGTGGCCACAAGAGGTAATTACAGGATAATGGTGAAAGCCAAAGTCAGCAAACTGATGCAGTAATTCCTCTCGCACAGAAATATTTATCTGAAGCTTGCTAACATTAGTCGCCGTGAGCTTCTGCTCATAGCAGACTGAGTAAGGCTGTGGCAGCGAAATTACTGCAGTGCATTGACTTGAGGACGGGTGCATTTTATTGCTTATGAGTTTTTGCTTTTCTTTCAAGGGAAGGAAGAACACTTCAAGTTGCCAAGATACCCAATGATAGGCAATCAGAATAAAATTACAGTCCATTATGGAGGAATAATCAACAGCAGCAAATACAAGGGAGTGCACATTTTTTTGTGCAATACCTTCATTCGAATTCTAGAAACCAAAATATATTTTGATTGCATAAAAATTCTGCACACACAGGAGCTTGTTTGTTATTCTTCTCAGTAAAGTTGACAATAGGCCGGAGGCCAGAGCTGAATTATTTGCTGTGATTGAACATTTAGAAAAAGTGGTACTCAATTCTCAGTGAAACAACTCATTTTCCCCTTCGCACGGCCAGATGAGTTGATCTGGAAAAGGAAAAGCACTTTTAGCTGGAGTGCTTGGAATTCATCAGCCTGCAAGTTTGTTGCTTTTCTTTTTTTTTTTTTTTTAATGGCCCACCAGGAGGCATCTCATCCATTCATGTTAAGAACCACTGCGGGGGAAAAAAAGGAGAGGATAATAAGGAGGTAATGAGAGAGAAATGGCAAAGAGTGAAAGCGGGACAGGGAGGCAGATGGAAGTTTAAAGACAGAGAGGAAAGACAAGCACAAATTAGATATGCAGAGATATGCCAGAGAAAACACTGAACCCAGAGCAGCTGAAGGGAAAGATACCTAGAGTAATTTCCATGTTACTACACTGACAGCTCTGCAGGCCAAACAGTGTTTTATTCATGCAAAAGCCGTCACACGCACACACACACAAAAAAAAAAGTGCCGGGACTCAAGGCTGTTCAGGCTGATGCTCAATTATTCATCAAGCAGAGCAATGTATCCTGATTGAAGTTGCTTTGAACTTAGGGCATCATTTTTCACGGCTGTTTCTTTTTTCCCCCCGTTTCGGCTGTGTGTAAGCCACCGCCAAAACGAGAAGCGCCCTCCCCTCCTCTTAATTTTCTACCAATTTCAATTATTTATAATGCAAAAAATATGTTCATGCTAAATTAAGCCCTCATAATGCCTTAATAGCTGGTGAGCTATACCCTGCTGCTTGTGCATAATATTTCCATTTTTGATTCGCCCGGTCTTTGACACATTATGAAATGAGTGTGAGACGATTATGCTTAGCTCTCATTTTTAATTGTAGCCACCAGTGCTGTAATTTTGTAATTTTTTTTTTTTGTTATTAGGGCCCGAGCCAAAGCCTGCAAGGCTGGCGAGAAGCTGCGTTGATTATTTTTCATTATTACTGTTATGTGTTGCAGAATGTGTGCATGTCATCTCGGCAGTGCTCACCGTATAGATGATACGAGCATCTCAACGCCATTCGTAGAGCATCGGCTGTCTTCACTTTCATACCCGTCGCCGTATCGGGAATCAGAGCCCAGATCATGTATAGATTCTTTGGTTCTGTTGGGAGCCGGCATTCATTCGCAGCGGCTTAGAGCACGTATTTATTTCGTTGCATTTTCTTTCGCCACACACACTTTTCATGGACATTTCTGCTTGCCTCCGGGGAATCTGAACTCATTTTGCCCAGCTCACTTTCTCTGATACCATGCTGGTCCGAGTGTCAAACTGCAGCTCTGTGGAACATGATGCCAGTGTCAAGCATGCCTTCCCCATTTCTCTTCCAACCACAATTCTCCCCCCCCCCCGCCCCTGCATTTCTTTCTATACTCAGTCTCTAACTCTTAACTTCCTCTCTCATTTTCTGTCACGTTCCACTCTCGTTTTCCCTTTAATTCTGCGTCCTTTCCCCCATCTTTCCGAAGACAGGCTTTGCGGCTGCCTCAGCAGGCCGGATCTTATTTCGGTGCCGAACGAAAGTCCCTGCCAAGTCTGCCGTCCCGTCCCAGCGGTGGAATGGAAAGCGGGGCGCTTTCGTGTTTGTGTCATATGAGGGACGAAATGACACAGATCCCGCCAGTGTCGCGCAAACCAGACCAGAGGCCTCCAATTAAACGGCTGTTACGTGGCCCGGTTGCGTGGCTTGTTTTGGTCTGTTCACACACTCATGGGCTGCAGCCAAGCCATCCACCAGATCCACTTCGTTCTCAGCCCTCACAAGGTCATACATATTTATTTTTTTAAAAGCTCACTCCAAAGTGACCCGAGTTTTCCGGTCCTCACTTTGCACGTTGTGCCTCAAATGTGTTTGAATTGAATTCTGATTATACTGAGGTCAGGGTTAGAAAAAAATAAACCAGTATACATCACTGACAGTGTTTACGACAGGGGCTGGTCTAACCTACAAATCTTAGACAAACCTTCTAATTCATTCTGTCTCCCAAGAGTGAAGACGTATTGCTTTATAATTGTGCCTGCTTTTGTCGTATGCCTGTGTGTATTGTATATGTATCCTTAAAGCACATATGTTGTTAAAGCTGCATTCGCGAACTGTGTTGGGTCTGTCAGAGGGTTACACCTTGTTGCAAAGTTGCAGGTTGCTTACTCCATGACTGATGAGATATCTTACATGCACTGCCCAGACTGACATGAAGGCACTCCGTGTGAAACATTTACTTGCCGCCAGGAGGTAAATAAGCTCCCATCGCAGGCTCGTTGGGACCAATCAAAAGTTTGGGCACAGGACATGAAAGCCCGAGACTGCATGTGGCAAGACTGCATGGGAGGAGTGTTTGTGTTTATGTTTGCATACGTAATGCAGATTCCATGTGTGTGCTCATTTCCCACTTGTGTGAGTGTTGCGGAAGGAAGTCCAGTGCGCACGCGCGCGCGCGTTAATGTACGGCATAACAAACCTCTATCAGAAAAGCCACGAGCGCGGCGCGGCACCCTGCTGATCTCCAGCGCCACAGGCCCCCTCGGCTGCACTTCTGTGGCCTCTGTGAAATGTAGAAAGAACATTGCGATTTCAAATGGAATTGCCACTCTGCGATCTTAAACGTGAAAACATGCCCCCGTGGTTATGTTTAATTCCCAGCCATGGGTTTGAAAAATGCACACGTTCCCATTTTCTTCGGAATACGAAGCAGCCTCTCACCACCAAGAGAATCATTGTGTTTAATAGGTTTTTGTTTAGTTAACAGGAACTATTATGCTCGTTTCCAGCTCTAAATCTTTTTTGATTTTGGGACTCCATTAAATTAGCTCTATATAAAATTTAAAAAATCCTTATTCATCTCAAACTGAGATATGAAGCCTCAGATTGAAATTGAGAATATTAGCTGAGGCCTTTTTAAGGAGCCCACTGCATGGTCAAACATCTGAAAGCGTGCTAGGGGGCAGCACACCCAGCGCGTGTGAGCATCCCTTCATCCTCTCATCAGTGTGGAGGTTTCCTTAAAGCAAACCGAGTAACTCAAACTAAGTAACAGAACATTATTGATTGGAAAAGGCAGCTTTTCAAATGCATCCGGAAATGTTCAAGTCTGAATCCGATCCAGAATATGAGCATTGGACCGCACGGATATCCGTGGCAACAAACACTACAGCTGGATATCTATGTACCGTATATTATCTGCTTGTTGTGTGACATAACGGTAGAAGTCTGACCATCTGTATACAGTATATACATGTTTCTTTATATGCCCCTGTTAATTGTTGTACACGTGAAAAAAACACTGGTGGGAAACATCTGCTGTCAAGAAATACAAAGTTAACCTTGTTGGTAATGTATTATTTGACTATACAGTGAACCTGTACTATTGCTCATTTGCATGTTGGAGTACATGTGATGCCTATAATACTACTCACCTTTTTTTATTTTTTGGAGAACAACCTGTGCTTGGAGTGGACGACCGTATGAAGAAATCTTAGGTAAGAAGACGATAAAAAAAACGATAGCATTCAGAGAACTTTGACACCCGTGGTTTTGTCTCGCAGGGATTACTTATACATACATTTCCTTCCATTTTTTTGAAACTATTGTATTATATATCTTTATATGACAGATTATAGCACCAAAACCCAATTTGCATTGCTATTTCTGTTACCAGGGGAACACTCAATTAAAAGGGTTACAGTTTTATTTGTCATCTCCGGTAAGTGTGTTAGCGCTGCGGTGAGAATTTTATCTCAGCAGTGCCTGGCTGATTAGCATATTCCATCATGTTAAACAAATAGAAGACAACGAGAGCCGTCGGGATCGGGGGCACACGTGTGCACGGGATACAAAGGGCTCAATCTGTTTTCTGTGGCATACAAAAGCGTGTTGTTGGAGAGTCCGTCATTGGCTATGCATTAGACATTGATGGAGTTCCTCTGTTGTCAGACTGACTTTACCACCCGCAGTGCACTTCCAAATTCTGCATCAGCAGTGGTGGGTTGCTGGAGGGTTGGGGCGGCCCTTCACTTCCTATTAGGAAAAGTAATTTTGCCGTTTTTTGGTGCAGAATAAAATCCAAACTCCCAAATGAAATGGCATGAAAACAGAATGTGAAGGGCTTGATGTTCTTCACGTGGTTCCATGTAGAACTAAAATACCAGCAGAGTGAACTGAAGCATCATCAGCTGTTATTTCAACCCTGCTCTCCCCTATCTTCTCCATAGTCCACCCAAGAGGCAACCCACCATAACGTCTCCCGTTGGTTCGTGAGCTGCCGTTTCGATGGCTTGAGTGTCGCATTTTGACCTGTGCCATGGCTCTGTGCCCACCTGCACCAAGTGTAGGTGCGCCCAAAAGCCGGAAAAGGCGTAAGCCCAAAAATATTAAGACTCATAAATCCGTGCGTACGCACACCTGTGCGCTATTCTCCCTTTATAGATCACAGAGCCTCATATCCCGCCCTGTACACGCCCTTTTTTTTAACAATTAATGGTCAATGCAAATCACCTCATGAATGCTGATCCGTATATTAAAGAGCCTGGCATCCAATTGTTCTTTCGTTTCGACAGGTGAGAAAAGAACAAAAAAACGTCACCTCGCAGACACTGACATGGACACGCCTGTAGGGGAGGTGGATGCCCGGAAAAACAACGCTATTTGGTGCCACAGCAGAAGGATCAAAAACAAAAAGGAGCAGTGCGAGTGGCGCATGTTGCTGCTCCTGTCAGCTGTCAGTGGGACGGAGCGGACAGCGGCAGAACCTAAGAAAAAGTGGTCCCATCTTATACTACATCTTTCTACTCCTTCACCAACATGTATTTAATTCGTGTTGCTGGAGAATTTGAGGACATTTGACTCTGATGAGCTCATTGATTTTAAATGTGCGAAATAAAGAATCTCATTGATCCAAGGTGGAGGCAAAGAGGAACGTGTCCGAACCGCCAGAGCGTGACAGGCGCGCTGTTTGATAGAGTCCTCCGCCCCGGGGGGCGCTCATTCCCCTTGTTACCAGAATGCGAGTACGGCGCACGCATGGGTCGGAGTTGGCTTACGGTTGCGCGCATTCTCCCGTCAAGTTTGTTTTTTTTACAGATCGCAACCGTTAAATGAGGCCCCAGGAGACAAGACTAATCGGACTGCACAGAACAGGACTGGTAACAGGTACAAACTGGGCAGGACGAACTGACCCAAGACAAATGGAAGCACGGAGACTAAATAGACACAAGAGGGCACAGGTGATGAGACACAGGTGAGACTCCTAGGAAATAGGTGCAGACAATCGACAAACACAGGGGATGAGGAGATAACCTAACAACGGCAGTTCATGAAGACTTCATGAGAGATATGACTTATTTTTTTGCAAACCAGTGCAGTCTCCCTCATTTTCTGGTGACTACGTCCATTTTTGTTTCATGAAAACGACCCTCTCATTCAGGCCCAACCCAACTATGGTTACCTCTGGTTTAAAAACCCACGGTGGCGCTGGCCAAAGCGCTAAGGTCGAGTCTCCGAAACTGCAGTTCAAGAACCAATGGGGGATGTCCCGGTGACCTGTGCAGTCAAGGCCCACCCCGGTGATGATTGCCTGATAGCCATACCTGTCAAAGCAGCAGTCTGAAGAGCAGGATTGCGGAGCTAATTTTAGGACTCATATGCTCCATCTGTATAAAATACAGGTACTTAATAAATCACCAGCTCCACATCATGCCTCCCATTAAAATAAACAACATGC
This sequence comes from Scophthalmus maximus, assembly GCF_022379125.1. NCBI lineage: Eukaryota > Metazoa > Chordata > Actinopteri > Pleuronectiformes > Scophthalmidae > Scophthalmus > Scophthalmus maximus. Next base: position 23,557,498 of record NC_061517.1, on the reverse strand, counting down.
AGCCTTGATAAATGAGTACGGGCTTGTGGTAGATGTCGTGCATGCATGATGCATGTGCACGTGGGTTCCCTTCCTTTCGCTCTCTTCCTGGCTACTCTCCTCCATGAATCTCTAAAATTCCGTTATGCTTTTCATCTTATCAGTACAAAAAAAGGGTTTCATATTGTGCTTATTGTTTCCATAGAGACAAAATACAATAAAAAAAAAAGCTGCTAAAATACGACCTCTCAGATGCTTGGCACTGCTCACTCTAGTATATCGACTCTGCAAGTCAGCTGCTTTACTCACACAGGTGTCTCCATAGGATGACACATCAAGGACAATGCAGTTGGTCACCTATCACATATGTCATGATAATCCACTCAAATACAGAGGTTAACATTATAACAGAGTGGCCATAGTGCAATATGAACACTGAATGCTCTTCTAATAAATATTTCATTTCACTACTGGATCAAATGACAATAGGTGAAATCGAAAGGTCCCATTGGAAGTGATGGTGCCATGTCCCGACTCAGCTATACAAACCTTCAATGTGTATTTTGTTTTAGTTTTTAGTTTTGTTTTTCTGGTTTAACATTACTGTTTTGGTTCACTCTCACTGCTTCTATCAACCTTGTTTCTAGGTAAAATAATCTTTGTCGATGTAGGCAGGCACCAGGTTTTTACAGTTAATGCGAAAAGATGAATAAGACACATTATATTTTGGTTCTGTGTGTTTAATTGTAATGGTGCAGTTGCACTTTTAAATGTGTGTATTGCTGTTTCAGTAAAGACTCCGAGTACTTCTTCATTCACTGCTCTCTCTGAGGCTACATCCACATTGCCAAGTTTTGGTTTTTAATCACTGGTGCAACGTTCACGCCAGCTGTCCACACTTCTCCCGAGTTTTCCGAGCGCCTTAAATGGAGAAGTTTAGAAACACTGCTGGTCCAGTTATAGTTTGAAAACTCTGAGGCTGCTTCACTTTTTAAGTTAGAGTTCCACCTCATCGCTGGTCCAAGAGAACTAAGGCCTCCTCTTACTTTTAACCATGGTTTTTTCGCATATTTTCTGTATTTAAGTAATCAACTACAGAATAAATAATCAGCATCCTGTTTACACTGGTACGCACGTGCCTAGTGTACATGATAGTATATACGTTTTCAGGTGTGATAATATTGATGGGGATTAATATTGATACGGAGCTAAAAGGCGTGTCGGGATGGAGATTGTGTCCGTTTTAAAATGCTGATTGGAATTAAAACCTAGTAATGATGTAGCCTAATGCAGCAACAAGTAAGAGGAAATATGAATATGTCTATGAATGAAGATTTTGGAAGTGTGATGCGACCGATGCAGACGAAGCTTCTGCTTTGTTTCGATTTGTGTCAACTCTACTGAAGCAGTTCAACCATTTACGGCATTTGTCCTTTTTTTTTTTTTTTACCTCTCTTTTCAAAGAAACCAGCAGCGTGTTGGAAATGCCCAGCAACTTGTCAGAAAAGGGATGACAACACGAAAAGTACTGCACACCCTCTTCACATATTTGTTGTACTCTACCTGCCCGTGTAAACAAGGAAATAATCGGTGGTAAGGAGCTTTCATCAACACTTCATGGGAACAATAGAGCAACACTGTCCAGTTGCTTTCAAAGGCAGTTGAAAAAAACCATTTTGTTTTTACAGGCTGTATGGTCATTTTTCTGTTCGTGTTGTTCTTTTATTTTCATACACTGTGATGATATTCGTGCTGTCAGAAATGTAGTAGCAGCCAACCAAACATTTGTTTCACACTAATGCCTCGCGCACACTACACGATTTCCAAAGACGTAAGATCGCTGTATTGTTCATACTACAGGACGTGCTGTCTTGTACTCGCAGGGCCTTCAGTCGTTGTGCTGTTCACACTACGTGACTCATTTGCTACGGGGGATCACACAGTACACGATCCATCACCAGGAGAAATGTCTCCAAGGCACTTTTTTTTTTCATGAAAACACCCGGGGTTTCCTGGTTGACACACTTTGTTCCCCGAACTTTTTATATTTAGCATTCATTCATATCTGAAATACATTGGTAGGCCTGTCACGATAAAATCTGTTAGTTGCACAATATATTGTCCCACAAATGATTGCGATACACAATATTAACGTCATTTGGAAGACTGCTGTTGCCATTCATTCTTATGTCAAAATTAGCATGTAGACACAATGGCTAATATTGAGATCAATAAAATTATTGATTTCATATTTGTGTATCATACAATCAGTCGATAATGTTTTTATCGTGACAGGCCTATACGTCTGCGAGGCCTGACAGCTGCGTCGTTGGTTGTTCACACACAGCGATCGAGTGGCGATCTGCGAGCCCCGATTTCTCGCAGATTTTCCTCTGATTCGCTGCAACTCCAGGATTCGTCTGCGAGCTGGAAACCGGGCTTAAAATCGTGTAGTGTGAACTTGGCATAAGTCAAGTAAATTCAGAACACTTGATTTGTCTCAAATTCAAGGTAAGCAATTAAGCAAACGACCGTGACCCGACCGTGAAGAAATATTCGCTGATTTTTACAAAACGTGTGTTGGTTTGAAATCGCCTACTGCCTCTTTAAGTTTACATAAGCAGTGGGGACGCTGCTGGGATCTTTTTCACAATGACCTATTTATTTTCATCAAATGTCAGCCTGTCATCAAACCCAGTTCCCAAGTATTGGTAGGTCTGGCCAATTTCAACATTAGTACCATGAATTACTGTTGCAGGGATGCCTATGGGTTTTAGTGAGCTGATCATTTCTTTAGTATTGGATACATTCAAATCCAAGAAGGATTTATCACACGAGTCTACAAATCTTTGCATAATAGGTCCGTGTGAATGATTCGACCGACTGAGAAGAGACGCGATAACACTGTTGTCAGCAAATTTAACAATAGTTGATATTCAGCTGCTATGAAGATTAAAAATATATATATATATATATATATATATATATATATATATATATATATATATATATATATATATATATATATATATATATATATATATATATTATAAATAATAGCAATAATGATATAGAATGTGTTTGTTTTACTGGAAAACTTATTGAGTAGTATTGATCATTCACATTTAAAGACTGGTCTTTTCGCTTCCTTTTCTTTGTCATTCCAGAGTCTTATTTCTTTTTTCCCCCTCTTTCTATCTAATCACCAATAAATTATGTCGTTGTATTTAATCGTCTGTTTCCCTTCTTACAGTTTACTGCAGCCTGAGTCCTAAATTTAGTGTGGCAGGCTACATTTAACCAGAACATATGATATAAGACAGAAGTCAAAATAGGTCCATCAGCAATGCTTTTGCAAATTATAAAAGTTTTCCACTCTCATTCTAGAAACTGCCATTGTATTATGGGTTTGGGGATTTCCATCAGGTAGAGGCAGTAATAATGTTAGTAGGCGTTTGATATGAGGTTCATGATTTTGGTTTGAGGCATTCCAGTGGCAGGAATATTAATATGCACATTATATGAAATCCAAACCCTTCCTTCCTTCTGCAATTTACGCAAGCAAGTAATGTGCAACCCTCACGTCTGTTTTAAAAAGTTTTTGATGGAGAAGAATATGGCCTCAGCCCCTGATGGTTAACTGTCCTGCCAATGCCCCTACACATAGTTAAGCTAATGGAATCTCATAGTTAAGTTAAAGCAGACATATCAAATGATCATCTGGTTCATGATTTAAATTTGGGTTATAACTAGAAAAGGTTTACGTGCTCTAATGTTCAGAAAACGTATCCGTTTCCTCCTCATTCCTGCAGCTCCTCTTTTCAGCGTCTGTCTGAAACACTTGGGGGACGGTCGAATTGTCAAATTGGCTTAGGAAGTTTCCTAAATCTTGAAGTGACCCCGAAGTATTTCATCAGCAGCCATGATAAGAGCGGTTCGGAGTCTCTAAATGCATAGGAAAGGAGCTTTAATGCTTCCTTTCCAATCTCCTTTAGCATAGGCTACACGGGAATTTCCAATGCGAAAGGAAAGGAGATATAGGCGCCCCACAATTCATTGCGGCAGCGATGTTTAAAGTGATGCGCCATGCACGGACGTAAACGATTCAATCTGAAATAGAAGTAGAAGAAGTAGAAAGGTATGAATATGACCCAGAAGAGACCCACGTCAAGTTAATGTTGCATATGAATAATTTACACCTGAAGTCCCACGGTGGTAATACACACTGGAACATGCTGATGGAGCCGCTGCGATTTTTGTAGTTCATCTTCGGAAATTTGTCGTTTCACCACAGCAGACGCACGTCAATAACATCCGCCGTGACATGATGAGGTGGTATAGTGAAAGTGGAGTCGGATTCTCTGAGCAGTGCTGTCGGCTATTCCTAAGTCCTATCAGTCCTCCTTTACACCTTTTCTTGACCTCATGACGTTTTCCACTGAGGTTTAAGGAATAGTTGATAGGAAGGACAATTCGACTGCACCCTTGGTTTTTAGCTGTGTCTTTAATGTTACCCTCCTGTTAAAGCCCTGTCTGCTCTGATTGGCCTTTTTTTTTTTTACTTTGCAGACCTTTTACATAAAAACCTATAACACACTATAGGAAAGGGAAAAACTGGAGAAAAAAAACCCATAATGTTTCTTTTAAGTCAAGGCACAAAAACTACTTGGTAAGGTCAAGGAAAAGATTGTTGTTGGGGTTAAGATTACATGACGTCCATTGTCCTGATTACAATGATAATGACATGGTTAATGCTGTGGAATGGTCTTGGATAAACGAATCAAACAGGCGTCTCCTCTCTGAAAGTCCTGTTGCCCCATCCATCAACCCCAACCTCCTCTTAACGCAGACTGTTCTTTATACTGCATCAGCTGAGTTCCTCCTTTGCTTCAGTCGCCCAAAATAAAATGTTGCTGAGGGTCGTAATAGGCTCCTGCATAGACGACCTGTGGGGTCGTTTTGTACAGTCTCACATGCTCATATTGTATCACGGACCCTCTGCAGTTGGCCGGGAAACAGCAACTCACAATGGCACACAAGCTCCCAGCTTCGGCAGTTGGAGATGCCCGGGATAGTTGGTGGGGCAGAACTCTCCTTGCCCTGAGGACGGTTTCCTGTGGTTGCATCATTGCAAGTCTTTGCACTATCAGAGACCCTAAAACATGCAAATGCAAATCTGTCCGGCGGATTCCTCTGTAAGACAGAGAGACGGAGAACAAAACGAATTATAAATCTAACTGATAATCACTGTTGCTTTTTAAATCCTCCATAATTGCTGTCATTTTTACACACTCTGTCCACCGATGTCCCTGTTCCACTAAGGAGTAGTTTTTCATTCACTGCACGTCAGCTTCCTATCGAGTCCTATTCAAATTGTCATGGTGAGATCTGAGCAAATTGGAGCAAAAGACAGAATTTAGTTTGAGTAATAAATAACACTAATATAAACCGTTTCTATTTCACACAGGGAGCGACATAGATTTAGGCTCCGCGGCTACAGGCAATATCACATGCAAATGCATTCCTGCATGGTTAAGAGGGGAGGACAAAGAGAAAGAAAATAAGGAGAGCAAGAGACGCACCCAGGAATAGAGGAGGAGGGAGTGGTGAGGAAGGAAGGGGGGGATCAATAGTAGGAGGGAGTAAGGCCTCATTTCCACTATATTGCCGATGTGTACATGGACCACTGTGGACACCACCAACGCATTGTTTGTATTATATGGAGGACGGGAGGACGAGAGACTTTGTCTGCTGTCATCTAGTCTGTATCCTTTTAAAGATGTATTGTAGTGGCATAGTCCATGTGCAGATGGAACCAGTGTCCGTGGGGACACATCAAATTGGTGGGTACAAAGTTGTCCGCACGGAGCCATGCAAACACCTTCTGGTGAAATTTACATGACACAGACCCTTGCGTACTCGCGGGTGCAGAAAGAATAACGCTGGTTTGAGAACCAGGCAGAAACATGGGCGAGGAGGGGAGATGGGGAGTAGAAATGGGGTGGGGGGAGGAAAGAGTAGATTTCTAAGGCTGCGCGTAGCTGTCAGTTGAGATGAGGTGGAGACAAATACACAGGGAGGTGTTTGAAGTCAAGATGGGCTTTTTCCCTCACTGAGCCCCCTTATCTGATGACAGCGAGGCGGGGAGGATGGGAGAGGGATGGGGCCGCTGAGGTGTGCAGGAAGCCTGTGAAACAAAAGGGTAACGAGGTTGTAAATATTGAAGGGAGAAAATGAGAATTGGGGAGGAGGGAGTGAGAGCGGAGGAGAAGCAAGAGGTGGTAACAAAGAGCGACAAAGAGGCAAAAGAGAGGAGCCGAGGAGATGAAGATTTTTTTCCTGAAAGAAAAGGCAGAGAGCACATTTTGGCAGCGAGGAGAGAGACACGGAGACAACTATTCCTATTCCAGGATCAATTTAGCACTCCTGTGCCTCGACCTGATTGAATTTTTAATTCTGTCAAAAAGTATGTTTTATTAACACGCCCATATATGCATATAGGAGCATCACAATCGCCGCCGGCCTGCAGAGAATTTTGCCGCGCACTTCACGCAATAACACTTTTCACGATTGCAGAGCAATCATGGGTGAGAGTCTCTGGGCCGCAAATGGTTACAATTAAACATATTAATGGGGCTGAGATTACACTGCTATCCACATAATCACACAGCTTACAGTGCTTATCTGTTGTGATGGCTTTCTGTGAAGCTGTTCTCCACCTCAGCTGTTATTTCCCAAGCTTTGGATGAGGAGCTAATCTTTTGTCATTACACTATCGTACCATATCTTCCGCTGTTGCTAAAGTCAATAAAAACCAATTAGACATCCTTTACAGAGTAGCTTTTCCTTCAAGTTGCATGTGTGCTGTGGAGTGGTGTTTTGCAGACGACCTCCAGTGGAGATATGAGATGAGTGGCAGCAGGGAGCCGTGAGAGAAAATGTATTTTTAATACCATATAATAATGCAATATCAGTATAATCCTGTTCTGTATGGGGTTTTTTTTTTACACATTATGCTATGCTAAACTACAGTTTACTTGTATACTTCACTTCATGGTCTAGTATACTGTACAATTTAATGTAACCTAGACTCAATCAATAATTATGACCTACGGCTAAAAGAAACGATCTCAAAATAAAAGAATATTTCTTTTCGAGTTTGAGTTCATTTCTACCCAGACAATGGAAATGCTGTGTACCTCTCCACCTATTTAAGTACCCACAACAACAATCATTAGCCTGGCACCTCTCTGTTCATTTCCAGTTTCCGAGAGGCATTACCAACGGACGCAGACGAATCATGTGACGTCTGATTTTAAGGTATTGGGTACTTTTAGTCAAACGCTCGATCATCAGCAGCCTTGGTTGTTTACAAAAGTCGATTCTGTCCCCGTCGTGGGGAAAACCCCGCCCATCATCAGATAATCGGTAATGATTGGACCGGCAAGTTTTCTGCCAGGGGGAAAATCACTTCCCAATGGAGGGGATCCAGGCCGTATTCTGGCAGAGGACAGTTAAATGAGCTCCCAGTATTCGTCTGGGTCAAAGGCTAACAATCAATGGGGATGACTGCCAAAGAACAAAGTCACGGCAGCCGTGTACCAGGAGATTTTTGAGCACTTCATGCACTGTCAAGCTTTCTGCAGATGCCGATTTGAGATGCCGAGGACTTAGCAACTGGCCACACAGCCAAAACTACTAAGAACTGGTTTGCTGACCATGATTTTACCATGCTTGATAAACCAGCCAACTCGCCTGACCTTACGTCCATAGCAAATCTATGGGGTTCAAGAGTCAAGAGGAAGATGAGAATCACCCGAGCCAACCATACAGACGAGCTGAAGGCCTCTATTTAAGCAACCTGGGTTTCAATAACGCCTCAGCAATGCCACAGGCTGACCGCCTCCATGCCACGCCGCATTAATGCAGTAACTCATGCTAAATGAGCCCCGACCAAGTATGGAGTGCATGAATGATGACATACTTGTTGTGTTGATTGAAGTTTTGGGAATTAGGAAATATTGCAATATATTTCAGATACTGGATTTTTGATTAGCATGAGCTGTAAGCTGTAATCATTGAAATGATACAAGGAAAGACATATTACACAAGATATATTACACTTAATGTGTAATGAATTGAGAATAGAAGAAAGAAGAAAAAAAAATTCACCCGCACCACTGTGTGTATATTTGTATACAGTAAATCTATGTGTATGTATATGCATGTGTTTGTATATATGTATACAGTATATGCAGACGCATGTATGAAATATACTACTATATACAGTACATTATATTGTGCTGTTCTTTTTAATGCCACATTTTTTACTACACTTAATTATACAGTAACAGACTCAACTTTACATTTCAAAACAGGCACATCGGATGACATCATATCATAAGAACATGTCGTGATTCCGCAGCACTGCCTTATTACGAGCGTGCGTCTCTCTCTTCGGCTTCAGTGCGGCTGTCCTTCTCTTTGCCGGTCTGGAGGCGAGTCACACAATGTATTCATTAGGCCCCCTTCCTGCTGCCTGATTGGCCAGTTGTTTCCTCGCTGATGCACTGTGGGAGAGAGCCACGCGAGGGGCAGGCTGATTTTTGATAGACCAGGAAACAGCAGATACAGTAGCAGACGTGCTGAGAACAGCATCCACGCATTTTTTTTTCCAAAGGAAGAGGCAAATCTGTCAGATAGAAAAGTACAAGTCCGCGCAGGGCTTTGAAGGCCAAAGGCATTCTGCTCCATTCTCATCAGGCCGGTCCTGACAGTAGCAACGAGCTAATGGGCTCATCTGCGAAGCGTATTGACAGCGCAACTCGCCTCATTTCTGTGCCAGACTATAGTCAAAGGCAGCACTGTGCTTTAAAAGAGGTGAAATCTGACAGTTTGAGCACTACAGTCTTACAATTCCATGTTGCCATACGTCCCTAAAGACTCGTGGGGAAAAAAACTAAACTTCAATGCCCAGAGAACTATCTTGCACCTTTATGACTTTGTTAAAAAGCCTCTTTTCTGCGGCAGATCTGAATTTTGTATGCTGTAAGGAGGATGGCAGCTGGAGAACAAACGTGAAAGCTTTCACATTTGGTTTGCAATTCAAAAGCGTTGCAATGACAGGATTTCTTTTCCCTGTCATATTATTGTTTCCATGTAAACAACAATCTTCAATTGCCAAGCTGTCAATGAAGCTACTGCGAAAGATAGCTATTCATATGACAGCTATGCTATGCACAGCTATGTGGACGTATCGTCATAGCAGCAAGTCTAGTGTCTTTGTTTTTTTTTTGTCCTTTTTAATTTTAATGGTTAATTGATTTACAAATTTTTTTCTGAATAGCCCCAGTGGTAATTGGGCCATTAAAACCAGTAATATCTTGTGCTTGGAATGTTATTTTGTTTAGTTTTATATTTAACAGCTGCATTTTATGGCCTCTAAACTGAAAACATTGACTCTTACATGAATTGCAAGATACAAAACACAAAATTGTCCTATACTAGTCTCATCAAAGGTTATTCATTTTCAGAAAAGCTGCCAAGTGCTGTGACCACCGACACATGACTGAGGTCCTGACATCTGGTGAAGCACAGCAAAAATTCACTTATCAAATTGAAAAACAGGGCAAATTTCATTAGGCACTCCCTGGATGCTGGCGTTGTTTATGAACCAGTTATGAGTTTAGAAAGCCAACAGGCATCATCAGGATTACGTGACAAGACAACTCAAATTATTCATTATCTTCCGAGTGTAATTTCGAAGATCACAAAAAAGCAAAACTAATTATGAATCACGGTTGCAAACTAGAACTGTTTTTCTCTGTGTGCCCAAGGTCGCATTGCCAATTAATGTTTGCAGAGCTGTGGGTGTTATCCCTGTGAGGGAAGACAAACCACTTTTCTTCAAGCTGTCATCCTCCTGTAGTCTTTCATTATCTGTACTAATCAGTTGTCCACTGTTGCCTCGTCAGATCTCTGTTGGCATGGATGCAAATCCCATGTGGCATATGAGTATTATCTGTCGTTTAAAGATACCGTCTATCAACTGGATGTCAAAGGTTGTGAAACACCAACGAGATCTAGTGCCCTCCCTAAACATAGGCTAATGTGTTTGGGAACCTGAGTGTTCCCAAAGTCCTTAAAGTCAAAGTCTTACTGCTTGGCAGCCATCTTGGCGATGTCCCCAGGCAGTAATTTAGGGCAAATCATACCACGGGCTGCACTTCTGAAACTTCCATGTGTTGCTCCTCGTGATGAAAATTCTGAGGAAGTTCTTAAGAGTTATTACATTTTCTAAGAATTTCCTCTCACAGTTAAGACTAGTTTTTCCCTTTCGGAGAGCTCCATAAGTGAGAAACCGCTCGGAGTGGGATGGAGGACGTTTAAGAGGCTTAAGAGTTTTAAAAGCAAAGGAGCAATTGGCATTACTAATTCAATTAAGATAACTTTGGTTATCTTGTGTGTTGTACCTGTGTGTGACTCTCATTTTTAGATTGCAACACATACTGTAGCTACCACCCCTTTACACACAACCACAGGGAGTGAGTCGGTAATCTCCTGTATTATACTCTCTCCTGTAGAGTAACAACAGGGCAGAATTTCTCTCTTAAAATTGTTTTAAACTCATCAACTAATTAAGCTAATAGTAAATATTGGTCGTCTGTGCCTTTGGGTTTTCTGGTTCTTTTACTCGCTTCTGTTGCTTTTTATGTGTTTGCTGGTTCATGGTATTCTAAGCACGATTTAACATTTAATATTACTAGGTTTCATGGCCCATGTCCCATCCTTCCATCAAGTGTGGAAAAATGTTCTGTAGTTTTTCTCGTAATCCTCCTGACATCCCAAAAACAGCAACAAATGGGACAGGAATGAAAACAACTTACAATCTATTCAACAGAGATGTTCACTACATAATTGAACCAGAGAGCCAACTCTGTGATTTGACATATTGATCCCTCCATTTTATGCCCATTCTCACTAGTTTTTTTGTTTCGTTAGGTCTTGTTTTGACCAATGGGTCAACCACACCTCCTCACTAGGTTAAAAGTTTCTGTCCCTTCCTTGCTGCAGAGTTGAGCTGAGAAGTTTCCTGAATAACTCCTACGCTCAGGCTCCTCGTTAAAATATTTTTAGACTAAGTTAGGAGCTTTCTAAAAATGTTTGTGAATACAGCCGCAGGCTTCTGACAAGCTGAAAAAACATTTAATTTGTATTTGTTTAATGAATTTGACTCCAATATTTCCTTGACTCTTTGGGTCTGGTTTGGTCTCTGTCTACATCTACAGTACAGTATATTTGGCTCCTCAGCTAATAAAACTTCCAATATGTTGACTAGCTACTTCCTGATACTAATGCCACGTGCCACTGACTCACAATTATGACTCGGAAAGTTTAATAACCCCCAAAAAAAAAGAATTTAATGTGATTAAACCCACATTCCTTAAAGGGATAGTTCAGTGATTTCGAGGTGGGGTAGTATGAGGTACGTACGCATAGTTAATGTAACCTTATGGAGATGGTGATCAGCAATGTAATTTTACGTTTGGAGTTTGGAGAAGTGGAAGTAGCGAAAAAGTCGGAGTCCCACTGTTGCAGAGGGGACCGCCGAAAAACGTATTTCACGCTACATTTTTAAACGTTACCTAAAACAATAAATATCCATTCAATTGTACGCTAAAGGATGTATTTATTTCAGTGCTTTAGTTTGCCGTTTGTATTACTGCGCCAAGCCAGCGCCGTACAGTTGAGTAGAGAGTTGATTTGCGGAGTGATACAATGATTCTCTGCAACGCCGCAAGTTGGCCCTTTAGTTCCCTTTAAGTAAATGACTTGGATTCAAACATACGACAGAAGCCGTCCAGGTTGCCCTCAGAGCTCCCTGTGGAATCTGTCAAGATAAACATGTAATGTTCTCACAAGAACACACATGATCATTTTTTTTACGATAATAACACAGCAGTCCTGTAAAAGCCGGAGTCCATGTAAAAATGAGCCAGCAGCTGAACAGAGCAGCAGTTACCAGTACCTGCGGATCTTAAAGGAATCAGCAACAATTCCCGTCAATAAAAGATTTGTGATTAGTTATGGATTTGCTGTGTTTTACCGACAAATATTTAAGGCTGGTCGAAATGCAATCACCGGTACCCCATCGCTAACCGTTTGATAAACTGTTAAGGACAAGATAAGAGATAAGTTAATCCTTTATTAGTCTCACAACGGGGACATTTTTATTGTATCTCTCTCTCTCTCTCTGTCTCTTTTCTACATTTTTTCCCCCTCTGTGGCAGCCAGATGCACTCTCATACCGAGTCCTGAAACCTCTCTCTTTGACACGAGGTTCATTTCCGTCGGGCGGCTAATAGCTCAGCGACGTTATTTAGCTGACAAGATGTACAATTTGCTCAACGTGAAGAGCACCCTCAACTTCCTGTTGACTCACACCAAGCGGGAATCGGCATCAAGGACACTGAAAAGGAGGGGTGAGAGCGGAGCGGAGAGGAGAGGGCCGTGCGGTGCGGTGCTGCCTTCAAGACCCATAAAAAAAAGTTGTTGAAATGACGTGACAGAAAGTTTTCTTGTAAAACTTTGGCTGCTTTGATCAATGTTTAAAACTTATATTTCATTGTTTTACAGCAAAAGTAGAAGAAAAAAAAATCCGCAACAAAAGAAAGAATCAGAATTTGTTTAGTTTTTTCCTTCTCTATTCCCCAGCTGGGCAACAAGCTGCAGAGTTCCGAGGCCAGGAGAAGAGCCTGTCCTCCAAGCTATAGAAGCTCATATCTCCTATCTTCCCCTGGTAGATAAACGCACCATGGGGCAGCGGAGGGCGGAAAGGGCGGGTCGTTGCTTCTTCCTCTCTTCCTCCTTCCCAGGGTGTGGCAGTAGAAAAAAACACCTCCGGGCTCCTTACCCCCTTCTCTGATATTCCTTTCGTGCTCCCCCCTCCTTCTTCCATCCGCCAGCCCCATCTCCCTCCCCCTTGGCCCTCCCTGCTTTTTTTTTGCCGTTTGATCGCCCTGCACAAGCTGCAATTCCCTGCAGCCGTAGACTGCCAACTTTCTTTTCATTTTTTTTTCTCTCCCCCGTAGATGGGGGTTGTTGTGATGAATTTACAAGGCCCACGTACAGACAGTGGGCAGGGTAGAGACGAACTCACGGACACAGGGAATGACTGTGTGAGAGAGGGAAGGGGGAGGAGAGCAAGCGACGGTGAAGTTAATTAGAATATCCTGTGTCTACTTTTCTCTCCTCCCCCCCTCTATCTCTGAGAGGCTTTGATGTGGCTTAGTGCTCGGAAAACTTAATGAAAAATGTATAATAGCCTCTGCGTTCACAGTCTCTTCCCCCTTTTCTTTGCTCTCCTTCCCCCTGCTACTGTGACTCCTGCTGCCATGACATGGTGCTTTTATGCTACACAGACTACATCCATGCTGGGTTGGCTAATTTTGATATGAATCTTAAAAGAAAACTAAAAAAACATTCACTCACACAAGAATTTTCAGCTTGTTCTGTAAGGATCTCTGTCCACAGTTCCACTTTACAGGCCCACAGCAATCTATTTACCTTCGGGACGTCCAGATCAAGTTTTTTTGGCCTCTATCCCAATGCTGGTCCTTTATAATATTAGGGAACTGTCACTCTTGGGTCAGATCCAATACTTAGCTAAATGCTTGTTCAGTAATTTCTGTGTCTGACACATGAAAAATCCAGACTGAAAAAGAAAACCAGGTAGGTCGTTTTGGAAAAACACCTAGCCTATATGGGGCCTTGAGCAGAATTTGGGGCCCCCCCATTTTCTCTGCACTAAGATAATTGTTGCTAAATAACTTTTCCTCAGGACATAGTTTAAAAGATGGCTCCAAGGAATTCGGTAGTGTGGAGATATTTGGGTTATTTAAAGTCCGACGAGAAGCAGAGTAGTACTGTGCACTGCAAACTTTGTATGATTGCCATATCATAAAATGGATATACTTACTTTACTTACTGCATTTCAAGTGCTCTTGGGTGCCCCCTGGTGGGCTCTAAGCAGCCGCCTAGTTCGCTTATGCCTCTGTCCGGCTCTGATGACGTATGTAGTCGTATTAGAGATCGGCAGACCTCTAGCGGTGGACGTGTACACGGCCACTCGAGGTCAGCGGTGGCCCCGGTGAGTCTGTCACGTTTGTGTATTTCAATGGATTTGCGTATATTCTGTAAAGTAATCGCGCTAATTCTCTGCCTAACCCTTACCATCACCCTCACCTTTTACAAGCTCATTAACCTCGCGTTGGTTAAGCAAATGTAGGCCGACGACGCTGTGAGGCGAAAAAAGTATTTGTGCCTTACGTCCCGTCACCAGTGGAGGCGCTGTTACAGGAAACGGTTGATGAGGTGGGTTTTTTTACCACATACAACATAGTTCTTCATATGAGGTCGAGGACTTATTCAGAGTACTATGTTCCCTCGCCCTAACCCTAACATTGGGCTTAATTTTGATGCAGGGGAAATTTAATAGAATTGACGGAACATGGGGCTGAGGGAATACAGGGCCTAATTTGGGGGGATATCCTTGACGGAACATAGGACCCTAATTTTGATGGGGGGGGGGAAATTTCATAGAAATGAGGGAACATAGGGATGGCGCCGTTTAGGGTACTGCAAAAAAGGATTTTACAACTCTGGAAAGTTATAACGGGAGCAATCATTTTAGTTGTCATCATGACAATTGCAAGGTAACACTGTAGAATGGTACCACTCAGGCTAACTTTATGTACGATTGGCCAAAGCTGCAGTCTGCCAGATGACATTGCTTTGTGTTGCTGCATAAGGTTGGGCTCGGTGGAACTTTTTCAGCCAAACAACCCTGCATTTGCTTTGCCGCTGCCTCTGCTCCCTCACACGTCAGGCCGAAATTGAAATGAATGAGGGGCTGTACTTTCACCCAATAATGTTGTTTGTCTGCAAACGACTTAAGCCTGGACGTACTCGAAAGCAGCCGAGAACAAATGTCACTTTTTATCAAATACGCTGACTCGCTTTATGTTCCAACCTCCTCCCTCAGTGTTATCCTCCTGTTTCGACCCTCCCTTCCTGCCCCCTTCTTCCCTCGGCGGTCGCTTTTCCGTCAGTCAGCACATCCGGGGAGGAGTGTTTGATCCCAGCCTCCTCAACTCTCCTGCTCTCCTTTCTCTCACTCTCGGCCTGTTTCCTTTCAGCTGCTTTAGCTCTCTGTCGATTCACCACTTGCACACAGCGACGGTCTCCATTACTTACCGTCAAAGTCCAAGTTCAAAGATGACATTCCGCGACTTTACGAAAGGCCCGTCAGTTCAACTAAGTGAAGTTTCTGCAGTCAGGAAAAGGAAAATGAAAAATAAAAAAGGGGGGGTGAGACAAGTTCTTGTGTCATATACAGATGCACGAGTGACAGCACGGGCCAGAAGGAGTTTGTGTCTAATCTAATCCATCACTACCGATCAGCATCATGTGGCTATTAAAAAGCTTTGGCCATGCTGGGCATCAAAGCGGGTGTGAGGAGCAATAATCAACCCACAAGGTTTCCACATGTCACACATCACATCTCTCATCGGACGGTGGATTCTCCTTTCACCTGCTCATTAACTGCCCTCCTCATTTCGCGGCTGTAGCTTCACCACTGTACCCGTCATCTCTCATTCAAATCAGCACGTCCCATCTGTATTCTCTGCTCGTTTCATCGCAACTTGTTCACAAAGATTAGACTCAATTTTGCCTCTCCCTTTCCCTCTTCACTGTCTCCTCTGCTGCTGCACTATATTACCCGAGCGTGTTTCGATAAGCACACGGCAAATGCATTAGATAAATCAGCACCTTTCCCGCTACTCTCCACCTCCCGCTTTCTCCTTCTCCTGGGTACGGCGGAGCTATATTTGTTAGCAGATTTGTCTGCAGATTCATCTCCCCTCATCGAGGCTTGTCTCAGTCTGTTAGCGGTCTCTTCATTTCATCTGCCTCCCTCGCAAAGAAGTAGGGAGAACGTTCAGTTCTGGGTATTCCTCCCTGCTTCAAACAGCTACCTGAGCTCCCCTAATCCCCAACCCCATATGAGAACTGCACAACTCTCTCCTCTTCTTCCGGTAAAGGTAGCGGGGAAAGAGTAGCACTTGAGCAGAATCCGTGTGGCTTGTTGGCTAATGTATGTGACTAATGGAACATAACCTCACCGACACAGTCGGCTTAATTGTTATGGGTGGAAAGAACATCTTTTTCTTTCACTCTGCTTTTTTCATTTTTATTCCACTCTCCCATCTCTTCTTACTTCCCAGCCGTGCCTGCCCTGCTCTCTCCGTCTTCTTTCCCCTTTTCTCCTGGGACCCTTTCTCCATCATAGTTCTCTTCAAAGCCATCTACTCCCCTCCACCCCACATCCACTCTGTCTCTATTTTGGTTTTATGAGTTGGATGTCCTCTGTCTCCTTCATGCAACCATCCACTATCTCAAAAGTAAAATTGACACCCCCCCCCCCCGTGTCCTCATCGGGTTGAGCACAAGGTCGCAGTCATCAGCAGTCCATTACGGCACAATGGCAGGAGTTGTACTGCTCCGACAGAGTGCAATGTGCTGTTCGGGAGGCATCGGGAAAGAGCACAGAGAGGCACTGCCTGGCCTGACACCCCCGGCAGACAAACAATACTGCTCTTTCCATTCACGCTGCGGGGCAGAATATGGTGGCCCTGTGGCCTTTGCCAGTGGAATGATGTGCCTCACAGGGCGGGTCCGGACCAATATTCATGGGGTGGCAAGAGAGACGTCATGGAGAAGCTCGCGGGTGGCAGAGTACAGATTTAATCACAGTATCAATATTTGCTCAGAAAAGCCCCTAAATCCAGATATTTCATAATATTGTGAAAAGTGAAGCATTGAAATATGAATATCTGTTTGGCATCAGGCGGCATTAGAAATAGAATAAATAGTTTAATTGCCAGTCATTTGACATTCCTTTTTTAATTGGACATAAACCAATCATTCTTTGGCTAAATTTAGCCAGAACAGATTGTTAAATTATATGCATTACGTTTTCCTTTCACTAGAAGATTCTAGTGGTTGAGTGACTCAATGGTGAGGGGTTAGGGTTCGCAAATAACGTTAAGTTTCATCCACAATCTTTCATACAGGAATGAGGAATAAGGTTTATAAGGAAAGTGACCTGAAATGACATCTGCTTGACATTATGTGTAAAATACAAAAAAACCCCAAAACTATTTGACATTTACAACACTGTAAATATAGACATCGATTAGACAATACGTAAGTGATGTCTCTCTTTACATCTGATTTTAGAAAAGGCGCTGTGTCTAAAATCAAGATCTGATGTTGCCTGTTTGCATTCAGGTTTTTTTTGTCTCTGGAAGCCTGCTGTACTCCCAGCCAATGCATCTGTCGTTTCTGTCATTGTTCTGGGTGTGACCGTGTCCCGTTGACGATGTCTGGAGCTTGTCGAGCAGAGGGGCGGGCTGCTTGTTTCGGGCGTTGAGGATCAATTGTGGGATCTCCGACAAGTCACTGAATATAGCAAACTACAGAGTTTACTTGTCAAGCTGTCAATGACTCTGCACTGCTTACACTGCACTGAGATCAGGTATGTTGTGAGCATTATCAGATGCATGCGCACTGAAGAAACTGTTCTTGTGCATTAAATAACTAATCCCACAGTCTTTTATTCCGCAGCAGAATACACTGATTTATCATCTCTGTAAGATCTATGTAAGACCTGCAGTAAGTTTGAAACAGAATATTGTTACACAAGAAGTGCAGATACTACGTATGTGTGTGTAGATAGTGGACAACATGGTGAGGCTGGCAACTGGAGCAAAGTTAGCAGTACAGTTGTTAAGTTGCACTGAAATGTGCAGTTCAGGCTGTTTGTCAGTTAATAAATGCTACAACTCCTCAAGACCCAAACCAAGTTCCCGTACTCTCCCTGCTCCCATATGCACATACACTCTGCTTGTCCCAATGTAGAACTTTCAACTTTCAAACTGATGCACTAGCTCCATTATCAGACACAGGTCACAGATGGTCACAGTTAATAGGCTGTTCAATGCCTGTTATTATTTTTTACCTTCATCCCCACCTACCTTGCCCTTTCCTCCAAAAGCTTTTGTTGACTGAATGGCAATCTGCCACCAATCAGTCCTACCAACAGACAGACGACAGACCGAGGAAGATGGGGGGGGACTGCAACCAGTCAGTTAATAAATGCTACAACTCCTCAAAAACCAAACCAGGTTCCATGTAATCTCCCTGCTCCCATATATGCACAAAAGCTCCGCTTGTCTATGTGTAAAAGTCACCACACGCCACTGCTTTATTGGCATTTTAAAGTAGGAAAGTAAAACTTCATAACCTCAGTAAATAACACATTCCTGTTCGATGACATTTTCACTGCATCGCAGCAACAACAAGGTGAAACAGCTCCACAAGCACCGGCGGTTCCATCATCTCTCAATCCGGCAAATGAAAGGGACAGATTGGAGCACAGGAGACAAATTATGACTTGTTGTTAAAGCAAACTTCAAATTGATTTGTGCGGTGTGGGCAGTCACCACAGGCCATCATCATGCTCTGTAAAATAAAAAAGTAATAGATGTATAGATCTGATACAAGTAGTAAAGTAATGTAAAGTATTTTTTTTTCTAATCAGGTTTAAATGGGGATGATAATGACAACAGTGTGGCTATCGCCTCACTTAGACCAAATATTACCCTTGGTCAGAAGCAGACGTTGAGTAAAAATGTACGTGTCAGCTCGATGCAAGAGATTGCACATGTTGTATACTTTATTATGAACGAGCATCGCTAAGCTAAGATGTAGTGTTAAGTACAGTTGGTTAAACAGACGTTAAGTCCATTCTAACGACTGGTCTTAACTATGATAGTCTTTATCAGTTAAGACCAGTCTTAGTAAAGACCAACTGCTGCGACCAGCCTCTGAAGTAGGGTCGGAACGGTACGTGTATTCGTGCCAAACCGTCACGGTACGGACGTTACGGTTCGGTGCAGGCAGTCATACGGAGAATACGCGGTACAAAAATGTATAAAACTTTGGATTCCCAGTGGGCTACAATAGCAAAGGTGAGCGAGTGGTGGATCCGACGAGGACGTTGTGTCTGCGCTGTTTACATTTAACGGCGTAATTTGGTACAATATTAAAATGTTTGAGTTCCTTATTTTCTAAGTGCTGAATGTTTAAATATAGCTTTAGTGGAACAAACACTCCTAATGCACAAGTTTTTTTTTTCCATTTCTATATTTATTTTGTACTTTTATAACATTATATATTATTTATTTAAAAATATGACCAATGGAGTGGGTGTGTTCACTGTTTACATTTTATGACTTGATACACTACAAGCTGTACCAGCTACCTCAGGGGAGAATAAATGACATTGGGTGGAACAAACTGTAATTTGTACAATGAATTAAAAGAAATATATGCATTGGGGGGTTTTCGTTGCTTTCTTCCCATTGTACATAACTCGTACGGAACCATGATGTCCAAACAGTGGTGTGAACCGAACCGTGAATTCTGTGAACCGTTCCACCCCTACTCTGAAGTGTTCTTTTTTTAATGAGTTATAACTTAGAATGATTTTTTCTAAACTAACTTTGTGACATAATTGGTCATAAATATCTAATGTTGCAGAAAAATACTGTACCAGACTCTGCTTGCATGTCAAGCATGGAGGAGTAATTGAACAAACCATGCATGCCAATTGCTGCACAGAGAAGGCGGAGACATTGAATTGGCAATGGATGATGTAGCATGTGCAAATTTAACTCCACTGTGGTCGTCTGCTTGTAGCTTTCACCATTATTGCCAACATTAAAAGATGTGCCTCAGACAGATGCATTGCTTACAGGCAGCTGTAGCCGCAGGAGCCATAAGGCTTCTCAGGAAAAGAATTGGATGTGGTCACTGAACTCTTCTACACCATTTCACTTCATCTGTACTGATGGTATGTGTCTATACTTAAGTCATAAATTCCCAGCTGCAGTAAAAAAAAATAGAAAGCACAAGAAGAGATTGGTTCTTTGGGACACAAGAACTTTGATAAGCTTTGGGTTTTTTGGATTGTTTTGCTGTCGGTAGATGTCAATTTTACTCCAAAGAAATGTTTTTCCAAAATATGCATGCATCAGTAATTTACTTCATCTTAAAAGCTGTCTTACCAATGATACCCAGATAAGGACATGGGCGTCCTCTGGGTTGATTTATTTCCAAGACTTGGAAGGTCAGCTGCCTG
This sequence comes from Scophthalmus maximus, assembly GCF_022379125.1. Classification (NCBI taxonomy): domain Eukaryota; kingdom Metazoa; phylum Chordata; class Actinopteri; order Pleuronectiformes; family Scophthalmidae; genus Scophthalmus; species Scophthalmus maximus. The sequence continues at coordinate 23,537,253 of NC_061517.1, read as the reverse complement.
CAAAGAAAGCAATCACAGTTTTTGTGGCCAGCACTGTCGGAATAAAAATGGTATGAATATTAATATGAGAGTGATCATTTCTAAGCAAAGTGTTCCTCTCAGGCATCACCTTTGTTCAGCAGCAATATCCCATTACATTGAACTCGATGACAATGGCTCAGCATGTAGCTTACAGTACCAGTGCACTGTGGAATGTACAGTTTTGTACTTGTTTGCAATTTTTGCTGGTTTCTCCATTAATTCTTTAAAGAGAATTGACAATAGTCAGTGAATGGATGCTAATTTGCCAACTGTGACCCAGCTGTAGATTTTTACATCGCAATTGACCTTGTCAGCTACTGGTCTGTGATGACATTTCGGTTAAGGCGGCATAATCACAAATAAAGCTCTGATTAACAGTGCCGCAGACTTTGTGCCACTGTAGCACTTAAAACTTTCACACTGAAGCACTAGTTCCATTATCAGACACAGGTCACAGATGGTCACACTTAATAGGCTGGCTGTTATTATTTTTGCCTTTATCCCCACCTACCTTGCCCTTTCCTTCACATGTTTTTGTTGGCAATCTGACTCTCCAATCAGTCCTACCAACAGACAGACGCCAGACTGAAGAAGATGAGACAGCTAAAGCCGGGCATACACTGAGATTTAAGGCCGTTTTTTGCCCCGTCGTACGACTCTTTTTGCCGTGTAGTGTACAGTGGGTAGCGAGCGGCCATTAATTGCCACCCGAGCCGTTGTTGGACGTTCAGATAAATGTCAGAAATTTGGGTCGGCCGACTACCGCCCATCGCAGAGATGACGCAGAGCCACGAGTCGATTCATCAAACTCCTTAGATTTTTTTCTGACTGCACCTGCGTGAAGTGGCAACATGGTCAATTTGGCTTTGAGTATGAGAATCAATAGTTTATTAAATATAATAAATAGTCAGTGTGATGGAGCGTATATCACCATGGGTGGAGGGTCCATTCGCTGCTGAACGGTTATTGTTTGTAATATGATGAATTATAATGTTAATTGGATATATAGTGTGTGCGTGAGTCCTTATACGCCGTCTCCTAAGGAGCTTTCCGCCAGAGCCGACGGGCATTTCACACGCACAGTGGGAGCAGTCAAGTCGTGGCGGGCGGTTGGACCGTACAGTGTGAGCGCATGAATCCTGAGCTTTGGCTTCACATCGCAGACGATTCACTCGGACATTGTGAGTTGGATTCCAACAACAGCATTTCTAAAATCGCACAAGTGTATGTCCAGCTTGAAAGGAACTGCAACCGCGCCTTACCCGTCGAGAGTTAGTGTATAGGCTAATGGGCTAGTCCTATTCCAGCAAGAAAAAAATCAAATTATATCTGCACTCTGAAGTGTGGATATTGCAACAAAAACCGTGTTTAAATGGCGTGTGCTGACTGTTTGTGGTTTGCTGTCATCCGAAAGTCACAGTAAACGGATTAAAAAAAAGAGAAGAAAAAAGAAGAAGCTGGGTGCTACCTGGAAATGGATGCATTTATGTTGCAATCACAATTAACTCCTAGCACTTGTGACAGGTGTTAAGCCTTACTACCTGCTGTCACCAGTAGAAGAGACATGACGTGCCAAGTTATCATTAAGTGATTACCTCCATTCTCACTATTGGTGTGTGTGCCTGTATTAGCCCAAATATCTGCCTCATTATTGTTGTTGTCAAAAAGGCAGTGAGCAATAAGGAAAGCAGTTTGCATGTATGATCATATACTGAATGCCGCTGCATGCATCACGTATGTATGTGTGCGCGTCTCCATGTTGGTTGTTTTCTGGAATTTCTTTCTCATTTCTGTGTCAGTGCCTTGCAGACTGCGCTAACCTTTTCGAAATGGCACCGGCTGTTGGTTTCCTTGGCAAGAACTGACAAAGAATGGAGTGTGCCGCCAATAAGGTTGGCCTAGCTCCCCTCTGTCTGGATTACTCTGTTTTTGGTCAATCTCCCTGTTCCTGTTCACACACAGGACTCAATTTGCCGTGATTGATTCTGCACCCGCTGCGCGCGCACACACACACACACACACACACACACTCGAGTCTTAAATTCAGAACAGGACTTTGGAAATTGTCATCCATCGATTCTCAAATCGCCCACTCCCACTGGCAAAATTTGTTTTCACTTTCTTGTCATAGGGGTGCAGCTTAATTAGTTTTAAGATTTGTTCCACTTGGACCCAAATGACAGTTAATGGTTCTTGTGGGACTTGTGCACACAGTCTGTCGTGCAAGTGGAATGGCATGTAGCCCAGCTGTGAGTGCAAGATGTCTTACTTCTTACAATGAATTGATTAAATTGCCAGAAGGCTCCAATTGAAGGAAACCTCTTATTCTATTCCCGACAAAGCATTTAAGGCTGGCGAAAACACAACCCATTTTCAACTTTTACAACATATATTTTAATTGTATTCATTTAGCTAAATAAAGCACCTGCGTCAGCGGGATCTGGATAAAAATGCAACATAACTTGAGTTGCGAATTTGCCAAAATTGCAAAAAAACTAAGAGTTGTAAAGAAGCATAGAGATTATAAGAATGGCACGCAGAACACACTTGGACGGAAAGGCTAGTGCTGCAAATTTCTTTTTCCAAGTATTTATACAGGGGCCCAAATTCTTGCCCCACCACTGAACCTAAATAAAGCACCTGCGTCATCATGATCTTGATAAAAATGCGACAGAACTTGAGTTCCTAATTTGCCAAAATTGCAAAAAAAACTCATAAGAGTTGTAAAGAAGCATAGAGAATATAAGAGAGGCACGCAAACCGAACTGTCTTGCACGGAATGGCTTGTGCTGCAAATTACTTTTTCCAAGTACTTATACAGGGACCCAAATCCTTGCCCACCCACTGAAACCTCAGACTAACTGTCCTTACAGTTGACCCCCTGCTGACAAAATGACAGATGGGATGTAGAGGTTTATATGACCTCAACCAGCAAGCAAAGGCGAGCTGTTATGACTTAAAAACCAGGCCACAATCAGTCTTCTGATTCTGCTCAGTTAAATTTTTGGAGGACATACTGTATATTGGCTAGAAGGAAAGTGTGTCGGAAAGGTGACCGTAGCGCCTGGACTTTGGCAAGAAGCAAGAGGGAAAACAACAAATGGAGGCTCTGTTCTCTTCTTCCAACTTGACAACTCAATCCATCTCCATCTCTCCCTTGTTCGTCCTCTTTCTCCCCTGCCCTGGCCTCTTCTGTTGTCTTTCGTCCGCTCGTTCAACCTCAGTTACTATTGTTTTCTTTCTGTCACGTCTCATTCTCTTGCTTTCCCCCCGCTCTTTTTCCTCCTCTGGTTTTGTGTATGCCGCTCTTCCTTTCTCATTCCGTACTTTTCCTCACCCATGTCCCTTCCCATGTCTCGCTCCCTCCCTCTCTCTCTTTCTTCGTGTCTTTCTGGCCTTGGCCCCATTTCCCCAATTGGCTTAGTGGCAGCGTCATCATTTTCCAACACCACTGTTGTAGTCTGTTCTATCTGTCCGCCTGCCACCGTCCTAATCCTCTGATCAATAAATACCCCTCTTCAGCACACAGTGCTTCTCACTAGCACACTGCCTTTCTAGTGAACTTCTCCACAGTGCATGCTGATGGTCCCCTCCAGTTTTTTGTTCAGGCAAGCACAGCATGGAATGACTTTGAGGGCAACACAAGTGAAAGATCCACTAGAAAAACTCTTCAAGCACTTTGATGGAAAACAAAAACATTGCGTCCTCTCAGACTTCATATCTGTATTATGGTGATGAAATGCACTAATTAAGCACTTAAACCTAATTTGTTCGGAAGATTCAGAAAAATATGTTCATCTTAAAAAGCCTATTGATGTTGTTGAAATCAAATCAGCTCAACCAGAACATTGCAAGTCAATCAACTTCTTTCAAGTGTTGTCTTGCCTTATTATGCGTCATTCAAAATATAAAACATATAAGGCTATGTTGGCGCCTTTTGTTTTATTACTTCCAAGAAATATTCTGGAAGAGACAAGATTTTCGCCAGACAGAAACACTGACTTAACAATTATTCAAAACCGATGATAATAGCCTTTTCTTTAACTTCAAATCTCAGTGTTTTTTTAAGTTCTTGTTTTCTACAGTATATGCGCAAGGTAACTACAGTATATTAGATTGAGCATTCAAATTCATTCTTTTTTTTCAACAATACCTTTCAAGTGCACTTTTCAACACCATGGCCGCCATGAACACAGCATTTTCATTGCCAGCTACCTCCCGAAATGAACGCCTCTTGGAGCTCTTGCGAAAGGACCCACTGTCTCTTCAGCATGACATATTATGTTACGTTACTGACGGGTTCTGTAAGAAAGGGTTGCAAACATCATAGCCTATGACACGTAGGCATGACTCAGGCTACTAGAAACAGCCTTGATGATGACTGACACATAAAGAACAGTGGGCCTCACCTAAGAACATTTTTGTTTTGCTACCCTAAATGTGTCTTACATGTTCGTATGGTAAATTTACCAACTTGGGAGTGAGTATTAAAACTAGGGCATTTTCGTGTTAAACAGAAACATGTATTTGTTTGGACTCAGGACACTAAAATCTGGCAGACCTGGACAAACTGGTGACTAGTGGTCACTGTAACTATACGGCTAAATACAAAATGTCATGCTAAGAGACGGTGGCTAAAATTCTCAGCCCAAAAAGTCCAGGAGGCAGTATGTTCAATTAATTTCTGGCAACACCCATTTGGGCATAGGTACAGCAATGTTTCAATAGCAATCAGGATAACGCCATTGTATTATTTAAGTAATTACTACCAGGACGACAATTTGTGTAGAAATGGCATCAGGTCGCACTCCGAGATATTTCAATTACATCAGATTTAAGTACAAGAGGCGGCACCCTCCTGGTCCCTGTGATCCAATCAGGTAAACCTAAAACTCCTCTTTCTTACCCACTAAGGAGCTAATCACTTATCAGTGAGCTCGTTATTAGCCTAATTAACTGCACGTGTGGCACTTCACTTCCAGCAGCATTAAGCCACCAGTCAGAATGAGCGTGATGGCGGCCAGGCTAAGGGGCAATATGGCTGAAAGATTATAGGGTTCATCCCCATAATCAGGTATTAACCTCAGAGGAAATAATGCTGAAAAATCTATGTTGTGTCAACAGGGCTTTATATCTTGATATAATTGCATAGACTTGGGGGTTTTGAAAACTGTGTTAACGTTTCAACTCAAATCTTAAATGAAAATATGGTTATTCATAGTAATGAGGCCCATGCAGATGTATTGGGTACTGCAGTGGTCTGCCCACCACATTTTGTAACAAACTCCCTGGAAACTTGAAGTCTGCCCCACATTTCTGTGTTTTGAAATTGAGACTTGAAATAATTTATTTCTCTTTAAGTCTCTTTGCCTTTTATTAAATTACATTTGGGACAATTAATTTGTGGCTTGCCCTGCACAAGTAAATTTCCATTATCCCATTTAATCTGCTTTATTTAATTTTAGATAATGTCTTTGCTATTTTCTTATATCCTTTAAATTCTATTTATATGTCCATTTTTTTTAAAATCTCTTCTTCTCCTTTTGTGTTTGTCTGCGTTTTTGGGTTGTGTGCTTTTGTCATGCTTTTGCATAATTCAATTTAATTCAATTCAATTTAATTTGTATAGCGCCAAATCATAACATACATTATCTCAAGGCACTTTACCAGGACCAGGAACAGTTGATGAGTCATGGATCATACTAGTTTATTAAACAATGCTATCCTTTCGAATTGCCCTTTTTAAATGTGTATAGAAATTTGATTGATAATCAGGTTTACAAATAGATTTTGGGGTTTTATCACAACCAAAATCGACTAAAGTTTACTGACTATACTGCATGAGTTGTATTGTTAGCATACATACCTCAGCAATTTCCCTATTCTTCTTTGAGAATTCTTTCTTGTAAAATATCAAATGCATCTGAGAGCATAAACAACCCAACAACAACTGCTCTTTCACAAAATTAACCCTATTTATTTTTGTGAGGGGAAACTCTTAACCCCAACAAAGTATTATAAATAACCTTCATTTTTATCTTGACCTACATCCAAGACAATACTTACAACCCCATAAAGAAGCTCATTCAGAAACTGTTATTCTGTCCCTGAGTCGGTAATGACATCAATTTGATCTCATCACTGATCTAATAGCTTCATAACAGCCCTTATACGATACTGTCACCTTAGAGGAAACAGAGAGCAAAGCTGCCTCGCAAAGCTGCCTCAGTGAGCACTCCCCCCAAAAAACCTCCTGATTCAAGATCTGTCCTCTGCCTCTTATATTCTTGTGGGTGGTTCTCCCTTAATTTTGAATTAGTTTTCTGTTATTTTTATTTTCAAGTTTAATGGAAATCAAATACACTATTAAACCGTTTTCAAGTTGGACATGAAAAAAGTTAATATTGACTGATTCATGTTGATTAATTTATGTGATATTGACTGTATATTCATTATCAAACATTCTACTGTATAATGACCCATGACATTCACTGTATTAGGTGAAATCTAAATTAGATAGTCCCATATTTCTTTCTGAGTCATAATAAGACAAAAAAAACTAAATAAACATTGTATTACACTGTTCTCCAATACATTTTTCTAAAATTCATAATTTTCCCTTGTCACGATTAACACATTTTACAATTTATTACATTTAATCCCATCAGACCACCTAGATTTACTAGGCTTTTTGTGCTGTTGCATTTCTATTAATTAACCATGATGCCATGCAAAAATGAGCTTTACAGACTATAAAATGTTATGCTCATAGATGTCCTAGAAACAAGAGCTTGAGAATTGCTTTCCTAGTGTGTGCCAAGAATGAAATGATTCTACCAAAAAAAGCGAAAGAAAGAAATGTTTGTTGCATCTGTTTGGAGGTGGTGATTACAAGGTGTGGTGTGCAATGATAATTCAGTATTTTAACCCACTGCCTTAATGTCATAAACATTTGCAGGATTTGTGTAAGTACTGTATAGTAAAAAGCAGCACTGTTTTCCACTGCACAACAATTTCCAACCTGTAAGTCATTACATTTAGTGGAAATTTAGGGTTGTTTTGTCAACTGAGTCAGTTAATTTCACTTGTGTCTAGCCCAAATCAATCAACTTCTTTCAAGGTTTTACTCATTGATTTCAGCCTTATTGTTTCTACACACCTCAGAAAAATTAGATTTTAATAATTGTTCACATGCATTGAAATGGATCAGTGGTGTGCTTTGAATTTTACTCTGCTTGTCAATGACGCCATGGTGGTCAGGTGGACCAGTGTAATCTGGGAGGAGTTTTATTGACAGGGGTATCTCACAGAAGTGAGTCAGACCAGTGTTACATGTGACAGAAGACTGAATATGTCGGAGTAATTCTGCTGCCAGGGCACATGAAAGCAGATAGATTACAGTGGACTTACCCGTTGGTTTGTGAGCAGTCGTTCTGAAGCCTTGAGTTTCACATTTTGACCAGCGCCATGTGGGTTTTTTTGCAAGCGGACGTAGAATTGGTTGTGTTGTGTCTGACTGGGAGCTCGTCCATTGCACGCCCACCTACACCTGCAGCCATGCACCGATTGGACGGACCAGTGGGGGTATCCATGCTACTGTGCAATCGTCTATTTGACTTTAAATGAGACAACAATTTCCAAATGAAAATCATGCTGTATTAAAGGAAGACTTGAAACTAGTGATTGAGACCATAAACTCCTCAAGAAAATGTTTACTGATGTTAAAAATCAAGTGAGAAGTTGAGTCATTTGCTAATAGAATTCTATAGAAACAGAGTTCTTTTTGCGACCAGTGAGTCAAACTCTTGCTGGTGATTCCAGAGTAACAGGCTTCAGGCACTTTTGCATCGGCTGAATTTTCCAGACACGGTGACAACGTCCATCTATTTTTACCTGTAAAAGGTCAAGCAGTGCATAACTTGCTTGCCTTGACAACACGCCAGTGAAATAGATATATCGAAGTTGATATTGGTATGCATGTAGACACCGTCTTCCGTAGTTTCTGAACCTGCTGCATGCAGCAGAGGATCTGGGAAAATGGAATGCAGCTGAAGATTGGACACACAGTGCACTGCATCAGCCTCCCCTTGGGGGGCAGACCCAGAATCAACTCATCCCCCCAAATCTGAGCCTTGATCACCGGTACTGAAATGCACAACTGACCTCTGATACGTCAGGCTCTGGGGGCCACTTATGACTACTCCCTGAGCAATTCATCAAACAGACAGCTGGTGATTGGGATGTGGACCCGACAGAGTTGTCTGCCAGTCCCCATGATGACCTGTAACTGTCTGTGTGTCTGTGGACTCCTGAGGCATAATGACTGACAGAGTCACCTAGTATGTTGTATATCTATGCATTCTTCACTCTATTCACAGACACATTCATTACATTAACACCCCATCTGCAAAGTGCATCTATCATTTATCAGTGTGCAGCTGCAATGGCAGAAGTTGAGGGGGCAGCAGCACTTCAATGGAATGATTAATAGATTAATTCATATCGCATTTATTCTTTGAGATATATTTTGACATCATGTGCTATTTCCCAGACCACTGACTATGTATGCTATGTTTCTGAAAGCGTCTGATATGTGGTTTTGATAAATATAGAATTTAAACCTGAACTGAAACCATGATTCACTCTAATGTAGGACTTGTTATCACATTTTGGTTCTTGCTATATATATATATATACAGTGCCTTTCAAGTAAACCATTAGACACTTCACATTACAGACAACCACATAAGTCACTTAGGATTGTAGGCCTTGTTGAACAGTTGGGTTATTAGGATTTTTTTTTTTTTTTTGAAATGTCAATACAGGGAGCGTTGCGGATCTCTGAAGGGATAAGTTTCCAGAGGGTGGGGGGGGGGGGGGGGCTGCAACACTGAAGGCTCTGTCCCCAAAAGTCTGCAGTCTGTTGTGGGAGATGGAGAGCAAACTCTTGTCCGTGGAACGCAGATTCCGGGATGAGGTGGAGGGTTGGAGAAGGTCCATTAGGCAAGGGCATGGAGAGATTTACAGGTGAGGAGGAGGATTTTATAGGTGATGCGCTACTTGACTGGGAGCCAGTGAAGGTGAGTAATGGTGGGGCTGATGTGCTGCCAGGGCCTGGTGTGAGTGAGAACCCTGGCAGCTGAGTTAGCTTTGCTTATAGGCTGCAAATAGCATAACAGCTAACCCGCCAATTGAAAGGAAAAATGAATATATACTAGCACATGTAAAACCAACAAAATAAGTCATATTCCTAATGTTTAATACATACAAAATGGACAAATAACCACATATATGAAGGTAGAAGTTTGAGTTATAGTAGGTTTTACCTTTGGACAGAGCCATGCTAGCTGTTAAGCCTTTTCTCTTTTTCAAAAGTTCAAAATTCTCAAGGTACTACTGAAAATAGTGTGAAATGACAGCTGCTGAACCATCCTCTTCTTTGTGGGTTTTCCTTACAAATAGAGGATAAGCAGATCATTTCAACTAAAGGCCATGTACTTGCACTGTGACATACATCTGACTCGCGAATTTAGTCATGTGCCACCCGTTCTGTCTTTTCCAAGATCCAAGAAAACAGAAAGACTTTCACTTAGATGCCCATCTTCTTGCTGTAAAGTTACACCGGATTAGATCATCTGCAAAAGACACAAATGTAAAAGGAAAAGATATGCTAAATAAAGTAAGGAATGGCTTCACACACGTACATACTACACACACACACACTGAGTCTTGGGAAAACCCCCTCGATTGAAACTGTCATTCATTATGACCAGTTCCCTCATGATGGATGGTAAGGCCTCAGAAGTGGTTACGTGTTCATGTGCTAAAGGCAGAGCAGGGTCAATTTGACACACTGACTTGTCTGTTGAGGGTGGCGACATGACTCGGCTTCGCAACACAAGAGCCATAAATAGGGAGCTGGCAACCTACACCCCCACCGACAGTCATTATGGAGCTTATTCCCCTCTATTTATGTTTCTATTTATGTTATTTCAGCATTTTATAATTATCGCTGCACCTCTTTCTGCCTTAATATCTCATTTAAATTGAATCCAGTTCATTTGACTTATGTAATACAGTAGTTTTAGTTATCATTTTGGTGCAGGCTCTACAAAACAAGCAGATATATCTAAAACCAGACAAGATAAAGGATAAGGACAATGACTACTGTTAAAACAATTACACAGTATAGAAAACTGCATTTGTAACAAAGTGTTTTAATAATATGCATGATTACATTTTTAAAAGATGGCATCTTCTGTTCCTCTCTAGTTCTCAGTAGGTCACAGGGAGTTGTTTTGCCGCACTGATTGTACATCCAACCACATTCTCCTTATTTATTTTCTTTTGCTTCTTTGTTGTCAGGTTGCCATTTTGTTTTGAAATGGAAAAAAAATGCTTGTGTGTATGTGTGTGATTATCTCTCTCTGTGGTTTCCTAGAGCTTCAGCTAAGCTCCGGTTTTGTGTCCAGCTTGACTCATTTTTTTTTTTTTTAAATCTTTTCAAATGTCGTAATAAAAAGAATCATTATCCAAATAATCACATTCATACTTTGAAAGTACCATAAACTAGGACATAGTCATTAATAATACAAATGCATTAGAAGTTCATGGGTATACAACAATCTTTAAAAGATGTTTCTTCAAGATCTAATGTTTAATGTATGTAGTAGCACAGGGAAAAGCAAGTGCTACAAATCCTGGCATCCTCTAAAATAGAGCTTCTCAGACAGTTTCCTCAGATTTAGCCTCATTCGATTACGCACTTCCATTTGATCAGACTTTGTCCAGAGCAGTTCATTTTGAGGCAGTGATCAGGACCATCACTGTCTACAGTCATCTTGAAGTGATAGTCTACTTAATAGTCTTCATAATAGTGGCAATCAGTAAGAGAGAAATGCTCCAGCATTATGAGAATATTGATTTGTTGAGCATGTGTTGATCGAGTAGGCGGCTCAGCTGCTGTTGAAAAATGTGCTGTGATCACAGTTAGTCTGTGTGTGTGTCACCATAGAAAAGTGTGATCTTGGCGACACCTCCTGTTGTCGTTTTGAGTGGTTCGACAGGTTTTAATGTCTCTGTGGACAGATTTTTTTGTCATTGCCATAACATCACGGCCGTGTAAGATACAGTCATGAAACTTTACAGGTGTGTAGCTGAGATCGATATTAAAGGCGAGTTTGAAGATGGACCAACCCATTAATACTGAGTGCTCATGTAATAATGTGGTAATGGCCATTGGGTACTGGTGCGGCACGGCTGGGGTGATCCCATTACAAGATGGTCTAGTGTATTGTTTAACATTATTTACCATCAGTGCCAAGATCGATATGAAATCTAATATGCCACTGCTGTTCTACTGTCTGGTGACACTTAGGAACAACATGTCACTCGTGTTCCACTGTCAGATATCACATCTCATCATTCTTGCTGACATATGCCACTGCTGATAAGGATTAGACAGCTTGTCACTCATGCCGCACTGGCAGATTTCACCTGTGCCTGTCTTGTTTTAGCTACGGATGCCAATTCTTAGTGATGAGCCACTTTGACTAGTGTTAATGTTGCTGCACCTTGACTAAAGTATGCAACTTTGTCCAAGGTTACATTCACAATACTCTCTGTTAGCCATGGTAGCTATGCCAAGCTTCTCAGGCTTAGCTACCAGGTAAGCAAAGTGTCGAAAACATCATTGACAGCTGAGTGTTTCTCTTCCAGCATTATTGTTATGGAATCAGCAAACATTTGACACAGTATCGGTGAAACATACCTAGCATGCCACTTATATGTGGCACACAACAATGACATACCAACAGTCAGCATGGTATAAAGAGTTTGTCTTTTTCCCTCTGAATATACTACATATCTTAATGACCTCTGTAATAGCGAATAGCCTTTAAGGGATCATTACCAAACTTGATGTTATACATTCAGATCTGGATTCATAACATTAAGTTTGATAAGGATGTATGCTTAATATCATAGTTTATCATCTATTTTTTGGGTATTAACGATTGACCGCAACAAAGATGCTACAGCTAGTTGCTGTTCCGCTGGCTCCATATTGACACTCTTTCCATTGATATGTCTATGATTTAAATTTCCTCTCGTATAGTGAGATGGCATTTTTCACTGTACAAGTGCTTCCAGAGCTTTCATGACAACACAAAGACACTTAAGATCCTGTTGGAGAACCCCCAGTGATCCATCACTTCCCCGTTGCAAAACCACATTTCCTTTTTGAGCAATGTGTACTCTTTGTGTAAGGGTAAGTTAAGTCTTCAAGTCCATGCCACGGCAGGAATCGGGAGATAAATCTCTTTCCCTCCACGAAAGAATGCAAGTAAAGTTCTTCCACTCGCACTCAAAAACTCACTTAGTCCTCGTTTTGCGGTGTGCTCTGCAACAAACTATCCCGATCTGACCTTGTCTTTCAGCGGCAGTAAATGGCTATAAAAGCCAAGAGCACTGTACTCTCTGCGAGGGTCCATACACACCAGTGATGACTATCTTTGTATACCTCTCTCCTTCTTACTCTTCTCTCTCTCTTTCTCTCTCTGCCACAGACTCCCACTCACGAGATTGTTTATGCCACTTGGGGGGATGCTACATTGACTTACATTAATTACCTGGAGACGCACTGTGACTCAGAGGTGTAGTGCTGCCTGTTTAAGTACTGGAGCGCACCAATGACACGTGTGGCTCATTTCGTAGGTTATCCGAGCGGTGTTCCTACAGCGGCGAGTTTAGATACATTAGTCGACTCCAACTGAGAACATGATCAAACGATGGACTGACTTTTGTGAATAGTTTCAGCATTCGAGAGTCAGACACATCTAGCTAAGCAGATGTGGATGTTACCAATGGATGTAGTAAGTTGTAAGTGCATCTGTAACATGTAGAAAGTGTCATAGTGTGATTGTGCTTAGAAATGCATGTACATGCCATTGCCACTACTTCTTTTTTTCCATTGCATGACTCTATGTAAGTACAGGGCATTCATTTAGCCATCAGAATTTCCCCTGATGGAGTGTAGATACCAGTGGTGGTGAAACAGAGAGGAATGGCTTATCTTAATGTCTGGATTAATGTGATATCGTGTGGGGATCCACTGGACAGCTGGTTCTGATGAAGCCAAGGGGAAGGTTGCATCGGCATGACACTGAATTGACAGCATCAGAGAAAAGTTGGTTTTTTTGACTGAAACAAGATTATTGACTCGTAGTGGCCATGGTTAAATCTGATGGGTAAGAATGGAATGTTGTGATCGCCTTCGAGCGCCAACTAGATTTGGGACATGAGACAGGAGAAAGATGAAAAATAAATGAAGTTAGCTTGAAGGTAGACTATACTAAATTTCATTTCAACCAGGACACTGAGAAGGAAGCTGCACAACCATCTTAGTTCAAGCACTGGTCCAAACTAAGTATATCATTAAAGAGGTACTCCGGACATTGAGCATTGCACTTGCATAACACTTTGGGGGAATTGCATCACTCGCAAAGCTGAGTATTCCAAATTTTAGTTCCTAGTAAAGTTCAAGCTCCACAAACACTGGATCTTACACTTCCCATAATGCAATTCCATCATGTCTCACATTAGACCCTCCATTTTGGTAACTGCCAGCATGGGGTGTGTCAAGTTCCACACCCCAAGTTTGTGATGCAGGCTTTCTTTAAAAAAAATTGAAGTCTGAAGCACAATCCATAATTAAACCCCTGATGACATCATCAGGTTTATTTTCTCTGGCTGTAGAAAGCTCCAGCTGAGACCAAGGAACACGGTTTAGTAGTGTTTAGACCTGCTCACTATGAGCAGGTCCTCTCAGCATAAGTAACTCAAATACACACACACACACACAATCCATGTATCAGGACTATAAGTCACTACACATCTTTATGTGCCCTGCATTTGTTAGCTACTTATCCCTCCCCCTGCTCTCTCTCCTCTTCACCTTCCTCATCACTCACACCACTGCCTTCCCCTCCATCCTCCTCTCCTCCTCTCCTCTTCCACCTGGCTGAGTGGTGTCTTTTCCTGTCTTCTATTTCGGTCCTGCTTAATGTCTCCCCTTTTCTCCTCGCCCTCCTTCTCCTCCACCTCCTCCTTCCCGTCTCTCTCGCCTCACTTCTCAGGGGTCCTGTTCTAATTCAGTGCTCACCCTCCAACCTAGTTCTCTGCTTTCTATAATCCCCCCTTTACACTTTGACTGCTTGTAAGGATGTATAGTAAGATACAGTAGCAGAGGCCTCACCTTTTCTCTCGACCCCTTAACTTATTTTCTCCTCTTCCCATCATTCCCCTCCTTTTGCCTATTCCCCTCTTCTCATCGCCTCTTCTCATGTCTTCCCTTGTCTCCTCTAATTGTTCTCTCTCTCCTCCCCAGACATCACAAAGTCGTGGCTGGCCGGAGGGACGCTGAGGAGAGGCTTTACACAAGAAGTTTCACAGAAGCAAACACTCTGTCTTTGCGAGGAATTAAGAAGACGGCTGCTTAGCCGCCCTCAAAATGTATCCCTCCCCTTTTTTTCCTCTGGAGTAAACAACTGCGAGCGTCCTCAGTTTTGCTCTGCTGCTGCAATCTGTCTGCCCTCCAGGACTGTCCGCTCCACCAACACATAAACGTGTGAACTCCTGTCAGACGTCACATATTACACATAGCGGCAAATGGTCAAATGTGAGTTTTTTCTTGGCTGTGGACCTTCAAACCTGGAAACCCGCACTTCTTTCCACAAGGAAGCTTGTCGCAATTACGCGTCTTATTCTTAACCCAAAAAGGAATGAAGAGCCAGTAATACAGTCTCTTTTTTTCTTGTACAATAGCCGCTAAAGCAACAACTAATGTGGAAGCGGCCTTGACCGATGCTTAACAGCCTGAGGTTAACAAAAAGGGAAACACAAGGTAACACAAAAAGAAATGTATTCACACTTGGCTGCATTGTGAAGGAATTTCTGTTACCCTTTTGTTCCTGACATATTCTGCAGATAACAAAAATGTTCACATGGCCACATCTTTCCCACAGCATGCTCACACAATTGTTACGTAAGTAACTTAAAGGGATGGTTCAACATTTTAGGAAAATTTGCTCTCTCCAAATGATCAAAATAACACCGTTTTTTCTTTTACTTTGTCAAAAAGAAAGAAAGAATGCATCACCCGGATGTTACCAAGTAATTTTCCCAGCAAGATATTGAGTAAGCGTTCTTTCCGAAATGACAAACCATTTCGTGAAGATGTTTTGTTCTAATCCCTGTTATCTGTCAATTTCTGCAGAACTGCCTTCGCCCAGTGAGTTGGCTACTTGGAGTAGGTCGAAGTCAAATTCACATTCAAGTTTAATGGTTGCTGTGTCACACACACACACACACACACACACACACACACACACACACACACAAATTTGTATCAAATTAAGCACATTAAGAAACAGATAATAAATAAGTACACAGTTTTTACAGACTATATCATTTGACAGCACCTAGATAGTCAAACAGTTTATTAAGTGCAGTAGCTCAGTCAAGTTAATTCCCAACTGTTACACAGTAGTGCTTTTTTTAATGCAATGTTAACGCTGCCGTAGCCTTATTCACTTATGTAAATAACTGATGAAGGGATGGTATGGGTCAGAAGCTGGTATAACTTAGTGGGTCATACCTCTGACTTTGGTACGGAGGGTTGAGGTTTGATTCCCGGTCAAAGCACGGCTGAAAAATCCAGTTTGCGCCCTCAGGCAAGGCCCTAAATACCATCTTCCTGCCTCTGATTTGAGTCAAAAAGCGATGATTGTAAGTCACTTTGGACAAAAGTGTCGGCTAAATGAATGGAATGTAATGTAACGTTGCCTGTCGTAAATCTGGAGTAATCCTGGATGCCACTTGTGATTCTTTTGTGTTGTCACGTGCTGACCTGCTGCAGGGAAGTTTGTAATCAGTTTTTCATAGCAGGTACAGTTGTCTACTGCTCGCTACTTGTCAAACCAGGTTACTGTCAACGCGACAGTAAACAAGGGAGAATAGCCCCTCGTGAGACGCCATGGTACAATACCATCTAGAGCTTATCAATATCCAATATTATCTTCCCAGACAGTGGTGGTAAATGACTTGACATGAGTTGACACAAATTCTATGCAGTAAAATCATGAAATGTGACATTGTGTATTGTTGTGCAACTACACAAGCATACTTTAATAATTTTCATCTTACTAGTGTGATTTCATTAATTTGGGGGCAGTGTACATACATGGCGGGTTCTGTTGCTTCTAAAGACAATGTTGATCTTTGAGTCCATTGTACTTTAACATGCTCACTTGTTTTTTGTTTACAGTTTGGAGAGAATTTATTATAATTCCAGGAAATATGAATAACTGTTCTTTTTTTTATAGGAGCATCACTGTTTACTTAATGGCTCCCTGGAAGCAGTCAACATCACTCATGCATAATTATGCATGTGCACATATATACAGCATATGCACTGTACAGTTAGTCGCACAGAGGGACAAACTGACCTGCTCTGACAGCCTGCAGCCCTCAGGCAACACCAGTCATGCCCATTTTCGCCCTCCAACAGGGCCTCGCAGACGGGGATACACACATATACACAAAGTGGCTGTGTTACGAAGCTGCATTAGCTTATGTGTGTGTACATGAGGTGTGTTTGTCCTCTGACCCATTGGAAAAGGCCTCCCTTGAACATTCGCAGTGACCGTCAGCAGCAGCGCCATATTTCCTGAGTTGCTAATGGTCCACTGCAGACCACGCATGAGACAGTAATGGCACTTGGAGCCAGTCCTCGCAGCTTGCTCAGCCGTATCCGCACCAGTATCATATCCAGGTTGTCACCAGTCATTCATTGTTTAAGTTCTGCTTAAGCAATCGCAAGTGCTCAGGAGAAAGGGCCCACGGCGATGTGTCCCGTTTGCACTGCCTGTTAACTCAAATGTAACACAGTGTCCTCCCATTCACCCCCAACCAAGATGGGACTCGGAGGCAGACACACATGATGCAGCCGGATGGCTTCAAGAACTGGCAGGTCCTTGGTGGTTTTTTCAGCCAGACGGAGAAATGGAGCCAAAGGAACAATGAAAATGAAGAGAAAGCATCCGGAGCTATGAGAGGGTAAAGAACTGTAAAATAAAAAAAAGAAGAGCAGAAGGGGACTGATTAAGAAAGAGTCATGTTAATGAGAAGGTCACCCTTGCTGGTTCGCTCTGGTGGATTGCTGCCAACTCAATGTGAATGGCCTTGGCTGATTAAGGAGACAGACAAATCGGGGGGGGGGGATTGTTCATCACTACGACCAAAGACAGGCAACCGAGGGTATCTGTAAGAGAGATGGTAATGTTCAGAGTTGAGCCAGAACCCTGTGGTGCACTCATTTTTCTCCTAATTAGATTGCAGTTGGAGCTGAAAACACCCGCTATCTGACTGAGGGAATGCCATGGGAGCAGATTGCGGAGATGTTGATTTTGGGTGTAGAGTTCGTGAGCGTTGGACCTCATTCATGAAACTTGCTGCCGAACAGATTTGATTTTATACGTGTGCAAAAAAAATAAAATTAAGTGGTTGAATTGATTTGAATGTTAGAATGTGACTATCTTTTTATTGGTTCTTCCTTTCACCCGCTTTGGCGTAGGTGAAGTAACATTTCGAGAAATATTTCTACAGACCTGTAGTTTTCAAGCTGATATGTTTTTCCTTCACCTGCACAGCAATGTCCTGCTGGCTTTTCTACAAAGATATAAATCTGATTCTTTTATTTGCCTTCCCTGAGCAGATGTAGCATCAATAGGGGCTTGTAGGAGTCACATTAGTTCATGTCTGTTTGTGTGCATTGATATTAAAGTAACTCATGCATATTCACTGTATGCATGTGCACAGTACAAAACAAAGTGGATGAGATGTTTCAACATTTTGAACAGAGTAGACTGACTGAGATGATTAGCACATGCTTGACCTTACTGCGTCAGTGTCTGGAGTTGGTGAGACCTTAGAAGTATTGGTTTGGCCGTGGCATATAGGGACACTACAGAATATGCAAACTCTCCCGTAATCAATCCATTGCACACATCTGCTTCAGTTTTTCGACTGCCCTCCTCCCCTGGCTCTGATTCTGTGTCTGACATCCAACAGATGTTTCTTGGTTTCTACAGGTGCTGCCTCTATTTTTGCCTCAAGACAGCTCAAAATCTTTGAGTCATGTATTTGGAAATGTTCCATGGAGACCATGAAGTGTTTTGGTGAAATGTTCAATCTGCAAATGCTCAGGTGTCAATCCCAGGTTTCCTGTAAGTTTGCTGGAAACAGTCTGTTTGTTGCAAATGATGGATCCAAGTTCAAAGTGGCTTGAATTGCTTGTCTTGACCATTACTTCTTGTTGTCAGCTCTAGCCATATGGTTCACTGCTTGAACACGGGGTCCCTGGGGATGAGCCAGTGGTGCATATGAACCTGATGTGTATATTTGTGTTGTGTGTGCTTGTATGTTCACATATTCCCAGGCTCGTCCATGTGGAAATGTGGTGGGTAAGTTGGTGGGAATTTGGATCTTGCAAAACAACAGCTTCCTGTAACAGAGAGCCATTCAGCGCTCAGACATCCCTTCACAGCAGCCCCCTGGGAACTCCGACAAGAAAGAGAAGAAGAAGATGACGTTTGGTGAAGGAGGTGGGGGGAATGGAGATTAGAGAATGGGGGGGGGGTCAAAGGAAGTCATTACAGTCTGCACAGAGATTGGTTTGACCTCAACGTCCGTCCACCCCCTCACCTCCATGGCCAAATCCTGACTGGACGCAACAGATGTTCCTGGAGGTGGAGTCAGTGGACCCAAGGGTGGGGATGGGGGGGTAAGATGACAGCTGTGCATTGTCTGTCCATTCCAGACATTGTCTGCGAAGGGAGAGAGAGAAGTAGGGGGGGAGAAAAGACAGAGGGAATCGTTGATTACTGGTGTCTGACACTTAATTTTCTGCTACAATTCTGCAGAAATGACAGTAATGTCATTGAACTAATGGCAGAATGAGAAGAGGGAGCGAGGAGAAAATAAGAGAACAAGAGGCTCAGGAGCCAGTCAGGCATTTCGTGAAGCTGCCCTCTGGATACCAGACTACTCAAAAATAATGGAGTCAGAGGCACTTCAAAAATATTATAAAACCTTCATTCTATTGCCTATTGGTGAAGGAAGGTCAGAGCAGTTTTAGACGTATCTTCAGTTGTATAGTTTTAAACCTTAATTCGTCCAGCAAGGTTTTTTACTATTGATGGCAGAAGGTTAACACAGCAGTATTGTTTTGAATGGCAGTATAGAAGATTGAAATGTAATTCAAATATTGATTGCTGCCAATTCAGGACAGAAATTAAAAATGGGTTATGGCCAAGGTAAAAAAAAAGCATTTGATTTGATAATCTCTATTAAACATGCTATTCAATCAATAGAGTTCAGAGTTCACAGTGATACATTCTTGAATATATATATGGTCTCATATTCATTCTTTTGTTTATGTGATTTAATCTTTTTCCATGGCTTTTCACTAAAAAGAGACAGTGCTTCAAAACAGTAAAACGTGGTTTTCGGTTGGCTGCTCCCTGTAGAAGTAAATTTATACCAGAATGTTGAAAACTGATGAGAACGAGGAAAGAAGGTAGGATTAACGGAGTAAGAAAGACAGAGACAGATGGGCGAGTGAGGGCAAGCATCCTGGATGGTGGACAGCCAAGGCTGACAACTTGATATAGGACACAGAAAGAAAGAAAACTGCTAGGTCAGGCAGGACACCCCAGAGGCGAGGGAGAAAATTCATATATACACATCACATCAGCAAGATCAATTTACCCCCCCCCCCCCCCCCCCCCCAAAAAAAAACAACAGAAAAGCAAGGCATATGGACAGACAGGCCATGAATGGAGAGGAGAAGGAGAGGCGGTGATGACATTGCTATTGATGCATGGAGAAATCCAAGTTTAGAAACATCTTTTTCCAAATGGCTCACTGCTGCAGCCGAGGGAGAGGAAAAAAGTCAGTGGGGCTCATATCGATGCAGCAGAGGTCTGGAGAGATCCAGGATGACACAGTCAGGCTTCTCCCGAGGGGAAAAAGTGACCAGAGTTGTTCCAGATTCAGCTGTGCAGACACCAGTTTCAACCAGTGCATGGCCATCAGCACATAATTATAAAAGACAAATGGCAGCACTTTTGATAGCTTTGTTTGCGGAGGCTTAGTCAGTACGTCTCTTCGTTTAAGAATTTACAAAATAATATTTAATTGTCTTTCAGGTAGCCTCAGTGTTCTGGTCCTTCAGACACACGAGTACACTGAAAACACAACACGCGATCAAAGTCTACACACACACAAGTATTCACAAATCCACAGATCCATGGACGTTAACAGGTTATGGTAAGGTCTACACTCCCATCCCATCAATTCAATTTTCATTTGTATAGCGCCAAATCACATCATACATCGTCTCAAGGAATTTTGCATGGTAGGGTTGAGACATCAGACTATTACAGAGAAAACACAACTTTCAGCCGTTTTCCAACCATGCGCTACCTGCGCAGCACCAAACAACAACCGTACCGAGTTAGCAACTATCATGTGAACAAAGTAGAGTTTTTTATTAGTAAGGAGGAAGGTGTCTCCCTCAGGGGTTGGTGGAGACCAAAACAGAGCAAAAAGGAGAGTGGATGTTGGACGTTTTCCTGGAGGACGTACACACACAACTTAAAGTAAATGTTAATGTTGCTCACCAACAGCTCAGTTGCACAACTTTGTGAGCGTGACCATTTGGTGGTTTTTTGAGATTGATAAGAGCCGTGAGAATGAATCAGGCTCAAAGAGGCTGAAACATGATGCAGCAATGAATGGCACTACACAGTCTGGTGATAATTCCCTGTGGAGCTTTGGTGCCACCAGTTAAGCAGTCTAACAAGCAAGGTCAGGACCAGAACATTCATAACCATCCTCCCAAAACACGGATCTGCGGTAGATCTTCGTGTCTAACCATTTACCTTTTCTGCTCGATAAAATCTTGTCAGTCATCAGTCTTTGCTCAGCTGTGTAAAAAAAATATCTCTCCAGTCAGACATCAGCAAGTTTGAAAGTTGTAGTTGCTGATAAGAAGCAGGGACTTCGCCACAGCTTTAGTCAACTTGCTGCTCACACTTCCTTCTCCGATTTTATTGCACACTTTATTGAACCATTATGTCTCTAGCCCACAAACAAAATAAATCCAAGGGGGGAGCAGGAGCAATTTTCCAGATTTATTCTCCCCTGTACTTTTCTGTTTCTCGGCCTGTCTGGTGGCCAAACGCCATCTAACGCTGCCCAGTCATAACAGTCAGGTGTTCATTTCTGCCTGGAGTCTAATGCAGGGCAACACAGTGCATAGAACACATTAAATATTTACAGCTACATCTTCTGCCCCTCTCCAGTCGTCTGCTCTCCAATACCCTGGACAAACAGCCCACTAGCGCGCACACAAACATTTACTTTGGTCATTTTTGGGGACATCACGTAAGCTTGCATTCATTTGCTGAAGCCTCCTAACCTAACCGAGTGTAACATAACCTAAAGCAAACCTTAACCACTGACAGAAAAATCTACTTTTTTTCCATTTGGACAAGCTGATGCCAATTAGTCTGTAGTCTGAAATTTGTCCCCCAAGGGAGCCTCTGACTAGCCTGGGACCCAGACAGATTCTGGGAGCTCATTTAAATTTGCTCTGCCACAATACGGTCTGGATCCCCTCCATTGGGAAGTTATTTCCCCTGGCCGAGAACTTGCCGGTCCAATCACAACCAATTATCTGACAGTGGGCGGGGTTAATACCACGACGCGGGCGGAAGCGTTCACAGACATTGCGGAACCATCATCACAGACATCGCCTCTGTGTACGCTCGAGTCTGTTGACATTTTCGTGTCGCTCAACAGACGTCACATGATTCGTCTGTGTCCATTGTTAAGGCCTCTGGAAAATCGAAAAATGAACCGAGAGGTCCCAGACTAATACGTATTTGAGTATTTGTCTGGCTACGCCAGGCTCGCGTATGACAGACTCAAAGCAAACACAAACGCACACGCACACAAAAGAATCTACTCACATGCACTAATGAAAGGATACACAATGAGGACCCATTAATTTCAGTCGGGATTAAAAAGAAAAATACAGGAATTAGTTGTGGTTATTTTGATGATTATAAAGAACAAATGAAAATCAATTAACGCCTCATTTGCATTCTCTCGCCATTTTCGTATTCCACCGGAAAAAAGCTCTTTCGGAGTTGTCAACATCACAGAAGCACCTTGTTCACTGAAAACAAGCCCTCCAACAATAGGCCTCAACAAATTTGGGTGCAAACGAAAATAGCTCCCCAAAAGTGAAGCCAAATCGACTTGATGGCTGGTGGCTTGCTGCAGTGGAGGTCACAAACCCCGACCCCTCCATGTTAGCAGATGGGACGTGGACCATACAAAAAAAAAAAATCGACTAGAAAAAGTACATATGCTATAAAAACTGGATGAAACATCATGATTGGCAGCTGAGACCAACTTGTGATTAATCGGGTGTATGTATTGGCGGGACCTCAGGACCACCACTGCCTGGAGTCTGACATTAAAAGTGCAAGATTGCAGCGGCTGTGTTCGTGGCAGTCTGGCTTTATTTTTGCACAACAGGGGGAAGTGGAGACTTGTCTTCCATCTTTATATACAGTCTATGATATGCTCCTGTGACATTTCCGCAAATAGGCTTATTTGCTTCCTTGCCAAGAGCTATTGAATATGATGCTTGAGCTAGCAGCGAGTTACATAAGTTAGCAGCCTGGTTCTTTTGATAAAAAAAAGTCCTTCATTAAAAACTGACCCCAAGTTTTAGAGTGTGTTTTTTTATTGTTAGTTAGCTTTTTATAGCCTTAGTTAGCTTAATTAAACTTGTTGTTTCCCCAAAAGTTATGCATCATGTAAGTATGTATACATTTTCTGCAAGTGAAAATAAGTCAAAATCCTCACCCAACATATTGTCTGTCATGCAGATGATGCACAATTATGTCACAGGCTGTCATGGCGATGAGCACCAAGGATCAGTATGAAAAATGATAGGGTCTGAGAAAATCTGTGGGTACATGAAAAAGATGAATGGGAGCTGACAGTCGTTATGATGAGATATGCTAACTGTCTCCTGATTGTAGCTATTGTATATAGCATAGGGCCATGTAAGTGGTGTTAATCTTCTCCTTTAACTTTTGGGAAGCAATTCTTTATTGCTTTATTCCCCCCCCCCAAAAAGTCAAGTTGCTGAAAACATCTGTTGGTGACAATCCTTGAAAACAAAAGCAATGACGTAGGAAGGTCTGAGTGCTGCCTTTTATATAGAAGCAGAATTAGTCAAACATGTAAAACCTATGTGCAGCCATTCACCAGAAACACATGTTAACATATAAAACTGCTAAGACACACACACACACACACACACACACACACACACTTCCATGCCTACTGCTCCGGCCCCGCCTTTGCATCCACATCTCGCGGTGCCATTGTATGCGGCCACTCAAGCAGGTAATTCGCTGACAATGAATAAAATGAGATGTAATTATTTTTAAGCAGTCACTTGTTGAGAAGGGCCCGAATGGGCTGGGAAACATGTTGCTCCCGGACTCCATTATGAATGTGCCGCCGCGTGTTTTACGGCAGCAAGACAGAGGTTAAAGCGCCGCAATCAAATTGCAATCCGGCGCGCGAACGAGTGTGGGTTTTTTTCCGACCGGCTGGGAGCGGGTGGGTGGTGGAGGGAGCAGTAAGATGGGAGTGTAGTGCAGTTGGAGGGGGGTGGCGGGTGAATGGGTCGGGGGGGGGGGGGTGAAAAATAAGCCTCTGGCTACCGTCTCAGGAAATAGCCTGCGACATCAGCTTCTCCATCCAACTGCCACCCACCCTCCACTTGCTGTCTCTCTCTCACAACGTTTCCATCTTCCTTTTTTCTCTTTCTCCGCCTTTCCCTCCCTATCTGCTCCTCTAAGCTTCTTCCCCTTTGTCATTCACTTTCCATCTCTCTCTCTCTCTCCCCTGCTGTGGCCCCAGCTCTCTCTCTCTCTCTGTCTGTCTCACTCTGTAGACCTCAGACTTTTCCTTTCTCTCTGTCTCCACACTGGATGTTTAATTCCCCCCCCCCCCCGCTCTCTCATTCCCTCTGTATCTCGCATGCTCTTTCTATCTCGCCACCGCTCCCTCCGGTGTACCAGAACAGGTGGAGGACAAGCTGATAAGTCTCAGTCTGACACTTTTCTCACCGGCAGCCGTCACTTGCTCTCTGATCCTGTGTTACGTGGAACACAGATTTGCCGCTATCTGTGTGTATATGGGGATCAGACCACTATCTATGTATATATATGGCTGCATTACAGGAGAGATATAGCCAGCGCCTTTGAACTGTTCACACAAAGGCAATTCCGCCTGGCCCGCCACACCAAAGGAGCAATTCCACTCGATTTCATCCATTCCTGTCTTGGTAATTTGCATCCTTTTTTCTCAGCTGCTCTCTTTTTTTTTCCCCATCTTTTTTTATTTTTATCAGTGCTCATGATACCCACGCATACACAGAACTCTTGTCACAGAGACACGCCCAATCACACTGTCATATTATTTATTATTTATTGCCTCGGTAGGAAAAGGTTGAGCAGGACTGAGGTAAGATCATTTAACATATTACCGGCTCCCAGGGGTTCCTGTTTATGCCCGCTCGCTCCGGAGCAGATGAGTTGGATTCCAGTAGCTGCTGTTCATTAAGCAGATCTCTGCAGCTCCGGAGGGCCCCTGAGGACCTCCCCATAGAACAAAATGGTGAAGAAACTCACAAACCTAGCCTGAGGTGGACGTGCAGAAGTGTGCGGAAGTGTGCAAAAATGCATGATGCGTGATGGCCAGAGATACATGAGCAGATATGAAACATGTTCAAGACTCAATCGTTAATTCTTAAACAAAGTAAATCCGTATTCATTACCGAGAGAGAGTGAGTTTGACATATTAACAAGTTTACAGCCATGGTAGTGGCCCATGAGCCTGTACAAGAAATTGTTAGAACTCCGACGACATATAATTACATTTTTGTTTCACTGTATTGTCATCTGTTGGTCTATTTCTTGTCCCCTAGTTAATAAGTATTGAATGAGGTCCAATTTGAGAAAGGTCTGGCTCCACCTTTTTAACATGTTAGCATCACTGAAGGTAAGGCAAACAATGACTTACACATGTTGACATGTATCATAATGAGTTGTAGCATGTTGGACAGAAGCCGAGAGGAACCCTGGTTCTTTCCTCCAAAGTTTAGAGCCATCATGTTGTGAAATGAAGCATTGGAAAAAGTAGAAATGAGTTTTGGATGAGCCAAGATGCAAAGTCGGACGATCACCAAGATTCCCCCCAGAGCTGAAAGAAATTACAATTGGATCCATCAAAAAGATGCAAAGGACCAAAGTTAGAAACAGCAAAATAAATATTCAGTAAAAAACAAAAGTTTTAACAGCACCAGACAGCAAGCTTAGACTTTGTTTCAATTGAAAGTTAGTCTCTGTATTATCTGAAATAATGGATCTTGATGTAAAAAAAAATATCTGACATGTTCATGGTTTTGAGATCTATTACTTTGTACACTTTGGTTCCGATTATTAGACTCCTTGTATTTTTCTATCATAAGTGCTAAACAGACATTGTCATTTTTTGTGTATTCTGTATTTGCAGTGTTTAATTTCTGTGCATTTACAATGAAATATATAGAGACTGACACATTACACACTTACGGCGTTGTAAGTAATTTACAGTGGTGGACCAAGTACACAACTCCATTACTTGAGTAAAAGTATAAGTACTCCTGGTCAAATGTTACTCCAATCAAAGTGAAAGTTGCTGAGTCAAATTATTACTTGAGTCAAAGTACAGGAGTACTTCCTTTTAAAAATACTGAGGGAAGTGAAAAAAGACTTCCTTTAGCATACAATTGAACGGATATATATATATATCCTTTAGGTAACGTTTAAAAATGTTGAGAAAAATAAGTTTATTCGGTGGTCCCCTTTGCAACAGTGGGACTCTGACTTTCGCTTCGTCGACTTCTCCTCTAAACTCCGTTAAATGACAGCGCTGATCACCATCTCCATGAGGTAACATTAACTATGCATAAGTAACTCATACAACCCCACTTCAAAATCACTGAACTGTCCCACCACTGGTAATATGTCACACACACAAACACAGGAACTCAGCAACTCAGTGTGGCCCAAACTTGTTACAGTAACAAGTCACATTGCTCGCCACACTCAAGTCAGCAGTGCGTTCACATGCTCCTCAGCACAACAAGGCCTCTATGCTGCCGCGTCTGTCGGGAGACAGGGTTCACAATGTGTCCAAAGGCTCAGGCTGAGTCAACAGAGTCCCGTGTTCTCCTGCTGCTGCTGCTGCCCTGCTCCTGGCCTGGTGGAGGGGAGCGCAGGGGCCGCTGTGGAGCAGGGTTTCAGGTTTCAAAAGGACCACGTTTTTTTCCCTCCCTTTTCTACCCAAGTGGATCAGAGAAAATACAATCACAACCCGACGGTGTGTGCGCGTGTGTGTATCTATTCTTGCGTTTGGAACAGAATTTGAACTCACAAAGCGCCCAGTGTGCGTGTTTGTTGCTCATACGCAGGTCGCCCGCGGAGAGTCGCATGCTCTGTTCTGATCACCACCTGATCCCACCAGTGTGTGTGTGTGTGTGCGTCTGAACACGTGTGCTGGTGTGTACACAGTTTCAAAATGTGTATATTAGCGGAAAAAAAAAAGTCACGTTGAGCTGTTATGTCACACGGTCCCAAGCGCAATTCGTCCCGTATGTGCTGTGTTGTCCAGATCTCCACTCACTCGGCTCCAATATCAGCCTGCTTTTTCAAAGCACCGGCACAATGTGGGTCCATCATGTGGTGAAACCGAGCCCAGTCAGGGGATACCGCCCTGGGGAATGACAAAGGGGGATTTTAGTTCAGAACCCGGAAGTGTTTTGATGAAAGCAGCAGGGCCTTGAGGGGGGAGTTTCTCCACCCCTCCTCCTTTATTTTGCTTTCCCTGCCAGCTTAAACACATCTGTCCTACCCTGACCACCCCCCCCCCCCCCCCAGACCTATAGATGGAGTATAGTCACTGCCTCTTTTAAGTACTTCAACAGAAACATTGAAATTGGAAGTAAAGCACACTGAAGCAACACAAAGCACTATAAATATGACTAAAAATCCAAAGCAGATATGAAACGTGTACAGTGGGATCAGCAAAGTAGGATAGAGTTGATGAGATGTGTTGTGCAGAGGTGGAAAGCGTAGAAACCATGGCAACGACTGACAGTAAAAGCAATCCCTTTAATTGATACAGATATGTTTGTAATTCCATAGGTTGCACTAATACAGCAGCTCTCACGCTGTGGTTGATCCGGCTGGCTGCCCCTGTGAAGCCGTGCAGCGGTGCTTTGACCTAAATGCTAACCAGCATTCACATATAGCACAATTTTTAAACTTAATTTTTGATGAAAATCAAAAATGTGTGTTTCCGTCCAGTGGATTTGTCGAGATACAGTTGATGGCGCTAATTCCCTTCTTGCGTCATTGAACTATTGTAGACAATGCAGAAAAACATAATGTAAATGTCTAATTTGGTTTGGTTCATGCGCCTTCTGATTATTTTGCTAATACATTAGTAATGTGCAAAGAAAATCCACATAATAATAATTCTAACATGCTAGCTCTACTGTATTTTCACCGTGTCATGCTAGCATTGGATAATTAGCGCTCAATGAATGCTACTTGCCACAAACCATAGCCCCATCCATAAATAATTTAACCTCAATAGCAACGGGATAATGGCACCCTGTTTCTGAAACAATGCAGACAAACTGAAGGCCGTGCCACCTACTAGCAAACTCCTACTTTCAACCCTTTGCTGAACTTTCAGGTACTTCACAAAAAACTTCCTCACAATTCAATAGCTAAAACTGTATTTTTTTTTTTAAGGAAAAACATGAAAATATAGCCAAAGATTTTTTTTTTCATTTTAGAAATCAATCCGCATTCGTTACTCAACAGCACAGTTAATAACACGTATCAAAAATGCAATTGATCGCAAGTATCAAAATGGAAATAAAAATTTGAAGAGATTTTTAAAAAATTGAAAATAAGGTAACTCATATTTGCCAGTTTGTATTGGCACTGCTTTCCTGCTTTATTTCTCCCTAAAGATTATGATCTCTGCACTGAAGGCTACCACATGTAATGTTGTTCATGTGTGCTCGACTTAGAATTACAATATTTCCGCTAGAATTTGAAGGCAGCATGGAGTGGTGCTGCCCAGCTGCCCCCACACGCCCCATCTACCCGCATGCCCACCCCTCTCAGGGCCTTACTGGGAGGGTTGATGGAGAGCTGGTTGTGTTTTCTTTGTGCGGCCAGGCTTTGCTATCACATTACTGCACACATGCTGATGCAGCAGCTCCTGCAGCCCTCACTTTATATCCCTCCACCCCAAGCCCGTCCCAGCCCTTTTCATTGAGCCACCCAACAATGGAATGAAGCAAATTACTATTTCAATTTAAGTAATGCCACATTAGACTTTCCAATCACAGAAATAAGTTGTTACTTTCACTATCGCCACTCCTTAATATAAGATTAAAGTTAAATTATCCAGGAAATACATGAAACCCCATCCACCAATCACCCCACCTCCACCCCCACTCCCTCCACCAACCCCCAGTCACCCTGATTAATTTCAGCGAATTAGTCATCATCCCTTCGCACATCACGCTGAGCTCAGATGAGAAATGGCAGAAAAGTTTGCTTTGCCTGGAGGAAAATTTTACTCTCAAATTTGATTTTATCAAGGAGCACAGAGAGGAAGAGAAATTAAGTAGAGTCCCAGTTTAAGAGGATAAGGATGCGACTGACAATTTTACAGCTATGATAGCAAGGTCATTTAGTGGTGTAAAACTACATTTCCAAGGGAGTAATAAGAAAGCTTTTCTTGTCCAAGTAATTGTGAGTTGCAGTACCTGGCATATTAATCACATTCCTGCTTGCTCTTTCACAATCAGAATCTCCGGTAACTCAATGGCCTATCGTGTCAGTGAGCAGGGACAACAAACAGAGTTGGCAACCGATGTTCACTCAACAAAATTAAAGACTGTACAAAAGTTATTGAGGTGGGGCAAACCTGTCCCCTGGAAATTACTTTTCTGTACAGCTTAACTGCGACACAAAATATGTTTTGTGGCAAATGTAATGGTGGGCTGGATTACGTTCAGAAGCAGCATATTTTTCAAATTAATGAAGCGCTTCATTCATTAATGGCTGTGGAGTCATCAGGATGTGGTTGGGATAGAAGGCGGGCATAGAAAGCACATGACAGTCACACCAGAGACCAGGGCTCGCATCAGAGTCCCATGGTTAGATAACGAAAAAGGCAACAAAAGCACTTTGGGTAAGGTTAGGAAAGGTCATGGTTTTTGTTGAATGTTAATATGTTGTGTCTGAAGTCAATGTGATTTTTATTCTTTAATAAAACAAACCACAATCTTAACCCAACGATCTAACCATAAATGCTACTTGACGAATACATAAATTAACAACATGTCCTAAGTATGTTTACGACAAACTTAAACCAATTACAGTTTTGTGTTGTAGAGAACATATCCGGTGTTGAAGTTTAGCTTAATAGAAACATCATTTTTAGGAGACAGGGTTGGGTGGGGGAGGGCTGCTGAATCTCATGTTCAACTTTAGAAAAAAGTTTGTAACATTTTCTCTGGACCATACCCTTGACTTCATGATTACATGCAAAAGTATCCTTCCCTTATCATATAATATTAGAAAAGTCTCCGTTACATTAACAGTATTTTAAGAAATTGAGGTGAACAATGATGCATCACACTCTCTGCATTTGAAACAAGAGCCACTAAACGCTACACTTTCCCTCAGCAAAATGATAAACTGATCATTCAGCTACAGTCAGGGTTTTTGTTTTTTTCATCTCCCCACACTGAGCAGAACAATTTGCAACATGTGATGCTGAACTTTCATCGCAGACTTAACTTTATTTGACACGTTTAATTTTACCATGGATCTCCTTCTTGTAAGGATGCTGAACCAAGGAGGAAGATATCGCTCAATCACAGATATGATCCATGTCTATTTTGGTTCTCAAAACTGACATACTGATCCTCCTAGATTCTTTATACAGAAGCCACACTCTTGTCCTTTGTATATGGAAAAGCAGTCATTTTTCTGCTTGCGATTTTGGAGAAAGCTTACTTCTGTCTTTGCAGTTGTTGTGAATTTCCTGCACGGGTCGGGCAGCAAAACCCGCGATCTCGGGTATTGGAGACCGACGCGCAAACCTCTGGGCCAAAAGGAGCCTACCCGCTAGCATGTCTCTCTTTACAAACTGCACTCGCAGTGTTGTGTGGCGCGACCCGAGCCATTTGTTCTTTTTCGATTTACAGAACCGGGTCTGAGCCAAAAAAGCGAGCGGACCGCAAGGAAATGTTTTGCTGATTTTTACAAAACGTTTATTGCTTTAGAATCGGTCACTGCCCCTTGAAGAGTGACAACAAGAACATTGAAAAGCTGTTAGGGATGTTTTTTTGACAGTTCAATTGTGTGATCTAATAAGAAAACAAGTATTTTTTGCTATTGTAACCGTTTTAGTAAAGCTAAAATCAAAGCAATGGCAGATTTGTGGCAAGCCGTTGAACAGGATCCCAAGCTTTTTTTTGCCACCATGTGTTATGGCAGACAGGGAAGAACTGTTTAACTGTACAAACACATCTGAACTTGACCTTTCCCCAAGATAAAGATGATGGAAGTGGACGGGACAGGAAAGCCACTGGCCCTGGTTGGGAGCTGTAGTTACAGTAGTGCCCTCTGTAGCAGTAGACCGAAGCAAAGCAAAAGGAAAAGAATCTGTGTTTATTTTTCCTCCCAGCAGTAAAGGCTTTCATTGATGGTTTTGGATATGCTGCCCCTTTGGAGACACAGAGCGGTTTTGACCTGGCCTTTCTTTCCTCCCCCACCCCAGCCCTTCCCCTCTCTCTCTCTCTCTCTCTCTCTCTCTCTCACACACCCAGGAGCTGGAAGGGGGCTTGTAAAGTCAGCTGCCATACATTGTGCTATAAAAATAATCCAGGTTTTATTGGGATGGCCATGGGAGGCTGAGGGTTAAGTGTTTTTATACAGCACAATTCACCTCTCTTACCAGAAAGAACTGCCCTGTACTGACTACCCCACATCCACACTCTGGGAGACAGAGGAGCTCTTGGAAATATCAGTGGTAATTTCTTGGAGATATAGCACAAAGGTAGGAGTGTTGACGTGTGAGCGTGTGTGTGTGTGTGTGTGTGTGTGCATGGGTGCGTGTGTGTGCGCGCGTTTCCATGTGCATGTGAGGAGGCAGTATGTGTGAATCAGCGTGTGGGGGTATTAACAACATGCTGGTATTTAAACTTCTCCACTAACAATGGGTCTTAAGTCTCTAGCCAGTGCCCACAGTCTGTCTGCTAACAGTACCAGTCCACTCACTTACCCAGCAGGACGGAGACATTCCAGTGACAGGAAATGCTAAATATCACCAAAAAAATCATATGGAGCCCCATATAAATGCCTCATCTGCCCTGTAAAAGCTTAATTTTTTTTCCCATGCAGCGTTGTTTGTCAGAGATTTTGAGGTACTTGACAAGCATTTCCTGCGGATCTATGCCAGATTGAACTTTGGGAACATCTCAGTCGGGGTGCTTTTGGCTAAAGGTCACCAAACAAACGTGTCTGAGCAAGTTCAAACCCTGTCCGACGCATTTCCAGGTCGACACAGTCATAGCCGTGCACGGCCTCGCCCACATGTGGCACTCGGCTTGAAGGACAAAAGGCTCAAGAAGAAATTGATAGATTAGAAAAGGCCACAGTCAGTCATTTGTCTTTTGTTTTCCCTATCAGCAGCCTTCAGTGTTGCTGTGTTGCTGGGGACAACATTATAAAGCATGAAAGATTGCCTAGCTTATGGGCATTTATGGCAAGTGTAAGTATTTTCACTGTTTTTCACGGCTGAGCGAGTTGCCCTTTAGGATTGCAAAGATGCCTCGCACAGGCATTCTGACGCCCAGACCCCAGAGAATGTAAGATATGGCGTAAGACAGGGGGCTTTGGCAGAGAGAAAGAAGCGCAGTGTCTGTCCGTCATTGTCCAGACAACTTGAGGGCCATGCGGGGTCGCAGCAGTGGAAAATGCCCTCAGTGGGATGGGCAAGGTGGGGACGCTATTCGCGGCTGTCTCCAGAATTCAAACGCCGTGAGCCCTTTAAATCTGTGTCATCCCTTACAAGATGAACCTGTAAAATTAGCCTGCTGAAATGGGTAGTTGTTACAGTGACAGAGGGAGCGCCGTGACAGGGATATTTGTCAAGAATTGGATTAAAGCAGATGGCTTTCTGAAACATCAAACCAGTGTGATTAGATTTTCACCATTCAACACTGACTGAGGGATGATTGCATTAGATGACACGGGGCGGTAGACACACAAAAAGCAAACTCAATTTGAGCAATGTGGCAGGATTGTAATCCTGTCTGCTCTGTAGTGAGCACATGGAGGCTTCTGTCAAGCCATTGTCCTCAGCGATCAAGAATATGCAGTAGCTCAATGCCATCTGTGTGTACAGGCCATCTTTTATTTCATTCAGATTTGAGGTGTTATGTTTAGGTGTTTTCAGCCATAGCAACATTACCATAGGGATGGGAATTCATGCCACCGAGTTTTCTAGCCCGGCGTAGCCAGACTAAAACTCAAATGCGTATTAGCCTGGGACCTTTCGGTTCATTTTCGATTTCCACAAGGCATTACCAACGGACACAAGACGGGTCATGTGATGCCTGTTGAGCGACGCGGAAATGTTAACAGGCTAAAGCAGCGAGGAGATGCCTGTGATGATGATTCCACAATGTCTGAAACCCCGCCCGTTATCAGGTAATCGGTTGTGATTGGACCCGCATGTTTACTGCCGGGGGGAAATCAGATCATTTTTAATCGGGCCCTGGTGGCTGTATTGTAGGTCAGGGACAATGCCTCTACCATGTTAACAGATGGACCAAACTAAAAAGTCAAATTAAAACCAAATAAATGTTTTCCCGAAGATGGTGTCTCGTCATTTTATAAAGTTCTTCTCCCACTAATGTGCTCCAAATGGCAGGACCCGCATCGGGGCTATTTTTTGTATTGATTTTATGTACAATGGGAGGATGTGGAGACTTATTGTCCATCTTGATATGCAGTCTATGTGCAAAATTAATGAAACTAATTGTTGCATTCTTGGATGGCAGACATGACCTGCCAAGCATCGGCATGTTAACTTTGTGATCGTGAGCATGTTAGTGCGCTGACGCTAGCATTTAGCTCAAGGGCAGCCTCACAGAGCCTTACGTGGGGCTCAGCGGGATTCTATAATCTGTGCCCCACTTCCATACAGTTGTGTACGGTAAACTTTTTGGCTGTGCCTACACAAAAAAACGTCTTCTTACTTGAACATCTTATACGAGTAAGAAATTATACAATATATAATGTGAGTCAAACTTCCCCTTTTTTCACATCACAGCCAATAAAACTTCACAAACAGATGTCAAAATGTTGCTGGTTTCATAATATAGTAAAGGAATTTTTTTTGCATTCTTGTATTTTGTGTTTGGTTTTACATCCACAATGTTTTGCTTGTTGGAGTCTTTAAGGCTATATACTAACTTTTTCCCGCCTACAATCAATTCTGACACTTTTCCCAGTGTGATCACTGTAAAGCCTGGTATGTATGGATTTGCGGCACAGCTTTAATCTTGTTAAAATTCATTGTGCATTTAAAGTATAATCCATCCGTGGATAAAAAATGCATAGTCACGGAGACACATTCCCATTTGCCGTCGCTGGTCGGGCTCGCTGTATTCAACATTCGCGTCAAGCTTTCTCCAAGCATACAAGTGGATGCGAATGATGTGCATTCACAGCCAACTACCAACAAGCCCGAGGCAGACAGTGGCCTTTTTAAAGAATGGTTCCATTTTGTTGAACCGAGGATTGTTTTTATTCAGCCGCTGGCCGAACTTTTGGCATCCCAAATGAGAGTATCAAACTGCAGGCGAAAGTGGAGCATATACCCATGAATCTTCCGGCGAGAGAACAAAACCGCGTAGGAGTTAAGCTGCCCATGTATAATTTCTCGCGCGTTTGCCAGCGTGCTCGCATATGCATAGCTTTTGAAGAAGATTCATCAGGCGGACTTTGCAGCGAGGAGAGTGATGGAGCTCATGGGAAGGGAGGGCACTCGCTTGCTGTTTATTATAGTGAGCCGGCTAGAGGCCAGGGGTGTAGCAGGGAAGACGAGAGGAGAGGAGAGCAGAGATACAGGGGTCCCAGGGGGCCCCAACCCTGCCTCCCACCGCCGTTTTCCCCCTCTGCGCTGACAGGCGACACACGCTCACTTGGGGACTAAAGAAATCCCACTCATGCAGTTTCCAGTGGAATTTAATAAACCCCCTGAAACTCTTCCTCTTTACAGAATACAGTGAATTAGCATACTGTTATCCAATCAAGAGAGACAGAGCCGCAGTCAGGCAAAGTGTGCAGATATCCAAATTAAGTAGACATCCAACACTGATTTATAGGCTCGCAGACTTGAAATTAAGTGAAAGGAACCCAGGCCTGAACCAGTGGTTTATCTCTGTCTGATCTGTCGCCCTGGCTTTAAAGAAAATGAAACTCTCCTAAACCAAACTACCTCATTTTGACGAAAGCGGGCCCCTTTCTTTTCTTTCTTAATCAAACACCTCAGTCTCGACTGCAGGTCAGATCAGAAAGATGAAGCGTGTTTATGAAGCAGTAATGAAAAGCAATTCTTAGAAAATTCTTTTTTTCCCCCCTTGCTAAACTCCCTGATTAAAATCTCGCTTGTCGATTCCCATCTCCCTTTAATGAATATACAAGTTGGATGAAATAATGTTCTGTTGAGCTGTAATTTCCTTCTTTCGTAGGGGGGGGGGGGGGGGAGCTACTCATCATATGGGACATGCTTTAATACACTCGTCTCAATAGATATTAACCACCAGGCGACTGCAGAGGCAGTGAAACATTGGGGGCCATTCATTTCAAATGAAGACAGGAGCTTTCTCCACTTGGTTCCACAAATGTTTACCCATGAAATTGCAATGAGATGAAATTTGACAGATCAGCAGCGGCTGAAAGCGGTTTTCTGTCAAAAAGCTAACGTTGCGAAAAGACCTTTAGATTGATTATGACAACGCCGGTTCTCCGACGCTTAGAATCAAACTGCCACGGCCGGGTGTTAAAACCGTTCATTACTTTTCATTTCAATCTCTTTGCCATCCAAGCGACAGTCGAGTATCCTAATTCTGTTACAGGGTCAGTTCTAATTGTGCTGATGTCTGTCAAGTAGAGAATATGATATGTATTCATGCGAGTGTTTGGCCATTAATGACTGTAATAAAGATAATGCGGGCTCCTTTTTATGCATTGCATCTTCAGCATCGTCCACAGGTGCCAATAGACTTGTGCACATGCAATATTAACACATTTAAAATCCATGCTGGGCTGCAAAGGCTGTAAATGTCTCTGTACTGTTTAAAAACTCCATCTGACGATGAAAGGTAACACGAGGTAAATGAGAAAAATGGCCCAGCACATCCGTTTTCCCTAACCCAGCTATTCCCCAGAATATAAATCTCAGCCAAACTAAACCCAAAGTCTCCCTGTGATGTAAAAGTCCGAGAGGAGCGATGCAAAGAGAGCAGAGGCTCGCGGGAGCTGACCCGTGCTCCGCCTCGTAATGAGACTTTACCCCACTTTCTCGCTGCCTGGCCTGCTTTCTACATTTGCCAGACATCTGCTAAATAATATTCCTGTCGCTGCCTGCCATTCACTCAGCCTCTCTACCGCCGGCTCCGGGACATGTAAGGTCGGCAGGCAGACGGGGGAAAGACAATGATTTTGCATTTCCACCAGTTGAGGATATAGGAAAGCGGTTTTTCCTTTTTGTTTGTCATGTCTCAAAGCTCAAGCGCTTTAGGGTTTAGTTCCTATCAATACAGGAACATCTCTTTCTCTGTTGTTGCCGGGGAAGATTGACCTGAATTGTGAATCACTATAGTTAATCCCTCCTACGTTCACTATACGAAGAGACGGATTTTCCCTGAGCCAGCCTCATACAGACCGTCCCGGATTAATCTGCATTCTGCATCAGTCGGAAGTCTGCTTGCACACGGTGGATATTTGATGTCCGTACTTTGAATCCGTCCTGTTGCCAAATTAAACTGTTACAGGGAACAGCATGCAATGCGATTAGGAACCTCTACTTTGTATGAGTGAAGCATGAAAAAAACTAAATAAAGCACAGTTAGTAAGTACACAGACATAAATAGAAACTATTAAGTGTAATCAGACAAATAAAGGCACAAATGAAGTGAAGAGGCGATGAAGGAGCGATTAAAGTTAAATGGAAAAAAATTGCAGCGGTGAGAACGAAAGTGGGTGAAGTGTCTTGTGCCTGCAGATAGCTTCCTCAGCAGCTCAAAATGCATTTGT
This sequence comes from Scophthalmus maximus, assembly GCF_022379125.1. Taxonomy (NCBI): domain Eukaryota; kingdom Metazoa; phylum Chordata; class Actinopteri; order Pleuronectiformes; family Scophthalmidae; genus Scophthalmus; species Scophthalmus maximus. Next base: position 23,500,612 of record NC_061517.1, on the reverse strand, counting down.
TACACCCGCGGAAGCGAAATCAACACGTGCGGAGTGTGTGATTCAGACAGTCGTGCAGAAGAGTGACTGGTGCACAGTCCACCACATGTTTGGGCCTGACATCGGCGCCCGGTAGGCTGGCAGCAGCGGGGACAAAGGACTTTGTTGAGAAGTCCCTTCATACACGCCCCAGGTGGAGGCACGTCCTGTCTCCGAGGGGGGGTTCACGTTGGCGAGGGAGGTGTCTGTGTTTGTGCTGCCGATCATCCTTCCCCCTTTTTCCTGTGTCCTTGTGGAGGCCAGCGAGTGTCGCAGGTCGGTGATGGGCCTCGCCTTTTCCGCTTGCCCAGTGGTGACCGAAACAACCGGCCGCAGGTCGTCCGAAGAAAAGAAAAGGGGGTTTTGGGGTTCATCTCCGAGCGAACCGTGGCGCGGTTGCGAAATTGATTCTCATCTGTGGGTCCTGGTGATGCAAGGGGACAGCTGCAGAGTCAGTGAATTTCCTGTCAGCGTGAACAAGAAAAACAATCAGAGGGAACATGGAGAGAAAATGCACACGTTTAATTTTTTTTGACCCCCCCCCGCGCCTTGTTCCAGAGCAAATTGACCAAACTACAGGTGTGGAAGAAAAGTTGCTGTTGGTTCAGTCCAGTTCGCTGTGGAGCGCCCGGGCATTTGAGCCACCTGATCACCGGAAGTGCTTGGTCCGCAGCCCCCCGGCCTTCGGCGTCGGCGAACGGTGCCTGAGTCCTCGCAGGACGAGCTGCTCTCGGAACGGCGGTTGCTGATGGCTGCTGCTGCTGCTGCAGCTGACGTAGTTCGTTTGGGAGGAGATGAGGAGAAGTGGGGCGTGGACGCGGCCCCCTGTGCTTCGGACCGCGGTGTCCAACACACGCAGTGTGGTCGGCTGCTGATGCGGCCCTAATGCACGCACACCAGAGAAACTTGTGATTTGTTTAAAGGCCGTACAATCTTAAGAGGGTCTACTGAAGCTCTTCTAAAGGAAAATGCAAATCTGTATCTTGTTATCCTCTCATATTAATTTCGGGGGGGGGGGGGACCATGCTACTGCAAGGCTGTAATTACTTGCGTTTCCTTGTTTTTGTTCATTAGACGCTGTGAAAAACCGGCGTAAGCGAGAGCTCCGAGCCCGCTGCCTTCCCTTTGCCACGCTGTCAACCCTTGGCCCGCAATCCGTGCTTTCACACTCTTGAGGCCTTTTGCGCTCGGGAGCGGCGACAACGCAGCGTGTTTTTTTTTTTGCTTTCAGTCTGTCGACGGCTGTACATTGACTAATAAACTCCCTCACGCCCACCGCAGGTGTTGGAACGAAATAAATGATGAAATAAATGAAACATGAAGAGGGAATAGAAAGCCTCCGTTTTTCGGGGAGGAGGTGTAAATTAAAAACTCCAGCGCAGTTTGACATGAAACATGATGCACTTTTTTTTAAAGGTTTAAAGAGAGAGAGAGAGAGAGAGAGAGAGAGACATACTTTGAATGTGCTCTCATAGCAGCTAGTTAGAGCAAAAACAAACTGAGGCATGATGGTGATATATGATCATGAAAAAGAAGCTGCAGTTGCTTCTCAGAAGAATTTAAAGATTTCCGGCATAGCAGAAAGAGTAGAGCAGTACTGTCAGATCAGCACCATGGATTTCTGAGTGGCTTTTACGGGCCCGGGGGGGGGGGGGGGGGGGGGGGGGGGGGGGGGGGGGGGGGGGGGGGGGGGGACTGGCTCAGCATATATAAAACTGACTATACGAGAGGAAGTAAAAAGCATCATGTGAAGTCGTTTGGTGCACCGAGACTCCCGTTCAATCCTGTGTGCCGGACAGGCGGCGCGTGTGGCCGTGCGTCAAAGACAAACTTGAACCAGAGGTCAGGCGAGGAACTTCGCACATGACTGCGTCTCCACGTAATACACCCGAAGTCTAATGTGTCCGACCTTGGGTGCAAATTCATTTTCATCAGGCCTTTTCATTTTGAAGTGGTATTGACTGGAATAGACACTGGAAAGGGAATAGAGGGAAGGACAAGGTCCACGTGGGATTTTCTTCTTCTTTTTCTTTTTTAAAATTTTTTTTAATTCCTAGAAGGCCACATTCACCATACTGAGCACATTTTCCTCGGCAGCGTCTCTTGATGTGGCCCGAGGCCGTGCTACTTCTCCTTTTCATCAGCGAGCTGCTTTTTGACACATGCAGCGATGAGAGTCACACTCCAAATTAGTGTCCCGGATCCACACTCATTAACTCTCAAACCCGAATGAATCTGTGCCGGGGCGTCTACACCCTGATGTGTGTTTCGGACTGCGAGCGCTACAATTCTGCCACGTTTACTTGGTAACCTGTCTGCGCGAGGATTTGGACAGCAGTTTACTGTCAGACGGGGCCGAGAGGAGCCGGACAGACGACAGTTAACCGGTTTAATCGCTGAATGTGCTCCTGCAGCAGCAGACATTGCAGGTGATACATAGCGCGATAGATGATTCAGTCTTTCCTTTGGGAAGAATCCTTGTGTCAGTGGATCGATTGGTGTGGGGGTTAATAGACCCCAGGGCGTCTGCAGCTAAACTTGCAACTTACAAACCTAATTTTTAAAATATTTTCTGTGCTAATGCATAGAGATTATCATTCTAATAGTTGCCGTCTAATCTGTGCACTTAATCTTTGGATCATAATCCAAAATCTTGTGTGCTTATTGCATGTTTTTGTCCTCTCCGCACAGGATTATATTTCTTATTTAGCCTCTTTTGTAAATTCCCAATCCATAAACAATCAGTTAAACAAAAAAAAGTATAATAATGTCGTTGTTGTCAACTCTGTGTATCTTGTACCTCAACATTCATGGCGTCTTTATTCTTCCTTTAGTGTAAGTCAAGTCTAAATGGGTGATTTTCGATGAGCTGAAGCATCCAGAGGAAAGTCCGTTTTGAGAACTATCAATAAACTCGTATCACAGAAACAGGAAGATCCCGGGTGTTGTAGACGTCGAGAAGATGCTTTCAGGCCACAAGCCCTGCATTTAGTGAAATCAGATTATTGATCTCAACACGAGACGGAGAAGAAAAAGAAAATAATAGAATAGATTCAAGTTAAATTTAGTTAAAGGCTTAGTCTGAAAACGGATCAGAGATTCAGAAACAACAGATTATTTTTTCATCCTTTTTTCATTTTCTCAGTCCAGTGCAATGATTGTGTGGCTAATCATTCGATTGTGTTTACTGTATTGATCTGTGGTGGAACATATTCTCATGGCACGGAGGCGGGAGGAAGCGTCAGGCTCAGATATCAGGCAGGCTTGTAGCCGGTGCCTTGCTCATTGGTACCAGAGCAGGGCAGGAAATGGAGGTGGCTCCAGTCCTAACAATGGCCTCTTTCTGGGCCACCCTGCTCCATAATTTGGCAGTGTGTGCCTGTTGGGGGGGGGGGAGAGAAAAAGACGACCTCTGTGTGTTTTCGGGGGTCAGACCCCAGGTTGGGAGCTACTTTGTTAAAAAGCAGACCTGAAATGAAAAGGTCTTAATCAGGCAGCGAGGTGGCTGCAGGGGGGGGGCTGCTCCGTGCCGGGGCCCTCGTTCAGCCGGGTTAATGGGCGGAGACCTGTTTGTGTGCCTTTTTTGAAATCCTCCCTGGTCCCTGCTGTGCTGCGTACTGCAGAAGTGGGCTGGGGGGGCGCGCACACGCTGCAGCGCCACGCACCACACACACACACACACACGCGCGCGCGCGCGCGCGCGCTCACGTCGTTCCCAGTGGAGATTGGCACAGGGACGCAGCGCCACGACTGCTCCGACGCGTCCGTTCGCTTCGGACCGCTGAAACTTGTGCGCAGAGATACAGAGGCGGAAAGACGCAGCCAGCTCGTCTCAGATAGTGGATTAGACTCACGCTCTCATTTTCTTTCTTTCCTCCCCCCCACCGTAATTCTCTCTCTCTCTCTCTCTCTCTCTCTGTCTCTCTCTCTCTCTCTCTCTCTCTCCTCCTCCTCCTCCCTCCGGTTTCGTGTTACAAAGCCCTGGGAGGGGAGTTTGCGCGGAGAGACAGTTTTTCTCCGCGCAGGAACCGAATGACAGGATCATATGGCTCGATCCTGCCTTTCAGCCGAAAACAGAGCAAATAATAGAGGCAACAAGAAGGGGGGAGAAGTGAGAGGCCCGGGGCGAATTCGTCAGATATTGACGGGGATGTGGAATAATATATAACTCCAATTCCACACACACACACACACACTCACACACACAAGTAGGACAAATCCGAGATAACGGAAAGACGCGAGAAGCGGAGAGAGAAGGATACTGGATCTGTCTCTCAGGGGGGGCGAGAGACGGAGAGGGGAGCGCAGGAGGACGCGTTGCCTGCGACCATCACCACCATCGCCATCACCAGCACCACCGCGACCATAAGGTAAGTTTGCGGCCGTTCTTCTGTCGTAATGGTGGTTTTGCAGATCTCTGCGAGTTGCTTGTGGATTAAAAAAAAAAAAGAAAAAAAAAGTGGACCGAGGGGGGGGAAGCAGCGGCTGGAAACATCCTCAGCGCTCCAGAGTCCGGATCTCCAACTGTTGCCATGAAGCCCCCCCAAGCCACCCTCGTTTTTTTTCTTCTTCTTCTTCATTTTTTTTTTAACCTCCTTGGAAATAAAGGGACCCCCTTTTGCTTGTCCTACTACGCGTCGGAGCTCGTGTCGGTTGTGCGCCCTTGCGCGGGGACTCGACGTGGTGCAACTTTCTCCGCGTTGCGCGCAGCGTAAACACAGCGCACTGCGGGGCCAGGAGCGGTTGGAAGGGGGCTCCAGGTCCCGGCTCTCATTCGAGCGTGCCTGTGTCTACAGCAGGCTGCTGCTCCACACAGCTCAGTGTAACGTGTCTATGATCTATGATCCTCACAGTGCCATACTTATCATGGACCCAGTGTGTGCTGCGCCATGCCAGAACCACTCCACCATCCCACTGTGTAACTTCATGTCTTATTATTTGCCTGCAATGTATAAAACCAAAAAAATATGGACTGTGTGTGTGTGTGTGTGTGTGTGTGTGTGTGTTTGTGTGTGTGATGAACTTCTACTCTTCCTTCTTTGTTTGATACTGTTTTAATATTTTCTAGGGGCATCCATATCATATCCCAGTGATAGTCCAAACTCTCTTGTGTCGTCTGCCTGGACACAACAGATAGTTCATGTTTGGTTTTTTTGAAGTTCCCCCAGCGTGATGAATACTGTGTGGAAGGTGCTCCCTTTCATAGGTGTGAGGCGGGACAGCCGCCCTCAACCAATGCCGCCCTCTTATTCCCCCCCCCCCCCGTTTCCTCAGATGACACCCAGTGTCGCTTTTACAGTGACAATAATCCACTGACTCGAGATATTACTGTGGAGTGCTTTTCCTCCTTACCCCACCCCCTCCTTTAATGAAGTAAGTATTAGCTTCAGTTGAGTGATTATTGTAATTACAGGGGAGGAAGTGGGGGCAGGCGTCCACGCTGGACAGTGAGCAAGGGGGTTTGTGTAAAGACGTGGTAGTTTAAGGATGAGGAGGAGGAGGAAGAGGAGGGGGGGTCCCGCCTGTTTTTCCTTTCCTTTCCCTGTTTTTTTCTTTTCTTTTACAAGCTGGATGGTGCCACTGCCAGTTGACTAACAGACAGTAGAGGCAAACTGAAGACTGTAGAGGATGTGGGTACGATATGGGGGAGTCATGTCGTTGCCATGGAGGATGGAGGACGTAGGGAGGACGACTTTATGACGAGTGTTAGATTGAGTACCGCTTTCTGTTGTGATTTTTTTGTTCTTCTTTAGTTCCCATCTCATAACATTGTGGCCTTGACCTCCGATCCCTGCGAAGATTGATGAAAGTAATATTCTGGTAAAAAAAATAAAAATTCAGCTTTAGCACCGAGCAGATCATCGGGGACGTGGTGGAGAATGATGCTACCAAAGTTCAATTGGCACACGTTTTTTAATTTGTGTGATCCAGTTCACAGCCCTTTAAGAATAGCCTGCACACAATGTGCCTCATACAAAACACACACAGAGTAGATTTATTCAGGACTGAAGCAGGTTTTCACGAGGACACAAGGTTTTTCAAAGCAGTTTGGTTCTGTTCGGAGGATTCGTCCTGACATCTGCATTAGTACGAGTCTGGGGGAAAGAAAGCCTTGGAAATCTAGTTTTATGCATGGCAGTTGCAACAAAGACACACACACACACACACACACACACACACACACACACACACACACACACACGCTGCAGCCCTCTGGCCCCAGATGTTAATACCTCCATTGAGAGAGCCACAGGACTCCTGTCGACCCGATCTCTTCATTGTCGGACACACAATGGACTCCACATCCTGATGAGCCAGCCTCCTTCCCCATCATCCCTCGCACACTACTCATGCTGCTCACACACACACACACACACACACACACACACACACACACACACACACACATGATTAAGCGGCACACAAGTCAGGCAGACAAAGAACCAAACATACACAGGCACGCTTTCGCAGTCGTGCTCGGGCATACGCGCGCAGCCTCGCCGGCTGTACGGCAAAAAAAACAGATTTAAAATGTGATATTTTGAGGAGAAGTCGGACAGATGTCCCCTCTGGGCGTCTCGCGGTACGTGGAGTTGCTGCAGCTGCACATTTCACCACAGGGCTGCGAACCGACAGCTGGTTCCATCAACTGATCAATCTGCTGTTATGACTTTCCCCATCGATCGATTCCCCGCTTCGTCTGTAAAATGCCATGAAATAGAGATAACGGCCATTAAAGTTTACCATCTTCGAATGGCTTTTTTTTCCACCTCTAAAAAAGGCGAGAAAACAAATAATTGGTATATAGTTAGTTAGTAGTTGCATTCATTCTCTGCTTGGTCAATGAACGAACTCTTCCCCTTCTGTGTGTGTGTGTGTGTGTGTGTGTGTGTGTGTGTTTCCGTACACGCACACTGTATGAGACACGAGCTGCGCGTTCTGACACCCAGGGGTCAACGTTGCGTCATAGCCGCTACAAACCGCCGCTGCGCCAGATGCCCCCCGTCTGCACTGTGTGTTTAATTGTCAACTCGGTGTCACATGCATCACGTCAGTGCGACAAACAGTGCCCCGTGGCCCACATGGCGAGCAGCTGAATGCACAGCAAACTCCCGTGGCGGCGTCGGCGGCGGCGGCGGACGATTATGTAACTCATCAGCGTCACATGTACGGGACGTTCAGCCTGTGTTCACGGTGTTGTAGAGGCATGCAGATCCGAAAATTCGCTATGCACGGATAACGCGTTTCGGATGGCGGGAGTGGATTCGTTCTTTCACATCCTCTTCTCGGCAACAGCTGATGTGCCAGCTTCCCACAGGAGCCCCCCCCCCAAAAAAAAACAAACAAACAAACATCCTTTTCATCCCACCAACCGTTTAATTCCTGTAAATATCTGCCTTTCTTTTCTTTGAAAAATCTCGATCGAGAGCCGATTTGCTTTTGTTGCCTGTTTGCCGTTTCAAACTGTGTCTGCTGCGGAGCTTCCTGCTGAGCTGAGGAGAGTTCACAGCTCTGACCGTGCCCTCTGCTGCATGAACTAAACCCCCCCCCCCCCATCCGACTCCCTTTTTTGTCTTTAATTTTTAATACGTCATTGTGTGTGCGCGCGGGCGTGTGTGTGTGTGTGTGTGTGTGTTGAACACAGATGTGGTTCAGGCCAGGCCAGATGCAAGGTCAGGAGAGCAGAAGCAGATGGGTGTTTTCTGTGTGTGTGTGTGTGTGTGTGTGTGTGTGTGTGTGTGTGTGTGTGTGTGTGTTGGAGGGGGACAGCAGGAGGCAGGGCAGGGCCGGGCTGCTCAGGCTGATGTTTGGAGTAGAAGGAAAGGAGGAGGCGTGTTGGTGAGAACATCATGGTCTATGGGCTTTCGTAGGTGCAGGGTCAAAGTGATAGGAACCTTATGTTGTCATGCTTTCGGTTTTGTGCGGGCCCGCCCCGCCACTGCTATTGGTTCATTATCTATTGAGGCAAGACGATGTGTGGGTGTGTGTTTGTGTGTTTGTGTGCGTGCGTGTGTTGAGAAAGATGTTGACAGTCCACAGCTGGCAACTGGAAAAAAACAGTGACACCGGAAACAATTCACAGACTCACTAAATCACACACATTTACACACACACACACACACACACACACACGAACGCAGACATACTGTATTGATACACATTAGCGTGTGTCACTGGCACATTAATTATTGATATCCTGCGGTAAAGGTGCCTGAGACAACCGACTTGATTTCAGCTCTTTAGTTCTCGGTTGTTATCAACCCCCCCCCCCAAAAAAACAAAACAATGAACCCTGTCGCTTCCTCTAACGAGGATGTTGCTTCTTGTCCTTCCTCCCTCGGTTCCTGTGATGTGCCTTTATTTTGGTTTGCCTTTCCTGGAGAGGATGAGTGTGTCGGAAACCATCCCTCATACTCATACTATTTTTTTGAGGGGGGGGGCTGTTGTTTCATTGTCCTTTCTCCCTTTTCTTACTACCTGCTGTAAGAGTGTTATCTGTAGAAGAACAGCACCGTCCGACTTCTACGTCCGTGCCCCGCAGCGAAAATGTAATTGCGCTGTGAATCGACCGAGAGAAGATGAGTCGCGACACAATTAGAATCTGAGGGTTGTCCGATTCTAAGAGGTTGGAAAGGAAGCTGAAAAAATGATGATACGGAGATTATCATGTACGCCTGACATTAGCATTCTGCTACGAGCATGTCCGTCAGTTTTTACGGCCCAAGAGAAGCGTTGGTTGTGAAAATTGGTTTGTGTCTTTTGTCTCAGTGCTATGTATGACATGTCATTGCAAACATTGTATGCAATGCACTTTTTTTGCGGAAAAACACCCCCAAAACAGTCTTAACAATTTTATACTGAGGCAATTATCGAACTGCGTCAGACAAAATGTCACGGCCAGATTAACCTCCGAAGGAAAAAGTTGAAATGTTTTTCTCGCTTTTATTTTATTCTCTGTCTCTGTTATTGTTTTCCTTGGAGCTGTCTCGCCGCCACCCGAAAAATTCATTTTTTCCAGCTTCGAGTAGCACCTCAATTTCCTTTGAGCATTGCATTGTGGGGCGTCCTCAGCTCAGAGATCTATTCTTTTTCTCATGCACAATAGACGAGTCCAATTTTCTAGCGCGATCACTTAATTACGGCGTATGATTGGCAGCGCGCTTGTTCTTTTAAGGCCCGTGCTTCCCAAAGTTGCCCCTTGACATCCTTGTCTGAACCATGCACCAAAGTCAAAGTGTTGACGGCGTATGATCATGTTTCCGCATGTGTTTGTGATTTCTTTATTTGCATTTAGATCACAGAGATGTAAGTGGTCTCCAAGATGATTGAACTTTGATGAGAGAGAACTGTTCATAGCGTACATGAGCCGTGCAAAAGCTGAAGGACGCGCTCATGCACACGCACATGCACACGCACACGCACACACACACACACACACAAACAAACCGATGCACGCCCCCCCTCTCAGTGGCTTTTAAGGCCTGTTGAGAAGTTTCCGTCAGCCACTAAGGATGGATCTAGAGGGTTTTGGCAGCAGCTGTGATTGCAGTTGTTTCCGAGAAGAGAAGCTTTTGCTCCTCTGCAACTTAGCCTTCCCTCGGAGCTCTCTCTCTCTCTCTCTCTCTCTCCTTCTCTTATCGTCTGTCTCTCTCACCCGCTGACACACACATCTCTTTCCTTCCTCCTCTCCCTCGCTCGTTTCGGCCCAATTCGACCGGCATAATGAGGTTGTTTTTTTTGCATTGCCAAAGTGTGCGAACTCACCACTTACACAGCTCCGCGTTAATTGAACAGACAAGTGCATATTCAGCCTGTTGTACATGAGAACTCTGCCAGGATGGAGGGGAAGTGGTATAATCCTTTTGGTAATAGCGGTGCCAGTACCCTGGGAGCAGCCGGCACTGATCGTTCTCTCAATTCAATTCAGTCAAATGAAGACTTATTGGTGTTATTGTCAAAAATTGCTATCATTGCCAATAGAACGCAATACACTTAGAATGTAGACCGCAAAGCAGTTATACATATGTGTCACCCTCTATGAATGATGCGGCTCCCCTTTGGGCCGATCAATAAATAAATAACCCCTGAGGGGGGAGAATTGTTTCCAGGAAAGTCAGTGATGGAAAATCCAATATGGTGCATACGGATGTTTCCTGGAGGCAGATCTGTGGAGCAAGTGCGACTGGATGCACCAAATCTTTTCGCTCTGGCAATACTGAGGGGGGCGGGGGGGGGGGGGGGTATCTTTTTAATTTCCCCAAAGTAGCACTGATCATTCTCAAAAATGTCAGAACGCGGCGAGAGGCTTCACCCAAATCGAATCATTGTTGTCTGAACAGATGGAGGGTAATCCGCACGCCGCGCCGCAACATAAAAGTCTGCGCTTTCTTTCGGCGCACCCAGCAGCTCTCTGCGTGCCTCGATGTAACTCGCTCTGAGAGCTACAGGGCCTTCAGAAGAAAGCGTGGTGGAGCTGCTCTGGGTGGCGTCAGACCCCCTGTATTATTTATGGAGTGGTAGAACAGAGGTGGAGGAGGGTACTGACCTGCTTGTTTGTTACCAGCTGACCATTTCTGTCCATCTGCTGCCCCCCCCCCCCGCTCCCTCACACACACACACACACACACACACACACACACACACACTGACTCGCTGTGTTGTTTTGCTCTCTGTACGAATGTGCATATCTCTCAATTAAAAACATCTCCATCCATTTTTTCTTTTACCATAAAACAGTTCACATATAGAGTCAGCAAGGTAAGGTGGGGGGGGGGGTTGAGTAGGGTTCAGGAAGATCAATTTCATAAAAAGTGACGACAGCGCGGTATCTCAGCAGTGTTTCCCCTACCATTGAATAGGGAGCGCCCCCTTAACGGGAGCCCCCGCGCCCCCCGAATATATCTTTTTCTTTATTTTTTTGTATTTTACATATAATGTCAAGCTGAAGTCATTTCAGGTCACTTTCCTTACACACCTTATTTCTCATTCTTGTATGAGAGATTGTGGATGAAACTTACCGTGATTTGTGAACCTTAACCCTAAGGTCTGCTAGCTATCGTTTCTGTGTCGAAAACGAAGACAATTTTTTTTCTTTTTTTACATTTTGTGGTTAATCGCTTGTTTATGTAAAGTGAAGCATTTTTTTTATATATATATCTGACCAGGAAGACATTTTTTTTGCACTTTGCCAGGGTGTGCCTTGTCAGGTGGGATTGGCTCCGCCCCCTACCCCTGCGACCTTCAAAGGATGAGCGGTATAGTTAATGGATGGATGGATGGATGTAGACCAAACAATGAATCAGTTGAAGTGAGAAAATGATAATCGGATTCATCGATGATTTGGGGGAAGAAGGAGAAAAACATGAGATTTGAACCCATTCCTTTAAACGATTCATAATGTCTTCATAATGGGCTCGTAGCGACGCTGGCAAATGGATTTTTGTTATCGTTGTGCCGAGAGAGCTTTCCAGGTCTCTCCCCGCTTTCCGTCTTTTATGCTAAGCTAAGATAATCACTCCTGGCTCCAGCGTGTTTAACTCACAGCTTCTGCATGAGAGTGCTATCGATCTGCCATCTGACTCTTGGCAAGCAAAGAGAATATGCATATTTTGCAAAATATGAAACTATCCCCTTAACGAGTCGTCACTGCAATGTCATTTTTTACGGCTGGATCGTCAAGGTTTGCTCCTGTCTTTATTTTCCACAGCAGCATCCGCCGTTGGCCGAGCAACGCGCCTTTTCCAATCTTCTGATCAAAGGAAGACCCGGGGAGACAAATCTTCGTTATGGTTGATACCTGTCCAGTAATTTCCTCTTCCATCTTCACTCATCTTTGGCATTTCATCCCGTTTCCTGAGTCGGCCCACGTTTGGCCCGGGTTGACACTGTGAAGCTGGATCGGAGAGAGAGAGGCGGCAATGAGCGCGGCCAAAAACCTTGTCAGCGGGCCAACTGTGTTTCAGGGGCACGGTGTAAGGTATTTAGTACCCCCCCCCCCCCCCCCCCCCCCCCCCCCCCCCCCCCCCCCCCGACGTGCCTGTTCATCGGCAGCTTGTTGTTTTGTTGGTTGCGATTCAGCAGATGTTTTCCGGCTCGGTTTGTCCGCACTGTGTTCTGTGCACAAAGGACCGCTGGAATTGTTCTCTCTTTTTTTTGCCAGACTGCTTTTGGTGACTTGTCCAAGCTGTTTGGGTCCAGTGTGTGTGTGTGTGTGTGTGTGTGTGTGTGTCTTTGTGTGTTTGTATTTTGCCTAGAGTTTATGTCTTTGCATATTCAGCTCTTGCTTCTTGCTGTTTTCAAGCACAGTTTCCATAGATAGTGCATGTAAATGGGCGAGCAACAAAAGATAACAGTGAAGAATGCTGGAGCATGGGCTGGATATGCGAAATTGTGCGTGCGTGCGTGCGTGCGTGCGTGCGTGTGTGTGCGTGCGTGTGTGTGTGTGTGGGTCGGGGGGTGGGGGGTGTGTGTAGAGGAAAGTAGGCCCCCACCCTCCGCTTCCCTGTGCTAACCAGAGCATGGCAGTTTGTTTTTTATGACAGCCTTTTTTTCTGGCATTGTTCTGGTCCGATAGAGCTCACCCTCCCTACCGTGGGATTGGCCGTTAGTGGGCAGGAAGTGCTGGGACCGCGCAGCTTGAGCTCACACACACACACACGCACGCATGCATGCATGCACACACACGTACTATATTGCGGACTCCATGAAGCCCAGCCCCTCCCGAGCTGTTGCCCCACACTCTCACATAAAGTTTTGGGAAGCACTATAAAAAGTTGCCCTTCGGCTTGCGGCCTGGTAAGCCACAGTTTCATCCAGGAAGGAGCTGCAGCCGGGCTAATGGCCGCTCTCCGGGGTAGGCACTACGGAGGGGCCCCGCGGAGACCTATCAGCAGCAGGGGGGCCCCCACAAAGGCTGCTCTCTCCGAGAGCACCGTTGAGCCAGTGTGTGGGAGTGGCTTAGCCTTGGTAGCTGTTGGGAGTCGGAGAGCCTCCCAGCCCATTTCCTGCTGTTTGTCTAGTGTAATCTTGGCCGGCAGGAAAATTAGAGTACGTCGTTAGCCCCCTCCAAAATGAATATATATATATATATATATATATATATATATAGATGTTTACCCATTGCTGCACCTCTAATTGGAAATTCAAAGGCAACTTAGTGCTGTACTTCCTCATGGAAACTAAGCCTATGAAGTATTAAGTCAATGCTACACTTTTTTTTTTGCTGAAAAATCAATGAAAGAGCAGTAAGTACTACTAGGAGACTTTTTTGGCCAGTATGAAGAGGATGGCAAACAGTGTGTGAAACACTGTTTGAATATGTCCATATGTCCATTGTGTCCATCCCCCCCTTAATTGAATATGTCCCGGAAAGGAGCCAGCATGAATTATTGAAGATATTTCCAATTGTGATAAAAGGGGGGGGGGGGGGGGGGGCAATCGAATTTTGCCTTGCGGATCCCAGTATGACGGATCCCAGTATGACTGATCCCAGTATGATGGATCCCAGTATGACGGATCCCAGTATGACTGATCCCAGTATGACGGATCCCAGTATGATGGATCCCAGTATGACGGATCCCAGTATGACGGATCCCAGTATGACGGATCCCAGTATGACGGATCCCAGTATGACGGATCCCAGAATGACGGATCCCAGAATGACGACTCCGGCGCGATCTGAGCCCATGTGTCACCGCTCCGTTTCTATGCCCGTACCGCCGAGGAGGAAGTGATACGGTGTTCACAGCGGCTGCAAACTCTACCGCAGCGAGGCAACCTGTCGCCGTTATTGTTTCCTCTTGTGAAAAGATTTGTCAAACGGCAAAAAAAAAGAAGAAAGAAAATACAGAATGCTGTGCAGAATCGAGAGATCTTCAACAACAGCCTCCTCCTCCTCACCTACTGTATTTTTCGTCTGCTTCTCCGTTCGCCCATGATAGATGCGATGAGATCTGAGAGTCGACAAGGACGCCGCGGTGAATCTTGACTGTAAGGTAGAGATCAGACCGATGCCGCTGAGTATTTGACGCCGACACAGAGAAAAACAGAGGAAACAGTTGACACGGTTGATGTATGCGACGATGCGCTCAGAGTCTTCCTCCGCACTGGGAGCTGTCCGGTACAGCTAGAGGAATTGCCCTGGAAACTGAATACACGCAAAGCCGCGGTAGCTGGTGTTTCCTCCCCGCGCCGAAGCTAGTTGATGGTGACGACAACATTACAGGAGCTGCAGACTACTAGTCTTCTTCTTCCTTGTCGGAGGAATATGATTCAAGCATAAATAAGGCTTCATCGACCCTATTAGCCCAGAATTAGAATCTCCCTTCGAGCCGGGCTGCAGCTGTACCGCTTGTATTGTTGAGGTGCGGGGTATTGGCTTTTGCGCTGAGGAGGGGGTGAAAGAGAGGGAGACTCTGTGTTTGCCCCCTCAGCGGCCCCTTGTCCTGCTGCAGGCTCACCTTTGACCCCAAGATGGCTGCCCCCCCCCCCCCCGCTGCTCTTTTCCAGTCCACCGCTCCCTGCACCATGTCTGACTGTCGTGATAGAGGGATGTTAGAGGAAAAAAGAAGTGGGTGCTCACAGGGATGAAGCTGCAGTGATGTGGCCCAAAGGACTGGGGGTTGCAGAGAAGGACCAAAACAAATTGAGAAAAGTTTGCACGTTGCCAGGTTTGGTCCGCTCCTAGAGAAAAGGCAGAGATTGGAAAGAGAGACAGAAACAAACGGGCCCAGAGAAACAAGCCCTGAGAAACCAAGATAAGAGCCGACCAGCGGTCAACAGTTACACCATCAATTCCCAACCTGCCTTTCACTCTTTTATTCTCTCTCTGTCTCTTTCAATCTTTCACATCTTTTTCTTCATGGTGCTCAACTCGTATTCACTTAGTCCCCACTGCTGAGTTCCCTGTGTATTTTGTAATAGACCTCTCAACATGCAGGACCCCCCCCCCCCCACCCCCACCCCCACCCACACACTCACACACACACACACACACACACACACACACACACACACACACACACACACTGTCTTCATGCTTCCAAAGAATGAACATTTGCTGAAATATTGTACCAACATTAGCCTTCTATATATCTGGCAGCTGTTTACATGTTAAGATGATTCATACAAAACATAAGTAAATGCCTTTGGACTGTGGGAGGAAACCGGAGTGCAGAACCCCCGCGCAGAAAGGCCCTGGCTGTGGTGAACTGGGATGCAAGCGAAGAGCCTCCTTGCGGGGACGCGACAGCGCTAACCGCCACACAGCATGGTTCACTTTCAGCGTCTTCCACGACGCCGTACGGTCGGCCCGTATATATATCATTTTCTCAGTTACTCTCAGCAACAGACTCAGCTATTTCCCTTCTCCAGTGTTTTTTTTTCTTTTTCTTAGATTGGATGCTTTTTGCAGCTTGAACTGTAAGTGAATTAATAGATACACAGTAGATTTTGAAGTACCTGTCGCCGCATGGATCGGTGGTTTTAGGGGTTGTTGTGTTAAGCGCTTATTTGACATACTGTGCTCTGACTGGACAGTTTTTTTTCTTATGCATCTGCCGCCCCATACGTAACTTGTAAACGACGCACCTAGGCCTGTCACGATGACTACTTTTTGTTTGCACGATATATTGTCCCAGAAATTAGTGCGATAAACAACGGTGTCGTAATTTTAAGTCCAATTTTCGCAACTTGAGTCATGGGAGCTTGCCGTATAGGTCTTCCGGCCGTCGCGTGTGCAAGTTCTACGCGATTTTGTGAAATGTTATCCAAAGTGTAGACTTTGCGTTTAGGCCCAGACAAAAAAGCAATTTGAAGTCACGGTGCCTTTTAGAAAAATACAAAGAAATCCCCTATTTTCTGACATTTTACAGACCAAACCAGTAATTGATTGCGACGAGAACGGATCTAATGTCAACAAACAAAGCATTTAGACACAATGGCTCTTATTGAGGTTAATAAAAAATGATTGAGTTCAAATTCATGTATCGTACGATAAGTCGATAATGTAATTATCAGAGAATTACAAAGTCAGAGACTGCGACGATCAGCTTTTCCTCCTTGTCGGGTAAAATTTGGAGCCAATCCCAGCTAACATTGGGCGAGAGGCGGGGTTCACCCTGGACAGGTCGCCAGTCTATCGCAGGGCCACATACATACAATGGACAACGGTTCACTCTCACATACAGTCAATTTAGAGTCTCCAATTAACCTAACCCCATTCTGCATGTCTTTGGACTGTGGGAGGAAGCCCTGGTTGGTTTGAACCGGGATTCGAAACCCAGAACCTTCTTGCTGTGAGCTGAAAGTGCTAACCACCGCGCCGCCGTGCAGCCTTGTAAAAAGATGAACCTAAAAAAATGTCAACCTATCAAGATCACAAAATGAGACTACAGACAGGTTTCAATGAGCAGAGATATTTGTGGCATTTACTCGAGGAAAGGATCTAAATACTCCTTTCCCTACTCTATGCTTTCACACACACACACACACACACACACACACACACACACACACGCACACACACACACATGCACTATCACAGCCTCTCAAACAGGCCGACAAATATGGAAGACCACGTGTACTTTCTCGGGGCACACACACGCACACACACCCACACACACACTCACACACACACACACACACACAGACACACACACACACACACTCACCTGTACTAACGCTTTCACACTTTCCTTGTCAAACGTGCACAAATGCGTGCACACACGTTCTCTCTCGCTCTCACACACACACACACACACACACACACACACACACACACACACAGAGCCGAAGCATATGGAACAGTTTATCTCGCGGTGTTGTTATTTCTTTCTTTTTTTTTCTCTGGGCCTATTAGGCAAAGTCTTTTTTAGGATCACCAGGGAGAGGAGAGAAAGTCAAACTCTTTATTATGATTTTTTTCGCCCGGGGTAAGACCAGCCACGGAGCTGCACACACACACACACACACACGCACGCGCGTGCACAAACACACACACTGCAACAGGCCTGCTCTCTTTTTCTGCTGATAGTCTGTTTATTCCCTTTCTATATGATAGATAGATAGATAGATAGATAGATGGATGGATGGATGGATGCTTAGATAGATAGATACAGGAGAAGCATTACACTAAAATAGGAAGAGCAAGAGGAGTCGTGTCAATCGGAAGCGACCGAGTTAGATTGCCTCCCCTATTTAAAATTCATTGACCATCCATCCATCCCTCCCTCCCTCCATCCATCCATCCATCCCTCCCTCCATCCTGTCCTCTCATATCTCTGCAGCTGAATGGCTCTGATTTGTGTACCAGGATTAAATTACTCAAATTTGTCTTTCACTCCCAGTGGGAGCAGACTATGCTTTTTAATTAATTGATTTTGAAATTAAGTTAGCTGCTGCTGCTGCTGCTGCTGCTGCTGCTGTGTGTGCGTGTGTGTGCGTGCGTGTGTGTGTGTATGTGTGTGTGTACGCGTGTCTCTCTCTGTCTGTTCCTAACACTGGGCTTTGGCGTTGTGTGTTTTGCTGAATGCGTGCCTGCGTTTGTATCTGTGCCTTTGTGATCATGTATTGCTACAGAAGCCAAAGCAAGCTGAATCAGAGTTGTAAAAATGACAATGTGTGGTTTTACAGGAGGTTATATATGAGAATGTGCCATTGCATGACCCCATATATAAACTGCAAAGTGTCATTTTTGCTCTTTTGAGTTTTGTACGACTTCAGCAAACGAGTCATAACTTTCTAATAAGGGAGCTGCAGAGGAGCTGGTGGGCGACAGGACGCCTGTTGCCAGTTTTTTATGCTGCGCTGAACAAGGCAGAGATGAAAACGGTGTCGATCCTCTCATCTAACTCTCGGAGATGAAGGAAGTGCATTTGCCAAAATGTGGGAAAAAAAATATTCCTTTAAGAAATTTGGATGAAAGACAATAAGCAAGTTCGTGCACTCCAAAAAGGAAAAGTGAGGTGAGGAAATGTTTAATCATTTCTAAAAGGGAAACTATCTTGTCTATTCACTGCTCCATATCAAAGTGATGACTAACTGTGACGCATACAGTACATAACAGTAGGTCATGACCCGATACCTCCTGGGTTAAAGGGCAAGTATGAAAACATTAAAGTCAAATCGAACAATCACGTCGCCTGTCGCGTCACTCGGGTACCTGTGGAAAATCTGCAATTCTATCTGATGTAAGGAATAGGAAAAAAAAATTCTCTAAAAAAGGTATCAAATGTGTTTCCCCAGAGTTGACACTGACACTGACACATGCTGACTTCTACTGGAGATCAAGCTAACACGTGGGTACAGCCATTTAGGCTCAGGAGATTGAAATTCATTGCGGACGGACAATGGGTGCATGGTGCCTGGCTCGAGCGTGCGGGAGGCACGACGTGACTCACTCACTCACCGTGAGATTCCGCTGCCGTCCTCGCACTCAGTCGCTCTCCAAGTTGACTCCAGCAAAACTTTGTTCGAGTCTTTCCCTGCGTCACTTAGGTTGGCCGGAACTGTGGCATCACAATGCCTCGACCTCATACAGTGACCGCCTCACCATTGTTTTTTTGTCCAATGTGTGGTACAGGTAGTCAGTGTTAGTGTGGGATTGCTGGTGTACGGAGGATCAGTGCTGAGCGCCTAACCGCGATGCGCGGCGTCTGAAACTGGCCTCTCGCGGGCCGCGTTCGATATCGCAGTGCGTCGCAAGCGGGCGCTCGTGGCGAAGGAAGACTGTGCCGCTCGTCGCCGGGGCCGCTTTGTACGCCGCGGCTCTGGAGGCGCTGCTGCGCGCCGTCTGCCGTCTGTCGCAGTGTGTCTTTGTGTCTGTGCCTTTGTCTCTCTTGAGTTTGTGTGGCTGGTTCTTTGTGTCTGCATCAATATGTGTGTGTGTGTGTGTGTGTGTGTGTGCGTGTGTGTGTGTTAACATGTGTGCATTTTTATCTCTTTGTGTCTGAACGTGAGTGTGAATGTGTGTATTGTACCTGTGCCAGCATGTCCTTGTGTGTTTGTGTCCTTGACTTTGTGTGAGTGTGTGTGTGTGTGTGTGTGCGTGTGTGTGTGTGTGTGTGTGTATGTGTGTGTGTGTGTGTGTGTGTGTTTGTGAGGCTGCGCCTTTGTCTGAGTGCTTTGTGTCTGTATCTTCTTAAGTCTTATTAATTATATATATGTGCACTTTGTGGGTGTCTGTATTTGTGTGAGTGTGCGTGTGTGTGTGTGTGTGTGTGTGTGTGTGTGTGTGTGTGTGTGTCTACCCACAGACAGACCTCCCACTAGACTTTATTAACAACATTTACTAGATTGTCTGCTGGGTTTGTCTAAGATGGGAGATTAAGATGTGAGCACACACACACACACACACACACACACACACACACACACACACACACACACATACAGGGCGTGTGTGATTAGTATGAGGGCTTCAAATTGTTTTTTGGTAGGATTTACGTGTGCGTCTCACCTGGGTTGTCGCCCAGTGACATTCGACCCTAATCACACAAGCTCTCAAACACGTTCGAGACTGCCACCACAGCATGAAGCCGTCGGTGTATCGTTCCCACTGCGGGTGTGTGTGTTCGCTGCGCTGGCAGCAGCAGTCGGCGTGGACTTTATTGAGTCATTGGTTCTTGCGGAAGGGGAACAGGAGACGGGTCAATCCCTCATTATTCATTTAAATCTGGGGGCGGCACAGGTAGACACTACTTAGACCTGACGGAGAGGGAGAAAGGACAAGAGGGAAACATTCAAATTTGACTTTTATTTCCGAGTGTGTGATTGACATCATTCTGATGATTGTGCCTTCCGCACATGGCTGGAGTCAGTGCATAGGGCACCGTACCTAGCGTACAGACCGGAGGCAAAGGGGGAAACGGCAGTAAAAAAGAAAGAAAAGAAACTTCCAACACCCAAGGCTCCCTAATAAAAAAAAAGCTGTGCAGAAGCAGAAATGTAAAAACAACAGTTTGTGGTTTTACATAATCAAAGTCTTTCGTGGTAAACAACAGCCGGGCGCAGTGACGACGACGTCTCAGCAGAGAACAGAAACAAAATCTGTGCTTATCCAGAGACGCTGCACAAATTCACACTGGTATGGATGCGAGCGGATGTTTGAAGAATTAGTCGTCAAATCGCAAACAGCAAAGTTACTTGTTTCTTTCGAACACTAGAGAATGTAACGTGTCGTCTCTAGGCTTCTGGCTGTGGCTTCATGCTCAGGTTACGCAGTTGAACGACCCCCCCAAAAAAAGTGTGTTTCCCAAAATTGTCATATTATTCCGTCAAAGAAGAAGGGACTGAAAACAGACGGCGGTGCACTGTGGGGGGGGGGGCTGCATAGACGGGGAATGGGGGAGGGAGTGCCACACAAGAAGTGAGGAAAATGGAGGCTGAAATCAACGAAAGGAGAAAAAATTCATGTAGACAGAGTGGCAGCCTGAGAAAGGGGGCTGACGCGCGGCGAGAGAGAGTCAGAAAGAGCGATGCCCACGAGAATGGGAGAGTGGCAAAGACCGCCGACAGACAATGACACGTGACAGAGCGGGACTTTTGCCCGGTGACCACGGGCCTCCTCGGCACTTCATTTGTCGTCTGCCTCTATTTAATTTCTTTGTACCGCTCTCATTTTCCCCCTCTGCGTTTGCCACCCAGACACTATAGGGTTTGTTTTTTTTTTTCTTTTTTTCTTTCCATCGCAGCGGCAAAATGGCCTAGTTCTTTTTCCTCCTAAACTCGACTGAAAGGGGCCCGGGAGCGCTCTGTTCCCGTTTTTTTAGGGCTTTTGGCGTAGTCGTCCTTTTGAGTATAATTTTAATGAGAGGTTTAGAGTAACCCCGCGATCAAAGTGCTTTGGTTGGTCTTAAAGGCCTTTTTCTTCATTGCAAGTGTCTACTTCCCTCAACCTTTGGAACGCGTTTCCCTTTGAGCGTCTCCGCGTCCCAATTTGCATATAATGCAACCGAAACAAATAAAAGACAGACGTGTCTCAAGTCGGACGCGTACTTCTTAAGGTGTGCTCCTCGCATGTCAGTCTGTCCTAGCGGCCAGCTCGCCGCCGCCTTTGGGTTCCGTGTCGAGGTGGCTTCTGGTCACCAGACTGAAGACATGTTGCCATTTGAAACCCGACCGCTGTGCTTTTGGCGCGAGGCGCCGACAGCGTGTGTCGGCCACCAGCGGGCGTCGCGTTTGTTCGCAGGCAGGTTTGTTTACGCTCAAATGATTCAAAAATGGTCTGCAATTTGGGACGGCCGATTGAGAGTTGAGGAAAAAAAAGCCACCCGGTGACAGAGCCGCATGGGATGGCAGCTCTGTGCGAATACATAAAAAGCCGATCTCCGTGTTTTGGTTAGAATGATATCAAGCTGATTTTTCGCCGAGCCTCCATCTGTGATCGTGATGGAGATGAAGTAGGGATTTTTCCCTCCGCAGCGTCCGTGGCTGCCAGCCTATAAAACCCCGCGAACTTGCCTTAATGAGCCGCTAACCCGCCTTGAAGAAATCCGTTTGCATGGTATTTATCTGCCGTCACATGCCGGCGCCAGAGTGGCCTCAGAGAGCTTTCCACCGGTTAAAAATAAATAAATAAATAACACTGCGCGGAGAAGGCCGAATCGAAAGTCGTCCCTTTCGCAATTTAAAAGTCAAATTTCTAAATCCTGAGCAGCGGAAGTGCTTATGACCTGCAGCTTCCAAAGATACCCACCAAATCGGCTACATCGCCCATCCCAAACCTCTCCCTTACCCCCCCCCCCCACTGCCTACTTGAAAGAGGGAATTTGTCCTTACAACATTACACAGAAAGCAATCTATCCACATCGAATGACCAGCAGCTGCATTTAACGGGTTCCCATTGCATCTCAACACGGTCTCTCACTGTCCATTACTGCGCCATTGATTCCGGTTAGGCTCACATTGGAAAATAGATGAAGTGTTAGTGAGCCCGGGATTTTGAGTCGCGAGTTTAATCTCGTCTCCACTGGTCCCGGCGATTTAAAGCACATCGAGCAATTGGCTACGGGCCCGCTGCGATCTCATGACGAGCTGATATAATCCTTGTTGGTCATGGGCCTGCCAGTCCGTGTACCGTTCCGCCGGCAGCAGGAGAGTGAGATGAATGTAAATGCCTGGCGTCTCTCCACTCGTTTTTTTTGGGGGAGCAATCGTTGAATTCATGTCTGAACGTACACGCAGGACGGTGCAGTGGTAAACACAGTCCTCCTCAGGAGCACGAGGACCCGCTCTGTCTTTTGCCACCTCTCCGCTCCACAGCGTCCAAAAGGAGCACACATATCACAAAACAGCCCCCCACTCGAGGTGGAAAAAAACCCGAAGCCCGACCGGAGCGAATGGTGAAATTCGGGCCACGACGATCCGCTGAGGTTCGAGGCGCGTCACGCGCTCTGTCCCTGTGCTCCCTTGGAGAACTGACGTGACTTTGTTTTTCGCGGTTTTTGATTCAATAATCTGATAATCCGCCGCACCCTTCTCCCCCTCTCGCTCTGCTGCCGAATGACACAAACACGCCAGCCACTACGAGGACAGAATTCTGGGTCCACGAAGTTTTTACTTGTGCGTTTTCTACTCGAGCCTTGTCGCGGCCAACACTCGGTGTTGTGCGAGGCGTTCCCCGCGAAGGGTCCTCTGGAACGAGGAGTATCGGGGGGGGGGGGGGGGGGGGGGGGTCCCCCTCGTCTTGTTCTTGGCAGCAGCGGCGGCAGCTTGTTTGGAATGACTAGAAGAAGACTCGGCGTGTGAAGCGTGGCAAGTGACAGCAAGTGGGGCTTTATAGGGAAACAAGTGCGTACCTACAGCAAAAAAAAAAAGATGACATTATACTATGATTCCTCCACATTTGATCGCGGTTCAGACCAGCTGTAGAAATGCATGATTTTTAATTTTTTTTTAAACACAGCTACTTCCTCTTTCTTCAGGAGCACGAGACACTGGAATGAACACGCTAATTCCACTTAATACTGAACATCCCATGTGATCGCCATGGTGCACGTGAGCACACACGGCGTCATACTCGTGTTCGATTGCAGGCCAAACTATGCTCCAGTCTCCACAAACCTTTGTGGAGACAGAAAGCACCAAAGCGGCTGAATATACAGCAAGTCGCCGACATGAGTTCACTTTGCTTCCGAGCCCCCTTCGGGCCTGGTGTCGCCCGCAACGGACCAGGTGCAGTCCAAAATGCAGTGTTGCAGTGGGAATGCATGGACCTGTGTCATACAGTAATCGCGCCAATCCTTCAGTCTCCGTGCAAATGGCCCGGATGACGAAATGTCCGTCACGTAGACCGGCGAGGCCGCGTGGATGCTGAAAGTAGGACTTTGCGCTTCAGGGGACAGCGGGATGAGCTCCGGCCGGCAGGGAGGAGCTCAGAATGAAACCGTTGATAGTTCAGGCCTCTGATTAGGGATGGCCCCCTTTGGACACGTCCTTCCGGAGGCGTCCGACTGTTGCGACCACAGGCCAAACCCCGGAAAGGACTGGAGGGCGCAGCTAAGGAGTTAACATACTGTACGGCCACCTCGTCCTGGATCTGGATAAGCAGTGGCCAATGTTTAGAAGGATGGAACGGAATAAAATGCAGTAACGGCGAAACTGCTCTGAGATCATTTTACTTTACCGGTGTTGCGATAACTTCCCAGTGCTGGTTCAAACTTGTCTCAGAGTGTTTTAAGCCGCTCAGAAGGGTTTTGAGGTTTGATCAAACCCTTTTTTTTTTTCTTTTGAGATCACGACTACCTGTAGCGACACACGCTCCAAAACACAGACTCTTGTCGTTGTTGTTTTTTTTAGTTTTTTTTTTTACAAACCAGTGTTTTCGCCTCTACGCCTGCTCGGCGAAACTCGAGATTTATTCACCTGCTCTGATGCCGACTCCCCGAGTGACTTGCTCAGAGGCACTTCAGCAGGCCTGCAAACCTGGAAAAAGTAAAACAGAAGAAAAACACATCCTCGGGCTTCTGATGCAGAAATGTTACCGACACACTCGCGCACACCTGTCCCCCCCCCCCCCCCCCCCCCCCCCCCCCCCCCCCCCCCCCCCCCCCCCCCCCCCCCTCAGGCACATCTGAGAACCATCCCCCCCCGTCAGTGGGAACAAATGAGCCGGAGCGTGTTTCATATGTCTGAGCGTGTGTGCACAGCAAACTTCCTGTCTGTCCGGCCTTCTCTTTGCAACCCCCCCCCCCCCCCCCCCACACACACACACACACACACACACTCACACATACACACACACACACCTGCTCCACACTGTTACCCTCTGACAGATCACTGACATGCTGCGTGTGTGTGCGTGTCTGTGTGTGTTTGTGTGTGTGTGTGTGTGTGTGTGTGTGTGTGTGTGTGCGTGTGTGTGTGGCTACAGACAACCCCCCCACTGTGTCAGTCTGGCAATTGCCATTTTCTCAGGAGCTAAGGCAGGGAGGGAGGGAGGGTGAGGGCCTTGATGTGAGTGTGTCTGTTGTCAGGAGGTTTATTAATAAAGATGACCTCAGCCGGAGCTGCTAAGAGGGTGTGTGTCTGTTTTTTCTTTCTTTCTTTCTTTCTTTTCTCATTTGCATGTGCTTTGGTCAAATCATTATTATTTTGAGATGAAGTTGACTACTGTCAAATACCCCGTATCACCCCGCCGGTTTTGCCATCTGAAACTTATCTTCTGAATTCCAGTTTTTCATTCTCCTGCCTCAGCTCCCTCTGCTTCATCGCGTCGCGGGCAACAGTCGGATGTTGTTGCACTTGTTTGTTTGCGCGCTCTTCATACGTCTTTGCATGCACGCAGGTCATGCGTGCGTGTGGGTGTAATGAGGATAATCCTTCTTGATATAACTCCTTTGTTGTCTCAGCTTCCGTGGATGTGATTATGTGCTTCAGTTGTGTCTGGCTGAACAGGTCCAGTCCGCTGTGTGTGTGTGTGTGTGTGTGTGTGTATGCGTGTGTGCAGACGTCAGTCGCCTGCTGTGTGTGTCAGGGCGGAACAGATGTCCTCGCAAGAATAGAACGATGAGTAATTTAGTGCAGGGCATCACTGCCACTGTCCGTCTCCGTCACAAGTTAAATGATATCAATAGGTTTACAGTCAAAGGGTCAGTTCGCTCATATTATAAATAAGCCACATCTTCTCTCCTCTAGAGGTGTGTATCCATGGAGATAGTTTGGGGGGGGGGGGGGGTGTTGGTCCAGGTTGTAGGTTGTCAGGCTAAATTGACCGTGAGCATGAATGGAGGTTTGTATCTTTATGTCGGCCCTGTGATACACCGGCAACCTGTCCAGGGCCAGCCCAGTGACCCAGTGAGCGATAGGCGGTGCGTGGAGTCAGGTCAGGTTGAGGTAGCCTTCAGCAGTGGGAAGTGATCTCATTTGTTTAGCTGTCCAACTCCCCTCTGTGTCTGTCCCCGAAGGCTGGAGCTGGAGGCTGAGTGGGACCGCCAGCAGAGCAGCGGGCCCCCACGGGTCCAGCGGTTGCCATGGAGGGAGATGGCAGTCTGTGTCTCGCCCTCCATCTCCCTCACCATAATGAACACAGAGGCCGACGGGGACAGGGTCCTCCCGCAGCCCGGGAGAGCCACATAATGAGATAATGCACCGACCTCACGCTGCTACTGTCACCGACACACACGCACACTCACACACACACACACACACACACATGCAAGTATGCACTTGTGCACAAATTAAGCTGCACAAATGCACTATGCACACTGCAATATGGATGCGATGCACGTAGGAACACACACACACACACACACACATATACACACACACGCACACACTTACTGGAGTAGATGCATAAATTGAGCCACGCTCACATATATTACTCTTTACCCTTCCCGTCTGTCAATACTCTTCCAATCTTGTAGAGTTCCCTGGCTATTTGCTATTTCAGCTGCAGCTCCGGACCCTCGGCCAGTTACGTTTTGTCGGACAGACGGCAGCAGCGAGTGAGATGAAAGCCAATGAAACAGGATATCCCTGCCTCTGGTTATTCCACAGGAGTAGAAGAAGAAGAATCACTCTTACCTTGAATGAGTCTATAAAATCAGAGCCTATGCAGAGAAGGGCTCTATGTTTCCGTGGTTTGCCAATTCAATGGTCGCCATTGTTCTTTAGGACCAACGCAAGACCTTAGACGTAGACGCCAAGCCCTGGTCGTCCTCCCCCACAAGAACAGGGCTGTGAGTTACAGAAATATGACTTTTCCACTTCTTGAATCTTCAGAAATATAGATGTTTTTTCTCTAACAAGCCTGAAGGTCAGGAAACCGCCTCAGTTGAAGAGGCAAAGGAAAGTGCGTGTGCGCTTGCGGATGTACTTAACGATGGCATAGAACAAAAGAGCAGAAAATGGAGGACCAAAGGGAGAGAAACTTGCTCAAGGTCGGTCTAAGGTTCATCCATTTCACTCTCACTACTCCGTCAAAGTTCTTTTTTTTTTTTCCAATTTACCATTCTTTACTTATTTCTAATACATGTTGAGTCATTATTTCTCAAATGTTTGCAGTATCTTGCTCTCGTTGGGGTGTATCTGGAGTTGTCTCTGTTCTGTTCGGCGAGGTGCTGCGGTGGTTGGCACTGTCGCCTCGTGAGAAGAAGTTTCTGGGTTTTCTGTGGATACCCTGGCTTCCTCCCACAGTTCATGACATGCGGGTGAGGTCAATTGGAGGCTAGAAAAAGCCCGGCGTAGCCAGACTACTAGTCTGGGACCTCTCGGTTCATTTTCGATGTTCCAAGAGGGGTTACCAATGGATGCAGACGAATGATGTGCTATTTTATTCACGTTAGTATTATTATGGACGTTTGGGGTTTAGGAAATGTTTTATAAAACATTACACTATATTGGAATATGTTTTTGAGTTGCCGCTTAGGAAAAATGCTTTGAGTGCTTTTAAGTTGGGCTTTTGTTGTGAAGGGTAGAAAAACGGAAGAAGAGTACGGTATGCGCTGTTGTGGTTTTGGCTCTCAGCTGTAGGAGAGAGACGCGATGAGGAGCAGTGCCATGTGGGCATGATTGGCACAGCAGCCGTGGGTCTCCCTTTGTATGCAGCAGCGACGTGAACTTAGTAGACTCCCAACTGAGCACAGGAGCAACATTTGGAGTTTGAATTTGGACCGAGCACAGGAGCAGCGCAGGGCACGAGAATTAAAAGACATTCTTTTTGATAGAGCCAGACCGATATAAATCGTTTGGCCAATGTGTTTAGAGCCTGACAACTGATATGAGAATAAATGTTTTGTCTTAATTCGAGTTCTATTTATTTGGTTGTATTTTTTTCATTTTTAGTTGTTTTCTATGATAAAGTTTATGGTTAAACTAAAATATCAAGCCTCAATTCCATTTCTTTGTCATAACGGTTTGATAATGAAATCTTAGAATAATACCTGTGTATACCTTGAAACTGGCCAATACCTAGGAAAATGTTTACTGACATTATAAATCAAGTGAGAAGTAGAGTCATTTTCTCATAGACTTCTATGCAACCAGTGAGTCGCCCTCTGCTGGTGATTCCACAGATTACAGGCTTCAGGCAATTCCGCATCGGCACCATTTTCCGGACCCGGTGACTACATCCATTTTTATATACAGTCTGGTTTTAAGGAAAAGCAGATTTAATCGAGACAAGTTTATGCACTTACTGGCTTTTATTTTGCAGCAGCACTTTCGCATTCACACACTTACTGGACATTTCACGAGATGGAAAAAAACTGACACCCATAAAAGCGTGTGTGGTGGGAAAAGCCGAGCTCAGGAGTGAAAGTGTTCGCGTGAAAAGCCCTGCATGGTACGTTGCAGGTTTTATTGGAGGGCACCTCAGCAGGAGGGATTTGTCAGGCTTTACTCCTGTATGAGACAAATATTAGGATAAATCTCCTCACCGCCCTGGGTCTTGTTGGGAATAGGACCAGTACTTTACCATCACATCCTCCCACTTATGTAAACAGATGTCTCATACACACACACGCGCACACACACACACACACGCGCACACACACACACACACACACAAACACACACACCCAGGTGAATGGACTCACTGCCCTCATGAGCAGATTTTTGTTTTCCTTTTCTTAAAAACCGATAGAACTTTGTGGAGCACTGAATGTGCCAGTGGTAATGAAAGCACTTGTACAGATGTTGTGGATATATTGACAACTGATAGTGTTTCGCCTGCTCCATGTGTTTCTCCCGGGGTTCAGCTCAACACACCAGGTGCTGCTCTTGTGTGTTCTGGCACAGTGGGAATAATAATCACGGCTCTTCAGCTCAAATCAATATCAGTTGCCAAAAGCACCGACATGGGCTCTGCGCTTTCACACAGAAAATGAGTGGACCGTGGCGGAAAGGTCCCACTTCGCTGAATGAAATATAAATCACGATCACTTTGTCTGTCAACACCAACAAATGCAGAGTGCAGAGACAATAGGACTTCAGACCACTCCAAACGTGGAGGATGTTTTTTCTGACTTCGCTGCGTTGCCAGAGACTTTGATAGCATCTGTGCCGCGGCTGCTGCAATTACAAAGTTCGGAGCTGGCAAACGGGTATTTTCCTCTGCCATTGGAAATGTTAAGAGTATTGCAAACAAGTTTACTATCCATCTTACCAATGGGTGCAACCACTCTTGTTTATTTTCTTCTAACTGGGAGATTTTGTAGGACTTTGCTGCCCTATGAAGTAAGCAGTCTGGGAGAATTGCATTTTTTTCATAATTTTGGCACTTCTTTCTAAAAAAAAAAAGGACCCATAATAAACATTTTAATATTTCACAGCCTGAATGTAACTCCGTGGTCTGATCGCCAGAAAGAGAAACGATAACATCATCCATCCACGAGTACTGTTCTTGATCCGACACATTCGGTTTGTCCAGGTAGCCGATTTTCTATTCCTGTTCCATGTTCTGTAATTTGAGCAGTTCGATTTCACTCAAGAGCTCCGTTACGATGGACTGCTGCTTCGTCGTGGTCGCTATTTCACTTGTCATCACATTCAAAGCGTCTTTTTACGTCCTCCATCTCCCTCTCAAGGGAGATCACCTACGTTCTTCGAAACTCTCTGCTTGAGCGTTGAGTCCCCACGGTTCTCACCAACAGAACTAGTTGAGTCCCGACGGTTCTCACCAACTGAATTGGTCTTTCCTACTACTTATAAACCATTACTAAGAACAAAGTTTGGGTTGTTGTCTTCTTCTTAAGTGGTCATACTGTCCAAAAGGCCAAAGAGTATTTAAAAAAAATTGTAACCCAGAAGTAATTCGTATTGATGGCTTATAGTGGATCTGCTTCGGTAAGCTTTAGTAAATCATCTATTAAAATTCATAAAGTGACAACTCAAAGAAACACACGTGTGTGTGTGTGTGTGTGTGTCAGTATCTTCTCAAAAGTCTACAACCTGAATAGAAGCGCAGAGCAGACGCAATATTTCACATACATGTCAAAGCATGAAGAATACAAATGCCACGCCGCCAGCTGTATATCTGTCATTTCTGTGGTACAATGAATAATTGATCCTTCAGTTGAGCACGGATGTACGACTCTCATGAGGGATGTCAGTGGGAATTGACTCTGACGTGCCTCGCCGCTGATAATGGGCCCAGTGAATGGCGGCCACCACGGATTTTAGCTTGTAAATCACAACCTGCGAGTAATGGGCTGCACTTAGAGGGGTCGGAGTTCACAACTAAATCACTGTGGCGGACAAAGACTGTAAAGTCAAGCTCTTCCGCTCAAACCTTTTTTTGGTGGGGTGGTCGGTGTGTTGGTGCCGTGTTTTTTGGGGTGATATGGGGTCTGGCAGTTTGGCGCTCATTGCTCACATCCAGCCGCGACCTCGGCCAGATGTCCAGCAAGATGGCGTGTGTGTGTGTGTGTGTGTGTGTGTGTGTGTGTGTGCGCGACGTCGGCCAGGTTTTCGGAGACTGCCTGACTCTAATGAGGACTGGCAGGCATTTTGTCGGGGCTTTATTGCCGCACGCTTCTTCCAGTCCTGCCGCTGATTAGAGCTGCCATCGCAGGCACACACTCTTACGCGGCAGACCAACACACGTTGGCACAGGCTCAAAGCTCGGGCCTTTGCATGTGATTAGCATCCTGTGGCGTTGTCTTGTGCAGAGATCAAACGGAGCATTGGAGTTGAACTCTTGTCGAGGCCGATTGCGGGAAGCGACGGGGACGTCGTCGCTCCACTTTTATTCCGCTCATCGGGGTGCCGTCAGATTAGACAATGTCAAATTTTGGTGCGGAGCAATTAAAGGCCCGGGCTGTCACAATCGGGCCGGATGGCGAAGGCTCACGCAGAGGCAGCACGCAGCGGCACACGCACACGCACACACAACACACTCGGGCAGTGGTGCACACTCATGCCGCGCTCGCACACGTGGGTGCACAACGCGCCCGCCCACATGCACAGACGCACGCACACATTTACAATGAGCATGCAGGCGATTAGCTCAGAAAGTGCAGGTTTAAACTGTTAGTCATTGCTGACTCACGGGCGGCTGGCTGGCTTCCACACAGCCACTCAATGTGCTGCCTGTCAAACGCACAGGCGGCCAGCAGCTGGAGCTGTGTGTGTGTGTGTGTGTGTGTGTGTGTGTGT